>NC_056505.1:44064223-44094656 GCF_014905685.2 Nematolebias whitei | reverse complement strand
GTAGCTGTTCCCAACCATAATAGCTTACACACCAGGTGCATATAGTTTAAGGCCTTATGTAAAATCCCCTTCATAAGCCCACCTTAAACCACATAATTGCATGACACATTGAACCAGAACGGCACAGGCTGGACGTCGCTGGAGACAACCTTCGCTGGAGGCGACCTGCAATCCTGACGTTGGTCTCCACTCTTCATCCAGTGGCCGCTTCTTCAGTTCAACCCAAGGGTACCCCTCTGTATGCTGATTAATCAACACTTCCAATCATTGTGGATTTACCGTTGTGGATTATATGACTTTTTCCAATGGATTACAGACTCTGTTTCCAAGGGGTTAAAGCATTGCTACAATGGAATTATCGAGACGATATGGAATTATAATCAACACAATGGGATTACTAAGAACATTGTGGAATTACCTTGACTTTTGTTTTCCTTGCTGGATTACTTTTGACTTTTGTTTCTTTGCTGGATTACATCAAGCTTCAAGGACAATCGAAGGCGTAAGTCCACGGTTGGAATTCATCTCCATGGACAGGCGATGATTTCCAAAGGGGGGACTGTAGTGGACTAGGCCCATGTCAAAAACTAAGTCTAAGGTCAAAATCTTGACCTTAAGAACCTTGTGGGACAGAAGCTGTCATTTCATGTATTTGAATCCATAAATACAGGTTCACCCATCCTGAGACTTTCTTTCTTGAAGATTCAAGTGAAAAGAACACTCTCTTTTTATTATCATTACTATATTACAAATGTTGATAATCAAAGTGTCTTAGTTCAAACCATTTTAGATGTTGCAGTGAACTAATCAATTTTATTAACTGAGTAATGATTTTTATTCTCATGCAAAGTTAAAACTCATGTTAAAAGCTGTTACAGAGTTTATGCATTTTCTGATTTCTGCCTTTGAATGAGCAAGTGTGTGCGTTCCAAGGTTGGAGTCAAACGAAAAACAAGTTGTTATGTTAAAACTGTCATGTTTTAGAATCCTCTCAGACGTAAATATAGATGTTTTGCACCTGTTTCTGAAACACGCCAAAACAAAACTCTCTCTGTCTGTGAGAACATTTCTGATCTGTCTCATAACAATTCTCGCTGTCTCTAACCTCTTACGTCACAAAACACACCCCGTCTGGTCGTTTCTGATCAATGAAAAAATCCCAAAAGTGAACCGGGAAAGAGTCTTTAAAATGTCAGTACTTCCTGGTCGAGTGAGAGCAAAAGTTCTGATGGAGTCTAAGAGTTCTGGAGTTCAGTAGTTGCTAGAGTTCTGTGGGAGTTCTGTAAACTACACAAGTTCTGCTGAGTTCTGATGGAGTGCTGTTGGAGTTCCTGACATGACAACAAAGCTCTTCCGAGTTCCATGGGATTATAACATTTTCCACTGAGGTGAATATGTGTCGAACAGAGCCTCGCCATTACTTCGGACGAGTAACAGCATCCTACTGAGACGCTGAAAGGGTGCGTTAAACGGAATCTCACCTGAGACATCTCCAGGTAAAGGAGCCGATTTCATCACCTAAGTGTACTGTAAGGAAAAGCTGAAGAAAGCCGGAGAGTGTCGATTCTGGTGAACACTTAATTTCCCTCACACACCATCTTACTCCCTCTAAACTTCTTTCCATCTTTAAACTTTTCTATCAAGTAGAAACTCTTCCAGATATTTTAGAAATGTCTGTGTAAAATGCTCACCCACATTCATGTGGGTAAAAGATCATAATTGTACAGTTTATAAATGTCTGTGGTGCAGCAACGGAAGAATCATGGCCGTATGATTTTTCTTGATTGATTGCTTATGTTGTTATTTTCATAATTTGCCAAATTAATGTAAATGTTTGATGTTAAATTTTGATTCTGTAAATAAATGACCGCATTCATTTTGATGGGTCAAACATAAATGACGTCTCACGTTACATTTCCTTAAATTCAATGCACGTTTTATTCAGTCCAGAAAAATGAGGAACCCGCGTTAAATGATGAATATATCCCAGCATCTGTTCATCTACATATTCTAAAAACGCTCCTCCATCTATATTTCTAAAAGTAAAATCAGAAAATAGAAAACCCTTTACTGTGTTGGTAACGTTAATTAGATGTTAATAATGATAAGTGATGTCAATTTGATGTCAATAAACTGTCACAGCCAGATCAGTATGAATCTTAAAGAACCCTCATTCATGATAAATGATAACACCCTCATTTGATGCGTTATGTTCTCAGCTCAGGGAGTAGAACCGGTGACTTTTCCCCCCTGGCACTCCACTCCATTCGCCCTCATCAGGGACATTTCCTTGGACATCTGTCCAGCATCTATCATTCAAACCCCTGTCATTGGACTTACCGCCTCTGTCAGCGACTCGTTTGGAGCTGCATTATCAGTGAAAAAAAGATCAAACATCCTTCTCCCACAATATCACAAAACTCCATCAGTCATCTATCTAAATTTCTATAATTTTCATTATCAATATTTAATTATCAATTATTATTCATCATCGGTAAGTCAATGGTTCATATTGCAGGTTCATACTCATCTGACACCTCTCTGGGAACGTTGATCACAAACTCACACAGGCGACCCCTGTGTTCACCCTTCCTGGAGCTTCTTCAGCTTAGATTACCTGAACAGGTGATAAGAGACACAAACAGCACAATACCCTGCTGGCAACCAACTACCATACCATACCATACCATACCATACCACTTTATTTATAAAGCACTTAAAACAGCAACAAGGCCAACCAAAGTGCTGTACAGACAAAACAACAGGTAACACACAAAGCAAAATACAAAATGAGGTAAATCAGAATATAGACAAAAAACGATGCAGATAATGACGACAAACCAGTGTAGAGCATACAGGATCAAAACACAGATCATCTTGTGTTGAAAGCTATTGAATAGTAGTGAGTTTTTAAACGGGACTTGAAAACCGAGAGGGAGGGGGCCTGTCTGACAAGCAGAGGTAACTCGTTCCAGAGTCTTGGTCCTGCTACAGAGAAGGCCCTGTCACCTCTGCGCTTAAGACGAGTTCCTGGAACTTTGAGGAGCAACTGGTCCGCTGACCTCAGGGAGCGTGGTGGCACATCGGGGTGTCAAAACGAGAGGGGTGGGGGGGGGGGGGCGACACTGTTCAGTGATTTGTAGACATACATGAGTATTTTGAACTGGATTCGAAAGTGAACCGGTAACCAGTGCAGTGAGGCCAAAACTGGTGTAATGTGCTCTCTTTTGCCTGTACTGGTTAAAAATCGGGCTGCTGCATTCTGGACCAGTTGTAGTCGTGCAATGGAGGTCTGACTGATACCAAACAGGAGCGAATTGCAGTAATCAAGCCTAGATGTAATGAATGCATGTATTACTGTCTCCAGGTTCTTTTTGGACAATATGGGCTTCAGTTTAGACAGCCGCCTCAGTTAGAAGAAGCATGATTTAACAATCATGTTTACATGATTGTTAAGTTTCAGGGAAGGGTCCATTATCACGCCCAGATTAGTGACTCTTTGTTTTTCTGACAGGGTTAGAGCGGAAAGGTCGATGCAGTGGTTTGTGATCGTGTCGTTGGGAGGGAACAACATGACTTCAGACTTCTTTTCATTGAAACTTAAGAAATTTAAAGCCATCCAGTCCCTGATGTCAGCCAGGCAGTTGAGCAGCGGTTGAATAGAGCATGTACCATTGTGTCTTAGGGGGAAGTAAATTTGACAGTCATCGGCATAGAAGTGGAAGGGCATGTTGTGTTCCCGGAAAATAGCACCAAGTGGCAGCAGGTATAAAGAGAATAGGAGGGGACCCAGTATGGCCCCTGCGGAACCCCCCATTTAAGCTCTGCCTCTGCGGAACTAAAATCCTTGATGGAGACACAAAAGGATCTGTCAGTGAGGTAAGATCTGAACCAATTGAGGGCTGATCCTGTGACGCCCACCCACTGCTCCAACCTAGCAATGAGGATCTCATGGTCGATGGTGTCAAAGGCGGCTGTGAGGTCCAACAGGACAAGCAGCACAGAATCACCGGTATCTGTGAATCTGAAGATGTCGTTAAAGACCTTCAGCAGGGCAGTTTCAGTGCTGTGGAGAGGTTTAAAGCCAGATTGGAAAAGCTCTAAGATGGCGTGATCCTCCAGGAAGCACTTCAACTGGGACTCAACTATTTTCTCCAGTACTTTAGAAACAAATGGGAGTTTGGAGACAGGCCGGAAGTTGGAAACGAGTGAGGGGTCAAGGTTTGGTTCTTTCAGGAGAGGCTGGACGGCAGCATGTTTAAAGGTTTTTGGCACCACGCCAGTGGATAAAATACTGTGTACTGTGGCAAGAATGGACGGACCTAGAGTAGGAAAAACCTCCTTTAGTAGTCGAGGGGGGACCACATCAAAGGGGGAGCCAGAAGGTTTCAAGCTGCACATGACCTGCTCTAGAGAAGATAGAGTGATGGGTTCAAAATGGTCAAAAGGAGCTACAGATTGAGGTGGGATGGATGGGTCATGAGTTGGAGGGGAAATGAGAGCCCTGGTGGTCGCAAATTTTTCCACAAAGAAATGTAGGAAGTTGTCGCACAGCTCAGTCGAGGCTTCCAGAGGTGATGGTTCAGTGAGGTGGAGAACAGAGTTTAGGGTGGAGAAGAGGACACATGGGTTGTGAGAGTTTGAGGTAATTATATCAGAGAAGAATTTTGATTTTGCAGCTTTTACTGTTTTCTGATAACAGCGCCAACTCTCTTTAAGTATTTGGAAAGAGACCTGAAGCCTGTCTTTCCTCCACTTTCGTTCCGCCCTCCTACATTGCTGCCTAGCGGCCTTGGTGATGTCAATCAGCCAAGGTTCTGCTCTGAGTTTTGATTTTTTGGTTTTAACAGGTGCAACATGATCCAGAGTCTTTAAGCAGACAGAGTTGAACTGGGATGTCAGCTCCTCGGTGGTGGTGAGAAACACTGGGGGCTGAATGATCATTTCAGAGTTATAAACATCTGTGAAACGTGTGGCAGTGAAGTGATTAATGGTCCGGGTGCGACGTGCAGGAATGCATGGCTTAGGAGTTAGATGGGGGAGGGTGAACTCAAACTGGACTGGCATGTGGTCTGAAAAAAACATTATCACCAATAACAAGATTGTTAACAGTCATATCATGAGTTAAAACAAGGTCCAGTGTATGTCCACACTCTTGGGTGGGACCTTTACATGCTGAGTTAAATTAAATGAGTCCAATAAATCTAAAAAGTCCTTAACCAAGGGCTTCTCAGGACAGCACACGTGCAAATTAAAGTCACCAATAATGAAAACATGCTCATATTTTGGTGTGATTTCAGCCAAGAAGTCAGAAAACTCATTTATGAAATCCTTAGATCGAGGTGGACTGTAGACAAGTGCAAATAACGTCGGAGGCGAGTGGCCGAGTTCAAAGACGCTCAGCTCAAAGCTGGCGCGGGAAACTGGGATGGGCAGTTGTTTACAGTCAAAAGTTGATTTGAATATTGTTAATAATCCACCACCGCGCCGGCCTGATGGCCGCGGTGCGTTAAAACACAGACAGTTTGGTGGCAGTAATTCCTTCAAGGCGCTGGACTCACCCGGAGACATCCAAGTCTCTGTGATGCAGAAAAAGTCCAGATCGTGCTGTTGAAAGTAATCCCTGAGGAGAAAAGTTTTGTTGGTAACAGATCTTGCGTTGACCAAACACATCTTGATATTGTCCAAAGTGGAGCCAGCAGCGGTGGAGTTAGCGCGCTCTAATGGCCGCAGGTTTTCAATAACATCCCCTCCAGGTCGGTCTGGGCTGCGCAACGGCTGACAACTCCCGCTGGTTACCTGGTCCGGGCACGCGGGAAGCTGGAGACCATGACCGCCAGCTGAATCAGAATCAGAATCAGTTTATTATTGCCATGTCAATGAACGAGGTTCACAAACTAGGAATTTGCTTCGACATAAGTTGCGAATAGTAATAAAGTAAAATAAAGTAAAAATAAAGTAAAAATGAAGTAAAAATGAGAACATTACATAAGACATAAGACCTGTGTACACTCACAAATAAAGTAAAATTAAAAACATAACATAACCATATGTACACCCATACAATAGAAAACAATAAAAAAGCTTAGAAAACAGTACAGATGGAGTATTCAATTATAATACAGATGTAATGTGACCAAAGCAGAAATTATGAGGTAGCATTATGAGTGTTCAGGAGTCCAACAGCAGAGGGGAAGAAACGGGAAGAGGAACTGAAGAGGAAGATGCAGCGCGCAGAGCTTTCAGCTTCACCAGCTGACCAGCACGCTTTCCCCGGCGTCTGAAGCGATATCTCCGGGCAGGGAGGTGAGGAGCGCAGCGAAGGTAAGCTGGCACGTCCGCCAGCAGTGGGGGAGGAGGGGGGGGAGGTCCAGAGGTACGCTGATAATGGTCCAGATAAGCGACATCAGTGCCAGAAAAACGAAGATCCAAAAGTAGTTGTCTGTCATACACCAGCAGAGAGTTGATGTCATTGATGAGGAATACAAAAAACAAAAATAATCCGAACACCATCAGCAGAGCTGGATTGCAAGCCATGTACACGGGCGCCATCTTACCGGAAGGTCCTAGACAGAGTCTATCCTTCTACCCATCATCCTATTCCTGTCAAGTTTTTTCTGAATTGAGTCATCACATTTAGCATTTTATCAGCAACACATATTGTTTTTCACTTTTCTCCATCCATCAAATTTCACAAGTCATTGATAATTGATTTATACAACATCATTCTAAAATGCTATGTCTTAAATCATGTTAGTAGTTGTTAAAATTCATTATTATATATTTTCTGTTAGTATCTGTTAAAGAATAATAAAAATAAGTAAAAATAGTGTATTCCAACTCTGTTAGCACTTGTAAAAATCTTACCTGAGATAAGAACATCTACAGATTTGATTTAATCTGCCTGTAACTCTGTCACTGAACATTTTAAGTGATTTAGAAGTCAAATATCTAGCAAGGTTTTTGCTCCTTATATTATATCCAATATTCCAACCTAATTTATCATTTATCATCCAAAACAACCTCTAAAATTTAGCTCAACTCATTATAGAAAAATCAATAGTCTTTACTTAAAATCATAAATTGTGTCTTTCCTGATTATCTATATCTACTTGCTTTCAGTCATCCCTTACACTTTGATACTCCTTCTCCTTCTGGTATCTCCTGTAGAGAGAAAAAAAATGGGGGGGGGGGGGGGGGGGGGGTACAGCCTAAAAAGCATTCACGTTTGTTATTTCAGTTCAGCACTGCTCCAGACCTGTGAAGGGTTAATGTTGTTCAAGATATACAAATCACATCATTTAAATAATCCTCAAACATAATCTTTGTTTAACCAGTAATTTTTAAAGGACATGCACCATTGAAGTGAAAATTTCTCTTTTGAAAACATAAAATTACCAATTTTAATAGGTCTTTAATTTTTACACTGACTATATCTTAAAACTGCAGGGCACTCGCTGTGAGATAATTTCAGCTCTCATCATGACTCCTTCAATACATTCTGTTAAATCCCATAGTTAATGTCGGCTTGTATTACCGTTTAAAACTGTCCATAATTTAAAGGTGGATCCGTTTATCTGTCAATTACTTGAAGGTGAATCTTCACTGAGGTACATTTTAACATATAGAGTTTGTCTGAAAAGATGATGTCTTTTCATCTCCGTAAAATATTAAGCATTCTGTGTGTGTGTGTGCACATGTGTGTGTTTGAACGTGACTTCTATTTAACCAGGCAAATACCGTTTAGGTCACCAGACGTCCCCAGCAAAGGAGGCCTAACTTTGCTAAGGAGGCCCTGTGCCTCAAAACCTAACATGTATGTGTTTTGTCTGTGGGAGGTATAAAATGATTAATACTTTTATTACCTGAAATTAAAAAACCCAAACTTACCGAGCTCTGTTACCAAACCTCGCATGAATCAGTGTTACTTAATCTGAATAGTATACATGTTTATTTATTTATTTATGTAACTTTTAATGAATAATTCAAATGTTTAAATATAATTTTCTACTCTTCACCTCTCCTAAGTCCAGATGAGCTGTCATCACCCCCAACTGACCCTGCAATTTTATTTAATAAAAATAAGAAAACACCTCTGCATTTTACCTCAGGTGAAATTTCATAGCATTGATCATTGCACATGTATGTCAATAACAAAACAATTCAAACTGAAGATAAACATTATAAAATCAGAAACAAAATTAAACAGCAAAAAATAATCTTGTATTTACACGGATAAAAATGTACCATTGAAGATTAATTATGCGCACATGATCCAATCTAATAATGCAAGGTTAAATCATGATGGTTCATGTCATGACAGCCTGCAAACTCTCATTCTACAGATTAAAAAGCACAAATATTATGGTTATCCCTGTTCTAGTGGACACCACAATGTTAATAACAAAATGATCATATGTCTAATACTTTTTAGATATGTCAGTCTCATTTATCATAACATTATCCCATAACATTCATATATAATATATTTTTTGTTTACTAGATTGTTCAAATAACATACTCATAGCAAGTTAGTTTCTCCTCCCCATCAATCAGTTATCTTAAATGTTTACTCTAATCTAGAATTGTTTCCCCCCATCTTAAATCATCCTTCTGACTCTAAGGGACTCTCATAAGAATGTTTTTATACCACTAGTGTATTTTTTATTTAATGTTTTTCAGTCTACACCTCAGATTTATCACTGTTTGTCTTTTAAGTTTAATACTTTTGTTAAATAACTGCAAACCAGATTCCAAAAAAGTTGGGACACTAAACAAATTGTGAATAAAAACTGAATGCAATGATGTGGAGGTGCCAACATCTAATATTTTATTCAGAATAGAACACAAATCACAGATCAAAAGTTTAAACTGAGAGAATATATCATTTTAAGGGAAAAATCTGTTGTTTCCAAATTTCATGGCGTCAACAAATCCCCAAAAAGTTGGAACAAGTCCATTTTTACCACTGTGTGTGGCATCCCCCCTTCTTTTTACAACACTCAACAGACGTCTGGGGACAGAGGAGACCAGTTTCTCAAATTTAGAAATAGGAATGCTCTCCCATTCATGTCTAATACAGGCCTCTAACTGTTCAATCGTCTTGGGCCTTCTTTGTTGCACCTTCCTCTTTATGATGCGCCAAATGTTCTCTATAGGTGAAAGATCTGGACTGCAGGCTGGCCATTTCAGTACCCGGATCCTTCTCCTACGTAGCCATAATGTTGTGATTGCTGCAGAATGTGGTCTGGCATTATCGTGTTGAAAAATGCAGGGTCTTTTCTGAAAGAGATGACGTCTAGATGGGAGCATATGTTGTTCTAGAACCTGAACATAGTTCTCTGCATTAATGGTGCCTTTCCAGACATGCAAGCTGCCCATGCCACAAGCGCTCATGCAACCCCATACCATCAGCGATGCCGGCTTCTGAACGGAGCGTTGATAACAACTTGGGCTATCCTTGTCCTCTCTGGTCCGGATGGCATGGCGTCCCAGTGTTCCATAAAGAACTTCAAATCGTGACTCATCTGACCACAGAACAGTCTTCCATTTTGCCACACTCCATTTTAAATGACCCCTGGCCCAGTGCAAACATCTGAGCTTGTGGAGCTTGCTTAGAAATGGCTTCCTCTTTGCACTGTAGAGTTTCAGCTGGCAATGGCGAATGGCACGGTGGATTGTGTTCACTGACAATGCTTTCTGGAAGTATTCCTGAGCCCATTCTGTTATTTCCTTGACAGTGGCATTCCTGTTTGAGGTGCAGTGACGTTTAAGAGCCCGGGGATCACGAGCATCCAGTAGAGTTTTATGGCCTTGACCCTTACGCACAGCGATTGTTCCAGATTCTCTGAATCTTTTGATGATGTTATACATGATTAATGATGATAACTTAAAAGTCTTTGCTTTTTTACCCTGGGTAACAACGTTCTGGTGTTGCTGCACAATCTTTCTGCGCAACAATGGTGGAAATGGTGATCCTCTTACCATCTTAGCTTCTGAGAGACACTGACACTCTGAGAAGCTCTTTGTATACCCAATCATGTTGTCAATTGACCTAATTAGTGTTAATTGGTCTTCCAGCTGTTCATTATATGCTCAATTTCCTTTTGCCAGCCACTTATTGCTACTTGTCCCAACTTTTTTGGGATTTGTTGACACTATGAAATTTTGAATCAACATTTTTCCTTTAAAATGTTACATTTACTCAGATTAAACTTTTGATCTGTCATCTATGTTATATTACGAATAAAATATTGACATTTGCCATCTCCACATCATTGCATTCAGTTTTTATTCACAATTTGTTTAGTGTCCCAACTTTTTTGGAATCTGGTTTGTAATATATAAAGAAGGTTCTCTGTCAAGGACACTTAACTTTTATAGAAATATGCCATTATAACTGTTTCTAATCTACTAATACATTTATCACAATATTCCCCAATTGCTTTTACCCTGGTTGGTTTATTTTCACAAACGTGTTTGAGTTCCCTCATTTATTTAATTTACTTTAACCTGTAATAATTTAAACTCTTGCAAAAAAACAAACAAAAAAAACAAGGTCAGACTACACTGGTAGTCGTCCTGCTTATCTGGGTGAAAAGCTTCAGTCCGTCTCTACTCCAGACACAACGACACGATAATCCACACACATGATACTGTTGTAAATGAAAAACATCTTTGACCTGTCACATTATTTTCAGAGAGAAGGTCTTTGTGTGTTCATCTACTCACATCAACTTGAGTGCAGAGATTTATGTTTTCTGTCTGGGCTCCCAGTTTGAACTGTACCTGTTGGTCTTCAAAAGTTATTTAAATAAATTTATGTTAATATAAAAAGGTCACTTACCAATTTTATGCCTGAAATTTGATGATTTCCTCCGCCTTAGGTTTTATATGTCTGTGTACATTTCCTGTCATTAAGTGACCTTGCACTAGATGGCTGCTAAATTTATCAGTTTTCAATCTTATCAGTATCTGTAAAGTAACCCATATCAGTTATACATTAACAAACATACACTATCATTGATACAGTAGACACTCACATTCTAACATCATTCATGCAACAAATATACACAATATTTACACTGTTATATTTCCCTATTCCTGCCCAACTAAGGTTCTTGTCTGTCCCTCAACTTACAAAAAAAAAAATCATATTTCCCTCACTGCCTATTCTAAAAAGCTATCTGTCTCTCAACTTTAATAAATCCATATCCTCATCTGCAAAACTCCAATCCAGCAAAAATGATTTACTCTCTTTTGACCATGAAAATAATCTCTATCTGTCCCTCTCTGCCTGTTCCAAAGATTTCTAATTATCCCTATCTTAACCATCCATATATTCTTCTTTTAGGTACCTCTTCTAGACTCTTCCTAGGGATCATTCTACTTCTAGATTCTTTCTAGGGATCATCCATATATAGGTGTACTTTAAAGATTCTGTTGTACTAGCTAGCGCAGCCCTGACCGAAAATAGACAAGAATAAAAATGTATAAAAATATGTATATATAATAACAGCTACGTCACTCGGGGATGCACAGCTGGCCAGTCTGTTTTCCTTTGCTACAGACCTAAGGAGGCTATGAAACACTGAACCCCGAGGTCATCACTTTCTTTCGAGGAGGTAGCAATTTCTCCCCACAGGCACCATAAAAACCCAGTAGAGTTTTTCTTCGAACTGTCACATGACCCACCACTTGACGCTGTCCAGACATCCAAGTTTTAACGCGTTTCTAATAAACAGCAACGGGCAATTGCACCCGGAACGTCTTTCGGACTGAGCACATTTCTCGCAAAGATTCTAACGTCGGCAAAAATGACCTCACAATTTTTACGTGGGGCTTTAAACCGTCAGCCACGTCGTATCCTCTGTATCTCTTCAATAAACAAACGACAATTTATATACGGGCATTTAAATCAACTGAACGAAGCATAAATTTTAAAGAAAAATGTACGTTTCGCTTGTTTAGAACGCTCGCGGACCACTTCCGGTTAGCGTCGTTGCTAACGCTTCCGGCTCGCTCCCTGCTCGCTCCCTGCGCACCCAGACAAAAAAAAAATTGTTACGTCCGATATATACACTCACAAAATCACGTATTAAACTGTAACATTCTACTGCCTTTTATTTCACTAAACTGCATGCACCGGACCGAAAACAGAGCAGCCTGTCAGTCCTTAAGGGACACAGAAATTCGATTTAACAGGTTTCTACTTACCTCATGTTAAAAGCCGGCTAGAAACAGTCTGCTCCGACTCGGTCACCTGCCGCTGTGTCACCATTAAATAATACGAAATGAGCAGCCACCACTTCTAAAGATGGGATACTGGTTTCGGCACCAACTGTTAAAGACGAGAGCTGGCTGTGGGCCACCGGACCCGGAAACCATCTCCGGCCCACGTCTTTCCCCCCGGCTTAAACCTCCCTCAGAAGTGGCAACTCTCATTATCAATTAATCAAGGAAACGTCAATTAAGTTGTATCAATTATATTAAAAGAGGCAGGAAAAGATTACAATTTACAGCGCTGGACTCTCCGGTCTGTGACGCGTTCACAGACCCGTAAGAGCCCCGATGTCCCATGTCATTACGTTTCATTATAGGTCCTAGACTCCGCCGTCGCAGAATTGGAGCTCAACCTGTCAGTGGATGAGGGGGCGTGACTAAGTGTGATCTCAGTGGATCTTATGTTGTTCTGATGTGTTAGGAAATATGAAATAGGAAATATGAAATAATAAAATATGAAACGGTGCTTCAAAAGCCTTCTACATGATGTGGCAAGTACATTAAACTATTCCTTGACTGATATTGAAATCCCAGGGAGACTCTCTTTAGAGTTGCTGGCCCAGTTCCCAGTCAGAACCGGGCCATAATTTCATTATAATCCCGTCTCTGAGCAGATTAAAACCATAGGACCAGTCCAAAAATATTGTAACATCACGCACAAAAAATCTGGTACATATTAGATGATATTTCACTGAGATATAACTGTTGGAATAATGTAGGGGCGCACTGGAGTCAAAAGTTAAAAAACAATACCAATATGTCTACAAGTGTTCACTAATTACGCACCCAAAATCTGGTTCAGATCATATGATATATCACAGATATAACTTTTGGAATAATCTAGGGGCTCACTCAAGTCAAATGTTAAATAACAACACAAATGTACAGGTCCTTCTAAAAAAATTAGCATATTGTGATAAAGGTCATTATTTTCCATAATGTAATGATAAAAATTAAACTCATATATTTCAGATTCATTGCACACCAACTGAAATATTTCAGGTCTTTAATTGTTTTAATACTGATGATTATGGCATACAGCTGTAGTATGTCGGGACAGCTGTTGCTGTGGACATCCTATTAATTAATTATTCTTAAGGCTAGTTCAAGCATAAAGAATATTAATTGTTTAATTAACAACGGATTCTTTTGTTTTTCGAGTTAAATTTCTGCCATGTGACCAAGATAACTTGAGAGTGGAGTGTATAATTAGTGACATGAGACGTCATTTATCTTTGACCCATCAGAATAAATGCGGTCATTTATTTAACAGAATCATTAAAATTAACATCAAAACATGTACACATTGATTTGCTGATCTGTTTCTGATTAATAAACTTAACAAGTTCAAATAACAAGACAACAGAGGATTACTGATGGAGAATAATTCATCTCTGAAGGCATTTAGCTTGATTTACTGGCGAAGAGGTTTCAAGAGGATAGATTTAGAGGTTTTAAAGAGGAGGATTTAGATGGATGAAGGAAAATGTGTTGACCAGGAATGGCACACTTCATCCGACCCCAGCTCAGCCCCAGTACACTCGGTGCGTGACGACTCGTTACCTTTTCAGAAGATAAATCAGCTCCGGTACAGAGGTCCATTTCAACACTACCTTTCAGCGTCTCCGGTCAGGGTGGCTGAGAATCGTCCGAAGAAGTGACGGTACTCTGTTCAACAGAATAAGCTTCCTTAGAAGGAATCTTCATTAGAAGTTGTAGGGCGTTACGCCCGGGTGAGTTCACAGCGAGGCGTGCTGTGACTCCGCTGAAATGGACAGACACTTGGCTCATGGTCAAATTCCATCAGCTATTATTGTAGAGACTGTTAGACCTTAGCCTCCAACTGGGAAGCTATCCGAACGCTACAGTTCAAGATAAAATAGGTTTGATCAGGCTCACTTCAGCCAGGACGGTGTTTTCCTTTATTGAGCGTCAACCAGATACCACAAGGAAGGATTACAGCCTGTTATGTGCTGCTCTAATTAAAGAGTATACCCCTTGCACGGGACCTGGCGGTTATCCTGCCGCCGACAAGGTCATGCAAGGTAAGAATGAACACCCAAGGGCATATTATTCCAGAATTTTACAGGCTTATTTTGGTTACAGGAACAAAACCGGCATGGAGGAGGAGGAGGCGTTTAAGTTCGTTTTCAGCAAAAATCTCCACCCTGACATAAGGACGTCAGTATAGATGATGGCTAATTTCAAAGAAAAACCATCAGTGAGATAAAAAATTGTGCTGTGATTGTCTTTGAGGCCTGTTCACAGGCCAAAACACCCGTTGAAGTGTTCTGAAGGATTTGGGGTGTTCAAAATGACCCTAGCACAGAATTTCAGGAGCACTTCACCTTAGTATAAAAGATTTAATTGAGACAAAGTTAAAGTATGCAGATATTACATGTAATCAGAGTGCAGTCTGAGGAAAAAAATCAGAGTGAACCTTGCCTGGTCAATCAGCCTGATGTTTGTTCAACCAAACTTTGTGTCTGAGCAAGATTTATAGGTTTGTCATGACCCGCCCTTTCGGGTTCAGACAGACTTCTGATTGGATGTCAAAACCTTTTGATAGTCCGGGTGACACCATGTTCAGCCACTCAGGGCAACCTCTGAAGGCCACAGACAGCTTTTGGCTCATTCCTACTGATAAGGGTTGATTTAAGAGCTTTGTTTTGGAACGCAGGACACTTACTCTGGCTCTCGTCTGTGTAAAGCTTTAAAACACACTTTCTGTGTGTCTGAACTATTATTAATGTGAGAGCATAAATACTCAACCTGTGTTAAGTATAAAATATATGAATGTTGTGTTTTAGCGTTATTTATGTTTAATCAATGTGTACGCAGTGTGTCACATTGCTGGGCCCTCAACTCTCAGCTGCTCTGCTCAGATGAACAAAGAAGGATAGTTTCCTGCTGCACAAATAAATATCTTACCTGTCTCTGTTTCCCTCAGAGTTATATCAAATGTGAACTTGTATGATTATCCTTAGCACTTGTAAGATTATACATAACATGAAGTAATTAGTGTATGATTATACTTAGCACTTGTAAGATTATATATAACATGAAGTAATTAGTGTATGATTATGCACGCACACACCTTATAGAAAATGCATCATTTCACATCATCAAAGAAATGTCAAGGCTTGTCAAAAGATATAAAAAGATATAAAAGATATCAAATCCAACATTTCCCAGGTGAGAGGATTCCTTCCCAGTCATTTGAATTGGAAGGGACTAGAGCTTCAGCTCCCCCTCCCAAGAAAGGCGAGAAGAAACGAGATTTCCCAGCTGCCAAACCACAACAGATGAGTGCCCCCTGGTTCAGACGAGAGCCTAAATGGTTTCCCAAGAAACCAGAGGATGAACGAATGTACCAGAAGGGGGGCGCACATCCTAAGAGTAAAAAGTATGGCACCCAAGATATCCTGATGCATGCTCAATAATCCAGGTAGAAAAATCTAAAAAAGTTAAATCTGGTCCTCTGGACATTCAAAAAAAAAAAAAAAAAAAAACACAAAAAAAACCCCAAAGCAAAACAACAAAAAATTTAGAAACGTTTCATCTCTCATCCGAGAGACTTCCTCAGTCTGAGGAGCTGTATTCAGCTCAGTCTCTTAAATAGAACCTTCTCAGAGTGGATCAACCAGTTTTGCTGCTGACAACCAAAACCAGCTGATCACATGCTCAAGAAGGACCATCAGCCTAAAAATGGATCATTAGCACACTGATGGCTGTGAGTGAGTGTGGTTGTGTTAGGTCAATGGTCAAACTGCAGTCTTGTAAGAATGTGTCTCTGCGGGCTCGTACCTAGCTTGGAACTTTGAAGGGGTGATGATGTATACCATCAACATTTCCTTACTTTTTTAATTTTTTAGAGTTACTTCACTGAACTTTTCTCTATCTTTTAACTGTGTTAATATAGAGTGCTATTTCAGATTACTTCAAAAATCCAATTAGAAGTCCAATCAAGAAAGCTGTGTACCTAGCTCCAAAAAAGTTCAATCTGGTCCTCTGGACATTCAAAAAAACAACAAAACAAAACAAAGCAAAAAAATATAGAAACGTTTCGTCTCTCATCCGAGAGACTTCATCAGTCTGAGGTGCTGTATTCAGCTCAGTCTCTTAAATAGCACCTTCTCAGAGTGGATCAACCAGTTTGCTGCTGACAACCAAAACCAGCTGCTCACATGGTCAAGAAGGACCATCAGCCTAACAATGGATCATTAGCACACTGATGGCTGGTTACAATTCACAGGGGGTTGAGTGATACTACCAATAACAGCAGTGTAAAAGGGGGACAGTTGGACCCGGAGGCCTCCACCCCTGTTAAATGATGGATGATTTCTTTTCACAAAGATGGCCTCCTTTACTCCTCTCTCAAACCATTGTTCCTCTCTGTCCAGGATGTGACCATCTTCATCCCTGAAAGAGTGACCGCTGGCCTGGAGATGAGTGTAGACTGCAGAATCCTGGCCTGATGATGTTGATCTTCTGTGCTGGTCCATCCTTATGGCCAGTGGCTGTTTAGTTTCCCCGATGTAAGACTGATCACAGCCCTCCTGACACTGAACAGCATACACAATATTACTCTGTTTGTGCCGGGAGACTGGATCTTTGGGATGAACCAGTCTTTGCCGTAATGTATTTTGGGGTTTAAAAGCCACTGGGACGTTATGTTTAGAAAATAAACGTCTCAGTTTCTCTGATACTCCCTCAACATATGGAATGACCACTGGTCTGGGTCTGGGTTCCTCCTTTTCACCTGTTGGCTGACTGGAGTCCTGTTTGGGTTTCTTCTCTGCTTTCAGGAAGGCCCAGTTAGGATATCCACATTGCTCTAGAGCCTGTCTTGTGTGGGATTTCTCTTTCTGCCTGGCTCCTGAGCTAGTGGGGACGCTGTCTGTTCTGTGATACAGAGTCCTGATGACTCCTAACTTGTGCTCCAAAGGGTGATGGGAGTCAAACTGCAAATACTGGTCTGTGTGGGTGGGTTTGCGGTACACCTCAGTTTGCAAATGTCCTCTATCAGAGACTGAGACCTCACAGTCCAAAAAAGCCAACTTGCCATTTTTTTCATCTTCTCGTGTGAACTTGGTGTATTTATCCACAGAGTTGATGTGGTCAGTAAAATGTTGGACTTCCTGAGATTTAATTTTAACCCAGGTGTCGTCAACATACCTGAACCAATGACTTGGTGGTGTCCCTGAAAAGGACGTCAAGGCTATCTTTTCTACCTCCTCCATGTACAGGTTGGCAACAATAGCAGAAACTGGAGACCCCATAGCACATCCATGTTTCTGCCTATAATATTGCTCCCCATATGTGAAGTAGGTTGACTGCAGGCACAGTTTCAAGAGTTGACACAGTTGTTCTGTGGAAAGCGTGGTCCTGCTGCTCAGAGTGGTGTCTGATTTTACATACATTTACATACATACATTTTTTGAATGTTTTGAATGTTTGAATTTTTTGAATGTCCAGAGGACCAGATTGAACTTTTTTGGATGAGCTGAATACAGCTCCTCAGACTGAGGAAGTCTCTCGGATGAGAGACGAAACGTTTCTACATTTTTTTGTTGTTTTGCTTTGTTTTTTTTTGTTTTTTTGAATGTCCAGTGGACCAGATTTAACTTTTTTAGATATGGCACCCAAGGTAACCCATACAACCAGGGATCCCACCAGGACCACGTCGGCCTGAACAGCCTGAGACGAAAAAGAAACAGCAGCAGGTCCAGAAAAAGAGCCCCAGACCTCTGAGCTCGGACGAGACAGAGAGTGTGCGTCGGTTCTTAGAAATACTGAGAGGTACTGCCAAGGACAAACAACCTGACGCGTTGTGTGGCAATATCATTGCTAATGAGTCAGAACACACAAACAACACCGTTACTGCTGTCACAGACAGTCACCATGACATTGTTGTTTTAAACTCTGACAGCCCCTCATCAGATAAAGGGGCGGGGAGGGTACACTCACACGTCACCGACGGTGACCCATCACAAACTGAAACCTCAGAAACAGCAACAGCTGTGCTGACGGTTCAGAAAAATCAAGGTGACACAAACAACAACGTTGCCGCTGTCACGTACAGCCACCAGGACCTTGTTGTTACAAACAATGGGAGCCCCTCAACACACAGAGAGCGGGTGATCTCATACATCAATGACGGAGGACCGTCAAACACCGAACTCTCAGGAGCAGCAGCGACTGCACCAACCGTTCGGATAAACCAGGATTACACAGACAAAGGCAAACATAAGAAGAAACGTTGGCCAAAACCTACAAGGTTCCTGTGTAACCTTATCAGAAAGGGGGTCGCTAAAAAAGCTTACCTGTCAATCACACTTGAATGGGTCCTCACACATAAAGCCCTACTGGACGGTGGGGCCGACATAACTATTATGTCAGCCAAACTGTTCGAGGAGCTCAGGACCGCCGCTAACGGTGTTCACAGGGAAATACCTCTCATAGAACGTGCTATAGAAATGCAGGGCCTCGCAGAGACCAGGACAACCCTAATAGCTATAGCCATGGTTCACATGCAGGTTGGCGAGATGACACTATACCACCCGGTACATGTGTTTACGGTTGACTCATTCCCATTTTTGATTGGCCAGGATTTTATAAATCGCTTTAAGGCGATTATATATTATGGTGAACAGACAATGTGGGCCAGAGTGAGCAACCCCCTGCCAATACTCATGCCTCCTGAGACGGTCACAGACTGCCCAACAGCAGGCACCGCAGAAGGCACCGAGGACTTCTCAGCAGAGAACACAGTCCCGGTAAGTAAGCCTTTAAAAGCATGTGAAACCGAAGAGACCCAACCGGTGGACCCAACTCTAACCGAACAAGAAAGCCTCCTCTGCAAGCTGAGACAGTCGGAGCCCATCAGATACTACCTACCATTGGTAGTTAAAGGTGTAGAGATCCAAGGATCCCACACCAAATATGCTGTACTGTCGCTGTGGACAGATAAATCAGCTATTAACCAAGCTTTCTACGAAACATTGTTTAAAAAACATTTGGGTCCAGTTCTGATCGAGAAAGCTTTCCGCTTTCCATTGTATCCCAACAGTTCACGAGTGATGACTGCGAAAGGAGTCATTAACCTGAAACTTATCTGGAACCAACGGGAACTGGTCCACCCATTCCTCGTGGTCCCAGACTTACCACATGCAACCTACATAGGCTCTGACATCTTGGTAAGATTAGGTGTCCGAGCGGACACCAGCCACAATGTACTGTGGTCACTACAACCAGCCACAAAGGATCCTCCTGTGCTAGACGCAGCAAACCTTATGGCTGGACAGACCATTCCAGAGGTCTGCCAGGTTGCTAACAACCAGAACACCTCAGTACCACCTCAGGTAACAAACCTAATGGTACGAGTCCACATTGTGGCGGGACAAGCTATTAGCTTTAAACAGGCGTACTTTCAACCATCTCCTACGTTTTTCAAACTAGCACTATCCATTGAGGCCGCAAGCCAAGTGAGCCTCGACTCCAGAACCACATCTGTTGCTGTGTGCAACACAGGCACAGAAGAAGTACTGATCCCAAAAAACACAAAGCTAGGATGGTTGATCTCCACAGATTTTCATGATTTTGAACTAGGCATTCCATTTCTGGGAGGACTCCCAGACTACCTGGTATTGAGTCAAGAGACTGGTCCAGTTTGGTTCACGAAACCAACACAGGCCATAGCTCTCTTCTCAACCAATGATGTCGATTTAGGACCTCAAACCTATAGTGTCCTATCTATAGACGGGTCTAACGACACAGAAAGGGACTCACTGGAGCTCCCCAATCATCAAGAACCCTTAGCAATCTCTTCACAGATTGAACAGGTGGTCGCCCAAGCCGACACCCTGACGACTGATGAAGAAAGGGACAAATTCTGCCAAGTTCTCCTGAAACCTGACAAGTCATTCTCGACTGACTCAATGGATTGTAGGTTGACTTCGCTCCACACAGTGAGCATCCCAACTCCGCCCAACTCACCGCCTACATTTGTCAGACAATACAAGATTCCTCTGGCAGCACATCAACCTGTCAAGGAAATCATTGATGACCTTTTAGATAAAGGCATAATCAGACATTGTAATAGCACCTACTCTGTGCCTTTATGGCCAGTTTTGAAACTAAACGGTAAGTGGAGACTTAACATAGACTACAGAAAGCTAAACAAACAAGTTCCTTTATCCAGGTGGCCAATGGCCTAGATCCAACAGGAACTCCCCAAGGTCACCGATGGTAAGTACTTTTCTACCCTCAACGTCGCCTCTGGTTTTTGGACCATTCCTGTGCGCGCCGAGGACCAACACAAACTAGCTTTCACTTTTGGTAGCCGACAATACACCTTCACCAGGTGTCCCTTTGGCTACGCTAACTCACCAGCTGAGTTCAACATCTTTTTGAATAAAGCATGTCCAGACGCCCACGAACGTGGGACACTGATCTACGTGGACGATGTCCTTTTGAGGCAGCCAACACTGGACTCACACTTGGCTGAGATTGACCACGTTCTGAATCAACTGACTACTGCTGGTGCTAAAATCTCACTGTCAAAATGCCAGTGGTGCAAGACCAAGGTGGACTACGTTGGCCTACTAGTAAGTCCAGATGGAGTACAACCACAATTGACTCGCACCCAGGGCCTAGACAATTTCAAAGTCCCTACCAATCTCAGAGAACTACAAAGTTTTCTGGGTATGTGTAACTACTCACGTCAATTCATAGAGAACTATGCAGACCTTGCAAAACCACTGACTGAACTCTTAAAGAAAGACGTCCCATTTGTCTGGACTGATAACCAACATCAGGCAATTAACGCTGTCAGGGACAGACTCAAGTCAGCCCCATGTCAAGTCTATCCAGACTACAACAAAGAGTTTTACTTGGAAGTGGGCTTCTCAGCTCACTGCATAAGTGCAGGTCTGTACCAGATGCACGACAAAGACAAGCGTGTAGTGGTCTAAGCCAGTAAGACAATGGCAGGCCCCGAATTAAAGTTCTCAGACTGTGAGAAAGCTCTACTGACCACTGTGTGGGCAGTTAAACACTTCTCTAGTTACATCGGTGAACAAAAATCATTGTTGAAACACAACACCAGCCAGCAACTTTCCTGAATAGCCAACGCATCAGAGATGGTGTGGTGATGAACTCATGGGTAGCCACGTGGCTCATGGCGCTTCAAAGTTTTGACCTAGACATCCGCTACGGACAAAACAAGAAGTCACATTTGGGCACCGACCTGGCTCTCTGCCAGGAATGTACACAAGATGTACCAGCCACCCAATCGCCAGCTGCAAAAAAATCCTCAGTAAGTGAGGACCCAAATCACCACTACTTTGATAGCAATATCTGCAACGATATGACAACACTGTACGTGGATGGCTGCTCATTCCACCACGAAAAAACCTGCAAATCAGGTGTTGGAGGGATCCTCCTCCAAGACCAAGAAGAGGTCACTTTTAGCTATAAATTAGGCTCTCAGTCTTCTCAGTATGCTGAGATAGCAGGAATCCTAATAGCTCTCCAGATGACAGTAGAACGCTCCATCCAAATGCTAGTCATCTGCACGGACTCTAATTACTCTCGACTTAGTTTCTTGTGTCATCTCGCTCTGTGGAAACAGAACGGCTTTCTCACAAGCAACAAGAAAGTGGTCAAACACAAAGAGCTTTTCATGGCATGTGATCACTTGGTGACATCACATGACCTACAGGTCTACTAGAAGAAGGTTCCAGGACATTCAAGAGTCCTAGGCGATGACAAGCGGTATAATGAACTTGCAGACTTCCTAACCAAGGATGGAGCCGTGGACGGCCCTCCGTGGTCCTTTGACCACTCCTGGCTGCTCGCAACTCTGTCAGTACAACCTACAGCCGAGGTAATGGCAGTCACACGTGCACAGGCTGCAGCCAATCCAGCTGACAACACGGTCTCTGTACAACCCGTGCTGACTGACCCAGACTTAATCCAACTTCAGAAGTTGGATCCTGCGTTAAACTTGATGATACTGTACTTGACTGACCCAGACAAAAACACTCCGTCCAAAGTCTACCTGGATTCCAATCCAGACCTTAAAGTCCTCTTTCAGCTGCGCAAACAGCTAAAACTAATCAAGGGCATCCTAACTTTTGCTTATGGACCGACGTCCTCACCCGTGTTCGTGGTCTCCCATGACGGCAGGGGGGTGATGTTAGTTCACGCGCATGACCTCCCGTTCGCAGGACACAAGGGAGATAACGCCACGCTGAAAGCATTAAAACAAGTTGCTTATTGGCCTGGAATGAAAAAGGATGTCAAGGACTACATAAAAGGGTGCCTGGTCTGTGGCCAGTTTCAGCCATCCAGACCACTCCACAGAGCACCACTGCAAAGTAGAGGCATTGCATTCCCATGGTCTGACCTCCAGATCGACTGGGTTGGACCACTTACTAAGAGCACTAGGGGAAATAAATATTTTCTCACGGTAACTTGCGCATTTACCAAATGGGTAGAATGTCTACCAGCTCCTAACGACACAGCACAAACAACTGCTATGTTACTAATGAATCATGTATTTTCAAGGTTTGGACTTCCCCTCAGGGTGAACTCAGACCAAGGTACACACTTCACAGCTGAAGTGATGGAAGAACTGTGGAAGATGCTAGGCATCAAAGTCAACTTCCATGTTGGCTACCACCCACAAGCCTCAGGCCAAGTGGAGAGAGCAAACAGAACTGTGGTAGGTATTTTGAAGAAATACATAGCCGCAAACCACAAGGACTGGGAAGTGAAACTCCCTCTAATCCTCATGGCCATAAGGGCCACTCCACACACATAGACTGGCATCTCTCCGTTCGAGATGATGACGGGTCGACAAATGACTCTCCCTCTACACCTGTTGTACCAACCAGGCGATGCTGCCATGGCAACAGCCTACACCACACAACAATACATGAATGTCTTGGAAAAACACCTTAAAAACACTTTTGCTTTTGCCCAGAGGAACCTGGAAAAATCCTCTGAAGGACGAAAGGCGTACTATGACCAAAAGGCCTCTCACGAGGAACTCCAAGTGGGAGATAGGGTCTGGTACTACACGTTCGCCCCCACAACCGAGAAAGGAGAGTCTAGGACCGGAACTCTCGCCCGCAAACTGATGCCCAGGTGTACTGGACCCCACCTGATAACAGACAAACTGTCTCCAGTTGTCTACCAGATCAAAATCAGCCAAAGCCAAAAAGAGCCAATTGTTAAATGGGTACATCGAAACCAGGTCAAACTACACAAAGCGTTCAATAACCCCACAGGAGACAAAGATCTCATAAACTCAGACCTCGTGGGAAAAAGGGTCGTCCAAGCAGAAACTAAATAAGTCTAAGCTTAATTAAGTGTTAAGATGGCTTCCTTCCGGTGAGCGAATGCTCGTCGTGCTTTTTTGCTTTTTCTGTTTTATTCAGTCCTTCCTGCCTTTTCCCTACACCAAGTCTCTGATCTGTCTCAATATCAACCATGCAGTTCATTAGGATTTACCTGCTGCCTGCTCTGCTTTGGACTCTCCTGCTGCTCATCCACCACCACCCGGCGTCTGGTCTTCTCCATTACTCAGCGGTCGAGCTCCTTCGCCTTCGTTTCCTACCAGCCATGCCACCTGTGCTCCCTCTTCAGGACATTGCCTTCCATCCTCGCCGGAGATACATTCACCGTGGCTCCCGCCATAGACTCCACGCTGACAAGTCTAACCCCATAAACTCCATCTGGTCTGACTCTCACCATTCTACACGCCGCAATACTCGGGCCGCTAACAGTAATAGCATGTTAGCTAGCCTAGCTCGGTCGGCTAATGCTCCGGTCGCTACCAACTCCTCCTCCGTAAAGTTTGGCCTTCTGAACGTTCGCTCACTCACTGGAAAAGGTCAGCTTATTCAAGACCTAATATCCGACCGTAAGCTGGATTTTATTTGTCTTAACAGAAACGTGGCTAGCTAATCCTTACAGTTGAGTCTCGTCATAGACTCCAAAAACATTTAAGGGGAAACCAAAAACCCAAAACTCAAGTCGTTCGTCTAAAGGGACAACAGACAATTGAACCAAACTATATTTTGCCATGTAAATCTAACTTAAACCAAGTTAGGAATGGAAAAATAGTTTGGAATGCCCTTCTATAGGTATAAATCCCTATATATAATTTTTCAGCATGACCCACGCTTTAATTGGTATCTGTAGCTGATCTAAACCATGATAGCTTATACACCAGGTGCATATAGGTTAAGGTCTTATGTAAAATCCCACTCATAAGCCCAACTAAAACCACATAAATGCATGAACACATAAGAACCAGAATGGCATCCACTGGGAACCACCAGCAGCAACCTTCGCTGAAGGGACCTACAACTCCAACGTGGGTCTCCAAACTCCATCCAGTGGTCGCCTCTTCAGTTCAATCGAGGGAACCCCTCTACATGCTGTCAATCAACACCTCCAATCGTTGTGGATTTATCATTGTGGATTATATGACTTTTTTCAATGGATTTCAGACTTTGTTTCCAAGGGGTTAAAGCTTTGCTGCAATGGAATTACAAACAACATTATGGAATTACCAACAACATTATGGAATTACCAGAACCGTTGTGGGATTACCTTATTTGACTTTTGTTTTCCTTTTGCTGGATTACATCAAGATCAAGGACAATCGGAGGTGTAAGTTCACGTTGGAATTCATCCCCATGGACAGGCGATGATTTCCAAAGGGGGGACTGTAGTGAACTAGACCTCTTACATCAATCTGTCTCTGAAGACCTTCAGGGGACAGGAACTGTTATTTCATTGATTTGAATCCAGAACACAAATTATCTCATCAAGAGACTATTTAATTGTATCCTGAATTAATCAATTGAAAGAACACTCTTCTTTTTTTGTATTATCATTACTATTTTACAATATTTTGATAATCAAAAGTGTGTTCAGTTCATACCATTTCTAATGTTGAAGTAAACCACTCATTTAAATCAACTGTGAAACAGTATTAATGATTTTTTAAACCTCATTAGACTTAGATCATACAAGTTAAATGTCTATTTACAAAGTAATTGTGCATTTTACTCTTCTGTCTGAATGAGGAGTTGAGTGTATCGTCTGTCAAAAGTCAGAGAACAAGTTATGAGAACGAAGTGCCTTGTTTTAAAACTCTCAGACAGTAAATAAGAAACTGGCGAGTTTGGCGAAGTCTGTCACTTCTTCAAAATATTTTCCTGTCTGTTACTAACCGTTCTTAAAAACATTTCTGCTGTCTGGGACTTCTAATAACCCTCTGACATCACTAAAACTCCACCCCTGCTGGTTGTGTTAACCAATCAGGAAGTACCAAGTAACAGGAAGTGGATACCCTTTAAAAGTCAACACTTCTTGGAACTATTCAATTTTACTGAGGTTCTTACTGGAGTTCTGACTGGAACTTTCAGTCTTAATGGACTCAGTCTTACTGGAAGTTCTTACTGGAGTTCTGACTGGAACTTTCAGTCTTAATGGACTCAGTCTTACTGGAGTCTTGCTGGGACTGCAGTCTTGCTGGAGTCTTACAGCTGAACTAAATAGCTGATGGAATTTGACCATGAGCCAAGGGTCCATCCATTTCAGCGGAGTCACAGCACACCTTGCTGTGAACTCACCCGGGCATAACGCCCTACAACTTCTAATGAAGATTTCTTCTAAGGAAGTTCTTATTCTGTTGAACGGAGTACTTCGTCACTACTTCGGACGATTCCCAACCACTCTGACCAGAGACACTGAAAGGTAGCGTGGAAATGGACCTCTGTTCCGGAGCTGATTTATCTTCTGCAAAGGTAACGAGTCATCACGAGTCGTCACGCACCGAGTGTACCGGGGCTGAACTGGGGTCGGATGAAGGGTGCCATTCCTGGTCAACACACTTTCCTTCATCCATCTAAATCTCCTCTTTAAAACCTCTAAATCAGGGGTGCCCAACCTTTTTTGAACCAAGAGCTACTTTTGAAGTCGGCAATTTGCCGAGAGCTACTCGTCCAGTCTCATTATCAACAAACATAATTTTTCATCAATCCCTACTCCTCACTTCTTTAAAGTAAATAAAACAGAACGTGATGTGTCTATAGGAGACAACTTTTTATGCAAGCTGTATAAAATAAATGTGTCTCTACCTTAGTGGGACTTCTGACACTGAGAGGAGGAGGCCAGGGTCTCATAAGATGGGCAGTATGAGGTGGTTGCGAGGCGCAGGCAGGTCTCCAGATGATCATCATTCATTGTGGATCTGTTTTTGGACTTGATGATTTTCATGTGTGAAAAAGCAGACTCACACAGGTAGGTAGATCCAAAAAGTGCTGTTAAGTTCAAAGCACATCTTCGGATGTTAGGATACTTTTCTTCTGACAGCAGACTCCAGAACTCTCCATCCACACCAGGTGATGCTCTGGATTTGATCCCAATGTCATTTTGCAGACTCAACACCTCATTTTCAACACCAGAGCTGTCCAGCTGAAACACGGACACCAATTTGGACACAATGTCATCCACATCAACATTTCCAAAAGGATAACACATGTAGCTGGTAACAGGCTCGATGGAGGAAAAGTCAGTAAATCGTCTCTCAAATTCTGCTGAGATGCTCTGAACCTGCTTAGAATAGTGTGCACTGTCCAGTTGTGGGACTTCTTTCCCTTGGCGCTGTAGCTCTGCCTCCATGTGTGGGAAGTTTTGCAGGTCCCTGCGTTGCAGCCGACTTGTGAGCAGTTGCAGCCTGCTTTTGAAGGTGCTCACAGAACTGATCATGTGGATTATGTTTTTGTCCTTTCCCTGAAGCTCCAAATTCAGTTCATTGAGCAGGCTGGTGAGATCTGTGAGGAAGGCTAAATCCAAAAGCCACTGGGTGTCCTCTAGTTTTGAATGTTCACCATGATCTGACAGCTTCAGAAAATCCCTGATCTCAGGCAACAGCTCACTGAATCTGTCCAGAAATGTACCTCTGCTTAGCCACCTGACGTCCATGTGCAGCAGCAGGTCTGTGTGGTCTGCTCCTGCCTCCTCCAAGTGAGCCCGGAACAACCTCCTCTGCAGACTCCTGGCCCTTATAGAGCACACAGTTTTCATGGCAACGTCCATAACGTCCTTCATGTTTAAAATCTTCCCACACAGGGCCTGTTGGTGGATGATGTCTGGGAAAGCATCATTCTGCTTGCAGAGTGCAACAAATCCACTGGTGTGACCAGTCATTGCTGGAGCGCCAACAGTTGTTATAGAAATTAGTTTAAAGAGGGGCAAGTTGCTTTTATTAACAAACTCCATAAACGCATTAAAAATATCTTCTCCTCTTGTGTGTCCCTTCAAAGGCAAGATGGTGAGCAGCTCCTCTTTTGCACTCATGTCTGCAAAGGCCATTCTGATAAAAACACACAGCTGGGCTACATCCACCATGTCTGTCGACTCATCAAACTGAAGAGAGAAACACTTGCATTCTTCCACGTCCTTTTTTAGCTGCTCCTCCACATCCACAGACATTCCCTCACATCGCCGTGTCACTGTTTGTCTGGACAACTGCACGTCTTTAATAGCAGCTACGATCTCACTTTTATTTTTAAAATCATGAAAAAGCGCATCTGCAGCCTCAATAAACGCTTCTTTCATAACTTGTCCATCGCTGAAAGACTTCTTATTTTGAGCCAGGATGCGGCTAACACGGTAAGAAGCTATCGTAGCAGCTTTACCTTTTGTGCTGGGGCGAGTGAAGACTGACTGCTGGGCTGCAAGCTTGTTTTTTAGCTCCCGCACTTTCTGAGTCCGTAAAGAACTTTTAAGAGGGAAATCTGTCTCAAACCGTTTGTGCATCGTCTTGAAATGCCGCTCCAAGTTACACTTTTTGGGTAAGGCAACGCTCGAATTACAGATGAGGCAAATGGACTTCGAATTAGAATAAACAAAAAAATACTCCTCCTCCCACTCTGTGTGAAAATAATAAGTTTTCGTTTGCTTGTTCGCTAGTTCGCTAGTTTTCCATCCATGTTTTCTGCGCACCGACATTACTCCCCTACTGAGCCTAAAGTCTCGTGAGAGCACTGTGTCACCGCACACAAAACTCGCGAGACTATGTCTGTGAGAATACAAGTCAAGGCTTCGCTTCGCGGGCGACTGGGAACCAGCTCGCACCCAAAACTCGCGAGACTATGTCTGTGAGAATACAAGTCAAGGCTTCGCTTCGCGGGCGACTGGGCGACTGGTTGGGCACACCTGCTCTAAATCTATCCTCTTGAAACCTCTTCGCCAGTAAATCAAGCTAAATGCCTTCAGAGATGAATTATTCTCCATCAGTAATCCTCTGTTGTCTTGTTATTTGAACTTGCTAAGTTTATTAATCAGAAACAGATCAGCAAATCAATGTGTACATGTTTGATGTAAAATTTTGATTCTGTTAAATAAATGACCGCATTTATTCTGATGGGTCAAAGATAAATGACGTCTCATGTCACTAATTATACACTCCACTCTCAAGTTATCTTGGTCACATGGCAGAAATTTAACTCGAAAAAGAAAGAATCCGTTGTTAATTAAACAATTAATATTCTTTGTGCTTGAACTAGCCTTAAGAATAATTAATTAATAGGATGTCCACAGCCGGAAGGAGGCCCAGAGGAAGACCCAGGACACGCTGGAGGGACTATGTTTCTCGGCTGGCCTGGGAACGCCTCGGGATTCCCCCGGAAGAGCTGGCCCAAGTGGCTGGGGAGAGGGAAGTCTGGGCCTCCCTACTTAGGCTGCTACCCCCGCGACCCGACCCCGGATAAGCGGAAGAAAATGGATGGAATGGATGGATGTCCACAGCAACAGCTGTCCTAACATACTACACAGCTCATGAAAACCCAAAATGCCTGTCCCAAAAAATTAGCATATTTCATCCCACCAATGAAAGACAAGTGTTTTTAATACAAAAAACACCAACCTTCAAATAATCATGTTCAGTTATGCACTCAATACTTGGTCGGGAATCCTTTTGCATGAATGACTGCTTCATTGTGGCGTGGCATGGAGGCAATCAGCCTCTGGCACTGCTGAGGTGTTATGGAGGCCCAGGATGCTTCGATAGTGGCCTTAAGCTCATCCAGAGTGTTGGGTCTTGCGTCTCTCAACTTTCTCTTCACAATATCCCACAGGTTCTCAATGGGGTTCAGGTCAGGAGAGTTGGCAGGCCAATTGAGCACAGTAATACCATGGTCAGTAAACCATTTACTAGTGGTTTTGGCACTGTGAGCAGGTGCCAGGTCGTACTGAAAAATGAAATCTTCATCTCCATAAAGCTTTTCAGCAGATGGAAGCATGAAGTGCTCCAAAATCTCCTGATAGCTAGCTGCATTGACCCTGCCCTTGGTAAAACACAGTGGACCAACACCAGCAGCTGACATGGCACCCCAGACCATCACTGACTGTGGGTGCTTCATACTGGACTTCTGGCATTTTGGCATTTCCTTCTCCCCAGTCTTCCTCCAGACTCTGGCACCTTGATTTCTGAATGACATGCAAAAATTTGCTTTCATCTGAAAAAAGTAGTTTGAACCACTGAGCAACAGTCCAGTGCTGCTTCTCTGTAGCCCAGGTCAGGCGCTTCTGCCGCTGTTTCTGGTTCAAAAGTGGCTTGACCTGTGGAATGCGGCACTTGTAGCCCATTTCCTACACACGCCTGTGCACGGTGGCTCTGGATGTTTCTACTCCAGACTCAGTCCACTGCTTTCGCAGGTCTCCCAAGGTCTGGAATCGGCCCTTCTCCACAATCCTCCTCAGGGTCCGGTCACTTCTTCTCGTTGTGCAACGTTTTCTGCCACACTTTTCCCTTCCCACAGACTTCCCACTGAGGTGCCTTGATACAGCACTCTGGGAACAACCTATTCGTTCAGCAATTTCTTTCTGTGTCTTACCCTCTTGCTTGAGGGTGTCAATGATGGCCTTCTGGACAGCAGTCAGGTCGGCAGTCTTACCCATGATTGCGGTTTTGAGTAATGAACAAGGCTGGGAGTTTTTAAAAGCCTCAGGAATCTTTTGCAGCTGTTTAGAGTTACGTCGTTGATTCAGATGGTTAGGTTAATAGCTTGTTTAGTGAACCTTTTCATGATATGCTAATTTTTTGGGACAGGCATTTTGGGTT
>NC_056505.1:44055591-44064123 GCF_014905685.2 Nematolebias whitei | reverse complement strand
GGTCTACACTCATCTCCAGGCCAGCGGTCACTCTTTCAGGGATAAATGTGATGATAAATGATGTTGGACACCTGGCAAGGACCAATGCTGACATGTTCCTGTTTTTAGTTTTCTACATTTGTCTTGGAATCTAGCTGTTTTTTGTTTTGTTACCTTTTCCTTTTAGCCATCCTATTTGTTAAAAAAAAACTGTAGTATGCTTTTTTACAACTGTTTTGTTGTTGCTGTTGTCCATTGTTGTCATCTTTCTTTGTTGAAATAAGGTCTCTCTTGTAAATGAGTCCTCGAGGCTCAATGGGATTTACCTGTATAAATAAAGGTTGATTGATAAAGATGTTCACATCCTGGACAGAGAGGAACGATGGTTTGAGAGAAGAGTAAAGGAGGCCATCTTTGTGAAAAGAAATCGTCCATCATTAAACAGGGGTTGAGGCCTCCGGGTCCAACTGTCCCCCCTTACACTGCTGTTATTGCTAGTATCAGTCAACCCCCTGTGAATAGTAAACAGCCATCAGTGTGCTAATGATCCATTGTTAGGCTGATGGTCCTTCTTGACCATGTGAGCTGCTGGTTTTGGTTGTCAGCAGCAAACTGGTCGATCCACTCTGAGAAGGTGCTATTTAAGAGACTCAGCACCTCAGACTGAGGAAGTCTCTCGGATGAGAGACAAAACGTTTGTTTTTTTGAATGTCTAGAGGACCAGATTGAACTTTTTTGGATTTTTCTACCTGGATTATTGAGCATGCATCAGGATATGATGTGTACCTAGCTGTTTTATGTTACACTGATAAAACGAAAACTACTCACATTTTGGGTGGAGGTGGATATGGGTGTGGAAGGCGTACATTTCTCTGATTTAACTATTAGACTGGACTGTTTTTACGAGACCCTCGTCCCGAGGATTTGCAAGAAGAAAGGTGACAACTTTGTGCACAAATTAACTAATTATGGTAAACTAGAAAGTTCCTGGAGAAACTTTGATGGGGCCTGCCATGTTGCAGTCATTTTAAATGTTTTATTTGACAAGAGTAAGTGTTGGGTATTGCTCTCAGCTACCACCACACCAAATTTCAACTTAATATTTCTAAAAATTGCTGATTTATAGTATTTGTCCTTTTCAGCTCAGGTGGTCATCTTAAATTTTTGATTTGCAATCAGAGTCTATTAGGAATTGTTCTCAGGTACCAATAAAAGAAACTTTCAGCTAAATAGCTCTAAAAACCTCTGAGTTATATCTATTTTCATTATTCATTATCATATTTTTTTTCTCTTTTTGCTAAGGTGACTATCTTGGATTTTAATTTACATTAGGAATGTATAACAACTTGCTCTCAGCTACGCCCAAACCAAATTTCAGTTCAATTCATCCATTTACCCCATGGTTAGAATGAATGAGTTATAGTAATTTTGAGTTTTCTGAGTTAGCTGTAGCAGCCATCTTGATCCAAAATGGCTCCAAAAGTTAATCATTGTTTTGTTCAGAGACCTCTTCATTCTAGGTCATGTGACCTCACTGTAGCAGTTAGAGGCTGTGAAGAGTTCTATCAGTGTTTCTCAATGAGAAAAATTGCATTTTGGTTTGCAAATGATGTTGCAATGGTAAATCGAAACCATGAAATATTTGCGTGGTCATTGATTCAGGAACCCATTCATGACCCACGAACATATATGCTCAAGAGCCACTTCTGTTGATATTGAATCATTTTCTTCTTAAAACACAAATGATGAATGATGAGAAGAGTCATGTAAACAGAAGACTAACCTGGTATCCTGGTGAGGTCTGGACATCTGCAGAAGGCATTTGATCAATGCTGTCTGGCCCAAAAACAAAACTGGAAAACAGGTTGAAGAGGGAATTAAAGGTGCTTTCAAGTGGAAGAGCCGGAGAGGGAAAAGAAAAACCATCCATACCTGAAAGATCAGAAAAGCAGAAGCTGAAATGGGTTATCCAAAAAAGTTCAATCTGGTCCTCTGGACATTAAAAAAAAAAAAACAACAAAACAAAGCAAAAAAATATAGAAACGTTTCGTCTCTCATCCAAGAGACTTCCTCAGTCTGAGATGCTGTTTTCAGCTCAGTCTCTTAAATAGAACCTTCTCAGAGTGGATCAACCAGTTTGCTGCTGACAACCAAAACCAGATGATCACATTGATTGATTGATTGATTTTATTGTCAATTCTGCATATGTACAGGACATACATAGAAATTGAAATTGCGTTACACTCCTACTCAAGTTGCAGCAAACAACAACATTAGCAAAAATAAACTAACACAACAAGTTATATAAAAAATATAAAAGTAAAAGTGAAAAATGCTCAAGAAGGACCATCAGCCTAACGATGGATCATTAGCACACTGATGGCTGTTTACTGTTCACAGAGGAATGAGTGATACTAGCAATCACAGCATTATAAGAGGGGGACAGTTGAACCCGGAGGCCTCCACCCCTGTTTAATGATGGACGATTTCTTTTCACAAAGATGGCCTCCTTTACTCCTCTCTCAAACCATCGTTCCTCTCTGTCCAGGATGTGAACATCTTCATCCTTGAAAGAGTGAACGCTGGCCAGGAGATGAGTGTAGACCGCAGAATCCCGGCCTGATGATGTTGATCTTCTGTGCTGGGCCATCCTTTTGGCCAGTGGCTGTTTAGTTTCCCCGATGTAAGACTGATCACAGCCCTCCTGACACTGAACAGCATACACAATATTACTCTGTTTGTGCCGGGGGACTGGATCTTTGGGATGAACCAGTCTTTGACGTAATGTATTTTGGGGTTTAAAAGCCACTGGGACGTTATGTTTAGAAAATAAAACGTCTCAGTTTCTCTGATACTCCCTCAACATACAGAATGACCACTGGTCTGGGTCTGGGTTCCTCCTTTTCACCTGATGGCTGACTGGAGTCCTGTTTGGATTTCTTCTCTGCTTTCAGGAAGTCCCAGTTAGGATATCCACATTGCTCTAGAGCCTGTCTTGTGTAGGATTTCTCCTTCTGCCTGGTTCCCGAGTTAGTGGGGATGCTGTCTGCTCTGTGATACAGAGTCCTGATGACTCCTAACTTGTGCTCCAAAGGGTGATGGGAGTCAAACTGCAAATACTGGTCTGTGTGGGTGGGTTTGTGGTACACCTCAGTTTGCAAATGTCCTCTATCAGAGACTGAGACCTCACAGTCCAAGAAAGCCAACTTGCCATTTTTTACATCTTCTCGTGTGAACTTGATGTATTTATCCACAGAGTTGATGTGGTCAGTAAAATGTTGGACTTCCTGAGATTTGATTTTAACCCAGGTGTCGTCAACATACCTGAACCAATGACTTGGTGGTGTCCCTGAAAAGGACGTCATGGCTCTCTTTTCTACCTCCTCCATGTACAGGTTGGTAACAATAGGAGAAACTGGAGACCCCATATCCTGATGCATGCTCATAGCACACCCATGTTTCTGCCTATAATATTGCTCCCTATATGTGAAGTAGGTTGACTGCAGGCACAGTTTCAAGAGTTGACACAGTTGTTCTGTGGAAAGCGTGGTCCTGCTGCTCAGAGTGGTGTCTGATTTTAATCTTAAACTGACCACCTCTACTGCATCATCAACAGGAATGCATGTAAAGAGTGATGTGACATCAAAAGAGACCATTGTTTCATCAGTCTCCATGATGACATCCCTCACCTTATCCACAAAGTTCATGGTGTTCTGTATGTGGTGTTCTGAGCTGCCAACTAAAGGGATGAGTATAGACGCCAGATATTTGGAAACATTGTAAGTGACAGAGTTAATCATGCTAACAACAGGTCTTAAAGGTACACCTTGTTTGGGATTTTAGGTCAACCATACAGACTAAGTGTGGCCTCCCCTGGGTACAGTCTGTGGTACAGAATACGGTCAATAGCCTTGTCCTGCTCCAAATTTTTCAGGCAATCTATTAACTTCTTCTTGTAACCACTTCCTGGATCTCTTTTCAGAGGTTCATAAGTGGTTAAGTCACTAAGGAGTGTCATAACTTTCTCATGATCATTGAGGACTTGGCCAAGATGGCGCCGGTGTGTAGGGCTGCCCGTCTCTCGCTCTCTGCTTGTATTTTATTTTTGTTATTTTTACAATGGTTTGTGCAGTGTGCCGAGTCATATTTTCAGTATGATCGTCGGGCACTTTTGGAGCTCCGTACTTTTGCTGAAATTCCCGCGGAGTTTTTGAACAGCGGTCAGCACTCTCCCCCACCGGTCCTATCTGAGATTCCTGCGTTCCTTCTGCGTGACCCTGGCCTTTCTCCATGGAGGAAACGTCGCAGACGTCGTGGGAAGCGTGCAGGGATTTTGGTGAAACTGAGGCAAAGTGTGGATTATTCTAACAGGACTCGCTCTGGATCTGATCATCTCCTCTCTGACCCGTGGTGCTCCCGGGGCCCGGCTGCTGGCCAGCTGCCCGCGCGCTCAGTCCATGGAAACACCTGGAGTTGTTTACCTGTGCGCCGCACCAGCAGACCAGGAGGAGCCGTTCTTCATAACCTGCGCCCGCTGGCACGCGCGTCTCCCTCCACGGCTGTGCCTGTGTTGGACAATATCAGGATGTGTTTAATCAACGCAAGGTCTGTTTCCAACAAGACGTTTATCCTCAATGACTTTTTTAAAGATGAGGAGTTGGATTTTCTGTTCGTCACAGAATCTTGGATTTCTGATGGTGAGTCCAGCGCCCTGGTGGAACTACTTCCTCCGGACTGTGTATGTTTCAATGCCCCGCGGCCATCAGGTCGGCGCGCGGGGGGGGGGATTATTAACAGTTTTTAAAGCAAACTTTGCGTGTAAACAGTTGTCCATCCCGGTGTCCCGCGCCAGCTTCGAGCTGAGCGCCTTTGAACTTGGACACTCTCCTCCGGTCCTGTGTGCGCTCATCTACCGCCCACCTCGTTCTAAGGACTTCATAAATGAATTCTCTGACTTTTTGGCTGATATCACACAGAGATACACTCACTTTTTGCTTATTGGTGACTTTAATTTGCATGTGTGTTGTCAGGAGAAGCCCTTAGTGAAGGACTTTCTGGATGATTTATTGGACTCTTTTGGCTTAGCTCAGCAGGTGAGCGGCCCCACCCAAGAACATGGTCACACGCTGGACCTCGTTTTAACACGCGATGTCTCTGTTTCTAATTTGAAAATCGGTGACAATGTTTTTTCAGATCACATGCCTGTATTGTTTGACTTCACCCCCCCCTTGTCCTACTGCTAAGACGTGCGTTCCTGCACGTACGCGTTCCATTAACCATTTCACTGCTGCTCGTTTTAATGAAGGTTTTAATTCTGAGAGGATCGAACAGCTCTCGGTGTCTCTTACCACTGAGGAGCTAACCTCTCAGTTCAACTCTGCCTGTTTAAATGTTCTGGACCGTGTTGCTCCCCTTAAGACCAGAAAAACAAACTTAAATCAGAGCCTTGGCTGAATGACGTCACGCGAGCCGTTAGGCGGCAGTGTCGCAAAGCTGAACGAAAGTGGAGGAAGGACAGGCTCCAGGTGTCTTTTCAAATGTTAAGGGAGAGTTGGCGTCACTATCAGAAAACCGTTAAAGTTGCCAAATGTAAAGGATCCATTTCAAAATTCTCATGTATGTTTTTAAATCACTGAACAGTTCCGCCCCATCCTATCTCACTGATCTTCTGCAGCCATATGTCCCACCGCGCTCTCTGAGGTCAGCAGACCAGATGCTTCTCTCAGTCCCAGAAACCCGTCGTAAGCTCAGAGGTGACAGGGCTTTCTCTGTTGCAGGTCCACGACTGTGGAATGAGTTGCCACTGAGTGTCCGGCAGGCTCCCACACTCTCAGTCTTTAAGTCTCGCTTGAAGACCCACTTCTATTCGCTTGCCTTTAACACAGTGTGATTTGTTTTGGTCCAGTCTGTTCTCTACTCTGTTGGCCATTTTAGTTAGCTTCTGCTGCTATTTGTATCTGTATTTCTATTTTATGTTTTCCTGTCTGCTGTGCATGTTTGGTTCTTTTGTACAGCACTTTGGTTGGCCTTGTTGCTGTTTTAAGTGCTATATAAATAAATTGGTATGGTATGGTATGGTATGATAGTCTTTCTGATTCAAAATCACTGTGCACCTTCCTTTGTCTGCAGGGAGAATGATGATGTTTTTGTCCTTGCTAAGAGTGGTGAGTGTATCCCTCTCCTCTCTACTGATGTTGGAAGGTGGTGGTTTGGCATTGCTGAGACAGGATGAAACTTTGATTCTGAGCTGTTCTGCTTCACCCTCTTTCATTTTGTTGTTGCGGATGGCTGATTCTGTGGCTGTGATCATCTCCACCAGAGGAATTCTACTTGGTGCAACCGCAAAGTTCAGTCCCCTGGCAAGAATCTCTGTCCCCGGCTGGGTGAGCTGTCTGTCAGATAAATTATTCACCCACTTTTCTGTCTCCCTGGCATGTAATTGACTACTGGAGTGTTGTCCTACACTGAATGTGTTGTTATTGGAATAACTGAAAACAGCACCTCAGACTGAGGAAGTCTCTTGGATGAGAGACGAAACGTTTCTATATATTTTTGCTTAGTTTTGTTTTTTGGTTTTTTTGAATGTCCAGAGGACCAGATTGAACTTTTTTGGATTTCTCTACCTGGATTATTGAGCATGCATCAGGATGAGATGGGTTATCTTTTTATTTGTCTGTGTGTTTATTATAATTTCAGTGTGTCTGACTGTCTGACACAGACAGTGTAACTGTGTTTGAAGGTCTGTTTATCAAAAGATTTAGGTGAAGCCTGGATTATACTTAGAGAAGAATACAGTTCTATGAACAGCTCAGAACCTGTAGAGAATCCTTGAATACCCAGTTTATTTGTGGAGGATCTGAGTCTCAGGTGTAACAGCCCACATGGAAACGAGGAGTTGTCAGTCATTTTGTTGTTCAGTTATTGGTTCGCATTGCCATTAGTTATTTGGACCCATTTAGGGTGGGACTTGGTCTCTACTAGGGCTGACCATTATCACTGATTCTGTTGTGTAGCCAGGGGGCGGAGGGAGTCCGGTTTGGTGGCCTTACTATTCCATCTCTGCTCTTTGCAGATGATGTGGTCCTGTTGGTGTAATTGTGCCGTGATCTCCAGTTTTCATTGCAGTGGTTCACAGCCGAGTGTGAAGTGGCTGGGATGAGAATCAGCACCTCCAAATATGAGGCCGTGGTCTTCAGTCAGAAAAGGGTGGATTGCACTCTTTGTGTTGAGGTTCTCAAGTGGAGGAGTTCAAGTATCTCAGGGAGTTCACGAGTGAGGGAAGAATGGCGCATGAGATTGACAGTCTTTTTGTCAATGCCACTGTCTCCAGACCATACAACATAGCTAGTCTCACCACGTCATGTAAACATTTCCATTGACATTTGCTGACACCCTTTTGTCGCAAATCACTCCTGAAACTTTTCTCCATCCACTCCATCCTGCCTGGACTCTCTTTTCACCTCTTTATCATATTCCCCATTTTCCTGGACAGTGGACCTCAAGTACTTGAAGTCATGTACCTTTGTGACCTCTGCTCCTTGTAGCCTCACTGTTCCACCAGCCCCCCTCTCATTCACACACATGTACTCTGTCTTACTTTGGCTGACTTTCATTCCTCTTCTTTCAAGTGCATACATCCACCTCTCCAAGGTCTATTCCACCTGTTCTCATCACAGATCACAATGTCATCTGCAAACATCATAGTCCACAGGAATTCTTGCCTGACCTCATCTGTTAGTTGGTCCATCAGCAAAGCAAACAAGAAGGGTTTCAGAGCCGGTGCAATCCCACTTCCACCTTGAAGCCATCTGTCACTCTTACAGCACATCTCACCACTGTCCTGCTGTCCTCATACATACAGTATCCTGTACCAGTCTAACATACTTCTCTGCCACTCCAGATTTCCTTTGTTTTTTTTAGAATACTTTATTTTGGATTTTTCCATAATAATATTACAATTATTAATTGACAAGACAAAATCAGCTCAGGAACAAGTACGATATCACTTTGAGTAGTAAGTCATACCTAAAATAAAAAATATTTACAGTGTGTAAGGATGGTACCATTTGCTGTTTCTGTTTGTGTCTGTGTTCCCCACTCTGCTTTTTGTGCTCTTGTAGTTCTGCTCTTTGTGTGGTTTCTGTTCCTGTGTATCTGGTCCTGTTTTCCACTCACTCTTCAGTCTGCCTCTCCACTCCTCAGTCTTTATCATTCACACCTGTCCCTCATCAGCCACCTGCCCAGGTGCTCTCATTACTCACTCTCCCTCTGTCTTATAAAAAGCCTTTCTCTCCTCCACTCCTGGTCCGGTCATTGTTCTGTATTCACAGACATCTCAGTCCTCCTCTGTACTGTCTGTTTTTGTCCACCTGATGATCTGCTCTGCCTGTGTACTCTGATGTCCTGTTCAGCCTTGTTTTGATCCTGTTTTGCCAGAGTAAGTTTTGCTGCACCGACAGCCTTTTGTTTTGTTGTTTAAATAAATTATTTTTATTTAAACTCCTGCCTCGCTCGCCTCCCTGCAAATGGGTTCCAACGGTGAGGATTGTGACA
>NC_056505.1:44046829-44055581 GCF_014905685.2 Nematolebias whitei | reverse complement strand
CTCGCTCGCCTCCCTGCAAATGGGTTCCAACGGTGAGGATTGTGACACAGTGACAAGACAAAAAGAAGAAAATAAATGAAAAAAAATGGTGGGGGATGGATAATCCTTAAAAGGATTGAAAAAATATATATACTGTAGTAATCAGAGATACAGTGAGAGACAGATGGTATCGCTATTCATAAATCCTGTCGATCACAGCTCGAGTATAGGAAAGTTAGTCAATCCAGTGTGCGGGTAGGTTTCGCATATACCTTAAAAATGGTTGCCATATTTTATTAAAAGTCTTAGTTCTGTTCTGCATCCAATAGATTAATTTCTCTAGGGTCACACAGCTATTGATTTCACAAAGCCATATTTTAATCGGAAGGGGGGCATCTGATTTCCACTTTGTCACAATACATTTCTTAGCAATTGCCAAAAGGACTTCTTTAAGTTTCTTAGCATAATTTGTCTCCAAATTAGAATTCGTAAAGTTCTCTAATAAACAAATTTCAGGGTCCAGTGGAATCGTAACCCCATGGATGTTTGATAAAACTTCACACACTCCCTGCCAAAACTCCTAAAATTTAGAACACTGCCAGATAGCATGGAGGAATGTTCCTTCTGTCATACCACATCTAAAACAAAATCAGAGTCAGAGATTCTTTATTGTCATTCGCACCTCATGTGGTACATGTGATGGAGCAAAATTATGTGCACAGGGTCCCAGTTACATCCAACAATAAAATGTAAAAGAAAAACAATGATAACATCCAAGATATTAACTAAGAAAAACGTCAACTAAATATACACTAAGCACTAATAGCCTAAAAACATCACGACAAACATCAGCACAAACCTGAACACAAGTCTGTGTAAGCAGATGAGCACGCATGAACACACCAACATTGAAACAGATCAGCAGCAACATGATGTGATTTTTTTCACAGTGATTATTCTAGTTAGAGATTCATGAGTCTAACAGCCTCAGGGTAGAAGCTGTTCCTCAGTCTAGTGGTTCTACACTTAATGCTCCTCAACCTCCTTCCTGAGGGGAGCGGGGCCTGTGTGCTGGGTGAGTGGGGTCCTTCATGATGCAGGTGGCCCTCTTCCAGCATTTAGAGGTGTAAATGTCTGTGATCGTGGGGAGGCTGACTCCAACAGACTTCTGAGCAACATTCACAACTCTCTGCAAAGCTTATTTTTCTGCAGCTGTGCAGCCTCCATGCCACACGTTGATGCTGGAGCACAGGATGCTCTCCACTGCACACCTGTAGAAGGAGATGAGGACTGAGCTTCCCAGACCAGCTCGTCTCAGCCGCCTGAGAAAGTAGAGTCTCTGATGAGCTTTCTTGATCAGGCTGGTGGTGTTGTTGCTCCAGCTAAGGTTGTCATTCATGTGTACACCCAAGTACTTGTAGCTGGAGACCACTTCCACCGCAGATCCTCTTATGTTCAGGGGGGTGTAGGTGTTTTTGTTCCTGAAGTCCACAATCATCTCCTTTGTCTTCTTCACATTGATGTGAAGGTTATTCTCTTTGCACCAGCTCTCCAGGTGTTCCACCTCTTGCCTGTAGCTGGACTCATCATTGTTTGTGATGCATCCCACCACCGCTGTATCATCTGCAAACTTTACAACGTGACAGCCTGGATGGGTAGCTGCTAGGGCTGCAAAAACGAATCGATAAAATCAATAAAAATCGATAAAAATTGACGATTAAAAGCGTTTGTAACGAATTTCGTTATCGATTCGTTGTGTCGCACGATTATGCATCTTTCATGGCACTGCAGAGCCGTTTCTGGGCAGGGAGGTGAGGAGCACAGCGAAGGTAAGCTGGCACGTCCGCCAGCGGGGGGGAGGAGGGGGGGTCCAGAGGTACGCTGATAATGGTCCAAATAAGTGACTACAGTGCCAGAAAAACGAAGATTCAAAAGTTGTTGTCTGTCAAACACCAGCAGAGAGTTGATGTCACAGATGTGAAATGCAAAAAACAAAAATAATCCAAACACCATCAGCAGAGGTGGATTGCAAGCCATGTACACGGGCGCCATCTTACCTTAAGTTACAAGCTACACTTGGTATTTTTGTTTTTGTTAGCCAGATGTATTATATTAAACAAACACCTTAAATTATTAGTGGAAAATATGTTTATAATGAACCCTGTTTGATCCGAGTTGATAAGTAAGGGTAGACACAACAAAGTCCATGCTCAATAATCCAGGTATACAATACAACATTTTTCAGTCAGGTGATCTGGACAGTTTCTTTTTTTGTGCTGAAATGTTTCGCCTTCAATCCGGAAGACTTCTTCAGTCAAGGAAACACACAACAAAACTGATTCTTCCCCCAACAGCTTACTCCAAAGTGGAACAAACCAGTTTTGTTTGTGATAAGATGGTCTCTTTGGTACGTCCCCTCCTCAACTGCCGGCCTCTTCCTTGTTGACAGTCGTGTCAAACTGGTTAAAAACAACGACGTCCATGCTCAATAATCCAGGTATGCAATCCAACATTTTCAGTCAGGTCATCTGGACAGTTTCTTTTTTTGTGCTGAAATGTTTCGCCTTAGATCTGGAAGGCTTCATCAGTCAAGGTAACACACAACAAAACTGATTCTTCCCCCAACAGCTTACTCCAAAATGGAACAAACCAGTTTTGTTTTTGATAAGATAGGGTAACGGTAGACACCTTTCCAATCCCTTTGCTATCATTTTTGTAACATTTATCATTGTAACATGGATCATTTTGGGCACCAGCACACTTCTTCTTCCTTCCTCAGGAATTTTCTCACCCTCAAATATAGCATTTTTGTAACTAATTTATAATCTGTATTGAGGAGTGAAATTGGTCTATAGGAGGAACATTTTAGAGGATTTGAGATCTCCAACATTGCTTCCTTGACTGATGAAGCCTTCCGGATGGAAGGTGAAACGTTTCAGCACAAAAAAAAGAAAAGAAAAGAAACTGTCCAGATGACCTGACTGAAAAATGTTGGATTTTAGAGGATCTTTCCCTTTTTTATGGATGACTGTTATAACAGCTTGACAAAAAGAATGTGGAAAACACCCATCCCTCCTGCTTTACTCACAGACATCCAACAACAGTGGTATAAGAAGGTCCTGAAATTCTTTATAAAACTCAGATGGAAAGCCATCCTCCTCTGGCGATTTATTCCCAGGAAGTGACTTAATAATATCCAACAGCTGTGGAGAGGACTTCCGGGAACGCCATCATGGCCGCAGCTTAAGAGGCGAGCTCCTCGACCCAGATCTTTGTAAGCCCGATTAATTTGATAATTTTTCAACGAAAAGTCCGAAATATAACATTTAAAAAGGGGCATTTACTATGACTAGAGGGAAATACGGCAGAAAGTCTCAAAAACCCGAGTTAGACGACAGAGAGGTCGACGGTAACGAAGCGGTAGCTTTGAAGCTAGCTGACTCAGCTAAAGAAGTAACAGAGGACCCGGAGCTGAATGTAAAGACTCAAACCGCAGAGCCCCGTTCCGACTTTAACATGGCAAATTTGGAAACGATTCTCCAGGAACTGCGAGATTTCCGTAAAGAAAACTCTGAAGCTCTAAAAGGAATTAAGGAGGAGATTAAAGTAGCTAACAGCCGCATTGATAAAGCAGAGAACCGGATAGAAGAAACGGAGGAGCAATTGCAGCACATTGAGGAGGCTACAATGGAGCTTCTGGAGCTACAGAAACGGTTCGAAACACGGTTGGTGGATCAGGAGGGACGTTCAAGGAGGGAGAATGTACGGATTCATGGACTCAAGGAGGGGGCGGAGGATGGCGCTGGATCGATGACGGAATTTGTGGAGAAACTTCTGAGAGAGAAGCTGGAGCTGCCGCCATCTTTTCCCTTCCAGATAGAGAGAGCCCACCGGGCTCTGCCGCCGCGACCCTCCCCGGACTCACCACCGAGATCGATAGTGGTAAAGTTCATGAGCTTCAGGGTGAAAGAAGAGATCTTAAAGAAGGCATGGCAGAAGAAAGGATTCATGTATGAGGGGAAAAAAGTTTTTCTGGAGCATGACTATGCCCCGGAAGTGCTGAAGAAACGAAAGGAATACACAGAGGCGAAAAGAGTCCTGCGAGAGAAGAAAATACGGTTCCAGACGCCATTCCCGGCGAGACTGCGGGTTTTCTACGAGGGAGAGACGCGGATCTACAGCACGGCTGAGGAGGCGACCAAAGACATGGCGGAACGAGGGCTGCAGGTGGCGGTGACCAGACCGGAGGAGAACAGCTTGGAGAAGATCAGACGCCTGACATGGAAGACCATCGGGGCCAAGAAAGGAGGACAGACACTGAGAGAGACAATAGAAAGATACAAACAACGATTGCAAGGTTTTAGGAGAAGTCAGGATGAGATTTAAGGATCACTGCCTTTTAAAATAAGGTATTTAAGATATTTGTTTTTTGGATGGGTCTATTCAAGTTGGAGGGGAAATATAACCCGGGGCGTAGGGAATAATGAATCGGGTCAAGCTAACGGAATTATTATTTTTTATTACGGATTTCCTGAAGGAGTTTTTTTTTTTTTTTCATTAGGGTCGGGGCATCCTCCCTTTTGTGTGTGTGGACATTAGGGTGGTGGTGCAAGCATGAACAAAGCTAACTGCAATAAGAAGGGCCCACTCCCTCTGGTAGGGAGAGGAATTCCCTTTTGGCAGGCTTTCCATCACGGCTTACAAAGGGTCAAAGTTCAGACCCCACTCTTGGAAGTTCTTTGGTTAGACACTAGTTCACCAGTGAAAGTTTTGAAAATGTTCAGTTGTGTGTGCATTATTACTTTGTTTATCTGTAGCTTAAGGGTCCTTCAAGGTGCAGAAAAGGTGGAAAATAAGGAATCGCAAGGAGTAAATGACAACACAGAAAAAGGTATTAAAGTTGGCCTCTTTTAATGTGAACGGGATGCTCAACCCAGTTAAAAGATCTAAAGTATTAGGTAAAATGAAAAGGGAGGGGGTGGGAGTGGCACTGCTGCAGGAGACGCACCTGACAGCGAAGGAACATGAGAAGCTAAAGAGAAATGGTTATAGTCAAGTATTTTACTCATCTTATAAATCAGGCCGTAGGAGAGGAGTCGCAATCCTTATATCGGGAAAATCTGTATTTGAAAAGTTGTCAGAAACAATAGACAAAGAAGGGAGATACGTGCTGATAAAAGGGAGATTAGAAGGAGAACTGGTTACTATCCTGAACATGTATGCTCCCCCAGGCTCTGAATGGTCCTTTTATAGAAAGATGTTTGATTTAATGGCAACTGAGGGAGAAGGCATTATAATATGTGGTGGAGATTTAAACCTCAGGTTGAACCCACAACTAGATTGTTCGGATGGTGGGAAGCAAAAATCTGTAATTAGCAAAAAATTTAAAGAGTTAATGGCAGAACTGGGAATAATGGATGTCTGGAGGGAGCTAAATCCATCAGGCAGAAATTACACATACTTCTCACCACCTCACTCAGTTTATTCAAGAATCGACTATTTCTTTATGTATGATAAGGATCGATACAGAGTGGAAAATTGTGACATTGGAGTAAGGGATGTATCAGATCATAGTCCAGTATATATCACCCTGGAAGTGTCAACAGAAACAAAAACAACAATGTGGAGACTAAATGCAGGCTTATTACAGGGGAATATGAAGGAAGAACTTGCGAAAGAAATTGATATATATGTAAAGGAAAATAATAATGGGGCGGTATCCCCAGCTACGCTGTGGGATGCATGCAAAGCAGTACTTCGTGGGAAGCTAATTGCCAAATCAGCATATTTAAAAAGGCAAAAGCAGGGTAAACTTAGAGAATTACAATTGGAATTAAAAGACTTAGAAAAACAACACAAAAACTTCTCTCTGGATGAAAAAAGATCTCAAGAAATTAAAAGAATACAAACGGAGATAAACTGCATTTTGGAAGATGAAATAAAAAAAAACCTTCTGTACACAAAACAAAGGTATTACGAAGGAGGAGGTAAAGCAGCTAAATTACTAGCTTATAGAATGAAAAAGCAAGTGGCAAATAATAATATTTTCAAAATTAGGGACTCCTCTAACTTGATCAAATATAAGACAGAAGAGATTCAGAATTGTTTTGAAAACTATTATAAAAAATTATATTCACAAGCAGAAATTAATAATGATAATCAAATACAGACATTATTGGAATCTCTGAATTTACCAAGAATAACGGAAGATCAAAATCGTATATTAACAAAGGAGATTACAGAAGAAGAAATAGACTCAGAAATTTCAAGATTGAAAACCAACAAGGCTCCGGGGACAGATGGTTACCCGTCGGAATTTTATAAATTGCTAAGAAAACCGTTGATCCCCTTGCTAAAAAATACGTTTAATTGGGTCTTAAAAGAGGGAGAGACACCAAGGTCATGGAGGGAAGCTTTTATTGCGGTTATTCCAAAGGAAGGAAAAGATCAATTAGACTGTGCCAACTATAGACCAGTTAGCGTCCTAAATTTAGACTATAGAATATTTACAGCAATTATGGCTAGACGACTAGAGGTAATTCTGCCGGACATAATTGATTTAGACCAAACAGGATTTATAAAGAAAAGACAGACAAAGGATAATATTAGGCGCACATTGCTGGTAATGCAAAAGATTATTAAAACAAGAACAGAAGCGGTAATATTGGGATTAGACGCAGAAAAAGCTTTTGACTCGGTCAGGTGGGACTTCCTATATAAGGTGGTAGAACAATTTGGTTTTAACAAAACATTTATCAAAATTATTCAAGCACTATATTACCAACCCACAGCTAGGGTCAAAATTAATGGGAGCCTTTCAGAAACATTTAGATTACATCGAGGATGCCGCCAAGGCTGCTCAATTAGCCCACTGCTGTTTGCAATATATTTAGAACCTTTAAGCCAATGGATAAAACAAAACAGAAATATAAAGGGTATATGTATGGACGGAGGGGAACAAAAGATAGCATTATTTGCAGATGATGTTTTAATTTACCTATCTCAACCAGGCACGTCACTTCCAGCACTAATTAGTATAATGGATGAATTTGGGCTGATGTCAGGTTACAAATTAAACACAAAAAAGACCCAGGTTCTTTCTTTCAACTATTCACCTGACCAATTCATTAAAAACACATTTAGTTGGGATTGGCAGTCAAATTCTCTGAAATACCTCGGAGTGTTTCTGTCCCATGACTTATCTGAACTAAAATCTTTAAACTTTAGCCCCTTGGTGTCGAGAATAAAGTCAGATATGGGAAGGTGGAGTCTAATCCCCTTTACAAGCTTAGTGTCAAGAGTAGAAATGATTAAAACAAATGTGTTGCCAAGGTTACTGTATTTATTTACATCTCTCCCAGTTGAGGTGACGGATAAAGAATTTGCAGAATGGGATAAAATTATATCGAGATTCATTTGGCAAGGAAGGAAACCACAGGTCAGATTCAGAACTTTGCAGTTATCGAAGGATAAGGGGGGGCTAGCCTTACCCTGTCTGAAGAGCTACTATATTGCAGCACAGTTGAGTACTCTACTGAACATATGTAATCCATTATATTCTGCAAAATGGAAAGATATAGAATGCGCCATGTCACCCAAGATGCCTCTACAAGCCATAATAAATGATAACAAATTGAGAAAACACCTCAGGAAGGAATCAAATCCATGGCTAGGATTATCTCTTGACATATGGAATAAAATTATCGTTAAATATGGGTTGACAGAGCAGGGTAGAGTACTAAGGTGGATAGCTCATGACTCAGATTTTAAACCTAATGTAACAGACAAAACATTTAGTAAATGGGAAAAGGGTCCAAAGATAATCTGGGAGATGGTTAAGAAAAATACTATACAAAGCTTTGAAGAAATAAAGAACAAATATGAATTAAACAACAAGGATTTCTACAGGTACTTACAATTGAGGCATTATATGGAGGAACTACTAAGAAGGGCAAATTTAATTGAGATTCAATCTGGTATAATTAAGATGTTTATTTCAGCATATGAATCAAATTTGGGAAAGAAAATAATTTCATAACTGTATACAGAATTGGAAAATTTGAAGAAGAGTGATACAATATACATAAAAGCAAGATGGGAAAAAGATGCTAATTGTGGGCTCTCACAGGAGAACTGGGAGGAGATATGTGGGGAACAGTGGAAAACATCTTGTTCCCTTTCGTGGAGAGAGTTTGGATGGAAGAATATTGTAAGATATTTTAGTACACCAGCACAAAGAAAATGTCAAGATACGAGATGCTGGAGGCAGTGTGGAAAAGACAGAGCAGGGCACTTCCATGTATTTTGGGATTGTGCCTTCATGGTACCCTATTGGCGGGATGTAAAGACTTGTATGGATAAGGTACTGGGGGTGAATATTCCACTTACATTTGAGGATCTGTACATGGGAAGAGGGATGGAAAGGATCACAAGAGCAGGCGATAGATATATGTATAGGGTTATGTTGGTAGCAAGCAAAAAAGCCATTACTAGGAAATGGCTGAAGGCAGAAGCTCCCAAGAGGGAAGATTGGGTTGACATAATGCATAATATTTATATTATGGAAAGGCTGACTTTTTCCATCAGATTAGAATCTGGAAAATTTAGGAATTATTGGGAAAATTGGCGGGGTTTTGTTTCATCCTGGAGATCAGATTTTATCGTTTAATAGTGTGGTTACAGGAACCCTTAGAGCTACAGGCTGCAAATAGTTTACGTACAGTTTTGTTCTGTTTTTTTTTTTTTTTTTTTTTTTTTTTTTTTTTTTTTTTTT
>NC_056505.1:44044055-44046729 GCF_014905685.2 Nematolebias whitei | reverse complement strand
GCTGCGTAAAGACGCACGGATTCCACTGTTATTTTACAACACATGCCAACATTAAAATCAATTAGCACACGAGTTACAGTCCATTTATGAGCACGTACGAGCCACCAGTATCAGAGAAACTGAGACGTTTATTTTCTAAACATAACGTCCCAGTGGCTTTTAAACCCCAAAATACATTACGTCAAAGACTGGTTCATCCCAAAGATCCAGTCTCCCGGCACAAACAGAGTAATATTGTGTATGCTGTTCAGTGTCAGGAGGGCTGTGATCAGTCTTACATCAGGGAAACTAAACAGCCACTGGCCATAAGGATGGACCAGCACAGAAGATCAACATCATCAGGCCAGGATTCTGCAGTCTACACTCATCTCCAGGCCAGTGGTCACTCTTTCAGGGATGAAGATGGTCACATCCTGGACAGAGAGGAACGATGGTTTGAGAGAGGAGTAAAGGAGGCCATCTTTGTGAAAAGAAATCGTCCATCATTAAACAGGGGTGGAGGCCTCCGGGTCCAACTGTCCCCCTCTTACACTGCTGTTATTGGTAGTATCACTCAACCCCCTGTGAATTGTAACCAGCCATCAGTGTGCTAATGATCCATTGTTAGGCTGATGGTCCTTCTTGACCATGTGAGCAGCTGGTTTTGGTTGTCAGCAGCAAACTGGTCAATCCACTCTGAGAAAGTGCTATTTAAGAGACTGAGCTGAATACAGCACCTCAGACTGAGGAAGTCTCTCGGATGAGAGACGAAACGTTTCTATATTTTTTTGCTTTGTTTTGTTTTGTTGTTTTTTTGAATGTCCAGAGGACCAGATTGAACTTTTTTGGAGCTAGGTACACAGCTTTCTTGATTGAACTTCTAATTGGATTTTTGAAGTAATCTGAAATAGCACTCTATATTAACACAGTTAAAAGATAGAGAAAAGTTCAGTGAAGTAACTCTAAAAAATTAAAAAAGTAAGGAAATGTTGATGGTATACATCATCACCCCTTCAAAGTTCCAAGCTAGGTACGAGCCCGCAGAGACACATTCTTACAAGACTGCAGTTTGACCATTGACCTACCACAACCACACTCACTCACAGCGACAGAACTGCTTTAATAACATCCTCTGATATACTGTATCTTCCCTGTCCTCAGTTTTCAGTGTTAAGTTCTGCTCCTCTCTGCACCAAATGGATACAAACAGAATATCTTCACTGGAAGAATGAAGCATAAGATTGACAGACGGATTGGTGCAGCGTCTGCAGTATTGCCTGCTCTGTACTGGTCAGTTTTGGTGAAGAGGGAGCTGAGCTGTAAGGCAAAGCTCTCTGTTTACCGGTCGGTCTACGTTTCTACCCACACCTATGGTTACGAGCTCTGGGTAGTGACTGAAAGAATGAGATTGCGGATACAGATGATTGAAATGAGTTTCCTCCGCACGGTAGTTGGACTCTGTCTTAGAGGTAGGGTGAGAAGTTCAGTTGTCCGAGGTAAGGTGAGAAGTTCAGGGAGAGACTCAGAGTAGAACCGCTGCTCCTCCACGTTGAAAGGAGCCAGTTAAGTTGGTTCGGGCATCTGGTAAGGATGCTCCTTAGGTGCCTACCTATGGAGGCGCTTCGGGCATGTCTGACTGGAAGGAGACCCCGGGGAAGACCCAGGACACGCTGGAGAGACTTTTGCCCCTTTTCCATTAGTACTGGTACAGGCTGACTGGACCTGACTTGGCCCAGTTCTGAGGCTTTTCCATTAGTACCGGTACTTAGCACCTGTTACTATTTTCAGGACCCTTGGCTCTGTGGTTCTAACCCGAACGAAGAGGTACTAAAACGTGACGTCAGAACACTATCGGTCACTGATTGGTCGGGGGCGGAGTCGGGGGTGGAGTCACTGGATCCTTCAGAAACTTTTCAAAACAATGATCTACCGTTTGCAATTTCTCGGACTGGAACAGCGGCTGGACTTATTTTAAAGATTTTAAAAACATTAATGACAACATCTTGGTCTAATGCTGACGTGCTGGCATTTTTTTGTGCTTGGTGGCCAACGACATAATTCAGAGCAAGCTGGATGGAGCTCTGCTGGTCTATCCCGGTCCTCCCTCCAGAGCCTCGGAGTGCCAGGCCGGGCAGGGCGTCATCTCCCCGGCTCTGAGTTCTGCTGGTCACCGTGGAAGATCTTTCCTTGTGCCGACCCGGAGGCTCAGGTTCTGGATCCCAGCCTTGTGTGCTCAGACACAAGGTCACTGCGAAGCTGGAGATGGTGACTCGCAGAAGGCTGTTGCCAGACCCCGGCCGCGCGTAATCATGAAGGCCGAATCCCGGTCTCGCCTGGCAGTCAGGCGGACTGGACAGTCTGGGACGGACGGTGGAAGCGATTTTTAAATAAACAATTTTTTTTTTTATACAAAAATTTTTTTTTTAATTGTTGAAGGGATTTAAAAAAAAAGTTTTTTTTTAGTTTTTTTTTTTTTACACGTAAAATGTTTTTTTAAACCGCTTCCACTGTTCGTTGCAGACCCGTCTCTGTCCGCCTGTCAGCGCGGGTCGGGCTTTCATGATTACGCGAGGCTGGGGTCTGGCAACGGCCTTCTTAGAGTCAACAGCTGAGCTCGGAGCTGGGAAGATGACGCCTGCCCGTCCAGGCTCCGGAGGAGAGGATCGTGTGAGATCAGCAGAGCAGGTCATAATAT
>NC_056505.1:44042508-44043955 GCF_014905685.2 Nematolebias whitei | reverse complement strand
TGGGATGAAATATGTTAATTTTTTGGGACAGGCATTTTGGGTTTTCATGAGATGTATGCCATAATCATTAGTATTAAAACAATTAAAGACCTGAAATATTTCAATTGGTGTGCAATGAATCTGAAATATATGAAAGTTTCATTTTTATCATTACATTATGGAAAATAATGACCTTTATCACAATATGCTAATTGATATAAAAATATGTTTTATATCAATATATTAAGTTGCCTTTATGCCTATTCAAACATATACATTTTGTGTGTGTTACTTTTCAGAATTAAATGTCTAAATTGCCATAAAAGGCAAGGGTGGAATGATATAGGAATTATTATTTTGATGCTTTTATGTCAATTTATACTCATTTACATGTAGTTTAAAAACACACTTATACAACGTGTTATTCACATATTAGGGATTGTACTTTGTTTAACATGTCACAAAGACAAAGGGGGGAATGATTTATGTTGCCTTTGTTAATATTTGGGACATTCTTTGATGGTTTGCAGAGGGATGGAGGAGTGCGTATTTCCTCTTTAGGAAGTTTAAGGAGTATTTCTAACTTCAAGGTCTTGGCCCGCCTTGAGGTCACCGTGCTCCTTCTTTGTAATAAATCACCAGCTCCTCATCCGTTGTTCTGGTAACCATCAAACTTGTTTTTGAATGCTCTCACGCGATCCGGTCAGGGAAATGGTATAAAGGAAGTGTGACAGGCAACTTAATCTTCGGAAGTCTTGGTGTGGATCAGCACGCGCTGGTGCCATGCGCCATTTTGATGTGATTCTTCTTTACCTGGGTCGAAAACGACTTCCCGGCCAGTGTCACGGTGAGAAGTTATTTCATATCAATTTGTGTGTTAAGAGTGTACGAGTGTACATGTTTTTTGCTTGGCTGTTTTCTGTGGCAGGTTAATAAAGGACACTTATTACTCCTAGCAGTAACAGCCTCTGTGTTTTATTTTTCCCTATTTGTCTGAATATCTGTGCCGACCGTTCACGAGCCCTTTTGATAAAGAATTTCATAATACACTAATTTTTTGAGAAGGACCTGTATGTATGTATGTATGTATGTATGTATGTGTGTATGTATATGTGTGTGTGTGTATATATATATATATATATATACATAGATATTTACATATTTATATGTATATACACATGCATATACACACACATGTATATATATATATACACACATATATATATATATATATGTATGTATATACACACAAATATGTACATGTATATGTATATATATATTCATATATATGTATTTATATATGTATATATATATACATATGCATTTATATATTTATATACCATCCATCCATTTTCTTCCGCTCATCCAGGGTCGGGTCTCGGGGGTAGCAGCATAAGTATAATATAGTATAGTATAGTATGGTATAGTATAGTATAGTATAGTATAGTATAGTATAGTATAGTATAGT
>NC_056505.1:44038534-44042498 GCF_014905685.2 Nematolebias whitei | reverse complement strand
GTATAGTATAGTATAGTATAGTATAGTATAGTATAGTATAGTATAGTATAGTATGGTAGGCCCAGACTTCCCTCTCCCCAGCCACTTGGGCCAGCTCTTCCGGGGGGAATCCCGAAGCGTTCCCAGGCCAGCCGAGAAACAGTCCCTCCAGCGTGTCCTGGGTCTTCCTCTGGGCCTCCTTCCGATGGGACGTGTCCGGAAAACCTCACCAGGGAAGCGTCCAGGAGGCATCCTAAACAGATGCCCAAGCCACCTCAACTGGCTCCTCTTGACGTGGAGATGCAGTGGCTCTACTCTGAGTCCCTGCCGGATGATTGAGCTTCTCACCCTATCTCTAAGGGAGAGCCCAGACACCCTGCGGAGAAAACTCCTTTTGGCCGCTTGTATCTGAGATCTCATTCTTTCGGTCACAACCCAAAGCTCGTGACCATAGATGAGGGTAGGAACGTAGATCGATAGGTAAATTGAGAGCTTCGCCTTTTGACTCAGCTCTCTCTTCACCACGACATACCGGTACAGCGCCTGCTTCACTGCAGACGCTGCACCTATCCGCCTATCGATCTCACGCTCCATTTTTCCCTCATTCGTGAACAAGACCCCAAAATACTTGAACTTCTCCACTTGGGGTAGGACCTCCTCCATGACCTAGAGAGGGCACTCTACACTTTTCTGGCTCAAGACCATGGCCTCGGATTTGGAGGAACTGATCTTCATCCCGGCCGTGTCTCATTCGGCTGCGAACCACTCCAGCGAAAGCTGTAGATCACGATCTGAGGAAGCCAATAAGACCACATCATCTACAAAAAGCAGAGAGACGCAATCCTAAGGCCACCAAAATGGATCCCCTCAACACCTTGGTTGCGCCTAGAAATTCTGTCCGTAAAAGTTATGAACAGAATCGGTGACAAAGGGCAACCTTGGCGGAGTCCAACACTCACTGGGAACAAGCCCGACTTACTGCCGGAAATGTGGACCAGGCTCTGACACCGGTCATACAGGGACCTAACAGCTCGTATCAAAGGGCCCGGTACCCCATACTCCCAGAGTATCCCCCACAGGGTTCCCCGAGGGACGTGGTCGAACGCCTTCTCCAAGTCCACAAAGCACATGTACACCGGTTGGGCAAATTCCCACGCACCCTCCAGGACCCTGCTGAGAGTGTAGAGCTGGTCCAGTGTTCCACAGCCAGGACGAAAACCACACTGTTCCTCTTGAATCCGAGGTTCGACTATCCGACGGACCCTCCTCTCCAGAACCCCCAAATAGACCTTACCAGGGAGGCTTAAGAGCGTGATTCTCCTGTAGTTGGAACAAATTCTACGGTCCCCCTTTTTGAATAGGGGGACCACCACCCCGGTCTGCCAATCCAGGGGAATTTCCCCCGATGTCCACGCAATATTGCAGAGTCGCGTAAGCCAACACAACCCTACAACATCCAGAGCCTTAAGGAACTCCAGGCGAATCTCATCCACCCCCGGGGCCCTGCCACCGAGGAGCTTTTTAACCACCTCGGTGACCTCAGCACCAGAGATTGGAGGGCCCGACCCAGAGTCCCCAGGCTCCGCTTCCTCAGTGGAAGACGTGCCGGTGGGATTGAGGAGGTCTTCAAAGTATTCCGCCCACCGACCCACAACATCCCGAGTTGAGGTCAGCAGTACACCACTCCCACTATAAACAGTGTTGGTGGCATACCGCTTCCCCCCCCCCCCCCCCCGACCCCCCCGATGCGGGACCAGACTCGCCTTGAAGCCGTGCAGAAGTCATTCTCCATGGCCTCTCCGAACTCCTCCCATGCCCGAGTTTTTGCCTCAGCGACCACCCGAGCTGCATGTCGCTTGGACTGCCAGTACCGATCAGCAGCTTCCGGGGTCCCACAGGCCAAAAAGGCCCAATAGGACTCCTCCTTCAGCCTGACAGCATCCCTCACCGACGGTGTCCACCATCGGGTTCGAGGGTTGCCACCGCGACACGCACCGACAACCTTGTGGCCGCAGCTCCGGTAAGCGCCTCGATAATAGACGCACGAAACATGATCCACTCAGACTCAATGTCCCCCACCTCCCTCAGAACATGTTCGAAGTTCTCCCAGAGGTGGGAGTTAAAACTCCATCTCACAGGAGACTCTACCAGACGTTCATAGCAAACCCTCACAATATGTTTGGGTCTGCCAGGTCTGACAGACATCCTCCCCCACCATTGGAGCCAACTCACCACCAGGTAGTGATCAGTGGACAGCTCCGCCCCTCTCTTCACCCGAGTGTCCAAGACATGTGGCCGCAGATCAGATGAGACAATGACAAAGTCGATCATCGAACTGCGGCCTAGGGTGTCCTGGTGCCAAGAGCACGTATGGACACCCTTATGCCTGAACATGGTGTTCGTTATGGACAATCCATGACGAGCACAGAAGTCCAACAACAGAACACCACTTGGGTTCAGATCAGGGGTGCCGTTCCTCCCAACTACACCACTACAGGTCTCACTGTCATTGCCTACATGAGCATTGAAGTCCCCCAGCAGAACAAGGGAGTCCCCAGAAGGTGCACTTTCCAGTACCCCCTCCAAGGACTCCAAAAAGGGTGGATAATCTGAACTGCCGTTTGGTGCATAAGCACAAACGACAGTCAGAACCCGTCCCCCCACACATAGGCAGAGGGAGGCCACCCTCTCATTCACCAGGGTGAACCCCAACACACAGGCACCAAGTTGGGGGGCAATAAGTATGCCCACTTCTGCTCAGCACCTCTCACCAGGGGCAACTCCAGAGTGGAAGAGTGTCCAGCCCCTCTCAAGGAAACTGGTTCCAGAGCCAGAGCCATGCATAGAGGTGAGTCCGACTATTTCTAGCCGGAACCTCTCAGCCTCACACACCAGCTCAGGCTCCTTCCCCACCAGTGAGGTGACATTCCACGTCCCAATAGCCAGCTTCTGTAGCCGAGGATCAGACGCCAGGGTCCCCGCCCTCGGCCACCACCCATCCCACATTGCACCCGACCCCTTTAGCCCCTCCCACAGGTGGTGAGCCCATGGGAAGGGGGACCCACGTCTCCTCTTCGGGCTGTGCCCGGCCGAGCTCCATGGGTAAAAGCCCAGCCACCAGGCGCTCGCCCGCGTGCCCCACCTCCAGGCCTGGCTCCAGAGTGGGGCCCCAGTGACCCACGTCCAGGCAAGGGAACATTAAGTCCATTTATTTTTCTCTTCATCAGGGTCTTTGGGCTGCACTTTGTCTGGTCCCTCACCTAGGACCTGTCTGCCATGGGTGACCCTACTAGGGGCGTAAAGCCCCTGACTGCATAGCTCCTAGGATCATTGGGACACTCAAACCCCTCCACCACAGTAAGGCGGCAGCCCAGGGAGGGGATATTTATATACATATATAAGTATTTATATATATTCATATATATGTATTTATATATTTATATGCCTATATATTTATATATTCATATATATGTATTTATATATATATATATATATATATATATATATATATATATATATATATATATGTATTTATATATATATATATATAGATATAGATAGATAGATAGATAGATAGATATAAATACATATATATGTAAATAAATTAAATCTCTGATGAACCAGATTCTACAAAAACATCTATATTTAAACTTTTATAGGATTTTATCATCATTTGATGTATTTGCACCCGTGTCTACTTTTATTGTTCATTTTAGATGTGTGGTTTTGTTTCTTGTTCACATATACATTTTTATTTTTAGCTTTGTTTTAAAGATCTTGTTTTGTGATTTGTACATTTGTGGGTTAAAATAAAGTTGAACTAAAGGCCATCTCTCTTCTTTAAACATGTTTGAGGGAAGTATTCCTGAGAGATCCAGTAATTTTGTGTCTTTTTATGATTTTCAGCTGAGTTAACAATCATTAAAGTGAAAACATGATTTCATGATAAAGCCGGCACTGTTTATTTTATTATTTTTTTAATCTT
>NC_056505.1:44021105-44038434 GCF_014905685.2 Nematolebias whitei | reverse complement strand
GGGGGGGGGGGGGGGGGAAGCGGTATGCCACCAACACTGTTTATAGTGGGAGTGGTGTACTGCTGACCTCAACTCGGGATGTTGTGGGTCGGTGGGCGGAATACTTTGAAGACCTCCTCAATCCCACCGGCACGTCTTCCACTGAGGAAGCGGAGCCTGGGGACTCTGGGTCGGGCCCTCCAATCTCTGGTGCTGAGGTCACCGAGGTGGTTAAAAAGCTCCTCGGTGGCAGGGCCCCGGGGGTGGATGAGATTCGCCTGGAGTTCCTTAAGGCTCTGGATGTTGTAGGGTTGTGTTGGCTTACGCGACTCTGCAATATTGCGTGGACATCGGGGGAAATTCCCCTGGATTGGCAGACCGGGGTGGTGGTCCCCCTATTCAAAAAGGGGGACCGTAGAATTTGTTCCAACTACAGGAGAATCACGCTCTTAAGCCTCCCTGGTAAGGTCTATTTGGGGGTTCTGGAGAGGAGGGTCCGTCGGATAGTCGAACCTCGGATTCAAGAGGAACAGTGTGGTTTTCGTCCTGGCTGTGGAACACTGGACCAGCTCTACACTCTCAGCAGGGTCCTGGAGGGTGCGTGGGAATTTGCCCAACCGGTGTACATGTGCTTTGTGGACTTGGAGAAGGCGTTCGACCACGTCCCTCGGGGAACCCTGTGGGGGATACTCTGGGAGTATGGGGTACCGGGCCCTTTGATACGAGCTGTTAGGTCCCTGTATGACCGGTGTCAGAGCCTGGTCCACATTTCCGGCAGTAAGTCGGGCTTGTTCCCAGTGAGTGTTGGACTCCGCCAAGGTTGCCCTTTGTCACCGATTCTGTTCATAACTTTTACGGACAGAATTTCTAGGCGCAACCAAGGTGTTGAGGGGATCCATTTTGGTGGCCTTAGGATTGCGTCTCTCTGCTTTTTGTAGATGATGTGGTCTTATTGGCTTCCTCAGATCGTGATCTACAGCTTTCGCTGGAGTGGTTCGCAGCCGAATGAGACACGGCCGGGATGAAGATCAGTTCCTCCAAATCCGAGGCCATGGTCTTGAGCCAGAAAAGTGTAGAGTGCCCTCTCTAGGTCATGGAGGAGGTCCTACCCCAAGTGGAGAAGTTCAAGTATTTTGGGGTCTTGTTCACGAATGAGGGAAAAATGGAGCGTGAGATCGATAGGCGGATAGGTGCAGCGTCTGCAGTGAAGCAGGCGCTGTACCGGTATGTCGTGGTGAAGAGAGAGCTGAGTCAAAAGGCGAAGCTCTCAATTTACCTATCGATCTACGTTCCTACCCTCATCTATGGTCACGAGCTTTGGGTTGTGACCGAAAGAATGAGATCTCAGATACAAGCGGCCAAAAGGAGTTTTCTCCGCAGGGTGTCTGGGCTCTCCCTTAGAGATAGGGTGAGAAGCTCAATCATCCGGCAGGGACTCAGAGTAGAGCCACTGCATCTCCACGTCAAGAGGAGCCAGTTGAGGTGGCTTGGGCATCTGTTTAGGATGCCTCCTGGACGCTTCCCTGGTGAGGTTTTCCGGACACGTCCCATCGGAAGGAGGCCCAGAGGAAGACCCAGGACACGCTGGAGGGACTGTTTCTCGGCTGGCCTGGGAACGCTTCGGGATTCCCCCCGGAAGAGCTGGCCCAAGTGGCTGGGGAGAGGGAAGTCTGGGCCTACCATACTATACTATACTATACTATACTATACTATACTATACTATACTATACCATACTATACTATACTATATTATACTTATGCTGCTACCCCCGAGACCCGACCCTGGATGAGCGGAAGAAAATGGATGGATGGTATATAAATATATAAATGCATATGTATATATATATACATATATAAATACATATATATGAATATATATATACATATACATGTACATATTTGTGTGTATATACATACATATATATATATATATATGTGTGTATATATATATATACATGTGTGTGTATATGCATGTGTATATACATATAAATATGTAAATATCTATGTATATATATATATATATATATACACACACACACATATACATACACACATACATACATACATACATACATACATACAGGTCCTTCTCAAAAAATTAGTGTATTATGAAATTCTTTATCAAAAGGGCTCGTGAACGGTCGGCACAGATATTCAGACAAATAGGGAAAAATAAAACACAGAGGCTGTTACTGCTAGGAGTAATAAGTGTCCTTTATTAACCTGCCACAGAAAACAGCCAAGCAAAAAACATGTACACTCGTACACTCTTAACACACAAATTGATATGAAATAACTTCTCACCGTGACACTGGCCGGGAAGTCGTTTTCGACCCAGGTAAAGAAGAATCACATCAAAATGGCGCATGGCACCAGCGCGTGCTGATCCACACCAAGACTTCCGAAGATTAAGTTGCCTGTCACACTTCCTTTATACCATTTCCCTGACCGGATCGCGTGAGAGCATTCAAAAACAAGTTTGATGGTTACCAGAACAACGGATGAGGAGCTGGTGATTTATTACAAAGAAGGAGCACGGTGACCTCAAGGCGGGCCAAGACCTTGAAGTTAGAAATACTCCTTAAACTTCCTAAAGAGGAAATACGCACTCCTCCATCCCTCTGCAAACCATCAAAGAATGTCCCAAATATTAACAAAGGCAACATAAATCATTCCCCCCTTTGTCTTTGTGACATGTTAAACAAAGTACAATCCCTAATATGTGAATAACACGTTGTATAAGTGTGTTTTTAAACTACATGTAAATGAGTATAAATTGACATAAAAGCATCAAAATAATAATTCCTATATCATTCCACCCTTGCCTTTTATGGCAATTTAGACATTTAATTCTGAAAAGTAACACACACAAAATGTATATGTTTGAATAGGCATAAAGGCAACTTAATATATTGATATAAAACATATTTTTATATCAATTAGCATATTGTGATAAAGGTCATTATTTTCCATAATGTAATGATAAAAATGAAACTTTCATATATTTCAGATTCATTGCACACCAATTGAAATATTTCAGGTCTTTAATTGTTTTAATACTAATGATTATGGCATACATCTCATGAAAACCCAAAATGCCTGTCCCAAAAAATTAACATATTTCATCCCACCAACGAAAGACAAGTGTTTTTAATACAAAAAACACCAACCTTCAAATAATCACGTTCAGTTATGCACTCAATACTTGGTCGGGAATCCTTTTGCATGAATGACTGCTTCAATGCGGCGTGGCATGGAGGCAATCAACCTGTGGCACTGCTGAGGTGTTATGGAGGTCCAGGATGCTTCGATAGCGGCCTTAAGCTCAACCAGAGTGTTGGGTCTTGCGTCTCTCAACTTTCTCTTCACAATATCCCACAGGTTCTCTATGGGGTTCAGGTCAGGAGAGTTGGCAGGCCAATTGAGCACAGTAATACCATGGTCAGTAAACCATTTACCAGTGGTTTTGGCACTGTGAGCAGGTGCCAGGTCGTGCTGAAAAATGAAATCTTCATCTCCATAAAGCTTTTCAGCAGATGGAAGCATGAAGTGCTCCAAAATCTCCTGATAGCTAGCTGCATTGACCCTGCCCTTGATAAAACACAGTGGACCAACACCAGATGACATGACACCCCAGTGACTGTGGAAACTTGACACTGGACCTCAAGCAATGTGAATTCTGTGTCTCCTCTCTTCCTCCAGACTCTGGGACCTTGATTTCCAAAGGAAATGCAAAATTTACTGTAATCAGAGAACATAACTTTGGACCACTCAGCAGCAGTCCCAGGCGAGATGCTTCTGACGCAGTCTCTTGTTCAAAGGTGGCTTGACCTGGGGAATGCGGCACCTGTAGCCCATTTCCTGCACATGCCTGTGCACGGTGGCTCTGGATGTTTCTACTCCAGACTCAGTCCACTGCTTCCGCAGGTCCCCCAAGGTCTGGAATCGGCCCTTCTCCACAATCCTCCTCAGGGTCCGGTCACTTCTTCTCGTTGTGCAACGTTTTCTGCCACACTTTTCCCTTCCCACAGACTTCCCACTGAGGTGCCTTGATACAGCACTCTGGGAACAACCTATTCGTTCAGCAATTTCTTTCTGTGTCTTACCCTCTTGCTTGAGGGTGTCAATGATGGCCTTCTGGACAGCAGTCAGGTCGGCAGTCTTACCCATGATTGCGGTTTTGAGTAATGAACAAGGCTGGGAGTTTTTAAAAGCCTCAGGAATCTTTTGCAGCTGTTTAGAGTTACGTCGTTGATTCAGATGGTTAGGTTAATAGCTTGTTTAGTGAACCTTTTCATGATATGCTAATTTTTTGGGACAGGCATTTTGGGTTTTCATGAGCTGTATGCCATAATCATCAGTATTAAAACAATTAAAGACCTGAAATATTTCAGTTGGTGTGCAATGAATCTGAAATATATGAAAGTTTCATTTTTATCATTACATTATGGAAAATAATGACCTTTATATGCTAATTTTTTTAGAAGGACCTGTACATACATACACACAACTTCAAAATAAATTCTCACCCTGTACTGAAAACAGTTTCAGCTCTCAGCGCCACCAGCTGGTGAAAGGTGATGACGTCAATTTGAACCCTGCCCACTGGAACCGGTACTGAAAGCATAATGGAAACACAACCTGTACCGTACCGACTAGAGTAGAGCCATCCTTGTACCGTTACTGCAGGTACTAATGGAAAAGGGGCAAAAGTCTCTCTATTGGCCTGGGAACGCCTTGGAATCCTCCCAGAAAAACTGGAAGAGGTGACTGTGGAAAGAGATGTCTGGGCATCCCTGTTCAAGCTGCCAACCCCGCGACCCGACTTATGAACAAGCGGAAGATAATGGATGGATGGATGGATATCCACTGTTGGACTCAGAAGGTTTCACAGCAGCTCCAGTGTTTCTCCTACCATTATCCAAGGAGGTCACCAAGGAGTTACGCTACTTCAAGTTGGGGAGTTGAGGCTGTAGTCACAGGAAGTAAGTGGCTTTGACGTATAATTAACAACATAGCACAAACTGAGCTCAGTGCTCACTTGGTCTGTTTTTAGTAGTGGTCGTATCAATGCTCTAAATCTTACCGAAAGTGTCCATTGGGCAGAATATTTTATTGGATCTGTCAGCTTTGATCAATGCTGATATTCAGAGTCAGAGTCAGAAATTCTTTATTGTCATTCGCACCTCATGTGGTACATGTGGTGGAGCAAAATTATGTACACAAGGTCCCAGTTACATCCAACAATAAAATGTATAAGAAAAACAGTAACATCTAAGATATGAACTAAGAAAAGCAAAAACTAAATATACACTAAGCACTCATAACTTAAAACATTGAACATCAGCACAAACATGAACATGAGTCTGTGAGCGGATGTGCACGCATGAACACATCAACATTGAAACAGATCAGCAGCAACATGAAACAGATCAGCGGCAACATGATATGGTTTTTCATAGTGATTATTCTAGTTAGAGATTCATGAGTCTAACAGCCTCAGGGTAGAAGCTGTTCCTCAGTCTAGTGGTTCTACACTTAATGCTCCTTAACCTCCTTCCTGAGGGGAGTGGGGCAAAAAGTGTGTGTGCTGGGTGAGTGGGGTCCTTCATGATGCAGGTGGCCCTCTTCCTGCATCTGGAGGTGTAGATGTCTGTGATGGTGGTGAGGCTGATTCCGACAGACTTCTGTGCAGCCTTCACCACTCTCTGCAAAGCTTTTCTTTCTGCAGCTGTGCAGCCTCCATGCCGCACGTTGATGCTGGAGCACAGGATGCTCTCCACTGCAAACCTGTAGAAGGAGGTGAGGACTGAGCTTCCCAGACCAGCTCGCCTCAGCCGTCTGAGGAAGTAGAGTCTCTGATGAGCATTCTTGATCAGGCTGGTGGTGTTGTTGCTCCAGCTGAGGTTGTCATTCATGTGTACACCCAAGTACTTGTAGCTGGAGACCACTTCCACTGCAGATCCTCTTATGTTCAGGGGGGTGTAGATGTTTTTGTTCCTTCTGAAGTCCACAGTCATCTCCTTTGTCTTCTTCACATTGATGTGAAGGTTATTCTCTTTGCACCAGCTCTCCAGGTGTTCCACCTCTTGCCTGTAGCTGGACTCATCATTGTTTGTGATGCATCCCACCACCACTGTATCATCTGCAAACTTTACAATGTGACAGCCTGGATGGGTAGCTGCACAATCATACGTGAGCAAAGTAAACAGGAGGGGGCTCAACACACATCCCTGAGGAGAGCCAGTGCTGAGGGTTATGGTGAAGGAGGAGAAGTTGTGGATCCTCACTAACTGTGGTCTGTTTGTTAAAAAGTCTAGTACCCAGTTGCAAATGGAGGGGCTTAGTCCTAGTGTGGATAGTTTGTCCATCAGGGTTTGGGGGATCATGGTGTTGAAGGCGGATGTGAAGTCTACAAAGAGCATACGGATGTAAGAGTTTTTCCCAGGTGGTTGAGCGCAGTGTGGACCACAGAGGAGATGGCATCCTCTGTTGATCGGTTCTCACGGTATGCATACTGATGAGGATCCTCGTTGATGTTGATGGTTGTTTTGATGTGAGTCATGACCAGTTTTTCGAAGCATTTAGCGACTATCGGGGTGAAGACCACTGGCCGATAGTCATTCAGACCAGTCACTGTAGAGCTTTTTGGGACTGGGATGATGGTGGCAGTCTTCAGGCAGGTGGGAACTGTCTCCAGGGTAAGTGAGGTGTTAAAGATGTCTGCCAGCACCTCACAGAGCTGATCAGCACATTCCTTCAACACTTTTCCGGGGATGTTGTCTAGGCCAGTTGCTTTGTGCGGATTAATCCTCCTGAAGGTACTCCTTACTTCTGCTGAGGTCACGCTGAGATGCTCTTCATCCGGTGGTGAGGTGAGTCTGGTGCTGGGTGGTCTGTTCGGGTCGTTAAAGCATGCATAGAACTTGTTGAGGGCATCAGGCAGAGATGGGTCTTTGGGGCATTGTTCGCTCCTTCCTTTATAATCTGTTATGGACTTAAAGCCCCTCCATATGCTCCGAGGGTCTTGTGAGATGAATTGACCCTCGATCCTCTGTGCATATGTGCCCTTGGCCTTCTTAATACCAGCAACCAGCTCTTTTCTTGTCCTACTCAGCTCCTCTGAGTTTCCAGACCTGAAGGCAGTGTTCCTGGCTTCCAGTAGGGTGGGAGATGTTATACATTAGGAGATGTAATAAATTATGTGACAAATCCATTTGATGAATGCAGTCAGTGAACTGTACTTCCCATCCATCCATCCATCCATCCATCCATCCATCATCCTTCCATCCATCCATTACGTAGACTGACCAGTAAACAGAGAGCTTTGCCTTACAGGTCAGCTCCCTCTTCACCACAACGGACTGGTACAGAATCTGCAATACTGCAGATGCTGCACCATACCATCTGTCAATCTCACGCTCCATTCTTCCCTCACTTGTCAACAAGACCCCAAAATGCTTGAACTCCTCCTCTTGAGGCAGAACCTCACCCTCGACCTGAAGAAAGCAATCCACCCATTTCCAGTTGAGGACCATGGCCTCAGATTTGGAGGTACTGATTCTCATCCCAGCCGCTTCACACTTGGCTGCGAACCGCTCCAGTGAGAGCTGAAGATCACAGCACAATGACACCAACAGGACCACATCAACTGCAAAGAGCAGAGATGGAATCCAGAGGCCTTAGAACCGGAATCTTTCTGCCCTCTTTCTACACCAAGAAATTTTGTCCATAAAAGTTATGAACAGAATCGATAATAATGGGCAGCCTGGCAGTGTCCAACTCCCACCATTTAGAGGTCCGACTTACTACCGGTAATGCGATCCAAACTCTCGCACCACTTGAATAGGGACTGAACACCCCATAGCAATGGGCCCCCAATCCCATACTCACAGAGCACCCCACACAATGTACCTCAAGGAACGCGATCGAATGCCTTCTCCAAGTCCACAAAACACATGTAGACTGGATGGGCAAACCCTCATGACCCCTTGAAGACCCTAGTGAGAGTAAGGAGCTGGTCTAGCGTTCCACGGCCAGGACGGAAACTGCATTGTTCCTCTTGGATCTGAGGTTCAACCAATGATTGGACATGCTTCTCCAGTACCCCTGAATAGACCTTACCAGGGAGGCTAAGGAGAGTGATGCCTCTATAATTGGAGCACACCCTCCGGTCCCACTTTTGAAGAGGGGAACCACCACCTCAGTCTACAAACCGGATTCCAAAAAAGTTGGTACACTAAACAAATTGTGAATAAAAACTGAATGCAATGAGGTGGAGGTGCCAACATCTAATATTTTATTCTGAATAGAACACAAATCACAGATCAAAAGTTTAAACTGAGAGAATGTATCATTTTAAGGGAAAAATCTGTTGTTTCCAAATTTCATGGCGTCAATAAATCCCAAAAAAGTTGGGACAAGTCCATTTTTACCACTGTGTGGCTTCCCCCCTTTTTCTTACAACACTCAACAGACGTCTGGGGACAGAGGAGACCAGTTTCTCAAGTTTAGAAATAGGAATGCTCTCCCATTCATGTCTAATACAGGCCTCTAACTGTTCAATCGACTTGGGCCTTCTTTGTCGCACCTTCCTCTTTATGATGTGCCAAATGTTCTCTATAGGTGAAAGATCTGGACTGCAGGCTGGCCATTTCAGTACCTGGATCCTTCTCTTACGTAGCTATGATGTTGTGATTGCTGCAGAATGTGGTCTGGCATTATCGTGTTGAAAAATGCAGGGTCTTCCCTGAAAGAGATGACGTCTAGATGGGAGCATATGTTGTTGTAGAACCTGAACATAGTTCTCTGCATTAATGGTGCCTTTCCAGACATGCAAGCTGCCCATGCCACAAGCACTCATGCAACCCCATACCATCAGCGATGCCGGCTTCTGAACGGAGCGTTGATAACAACTTGGGCTATCCTTGTCCTCTCTGGTCCGGATGACATGGCGTCCCAGTGTTCCATAAAGAACTTCAAATCGTGACTCATCTGACCACAGAACAGTCTTCCATTTTGCCACACTCCATTTTAAATGACCCCTGGCCCAGTGCAAACATCTGAGCTTGTGGAGCTTGCTTAGAAATGGCTTCCTCTTTGTACTGTAGAGTTTCAGCTGGCAACGGCGAATGGCACGGTGGATTGTGTTCACTGACAATGCTTTCTGGAAGTATTCCTGAGCCCATTCTGTTATTTCCTTGACAGTGGCATTCCTGTTTGAGGTGCAGTGACGTTTAAGGGCCCGGCGATCACGAGCATCCAGTAGAGTTTTACGGCCTTGACCCTTACGCACAGCGATTGTTCCAGATTCTCTGAACCTTTTGATGATGTTATACATGATTGATGATGCTAACTTAAACGTCTTTGCTATTTTACGCTGGGTAACACCATTCTTGTATTGCTGCACTATCTTTCTGTGCAACAATGGTGGAATTTGTGATCCTCTTACCACAGTTATGGACAGACCAACCCCGATGTCCCCCAACACAGCTTCATCCATGGAAGACGTGTCAGCAGGATTGAAAAGGTCCGAGAAGTTATAATTCTACTTCCTGATGACATCACTGGTTGAGGTCAACAGCACCCCACCTTCACTGAACACTGTGTTAGTAAAGAGCTGCTTTCCCCTATTTAGCCACCTGATGGTTTGCCTGAATCTCCTCGGAGCTGACCAAAAATCTTTATACAAGGCCTCACCAATCTCCACCCACATTCGAGCTTTTGCCTCAACAACAGCCAAGGCTGTGAACCGCTTGGCCCTCTGGTACTCCTCAGCTGCCTCCAGAGTCCTACCAGCCAACAAGGACTGATATGACTCCTTCGTCATCTTGACAGCTTCCCTACCCGGGCTGTCCACCACATAATTTGGGGATGGCCTTCACGAGAAGCGAAACGTGGCCCACTCAGTCTCAATGTCCCCCGGCCTCAGCCGAGATGCGGTTAAAGCTTTCCCGGAGGTGCGAGTTGAAGATATCTCTGACGGGTTCTTCTGCCAGGCGTTCCCAGCAAACCCTCACTACACGTTTGGGTTTATCACGTTTGTCTGGCAACTTCCCCCACCATTTGATCCAGTTCACTACCAGGTGGTGATTAGTTGACAGCTCAGGTCCTCTCTTCACCCGAGTGTCCAAATCAAACGACCACAAATCAGATGACATGACTACAAACTCAATCATCGATCTATGATGTAGGGTGTCCTGATGCCAAGTGCACATATGGACACCCTTATGTTGGAACGTGGTGTTTGTGATGGACAAACTATGACTAGCACAGAAGTCCAACAACAGAACGCAGCTCGAGTTCAGATCAGAGAGGCCGTTCCTTCCAGTCACACCCCTCCAAGTCACACTGTCATTACTCACGTAAGCATTGAAGTACCCCAGCATATTAAAGGAGTCCCCAGCTTGTGCATCTTCCAGCAGCCCCGCCAAGGACAAAGAAGGTCGTATACTCTGAGTTGCCATTTGGCTCATAGGCACAAACAACATTTAGAGTTCCTCCCCCCACCCAAAGGTCTAGGGAAGCTATCCTCTCATCTTCTGGGAAAAACTCCAACACACTGCCGCCAAACAATGGGGCTAAGAGTAGACCCACACCAGCTCAGCACCTCTCACCAAGGGCAACTCCAGAGTGGAGTAAGGTTCAGCCCTTCTCAAGGAGATCGGTTCCCAAGCGCATGCTGTGCATCAAGGTGAGCCCAACTATATCTACAATAGTTGGTACTTCTCAACCTCACGCACAAGCTCAGACTCCTTTCCTGCCTGAGAGGTCACATTCGATTTCCCAAGAGCCATCTTTGGTAAGCCAGGGTCAGAGTGCCAAGATCCCCACCTTCGGCCACTGCCCATGGCATCATGCACCCGACTTTTGTGGCCCCTCCTGTAGGTGGTGGGCTCACAGGAAGGCAAGCCTATGTTGCTCCTTTGGGCTTAACTTGACCAGGTCCCATGGGTAAAGACCCAGTCACCAGGTGCTCGCTGACAAGCCCCTCCCCCAGGCCTGGCTCCAGGTTGGGGCCCGTTAACCCACTTTCAGGAAAGGGACACAGAGTTCCTCATTCTGTTTTGTCCATCAAAAGTCTTTGGAGTCACTCTTTGTCTGGCCTGTCACCTAAGTACCAATCTGCCTTGGGAGATACCCTACCAGGGGCAAATATACTGTACTTGCCCCCAACAGCATAGCTCCTAGGACCATCCAGGCGCACAAACTTTTCCACCACAGTGATGTGGCGATTCAAGGAGGAACGGTACTGCCCCTGAACTATAAATAATAATAAGATTTTAATAAATGAAAGTAAATCACACAAAAATATTTAAAAATAATCTTTGTATCTTTTTTGTGAGTTAAAATTTTGTGGCGTGCTGTAATGCAGCAGCTTTTCTAGCTCTCATTCTCAGCACATCTAGCATTAACTTATTAAAGTACAGTAGAGCAAAAATAATAAGAGTTGAACAACGGTCATTGTGCTCAGCTTCATCCAGAGATGAAAGCAACATCAGGTAGGCTGCACATTTTAAGAAGAACAGCATGGAGCTGTGGTCAGAGTTGTAGCCAAGAGGAGGCAATACAAGCCAAAGCAGAAAAAGGGCAAGAGGGCTTTGTCTGCTTTTCTTCTTGGACAGAGACAGGTGGCTCTGCTCTCCAGGAAAACCCAAGTAGGGAGACTGCATCTACATGAACAAAGGCTTGTGCAGGAATGGCTCTGTGGCAAGCAAACACTGCTCTAAGGTCTGGAACATTTGATATTGAAATTCTATCCTCACTCTCTGTCTTGGAACTTCACAGCAGTGTTTGTTATGGCTGTAAATGTCCGTTTTCTAGCTACTGCTGACGAGTCTCAAAGGCAGCTGCATCAGAGCATTGGCACGATGCAGGACTGTTGGAGAAAAATATTCTCCCATAACTTACTCAAAAAGAACCACACTCAATGGCAGGATAAGATTTTTAACCAGTATCTACTTGCAAGGTCAGATTTTCAGGACATATTACACAAATATAGTGCTTAGTGTATAAAATCCATCTTTGTGTGGCCTGATGATTCTGAGTCCCATGCTTCAGGACTGCTTTGAGACCACAGAATGGGAACACTGTGGACAAATCATCTGTCTTGCATTACATTAGGAAGTGCATGGAGGATTTGACCATGTCCAGGACCACTATCATCCAGCCAAATCAGAAACCCTGGCTAACTGTAGAAGTGTGCTCCCTGTTGAGAACCTGCAATACAACATTCAGATAACTAGCATGACTAAGAGCAGCCCATAACCCACTTGTCTAGAGTTAAGAAAGTCAAGACCACATTCTCTATGAATATCCACAGTCACTTTAAGACAAGTGACCCACAGAGCATGTGGAAGGGCATCAGATGTATCACAAATTACAAAACAGGAGGTGCAAAGTGCCCTGTGGACCAAGCATTTCCCAGCTCTTCGAATGTGCTTCTGTCAGCAAACTTTTTATTCTGTTCTGCTGAATGGAGGAGAGCAGCCTTTGCATCTTGCAAAATCCTGCAGCAATGGAGATGATGCTGAACAGAGGGAACTGCAATTTCTTCCTTATGCATGGACAGAAGTGGAGATTGATACCCAACAGATGCTTCAAATGGGAACATACCTTTAGCAGGTGAGGTGAGAGTATTTTTGGCATTAGGGGTGTAATGGTACGCTAAAATCACATTTCGGTTCGGTTCAGTTTCAGGAAGGGCTCGGTTCGGTTCATTTTTGGTACAAAAAAGGCCAAAATAAAGACTTACAAAATGTTTATTTTGAAAATATGCCAAGTAAACAATACATTTATATAAAAATAAATAAAAGCGACCCATTTGGATTAGTTTAAATAAATGCCGCTCTTTACAATAAATAAACTATAGTAACAACAATAATAAAAATCTTAATAAATACACTAACAGTCAGAAGCAGAACAATAAGCAGCAACAGACCGTTTACAATCTAACTAATCAAGTTAAAAAAATTTGGCCAAAACGACCAACTTGTCCACATTTTCTGCCAAAAGCTCAGATTTAGTTGCAGTGACATTATCTCCAGCGGTGGCAAAAACTGCTCACTAACGACAGTAGCAGGAATAAAGAGGTAGAGCTTTGCTAATTTTGCAGTGTGGCTGTATTTGGCCTCATCATTACTCACAACCTCTTCTTGGACCTGCTCCCACAGGTGGGACAGGTCCCTGGAAAAATTCAGAGTTCAGTCATCACGGACTTCTTAGCTGGAGGTGATTTCTGATTTTCCTGAAGCGGAAAAAGACTCGCAGCTGTTATCTCTGTCCCAGACTGGAAATAAAACACAAAGAGGTAAAAAAATGAGTTAATAAGATTGTAATTTTTAAATTAAAAAAAGTTAATTCGATAATAATAATAATAAAAGAACAATTCCTCTTCTTGAACTGTTATGAGGTGGTTGAATCTCTCGGTCATCATCATCATCATCATCAGGGCAGGGCTTTAATCTGGTCCAGGGCTTGTTGACAATATCAGTTTTATCTTTTCTCATAAAGTGCTGCTACAACTTTTTGGCTGAAGTGTTGACGTGATGGGATGTTGTAGCGGGGCTCAGTAACTTTAAAGCCGGCGCATCAACAACAGAAACATAGATCCAGAGCTTTAAAAACTCCTACAGCTTGTGTCATTGTTTTGGACCGATCTGAATTACCTGATAAAGGTTGTTTAAATGCTGCTGTTATCGGTCTTTGCAACAAACTGCTAGAAGAGACGTTCACGTTCGAATGATGTCGATTCAAGCGCGTTAACAAGTTAGACTTGTTGCCTGCTGCAGATCCAATCTCCGTGAAACAACGTCGACACACAGCTTTGGATTTGCGCTTGTCTTTTAACAAGAAAGCTATAATGTTCACAAACAGGAGACTGCAATGAGAAGCTAATCCTAATGCTGCGCGTGCTGCAAGATAATGGCGCTGTGCTGAAACATGCTTAGGAACTTTAGTTCTGCGGCGCATAATCTCTCGTTAATAAAATTTAATTATTGAAAAAATAACCGAAACGGTACGCACGTGGACCAAACCGAACATGCCGTACCGAGATGGTTTGGTACACTCCAGGTGTACAGTTACACCCCTAGTGGGCATACCCATCGAACAAACGTGCAAACGTACAAACCTGTAACTACTTTTCCTAGACTATGCCTCTGCCTTCAACCCAACCTATTTGGGCAGAATCTATATTGAAACTAGGGCTGAATGATTTTGGAAAAATTCTAATTGTGATTCTTTACTTCAATATTGCGATTGCAATTTAATATGCAATTATTTTTCAATATCTTATTCTCATGTATTTTTCAACAAACACAAGCAATAAATCAATCTGTTTCAGTTGCAAAAAACTCCATTGTTTTCAGCTCCGCTGCAACTCTGTTTCTGCATTTTTTTTTATAGCTCCAGGATAGCAACTTGGCTAAAATGTGTGCGCAAGGGCATTCTATACCTCTCCATTGTGTTCACCAATGCCGTAAACCCAGGCTTGATCACTATATTAATGAGCATCATGCCTTTCGCTATGAACTCCATTATTGCTTGAGTTATTTCCACGTGCCATTTCGAATTATGTTCATACGGAGTAATACCTTCGAACAGTTCGGTCAGTAATCCCTGTTGGCTGGTACTTTGCTTACTTTAAGTTGAAGCACTGGTTGTTAGCATTCTAGCCATGCAACTATCATAAATGGCTTTTTTATTTTTTTTTAAGTGGTGATAAAGATTTGTGGTCTTACCTCGAGAGGTAGCAACAGCAGCAAGGCAGATTCTGCACATTACATGTCATTGCACAGTGTCTTCTTTTTTATTGCCAAAATAATTCCAAACAGTGGACGTGCTGTCACTCTTTGGTACCAAACTTTCAGATGGGTCAGCTTTTGTCAAGCCTTACGCCATTGTGCAACCGGTTAATGCGTAGTGTTGACTTCTCCTGCTTCCTGCTCTGCTTTGCTCCGCTCACTCTTGCAAGTCACGTAACCAAATCAGTCAAACCAGTCAAATCGCAGCCTTTGCTATTAGAAAATCATTTTATCATATCGTAATATTATCGCAAATGCAATTAATTGTTCTAGAGCAAAATGACGTCCAGCATGTAGGCTGCGTTTCGGAGAAGCTCCCGTTTGCCCTGAAGAAAAACTATTTTTACAACTGCACTCTTGCTGATTTTTGGGCTGGATTCTGTTCCCAAAGCTGGTGTTGTTGCAGAACTGGATCAGCAAACTGTTAAAAATTGCCTCAAAGCAGAAGAAATCTAAAATTTCGCCCTCGTCTCCTCAGCGGTCTATTGCTAATACTAAAGCCTCAGACCGCCACGGAGACGCTGATGGAATGACTGCCTCAGCTATCCCTCTGCCGTGCTCTGGGGGGGGGGGGGGGGGGGATGAGTTGGCTCTGAGGACAGAGCTTCTGGCCTCAATCAGAGCTGATGTTGTAGCAATAATTAAAAAGGAACTAAGGGCAGTCTTAATGGATGATTTTGACTTTATCAAGAGTGAATTACTGGTAGTGCAGAACGAACTGGCGAACACCGCTGCGAGTCTCAGAGCAGAGCTAGACCAAGCTGGATCTGCTAATTTTGAAATAAAAAGCTGCCTGTCCCCCCACTCCAACAAAAAGGCTGTGTGGGATGGTGGTGGAGTTGAGAACTGAGATTGATGGGCTTAAAAGACAGTTCAAAGCCATAGAGGGACAGGCCAAATGTGATAAGATTAGGATTGTTGGACTTTCTGAGTTTACCGGTGAATGCTTGCCCACTACTATTGCTAACATGCTAACAGAAGTTCTAAAGCTGGATGAGCCGCCGCTGGTCGACTTTTTGTACCAGACGCCAGACAGGAGAAGCTCTGATGGGGGACCCAGGACGGTTGTGGCTAAGCTTCATTAATATCGGGAACGTGTGGAGATTCTGCGGTAAGCACGCAACGGTGGCAGGATTAGTTTTGACCTTGTTCATCTCGGCTGATTACACTCCCCAGGTCGCGAGAGTGTGGGCAGCGTTTATGGAGGTGAAGCGGCTCCTGCGATATCAGTCCGGGGTTCGATATGGTCTCCTGTATCCAGCGAAACTCAGAATTACCCAAGGAGGGAAGGAGAAATTGTTTGTTGTCCCAAAGAAGGCGATGGATTACATCAAAGGGAATATTATTCCAAATGCGAGCAGCCGAGATGGAAACAGACCAGGATAATCCAAATAGCCTCAGGACCGGCCTTTTCTTAATCAACAACCTATATTAAACCTGTTCTGGACTGAAATTAATGGCTATAATCCTCTGGAGGTGATATGTATGTTATTTTATTTGCATTAAGGGGCGAGTGCACAGTGTTTATGCTTTGAACTGATTACCGTAATTTTCAGAATACAGTGCACCCCCTATAATGGGAGTGGTTTTTTTTTTCTCTTTCTTTTTTCTTCTAGTGATTCCACAGTGCTAACACTCTGATTTGATAGTCTTACAAATTTAACACTCTGTAACATTTGCAATTTTTGTTCTTTTTGGTGTTGTTGGTTACTTTTGTGTTTTTTTAAATTACTATTATATCACAGTTTTTTGTTTTTTTTTGCTCTCGCTTGAGGTGGCTGCTTGTCTTTCCTCTCCCGTTTTTTTTTTTTCTCCTTTCCCTGCTTCGCTCTCTGTGTGTCTGAAGTGCCTGGTTCACATCTCCCGAACGTAAATTAAGATTATTGAGCTAGTATCCTGGACATTCAACGCTATCAACAAGATTTTTTCAACAAAAAGACAAGGTCCCGGAGAGCCTGCGTGTCCAGCTGAGACGCATGCTGTGGGGTACATCATGGACCCGTGGGGAGTGTGGCAGCTGATGTGCCTCTCAATTCTGTCTCAGGAGAACGCTGAAGATGTGTACATATTTGGATTTATGATAGCAGGGACTCTGCTTTTTGGCATCGGCGGGGCTCTGTTTTATCGACTATTGAAGAAGACATTGGCAACAGTTTTGGCCGTGACAAAGCTTCCGAGTCAGTGTGAAGGTTGAATCCGTGCCGTGAGTTTTCATTATCTGCTGATTTACGAGCTAAACCGTAAGGTGGAGGCGATTTATGAGATTCACAGGCCACCTGTGGCTTCTGGGACTCGTCAGCGCGGTGGGATCGACCTTGAAGGAGACTCATAACATGGATCAGTGGAATGGATTCCCACAATTAGGTCTTTTTGGAACCAGAATGTCCAGATGGACTCGAGGCTGAAGGAAAAAATCTGTCTGCCTGAAGAAAATCAACAATCAAAGCTTATCTGAATCTGACTCCCCGTTGGCCTCGAAGACGGGCCGACTATCAAATTTCTCCTGGGTAATGGGTAACCAAGGTCAAAAGCTTAATCTATCGCAA
>NC_056505.1:44009242-44021005 GCF_014905685.2 Nematolebias whitei | reverse complement strand
CCCCCCCCCCCCCCCCCCCCCCCCCCCCGAGAACTTTCTGTGCAGGCTTATCAGAACTGTCGGCTGAAACAACATCTACAGAAACTGGCTGATCTGAAAAGCGCTCATAGACTAATCTCAACACCTCAACATAACATCATATGCATATGTAATCATGTTTTAATTGTGCTTGCTGGTAGAGATTTTTTGATGTCTCAAATCGTGTCCTGATAGACAAGATGTGAAAGATCTTTTTTGTAATACCATTATCTACCCTCATGTTTCTCCCCCTTTTCCTATCTAAGATTACAGCTTGGCGCATGGTCAGTGGCAATGTTTGCGCAACAAGTGACTCCTCAAACACAGACCTCAATAAGGGTAAGAGTAGACTTGAAAATTTCTTATAAAATTCAGATGGGAAGCCATCTGTTCCAGTGGATTTGCCATTTTGCATATCCTTGATTGCGGAGTTGATCTCAGCTACAGAGAACACCTTCTCCAGGTCCTCGAGAACTCGAGACCATATAAATCTCTATAAAACCAAATATCTACCTCTCATGGCAAACCTTAAAACAGGACATTGCCAGATGGCAGTCCCTGCCTCACACTCTAGGGGGTATAATAAACTTCGTAAAAATTAATATCCTACCTAAATTTTTATATTTGTTTCAAACGCCCACCAACGCCCTCTACAAGAAAGGACAGAGTCGCGTTTTTCCTCTGAGGAGACTCAGGGTCCTTTAATGTCTGCAGGACCATGCTGCAGATGTTTTACCACTCAGTGGTCTCCAGTTTCTTATTCTACACTGTGGTGTGCTGGGGCAGCAGGGTGAAGAAAGCTGATGCCAACAGACTCGATAAACTCATCAAGAGAGCTGGCTCAGTTCTGGGAGTGAACCTGCAGTCTCTGACAAAGATGTCTGAGCAGAGGATGCTGAGGAAACTGCTCCAGATCCTGAACAACACGTCACACCCCTTGCATAACACCCTGGACTCTTACCGCAGCACCTTCAGTCATAGACTGAGACCATCGAGGTGCTCCACAGAACAACACAGGAAGTCCTTCCTCCCTGTGGCTATCAAACTTACTTTTCAAATCCTCCCCTTTATGCACATAGGACAATAAAAAAATAATCCTGTACTACAATAAACTCTTTAATGTTTTTGTCTGCACCTGTTTAGAACTTAATTGTTGGCATTTTTAGAACCCATTTAGAACTTAATTGTTGGCATTTTTTATATTCTATTATCTTTATATCTTGTGATTCTTGTGTATGTTCCTTTGTGCTGAAACTCTGGCACAATAATTTCCTGTGGGATCAATAACATTCTATCTTATCTTCTATCTTATCTTAAAACCTGCCAATCCTTCTTTATCAACCTAAACAGCCAAATATCAGCAGTTATTTGTAATAACTAACAGCCACCGATTGCCAGGAGGGTCCTGCTACTGCCCTGTAGGCTTGGAGGCATGTTGCTTCCTAATTTCATGCACTATTACTGGGCAGCTAATATCAGACCCCTTCTATTTTGGTTGGGTAGGGACATCCCTTCTCCTAGTTGGGTGGCCCTGGAAAAGGCTTAAATTAAATCCAGTTTCCTTTCTGCGTTATTTGGCTCTCGGCTGCCTTGTAAACAATCAATATCAACTTACACTTCTAACCCAATTGTGACCTGGATGATTAAGATTTGGAATCAGTTCAGGAGGGCATTTAACTCTACAGAGTTACTGTTTTTCTCACCTGTGTCAAATAGTCATATGCTTACTCCCTCAGTAGCTGATACAACTTTTGACACCTGGGTCTTGGGAGGGGTGCATTCACTGTGTGATCTCTTTATTGATGGTAGATTTGCCTCATTTGAACAACTGGTACAGAAGTTCAACATTCACAAATGACAATTTTTTTAGATATTCAGCTGAGACATTTTGTGAGCTCTAACTGACTGTTTTCCATTGTACCCCTCTAAGCATTTTGTGGTTAAGATTTTAGAGTGCAGGTCTAATACCAAGGGGACCCTCAGCAAAATCTATACAGTACACTGCTCAGTTCATATCATGAGTCCAGTTTGGACTCCCTTAAACTGAAATGGGAAGTAGACTTGGAGGAACCCATATCAGATCCAGTCTGGGGAAGGATCATTAAGAGCATTCACTCATCTTCAATCTGCCTGAGACATGCTGTAGTCCAATTCAAGGTAGTGCACAGGATACACTGGTTTATAGACAAGCTGTCCAAGATTAAAGCCGACCTGAATCCAGCATGCAATCATTGCAAACAAACTCCAGCTGCACTTCTGCATACATTCTGGACCTGTCCCAAGCTGCAGACTTTTTGGCAATCTACATTTGACACCTTCTCTGGAATATGTGGTAAGACTGTATTTCCATCACCACTCATCTCACTGTTCGGGGTGGTCCCAATGGATTCATCCTTCAGCAAATGTGAGAAGGATGTGATTGCCTATGGCTCTCTTCTGGCTAGGAGGCTAATATTGTGTCACTGGAAAGACCCACATCCCCCGTCGTATGTACATTGGTTAAGAGAGGTGATGCGCCATATTGATTTAGAGAAGGTGGGCTCTGTACATAGGTTCTGGGACACTTGGCGGCCATTTATATTGTTTGTTGAGAGCATGGCCACAGGCTTTGTTGAAAGTGTCCTCACCCGCAGGATCACAGATTAGAAGGGCAACAACACGTTGAGCTTGCATCAGGATAACACCACATTGGCTGAAAGGAAATCATTACAACAGATAATCAAAATAGTAGAGTGATAGGTGCTGACCTCCCTTCTATAGACACAATATACACCTCACACTGCATGAGGAAGACAAACTGTGACTAGTACAACAACTGAACACTGTTCTGGTTCAGATCAGATACACCATTCCTCCCAGTCACACCCCTACAGGTTACACTGGCACTATTTATGTCACTATTTTATCACTCTTTGTTAAGAAATCAGGTCTCTCTTGTAAATGTGTCCTCGAGGCTCAATGGGATTAACCTGTCTAAATAAAGGTTGAATTGATGAATGTGGGCGTTGAAACCCCCCAGCAAAATAATGGCACACATTCCAGCACCCTTGCCCCAGCACCCTTGCCCATTGCACCATGCACCCGACTCTTATGGCCCCTCCTGCAGGTGGTGGGCCCACAGGAAGGGGAACTCATGTCATCACGTCTGATGGTGCAACCTTTTTTAACCATTTCTGGCAGATTTTTAATTTTTTTTTATTTAAAGACAACATTTTTCCTGATTTAACTCAGAGGACATGGAGGTTCTGATAGCCTTTCAAACCCATATTTTTGTTTGGTTGTTAATAAAAATTTGTTATAGAACCATATTCTTACAAGGCTGTGTTAATAACCACAATTTACTCAGTCAAATGACCCTCAAGTCCTCTCATCGGTTCGTTGCATGTGGAGAAAAGACACAAATATAAGCCAGAGACCATAATATCAGAATACATACAAGGGTTTATTAAAGCTTCCAGCTGGAAGGAGACGCTTACCGAGCCAGTCACAGAAACACAGCCATCAGAAGGTCATGTCTGAGTGAGCAATTCTACACAGAGTATTTATGCTGAAGATGACACCCAGAGATGTCACAAAACAAGTATATTGTAGTACACGTTGCTATTTCATCTCTGTCCAGCAACAGTTTGCAGCTTCCTTATATAGAGTTGTTTATCACTATAGAAGAGTTTCTGTTACTGAAACATTCTGCCACGAGAACAATAGATGCCGCATTCCCTGTTTTTGCATCTCTTCCCTGGTTGTCAGCATTCTTCCCATTTCATTCAGAAGGGAGTGGTTGCAGTGTCACCAAATCAGTCCAAAAACAAACGCTTCATTTTAAACTTAAAGAAAATCAACAGTAACTCTTATGTTTATTTTACATGTCCTTCCACAGCTGCCATGGAACATGTCTCACCCATGCGGAAACCTTAGAAACATGTTTCTTCTGCAGATAAATTCAAAAAACGTTCAATACAAAAACAACTGGACTTTATTTTTAACAGAAGACGTTTCGCTCCTCATCCAAGGAGCTTTCTCAATTCAAAGAGCAGTGAGTAGCTATGTTTACATGTGCAGAATTCTTTGATTGAATTGAAATGTGTTCTGTTTGAATAATTCAAATGTATTGTTTACATGGGCACAATCTGTTCATGACGAGCGTTTACATGCAGCGGGCTTTGTTCTGAACAGCAGTACTGACATGCTCAGAGTGGTAAACTCTCCTTAAAAAAACCACAGAAGAAGAAGTTCTACTTCCGGGGTGAACGTAAACAAACCTGAGCACCCAAAATGGACCCTCGACAGGTTTTAATGATGGTGGAGACGTTACTGCACTCCCTGACTGAGCTACAGGTAATGTAGTGGACTAGGCCTGATGTCAAAACTGACCAGATGGACAGAAACTGTCATTTCATTGATTTGAATCCAGAAATACAGTTTGACCCATCCTGAGACTTTCTTTCTTGAATTAATCAAGTGGAAAAAGACAATTCTCTATGATCATTACTATTTTACAAATGTTTTGATAATCAAATTGTGTTAGTTCAAACAATGTTTACATGTTGAAGTGAACTACTCATTTTTATTTACTTAAACAGTAGTAATGATTCTTAATCCTCAATTCAAAGAGAAATCAAGTTAGAGTACGTTACAGAGTAATGATTCAATTTCTTGATCGTCTGCTTTGAAGTGAGCAAATTTGTAAGTGTGTTAGAGTTCAGGTTTCGGTCAACTAAAAAGTTTACTGAAAAGAAATGTCATGTTTAACTTTTACAGCGAGATACTTGGTGGGAGACTCCACGAAGTCTGGTTTTTCCATGATATCTTTCTGTCTGTTCTTAAACAATCTGAATCTTTTCCTTGACTTTTAATAACACCTTACATCACAAACCACACCTCTGCTTTGGTCCATCGACCAATCAAAAAGCTCTCAAATGAACCGGAAGTGACCCTTCTTAAAAGGTTGGCACTTCCTAGTTCAGGTAGAGAAGAGTTCAGCTCAGAGAGTTCAGCTCAGTCTTGAAGCTGCTGTAAGCTCAGTCTTGAAGATGGAGCAGCAGTTCAAGCAGAGAGTTTTTAGAGTTCAGAGTTTTGGAGTTCAGAGAGTTCAGCTCAGTCTTGAAGCTGCTGTAAGTTCAGTCTTGAAGATGGAGTAGCAGTTCAAGCAGAGAGTTTTTGGAATTCAGAATGCAGAGAGTTTGGGAGTTCCAGAATGCAAACGCAGGCATTCATGGAAGCTGCTGTATTAGAATCAAGCTGAACCAGAGACGATTTTGGGAATTATAACTTCTGTTTGGATAACATCACACGACTCTCGAGGTATTTAGCTGTTCTCACGGAGACGCTGAACAGTGGTTGGAAGTGAGACTCCACGCCGGAACTGATCTATCTTCAGAAAAGGTAAAAGTCGACCTTCACCAAAAGTGTACTGTTGGGACAAGCTGATTTCCAAAAGAGCGTGCTGTTCTGGTTAAAACAGACAAATTCCCTCACACATCTCTCTGTAAGATAAATCTCAATTCTCCATCTTTAAACTCTCCTATCTGTTAGAAAATTAATCCAGATGTTTTCATTAATGTCTGTGGTGAAGCAACGGAAAATCATGGCCGTATGGTTTTCCTGGTTGTAAAGCTGATTAATTATGTTGTTATTTTCATATTCTGCCAAATTAATGTAAATATTTGATGTTAAACTTGGATTCTGTAAATAAATGACCTCCATTCATTTTGATGGGTCAAAGATAAATAACGTCTCACGTTACATTTCTGTTAAATTCAAAGCACGACATCATACAGTCCAGAAAGATGAGTGAACCCGTTTAATGTATGAATATATCTCTCCATATGTCATACTACATATCTGGTGGCCCGTGACGGTTCATAAATGGACTGTGTATTCGTGTGACAATTGAATATTTCATGTTGGCATGAAAAATAACAGATTGTTTGCTGTGCTGAAACGCAGCATGCTGAAGCTGCGGCGCTTGGAGTAAACGCAGCGTGTTGAGCTGAAACAGACATGTTAGCAGCTACTGGTGCTTTGAAAGCTGAAATTGTACGTCTGTTATGTGTAACTAAAACTGGGTTTGTGTGGAAACGCTTTATTCTGTAAAACTGCGGTCCAGACGTGACTCTGGTCCGGCTTGTTTTGATAAGTTCGAACGAGTTGTTTTAAATAGATGGAGAAACGTTTTAAAGACTGGACGAAGTCTCAGCTAAGCTCAGAGTTGATTCGTTACATTTTTTAACAGAAAAAAGTGCATTTTGACAGTTTAAAAGACAGAAAATTTGACGGACTTGTTCAGATAAATCTAACATGCTAGTTGGGAAAACGCTGCGTGATTGGTTGAATTAGCTGCTGTGGAGCACTCTGATTCGCTGAGAAGTGAATGACGTGCCTACGTCATTTCCTCTCACCCCCGTGCTGCTTTGTCATTGGTGGATTCAGTCACGTGACCCGGAAATGAAAACTCGTTTTTCATAGGGAATAAAATCTGCTTTTTAAAAGTTGAAAAACGCTTTAAAGTTGATTCTGATCCGCTGCTTAAGTTCTTCAAAGTGTAATCGCTGGATTTTTGCCACGTTTGAGTTTAAAATCCGTCATTAAATGATGATTTTGAACAACGCTAGCGATGCTAATTTTAAGCTAACAGCTAACGACCGGATGAGTGACGTGTCACGTCACTTCCTCCATGTCAGATGGTAAAGCTTGGTTGAACCGAAAGCTTTGCTGTGCTTAAAATCACTAAATAAAGCTGCCACATGTCCCAGAAAACTCATGTTCATGCAAAGAAGTCGTGCTTGTTCAAACAACGCCAAGTTTAAGCTTTAAAACCGTTCAGAAATGTTGATTTTAACCGAGTTTAGCCGAAGCTAACTTTAAGCTAAGCGGCTAACAACAGGATGTCAACCGAACGTCACAGGAAGTCGTCATAGACTCCTGCTGGTAGAAAGCTAAACACTGCCCCCTCCTGGGAAACTTGAGATCACAGTTTCACTTCAGTTTTAGGTTTTTGAGTGAAATGAAACGTTTTTTATTTCTGTAAGACGAACTTTGAGTTAACAAACTTCCTCGAGCTGATTTATACTGTTATGTTATCTTACCATTAAAAGTCAGTAAAGTATTAATGCCCAGAGAGGCGTTTACTAGGACATTTTTCATTCACTGATAAATCCTCAAGCAGGTGCAAAATGAAAAAATGAGAACTTTTGGTAAAGACAGTCACAGATAATCACAGAGTTGATCAGTTTACTCATTTGCTTGAAAGATAATACACGTTTAATTGCAAAATCACTAAATAAGAGTAAACTTATCAGGAAAAAGAGACTTTTCTGATCTTATTTTACCACCTAAAAAATACATCTTCCTATTTAATTTTAAATAGAAGATACTGACAGGAGGACAGGAGTAATAACAGTTTTTCTGAAGAAAGACTGATTAATCCTAACACATCATCAATTTTTCTTTTTCTGTCCACCACTTGGTTCTATGAGTAACTGTAAAATAGCAAATTTCTGGAACAGAACGGTTTAAAAAGTGTCTTTAAACTGATTTGCTGTGAGACTTTTTAGAAAATTGCAGGTTTATTAAAAATTCAGTGCTTTAGAGTAAAATACACTAAAAAAGAGCTTGGTAATCTAGTATCTGTTAAGAAATAAGCACCTAAAAAGTAACACTGCCAGAGAAGCATTTACTTAAGAATATTCATGAATTGGGGTAAAACCTAGAAATAGGTACCCACATTTGAATAAGTTGACTTATAACAGTACTTTTGTGTAAACCCAAAGCTAGAATAGTGTAAAACTCATTGACATTTGAATACATATATTTACCTGTAAAATATCTGAAGCTTGCAACTGTTTTTAACAGATAAAGTGCTACACAGTGAAAAACATGACAGGTGTGGTAGAAAAAGATTTTGATCGTTATGAGATGAAGGGCTGTTTAGAATATGCGTTGAAGCTGCTGACAGCATCCTTACATCCATATGGCAAACAGGCGGACAGCATGAACCCAAAAGAGTTATTGGACAATCTGATGGAGGTTGCAGAAAGTGTGACCTCTACAGAAATAACAATGTCAAGCTATGAAAAGCTGGCTACAATGGCAATGTTGCTGAAAGAATCTTACTTTGCATTAAGACGGGATCACGTCGTGACACTGTCACAAGTTTCCCGCTGCAAAGGCGAAATAGATGTGCTTAAAAAAGATCTGCACAAAAGCAGAGTGGATAAAGAAGATCTGGAAGAACTCAGAGTGGATAAAAAAGCATTACTGGGGCTATATATGCGTTTAGAAAGTGATTATCATACATCACAGGAACGCTTAAAAGCATGTGAGGAAAAACTAAGAGCAGCAACAAATAAAAGTAATGATGAGGGGCGAGGTGGTCTGAAATCCAGAGCAGACCTTGAACTGTGTCAGGATAATCCACCAAAACCTCCAAAAATCTTTTACAGACCTGGTGCTTTTAAACTACTCCAACCACCCTCACCTAAAGTGGTAGGAACAGACCTGAACAGGTCTCCTCCACCAAACATGCAACAGTGTGCTGTGAATGTGTTCGAGGCATGCTCTCATGATAAGTCGCCCATAGAGGTGTTTCCTGGTATAAAGGTTAAACCCCACTCCCTAGAAATGGAAGGAAGGCGTGCGTCGCCACCTCCTCCTAAAACAGGTGAGAAAAGGCAGTATTTTCAAACTAACAAACCACGTGATGAAGGTGCACGCTGGGACAAAAAAGCTCCTCTTTCAGAGGATGGACGTGATCATCGTAAATGGGATATGCGTAGGACGCAAAGATATGGGATCCAAGAGGACCCATATTATCAGGGGAAATCCGAAGAGGAACCCCCAAAAGACGTACCTAACCCTCCCCCACCTCGGACGAAACGAACCGAGGCGATAAAATCACAAAGGTCCCAGGAACAAGGCCCTACACCTCTGAGCTCGGAGGAGACAGAGAAACTACAAAGGTTTGTAGAAACTTTGAAAAACGATGAAATGGGAATCCAACCAGGAGCACAATGTAGTGATCTGATCGCTACTAAATCTGAAGGCGCGAATGACAACATTACAGATGTCGGTGAAACACACCAAGACATTGCTGTCGTTGCCTCCAACAACCCCTCATCGGACGAAGGGGGGGTAAACTCACACACAAACGATGATGAGTCATCACAAACTGAAAACTCAGAACCTGACTTTCATGATTTTGAACTAGGCATTCCAGTTCTGGGAGGACTCCCAGATAACCTGGTACCGAGTCAAGAAGCTGGGCCAGTATGTTTCACGAAACCATCACAGGCCATCGCTCTTTTCTCAACCAATGACGTCGACCAAGGGCCTCAAACCTATGGTGTCTTACCCATAGACAGGTCCGACGACTCAGAAAAGGATTCGTTGGAGCTCCTCCAGGAGCAAGAACCCTCATCAGTCTCATCACAGATTGAACAGGTGGTCGCCCAAGCCGACACTCTGACATCTGATGAAGAAAGAGACAAAATTCGCCAAGTTCTTTTAAAATATGAAAAGTCATTTTCAACTGACCCAGACATCATCCAACTTCAGAAGTTGAACGATCCTGCAATTAACTCGATGATACTGTATCTGACTGACCCAGACAAATACACCCCATCGAAAGGTAAACTGGATTCCAATCCAGACCTAAAAGTCCTCTTTCAGCTGCGCAAACAGTTAAAACTACTCAAGGACAGCCTAACTTTAGCTCATGGAGCGACGTCCTCACCCGTGTTCGCGGTCTCCCATGACCGAAGGGGGGTGACGCCAGTTAGGATAATGCTACCAGACGCGATAACGTGAGCAAATCTGACATTCAGAGTGAGTGGCGCACCGAAACGTCGTTTTCTGGTTGCTTAATCACTGCTTTTGTCAATGTTGAAACGTTGTTTAACTGGTTGCTTAGTCACTGTTTTTGTCGATGTTGAGACATCGTTTAATTGGTTTTGGTTGTTTCTCAAGCAAGAATGAATTTTGTGTGTAGTTAAGTTAGAGACTAAGAGGCCTTCAACCATGCCAACATGCAGTTCATTCGTTAAATTGCAATCTTTGCGGAGTCAATGTATATTATTGCTACCTTAAGTACCATAATCTACATTGATCTCACAACGCTTAAGCCGAACCTACTCGAACAATTCTATTCGGGGGGGTAGCTAATTCTTTTTGATGAGTCTCGCCATAGTGTAGATGAACAGATGCTCAGATATATTCATCAATTAACGCGGATTCCTCATTTTTCTGAACTGAATAAAACGTGCATTGAATTTAATGAAATGCAAACGTGAGACGTCATTTATGTTTGACCCATCAAAATGAATGCGGTCATTTATTTACAGAATCAAAGTTTAACATCAAACATTTACATTAATTTGGCAAATTATGAAAATAACAACTTAAGCAATCAATCAGGAAAAATCATACGGCCATGATTTTTCCGTTGCTTCACCACAGACATTTATGAAACTGTACAATTATGATCTTTTACCCACACGGATGTGGATGAGCATTTTACACAGACATTTCTAAATATCTGGAAGAATATCTACTTGATAAAAAGTTTAAAGATGGGAAAGAAGTTTAGAGGGAGTAAAGATGGTATGGGAGGGGAAGTGTTCACCAGAATTGACACTCTCCATCAGAACCCAGCTCTCCCCGGTACGCTTGGTAGGAAACTTGACTCATTACCTTTCTGAGATTAATCAGCAGATATGGAGCTCCGTTAACGCTACCTGTCCAGCGTCTCCTTAGGATGCTGTGAATCGTCAGAAGTAGTGGCGAGTGAAAATGTTATAATCCCATGGAACTCGGAAGAGCTCTGTTGTCATGTCAGGATCATCCCGTCTCTCACAGAACTGTCCGCGCCGCAGAACTTCTCCAACCAGCAGAACTCAACAGAACTGAGTAGTTTACAGATCTCTCACAGAACTGAGTAGACCAGGAAGTACCGATATTTTAAAGAACTGTTTTCCGGTCCATCTGGGAGTATTCCCATTGGCCAGAACCGACCAGACGGGATGTGTTTTGTGACGTAAAAGGTTAGAATGCAGCAAGAATTGTTATGGAAAGATCAGAAATGTTCTCACAGACAGAGAGAGTTTTGTTTTGGCGCGTTTCAGAAACAGGTGCCAAAAACCTCTATATTTATGTCTGAGAGGATTCTAAAAACATGACAGTTCGTTCTAACAACTTGTTTTGCGTTTGACTCCAACCTTGGACCAACTTACACTTGCTCATTCAAAAGCAGAAATCAGAAAAGGCATAATTACTCTGTAACAGCTTTGACATGAGTTCTAACTTTGCATGAGAATAAAAATCATTACACAGTTAATAAAATTGATTAATTCACTGCAACATCTAAAATGGTTTGAACTAAGACACTTTGATTATCAACATTTGTAAAATAGTAATGATAATAAAAAAGAGAGTGTTCTTTCACATGAATCTTCAAGAGAGAAAGTCTCAGGATGGGTGAACCTGCATTTCTGGATTCAAATCAATGAAATGACAGTTCCTGTCCCACAAGGTTCTTAAGGTCAAGATTTTTGACCTTAGACTTAGTTTTTGACATGGGCCTAGTCCACTACAGTCCCCCCTTTGGAAATCATCACCTGTCCATGGGGATGAATTCCAACTATGAACTTACGTCTTCGATTGTCCTTGAAGCTTGATGTAATCCAGCAAAGAAACAAGAGTCAAGAGTAATCCAGCAAGGAAAACAAAAGTCAAAAGTAATCCAGCAAGGAA
>NC_056505.1:44003125-44009142 GCF_014905685.2 Nematolebias whitei | reverse complement strand
GTTGACGCCATGAAATTTGGAAACAACAGATTTTTCCCTTAAAATGATACATTCTCTCAGTTTAAACTTTTGATCTGTGATTTGTGTTCTATTCTGAATAAAATATTAGATGTTGGCACCTCCACATCATTGCATTCAGTTTTTATTCACAATTTGTTTAGTGTCCCAACTTTTTTGGAATCCGGTTTGTACATAAAAGACATCACTGTCACAGGGGTCATCAGTCCAAAATGTACCAGTCGACCTTTTGTCTTTTTCTTTTGTTGTATTATTTTCCATGCGTGTCTTACCCAAGTCATGGTCTGTGGTAAGGGGGCAGTATCAAGTTTTACATGGTGTTCCTTTACCCACGCAGCCCATTTGTTGTGTCAAATGACAGGTTTGACTTTTGAATTGCACCTCATTTTAACACATTTTTTCATTCAAACTTTAGTTTCTGTTGTTTACATAGTTCAGACAGAGGGGGAGCTCTAGCCTAAACTATGCTGTAGCTGCTGTGATCCTGATTAGTTTCTTAATGCAGGTGTTTGGTTCTTTGTGACAATCAGTGCATGAAGGGAAGTAGACACGCACCGGTGAGTAGCAGCCTCAATAAACCTATCAAACAGTTTTGAGTCTAGAAGTAAACTTGTGGTAAACAACACAGTAGTTTGTGATGATGTTAGAGCAATTAGAGGTTTTTTTTTTAAGCACATAGGCCCTCTGTGTTTGTTTAGTACCATTGTAAGTTTCTGTGAGTTTTGAGTTGACCTAATGCTGTTTTGAGACTCAGAGTTAGATCATACATCTAGTCTAGATTAAAACATTTAGTCTTTCTATATTATGAGTTTGATGAAAGTAATTATTTTGTAATCTTAGGAATGAATCGTGCAAGTCAAATATTATTTTTATTTCTCTCTTTAAATTACTAAAATTAAAATAAGAAATGAAAATAGGAGATTACAGTAACATTTATTGGAAGATTTAGAATTTTCCAAAAAATATTCAAAATTAATAAATATAATAAATGGCTAAATGCTTTAAAATGGTTACTTCCTAGTTTGTCAGAATATATATCTACACAATTTAAAACATTTTATGAATTTATATGGTTTAAGCAAATTGAAAAACATTTAAAACTAAACTGTTAATCTGCATTTTCTCCAAGGTTTTCGACCTGTTGATTCTACTGATTCTGACTGATGCTGCTGCTACTGCTGCAGAACCATCTTTGAGAATAATTAATAAAGATGATGAAATGAGTTGAGCCTACGTCTACCTTCTTCCTGGATCTTTCAAGTCAGATCAGCACTGGTTGAAGAAAAGACTTGACACCATTCATAAAGCTAATTTAAGCTATTGTTGGTATGGGCTCTCTGGTTGGTTATCTAATGGAATGCCACTGTGGACCCTGAATTTTTTTTCAAACCTGATGAGATAATCATCTACTTCTTCATCTGGGTTTTGTTTTACTGCATTGAGTTTGGTGTAATCCGTGGTTCTTCTAATTTCTGTTCTGATCCGACCCATTAGTTGGTCTAATTGTCCTCCAAACACTCCTCGCAAGTCACCATTGTCTGGATATGGGTGTGGCTGTTGGTCAACATTTCTTCCTGTGTAATTTCCTCTTACCCTTCCCCAAAATCTCCCCAGGGAGCACTGCACAGCTTCTCCCATTTCTACACCGTTTAGTCTGTATGAGTTTATCAGATCCATTAGGGCTGTTTCAAATGCTTGAACATCCTCTTGTGGATTCGGCATGCCTTCTGTGGCTTTTCTAGCTTCCTCTAGGGTCCATGGCCGGAACACGTACATATGTGGACGTGTCCCGTCATCATTGTTTGGGTTAGGTACTACAATCATTGGATATGTTTCATCTCCAGAAGCATCTGGACTATTGTAGCAGCCTGGGGGTTTTAAGTTATCTCTCTCTCTCAATTTCATAGATGTTTTGAGTTGAGTTAAATCTGGATATATCGGTTGTGTTTGTTGGGGAGTTGGTTGTGCTTCCGCTGGATTTTGTTCATGGGGTTGGGATCTCCCTGCTTGTTTTTTACCTTTTACAACACTTTCATTGTTTTCCTGTCGTACATATATTGTTAACTTGCTTTTTGTTTCCCCTTGTCTCCTCTTGTGTGCTTTTTCAAGCCATCTATGTGCTATTTTTAGCTCTTCTTCTTTGTTCTCTTTTTTTTTCTTCCCTTTCTACATGCTGCAGCCGTTTCTGTTTTTTCAACTAAGTTTTGGCATGCTACGATAGTTAATTTGCCCAGAAACCCGTATCGTTTTTCCCATTTATTTAAATATTTAACATTATTTTTATTCATCGTTTCCATTAATTTTCCATCCCCTACTGCCCCCTCAGGGGTCTTACTGCCCCCGCCCCCCCCCCCACACACACACATTTATGACAATTTAAATGTCCCTTAATCCAGAGGTATATGTCTTACTTCAATAGACCGCAAGATTTTTGTTGACACCACAAGGTTTCCGCTTGCGCTGCTGCTTCAGAACATATACGTGGTATTCATATCTCAACTTTCACTCACACACACACACACACACACACACACACACACACACACACACACACACACATATATATATAGACACAATCTTAACTTCCTAGGTTATTCTACTCTGTGGTCCTTCAGCGCCACTTATTCTCAAAGGATCATTTCAGCATGATCATGCTATGCTTATTTCTCTACTCTGTGGTCCTTCAGCGCCACAATTTCTCAAAGGATCATTTCAGCATCATCATGCTATGCTTATTTCTCTACTCTGTGGTCCTTCAGCATCACAATTTCACAAAATTTTCACAAAAAAACAATACTCACTCTTAGGAATGCGCGATATATACGGTACACGGTAGAAACGATAGAAATTTAGCCTACGATAGAGATCTGTCTTCTACCGGCTAACCGCAGTAATGCTGTGTCTGAAGTAAAATCATAGTTGTACAGTTGTCAGTTTAATCGTTACTTTTTTTTGTTGAAAACTGTGTGTAAGTGGTGTTCAAGTGTAAAATCAGAGCTGTCAGATTTAATCGTTACTTTTTTTGAGCTGAAAACTTTGCGCAAGTGGCGTTAAAGTATTTTCTTCACGGGCTAAGTAGCGAAGCTACAAGCTACCTACGCCCGGCTTGCCGTAGTGTTGTCGTATTTGGACACATGCGCAAAACACTGTGTTCCATTGAAAGGGTTTTTTTTCCCATCGAAAGTTAAAGTAAGCGTTGGTCAGCTTTAGAGAAACCTGCTCTCTGATCTGTGAAAAGAACGCTGTGTTGTGTGATTTTACTGCGAGCCCCTCTGGTCAAAGCCACAGACTCATTTTGTGTCAGCTCTCCATTAAAGCGGAAGGAGTCACCCACTAGAGGGTTGAAGGGTGAAGTGTTTCAGTGTAAAATGCTGCTCTGTTGCTGTTCATTGCTTAAGTAAGACTGGAAACTGTTAAGAGTTAACAACATATTATTTTGTTTAAAACATATGGCTAAAACTACATTGATATCTTTTGCACTGTTTTGCACTACAAGAAAGACGCCTGATACTTGATTTATTATTTAAAAATTCTCTGGACCTAGTAGTGGAAGTTTCTTAATTCAAAATATATGATGGCAAAAGAACACCCTATGCTTTCTTTTAGCAAGTTTTATACCAAAAACATACCGTGATATATATTGTTATCGCCACCCTTCACAATACATATCGTGATATAAATTTTATGCCATATCGCACATTCCTACTCACTCTATTGTGTGCCAGTTCGTCTGGATCCGGATTCCGTCAATTCAGTGTTGGCAGGTGGAGGAGACTCCTATTTTCACCGGCCCGGTGAAGAACGTCGCTCACCGGGGCTTTGATTCAGATCATCCTAGACGAGTATGGCCGTCAACGGGATTTGGTGCGTTCCTCCTCCTGTCAGCGTCTGAGTACGTTGGAATCCAGGTCACGGCAACCAAGTTTTGTTAGGTTTAAACAAATAACAAATAGAGATTTTTCTTTGCAAAGGGAAGAGTAGCCAGAGCCGTCCTTTCTCCAACTCTCTTTGACTTGCTCATTCCCTTTGTGCCTTTTTATTCAATTCAAACAATAGTAGTGAACTAGGCCTCCGACCACAACCTGTCTCTGAAGACCTTCATGGGGCAGGAACTGTTATTTCATTGATTTGAATCCAGAAATACAAATTAGCTCATCAAGAGACTGTTTAATTGTATCCTGAATTAATCAATTGAAAGAACACTCTTCTTTTTGATAATCAAAGTGTGTTTAGTTCATACCATTTCTAAATGTTGAAGTGAACCACTCATTTTAAATCAACTGTGAAACAGTATTAATGATTTTTAAACCTCATTAGAAATTAGAAATCAAGTTAAATGTCTATTTACAAAGTAATTATGCATTTTGATCTTCTGTCTGAATGAGGAGTAGTGATGTCGGTCGAAAGTCAGAGACGGACAGAGACAAGTTATTAGAATGAAGTGTCTTGTTTTTAAACCTAGCAGACGGTAAAAAAGAAGCAACTGGCACCTGCTTCCTCTCACTTCTTCAAAACATTTCTCTGTCTGTACTAATCGTTCCTAAACATTCCTGCATCCTCTCTTGACTTTTAATAACCCTCTGACATCACTAGAACCACTCCCTGTTGGTTGTTTCAACCAATCAGGAAGTACCAAGTGACCGTAAGTGAGGACTCTTTAAAAGTCAACACTTCCTGGAACTATTCAGTCTTCCTGGAGTCTTCTTCAGAGTCTTCTCGAGTCTTCTCGAGTCTCAGTCTTCTTCAGTCTTTGACTGGAGTTTTCCTAAGTCTTTCTCGGGACTATGGAGTCTTCCTGAGAGTTCCTAAGGAACTTTCAGATTTAATCAATAGCTGATGGATTTGACCGTGAGACGAGGGTCCGTCCATCCCAGCGGAGTCACAGCGCCTCGCTGTGAACTCACCCGGGCGTAACGTCCTACAACTTTGAAGGAAGCCGGTTCTGTTTAACGGAGTAAACCACACGACTTCTGATGATTCTCAGCCACCCTGACCGGAGACGCTGAAAGGTAGCATTGAAATGGACCTCTGGTACCGGAGCTGATTTATCTTCTGCAAAGGTAACGAGTCGTCACGCACCGAGTGTACCCGGGGTTTGAGCTGGTGTTGAAAGAAGCGTGCTAATTCTGGTCAACAAAACATACATCTTCCTTCATCCATCTAAATCCTCCTCTTTAAAACTCTAAATCTCTCCTCTTGTAAATCTCTTCGCCAGTAAAACAATCTAGATACCTTCAGAAATGTTCTGTTGTCTTGTTAGTAAAGCATGCCAAGTTTTTATTAATCAGAACCAGATCAGCAAATCAATGTGTACATGTTTTGATGTTAAATTTAGATTCTATTAAATAAATGACCGCATTTATTCTGATGGGTCAAAGAAAAATGGCGTCTCATGTCACTGATTAAACAATCCTCACAGTTATCTTGGTCACATGGCATTAATTTAACTCGAAAAAGAAAGAATCAATTGTATTTAAATAATTAATATTCTTTGTGCTTGAACTAGCTTTAAGAATAATTAATTAGTAGTGAAGCTGACCCCCACATTCACTACACAATGGTGGCTGTGATCGTATAGAGCCAGTTGTTTACATGTTTTTTTAGCACTAAGTCACAGTCTGTTTCTGAGGGAAGGGCAGACTGGAACAACAAGTTTTTGCAAGCTTGGTAGATGGTTAAAGGTTGTAAAACATCTCTTCTGGGGTTTTCTACTGAAGAGGACATGAAAATAAAATGATCATAAGACAAAATCATAAAAGTAAACTCATGAAGAAAACCAAGAGTAAAACATAAAAGAAAAGAATAATATGATTAAAAGGATGACTGTTCTAACAATGGTGTTGTTTACACAGAAGTTTATATTGTCGGTCACACACTCAGTCATGGCATTGATGTCCTCTCCATGTGGCTGGCACAGTGCATCCCAGTCTGTAGCCTCAAAACAACCCCGCAGGGCTTCTTCAGCTTCCGTTGACCATTTTCTCACTGTTCTCTTTATT
>NC_056505.1:43948061-44003025 GCF_014905685.2 Nematolebias whitei | reverse complement strand
GGGCTTCTTCAGCTTCCGTTGACCATTTTCTCACTGTTCTCTTTATTACAGGTTGTCTCTGAACAAGGGTTTATATTTTGAGCAGAGAAACACAAGATTGTGATCTGATTTGCCAAGACAGGGTCTTGCTTTAGCGGTGTATGAATCCTTGACATTTGCATAAAACAAGTCCAGCGTTTTGTTTTCTCTGGTAGAGCAGCTGACAAACTGTTGGAATGTCGGAAGTGTAGCAGAGAGAGAGAGAGACATAAATAAAATCACCAGATATTGCCACAAACCCACTAGGGTGTTGTGTCTGTAGCTTAGCAACCTCGGTGTTGATGACATCACACGCAGTCTCGGCAACAGCATTGGGTGGAATGTAAACAGTTGCCAAAATAACATTGGTGAACTCTCCTGGCAAATAATATGGATGACAACTTAAGCCCCCAGTATATTTCCGCGTACATCCATACGCAGAGGTACGCACGTATGTACGCAGAGGTACGTGCGTACCCCCCAGCGTACCCTCCGTGCAAAGCTCAAATTTTTACGACCGCATACGCATACGCGGTGTCACACAATAAACGGCATGGAACAATGTGCCCAGAATTGTGTTCACATCGAACTGTTTTTTGTGCGACACAGACCGCATTTCCCGCTTTATGAACGAAAATGGAGGCAAATTTCGAAGAGAGGCTCTTAGAGGAGATAAGAAAACATAGAAATTTATATGATACGTCAATGAAAGAATACAAGGACTTTCAAAGGTCAAGTAATTCGTGGGATGAAGTGGCTGTGACCCTGGGTAAGGACATTGCGGTTTGTAAAGCCAAATGGAAATACCTCAGGGACAGATTTGTTAGGGCGAGGAAAAAAAATGAGAGGACAAAGTGGTGATGGAGCAAATGGAGGTGTCCCACCTATTTTTCATATGATGTCCTGGCTGGACAACTTCATAAAAAGTCGAGAGACAGACAAATGTGCCTGCAGTAAGTATTTGCTATTTTCTAAGATACTTAATAATTTAATTGGCTAGCCAAAAGTTGTCACACTTCATGAACCGAATAAAATTTAAGTAATTAATCATAAATGAATTAATTCAATTGTAATTTATATTTATCCATCAACATTTAATCGCGCTACATTGTGTACATGATAGGCAGTTCCGGTAGTGTGCCTTCACCAGCCTGCAGTGTGCCTTCACCAGCCTGCAGTGTGCCTTCACCAGCCTGCTCCAGCAACAACAGCTCCAGCTCATGGGCACCTTCTACGTCCGGCTCCTCCATCAACACCAACCACTGTGATTCCCATGCTACATCATCAGCCAGTTTCAGCTTTCAACCACCCTGCTCCAGTGAGTTCCCTGCCCCACCTGCCCCAAAAGAGTCATCTTCACCAGGCACCAGCACACCGACCGCAACAAAGCAGGGAAAAAAGAGGCGATTGAGGGAAGAAGCTTTAACAAAGAGAGACAATGTTTTAATGAAGAGGCTGGAAGCCCTTGATCAACGGAGAGTGGAGAGAGATGATGAGGATTCACGGTTTTCCATGACAATTGCTGACATGTTAAAAAGTTACCTTCAGACGTAAAGTCACATGCTCGATTCCGTATACATGAGGTCCTATATAATATGGAGCAAGATTATGCACATCGGCAACCCTACACCTTGGAGCCACTGTAGAAACAATAGTGTTATGTATTGTCATCATAAGTTGTAGTTTTTAGTTACGTTTATGGGAATTGTTCTACATAAAAAATAGAAATGTAGTGTTTTATATCTGATATTAGTGAGTTCCTATCCCATTAATTTCAAATGTGTGTGTTTTTTTTAGGATGGATTTACTCTTAAATGTGTATTGTGTCTTATGGTACACATTGGATTTTTGCTGTGGATAAATAACATTTTCACAATGGAAATATGTACATTTTATTTGTTTTTAAAACGCAAAGAAATTGACTTAAATCCAAATATTCATTATTGTACAAACACAACGATGAACAAATTAATTTTATTGTCAATTTATTGATGGTTAATCACACAAACAACCTGCCTCTTCTTATTGTGGCTTGTTGCCAATGCACAACACCATGTGGTGATGAGAAGAAGTCCCGCAGGTTGTTCCTCACTGCATAGGCCGTTCTTCCAGCATTCCTTGTGGCGCTTGTTCTTCTTAATGAAGGCTCCAGATCATTTGCTGTAACTTGCCTCCATTCCCCTATACGGATGGGAAACAAGAAAAGCAAATGTTATAGTGGGTGGGGTGTGTTGTACCGTAGAGATAAGCTATAAATTGTGCATGTTTTGTGTGCGTGAGTGTGTGTGTAATCACCTGGTAAGATGTCTCCTGATGGTGTGTCAGTGTCCACATAGTTTTTGGGGATGTACTGCCTACAGTCGTCATTGTACGCCAGCCAGTTGTGTAGCGCCACACATGCTTTTACAACATGGACTGTTTTGGTTGGATTATATTCCATCGGGCGGCCGAAGATCTGCCATCTGGATGACAAGATGCCAAAGGTGTTCTCGATTGTTCTCCGAGCCCTGCTGTGACGGTAGTTGTAGACCATTTGTGTTTCCTCCAGATTTGAACCTGTGCATGATAGAATATCAAAATTATTAATAAGAATTCAATTTGGTTTACTTTTTTGGCACTTATTAAAAAAAAAGTTGTCTCAGTGCACTTTACAGATTTAGTAATAATAACTTTATTCATTCCCAAAGGTGAATACAGACTATTTCATCTCTTTCTCCTGGCTCAGCTGTATCACAACAAAAAAACATTGATTTTTTAGAATCTTACCAGGATATGGTCGCATAAGATTTTCATGGAGTGGAAAAGCTGCATCCCCCACAAAAACACGTGGACTGTTGACATTGGTCCCTGGTAGGACATCAGGTGGTGGAATATCCAGGGTGCCATTCAACAGCTGTTGTCCAAACACACTCTCCTGGAAGATGCCACCATCACTCTGACGCCCATATGCTCCCACATCCACCATAGTGAAGTGGTAATGTGCATCACACACAGCCAGGAGGACAAGAGAGTGGGTTCCTTTGTAATTAAAGAAGTCACTCCCAGATCTCGGAGAGCAACGAATCATGATGTGCTTTCCATCTAGTGCTCCTGATAGCAAACAATCATAATAAATAATTTTAGTTTTTTTAAACATTTACAATAATAATACATACACGAAACAAAAAAGGTAGACAAACAGCAAAGACATGAAGATACACAAAACAACCAAGAACCAACCTAAAAGGTGAGGAAAATCCCAGATCCACCAGAAATCACGAGCTATTGCAGTCCACTGATGATCAGAGGGGAAGGCTACAAAATCCATCTGAAGAGCCTTCCAAATGGCTTGAGAAACCTGAAGTACATTTTTACATATAACTCACTGGAATGAAGATTAGATATTTACCATAGTTTTTAATTAATTTAATCAGCAAAAAGTCTGGACTGTATATATATATATATATATATATATATATATATATATATATATATAAACTACTAGTTAATCCACTAGTAGTCATCAATACAAATCAGAGTTAACATATTCATTTGTTATTTGTTTATTGCATGACTCACCTCCAACATTATTTTTGACACAGTGGATGTGCCCAGGCGATAGCTGGCAGCTACACTCTGTTCAGAGCAACCAGTCGCAAAGATGCGCAGCGTGACTGCCACTCTTTGTGCAGTGTCGACAGGAGAGAGGTGGCTGCCCTGGTGTTGAAGAAACGGGGCTAAGCGCCCAACTAGCTCATCAAACTTGCTCAAATCCATTCGAAAATATTCAAAGTGCTTCTCGCTGTCCATCATCTTCATGTCCTTAACCAACATATTAAATTCTCCTTCTTCTTCCCTGGTCTCGTTCAATGGCCTTACGTACCACCTTCGTTTCTTCGTTGTTTTGAAGCTAATAACAAGAGGCAAACAATCTTTTCTTCCTCATCACCGTTGATGCCATGACTGAAAGAATAACGGAAATGACGGCAAGAATTTGGTGTGAAAACGCGAGAATGTACACGAGAATGTACGCGAGAATGTACGCGAGAACGTACGCTCGAGTATACCGTCTGAACCCTCTGCGTACAGTACGCACGTACATACGCGTGAACGGACATACGCGGCAGTATACTGGAGCCTTCACTGCTAACAGTTCAATATCTAGAGTGCAGAGACAACACTTCACAGTAACATGTCGAGGATTACACCATCTGTTGTTCACAAGCACTGCCAACCCACCTCCTTTTTTTGTCACTCCTCTTTAAATCTCTATATGCTCGTATGGTCAGAAAGCCTAGCAGAGAAATGCTGGAGTTGAAGATATGATCTTGCAGCCATGTCTCAGTGAAACACATAACACTGCATTCCCGATATGCTGGATTTTTTTTTTTTTTACCCTTTATTTATACAGGTATTTATACAGTTAGTCTCATTGAGTTACAAGAACTCATTTTCAAGAGAGACCTGTTTAGGGAGCAAATGGTGGGGGTTAAGGGCCTTGCTCAGGGGCCCAGAGTGGAGCAAATGAGGGTGGAGGCAGGTGCGAGTGTTTCACCTTTTCCACCCACATTTTGATGTTGACTGTACCGGGAGTTGAACCTGTGACTTTCCGATCACAGGCCCATCTTCTAACCTCTGCCCACCACTCCCCCAAGGATGGGTCCTTGTTAGGGCTTGAAGTTCATCCAACTTGTTTCCCATCAATCTCACATTGCCCATCATAATCAATGGAAGAGATGGTTTGAACTTCATTCTTCTCTCTTTCTCTCTCTTCCTCACTCCTGCTCTGCATTCACGACGCTTCCTTTTTAACTCATTTGGGATTTGGGGCTGTAGTTGAGATATTATTTCAGCTTTGGAGATGTTAATCAGCTGCTCCCGGTTGTAAAAAACAACCTTGTTGTTATGGTTATGCATCATAACAAATGTTCCAAAGCAAAGATACTTCTGTAAAAATTCTTCCAGCTGCACAGCATCCGACACCAGAGGAAATAATCATCCAGAAAAAGCATTTTATATCCAGAAAAAAAAGAGGAATTAAAGTTTTCAAATGTAATATCTCAGAATGAAAGTGACGGAGCTACTCCAACATTCAACTCAATGCTGTTGCCGAGACTGCGTGATGTCATAAGCTCCGAGGTTGCTAAGCTAAACACACAACACCCTCGTGTGTTTGTTGCAATATCTGGGGATTTTAATCATGCCTCTCTCTCTGCTGCACTTCTGACATTCGAACAGTTTGTCAGCTGCTCTACCAGAGAAAACAAAACGCTGGACTTGTTTTATGCAAATGTCAAGGATTCATACATCGCTAAAGCTAGACCCCCTCTTGGCAAATCAGATCACAATCTTGTGTTTCTCTGCTCAAAATATAAACCCCTTGTTCAGAGGCAACCTGCAATAAAGAGAACAGTGAGAAAATGGTCAACGGAAGCTGAAGAAGCCCTGCGGGGTTGTTTTGAGGCTACAGACTGGGATGCACTGTGCCAGCCACATGGAGAGGACATCAATGCCATGACTGAGTGTGTGAACGACTATATAAACTTCTGTGTAAACAACACCATCCCCACCAGAACAGTGAGATGCTTCCCCAATAACAAACCCTGGATTACCACTGACCTCGAGGAACTGCTAAACCAGAAAAAAAGAGCCTTCAAGGAGAGAGAGAGAGGGAATTATTGAGGAGCACACAAAAGCAACTAAAAGTCAAGATAAGAAACAGCAAGGAGGTGTACAAGAAGAAGCTGGAGAGCAAGCTCCAACAGAACAATATCAGAGAGGTGTGGTCAGGGATGAAACAGATCACAGGCTTCAAGCAGAAGGAGGATCAGAAGGATGGAAGCCTGGACAGAGCCAATGAACTGAACACATTCTTCAATAGGTTCAGTTTAGGAACAAGCGCAGCATCCTTCTCTCTTGCCCACAGCCAAACCATACCATACCATATCACTTTATTTATAAAGCACTTAAAACAGCAACAAGGCCAACCAAAGTGCTGTACAGACAAAACAACAGGTAACACACAAAGCAAAATACAAAATGAGGTAAATCAGAATATAGACAAAAAACGATGCAGATAATGACGACAAACCAGTGTAGAGCATACAGGATCAAAACACAGATCATCTTGTGTTGAAAGCTATTGAATAGTAGTGAGTTTTTAAACGGGACTTGAAAACCGAGAGAAACATACATACCACCTTCCATTGACCCAAGGCTGTCCTGTCACACCTCAAATATTGTATCTACCACCTCAGTCATGGACCCTTCTTCTACTTATTGGTCTTCAACCAAATCAGAAGATGCTGATACCTCCTTTGCCTCCCCCCCTCTGCATCTCCAGAAGTCAGGTGAGGAAGCAGCTGGAGATACTGAACCGGAATACGGCTGCAGGTCCAGATGGTGTCAGTCCCAGAGTCCTGAAGATCTGTGCAGAGCAGCTCTGTGGGGTTCTGCAGCACCTCTTTAACCTTAGCCTGACCCAGGAGAAGGTTCCAGTGTTGTGGAAAACATCCTGTCTTGTTCCAGTGCCAAAGAAAACTCACCCATCAGTCTTCAATGACTATAGACCTGTTGCCCTGACATCCCACACCATGAAGGTCCTAGAGAGACTTCTGCTGACCCACCTAGAGAGACTTCTGCTGACCCACCTGACTAGACAAACAAGCACATATTAGGACCCACTGCAGTTTGCTTATCAGCGTGGACTTGGAGTTGAAGATGCCATCATACACCTGCTTCAGCAAACTCACTGTCATCTAGAAAAGGCAGACAGCATGGTGAGAGTCATGTTCTTTGATTTCTCCAGTGCATTTAACACAATCCAGCCTGATTTGCTTTGTCAGAAACTTCAGAAGACTCAGGTGGAGGTTTCAACAATCACCTGGATCAAAGACTACCTGACAAACGGACCACAGTTTGTGAGACTGAAGGGTTGTGTGTCTGACCAGGTGGTCAGTAGCTCAGGAGCACCACAGGGGACTGTACTCTCACCATTCCTTTCCACTCTGTACACCTCAGATTTCCAGTACAAAACAGACTCCTGTCATCTGCAGAAATATTCAGATGACTCTGCAGTAGTCGGGTGTATCAGAGATGGACAAGAAGCTGAGTACAGGAAACTGGTGGACCACTTTGTGGCATGGTGTGGAAACAATCATTTCATCTTGAATGTGAACAAAACCAAGTAGATGATTGTAGATTTCAGTAGAATCAGGAACAGGTCCAACCCTATTTCCATCATGGGAGAAGAAGTGGAGGTCGTGGAGAAGTATAAATACCTTGGAGTTCACCTGGACAATAGACTGGACTGGAAATGCAACAGTGAAGCCGTCTACAAGAAGGGACAGAGCAGACTGTACTTCTTGAGGAAGCTGAAGTCCTTCAACGTTTGTAGCAAGATGCTGCATATCTTCTATAGGTTCTAGAATTGCTGATTGGATGATGAGTTACCCAACATATAATTTCCCTCTGGGATTAATAAAGTATTTTTGAATTGAATTGAATTTGAACATGTAGCCACGTTCAGTGGCGCAATTCTAGAACTAGAATAGACACTATAAATACATAGAAACTATGCATTCTAGTTTTTATATTACTTAAAAGTTTCCTCAAATGATTGGGCTGGTTGAGTTTTAATCTATGATAGCCAAGGCCACCATTGGCTAACCCCTGGCTCCACCATTATACCTAGTGGTAGATAAAATGGCTCCTTCCACTCACCAGGATCCATCACTCTGCCCTACCTTGGCAAGAAACAAAGACAACTTACCTTTGTTTTTCTACACAGTGTAACTCCTACCCATTTGAATATCCATTCATCCATCCATCCATTATCTTTACCCGGTTCTTTCTTTTTGGGTCGCGGGGGTCTCCGGTGCTCATGTCCAGCTATCACTGTGCGAGAGGCGGGGGACACCCTGGAAAGGTCTTCAGTCCATCGCAGAGCCACATAAAGACAAACGAGGCAAACAACCATTCTTTCTCTCACTCACACCTAGGGACAATTTAGAGTTACCAATCAGCCTAACATGCATGTTTTTGGTCTGTGGGAGGAAACTAGAGTACCCAGAGAAAACCCATACATGCACGGAGAGAACATGCAAACTCCACCCAGAAAGGCCCCCGGACCGAGATTCGAACCAGGGTAACCTGCTCGCTGAGAGGCAGCAGCTCTACCAGTTGCGCCACTGTGCTGTCCCATTTAAATATCTTCCACCAAAAACTTTAAGGTTTGCTTGCATTTCATGTTGAATTCCGCGACACAAACTAGTTAATTTTTATCCATCAGTCAATCATAAAACACAGATGAACCACTTTAATGCCTCTTTAGTGTCATTTATAAAACATATGAATTACCATAATTTTTGGACTTTAGAACGCACCTGTCTCTAAGCTGCACTTATTAAATATACAATAAATCATAATTTTGTACATAAATAAGACTTTTATGTTATTCAGCCGCGGGTATCCATCCGGTCATCATCAGATTCTGTGCCCCCCGTCCGCTCCGGTTGTGTGCATCTTTCTTGTTGTAGTACAAGAATCAGCCAGCAGGTGGAGATTCACAGAATATAGCTTGCTTTCAACATAATCTCAGGCAGACACTCTCGTCGTCATGTCTTCATGAAGCTTGGCTCTCTGACTCATAGTACAACCATTATACCTTCCAAATGAACATAGTCTCTATGTATAATCACTGGACAGAAGTGTCAAACACTTATGTAACAGAAATTATTTAAAAATTATTTACCCGTAACACCCAGTCTTATCTAGGTCACGTGACCGGAAGTCAAATAAGTACAGGTAGAATGTGGTAAATATTCATAAAATTAGTACCATTTATTTTTATTGGGTTTACTTATTAAACACTTTTGTTAACTGCTGTTTTTAAATGTACTTTCTAAATAAATTTGACGTGATTCTCCTTCCTTGTTTTGCCTAAACAAAACAAGGAACTCAGTGTCCCTTGCCTAGACGTGGGTTACCGGGGCCCCACCTTGGAGCCAAGCCTGGGGGAGAGGCTTGTTGGCGAGTGCCTGGTGACCATTTCTCTGCCCATGGGGCCCAGTCAGGCTCAGCCCGAAGGAGCAGCATGGGTTTGCCTTCCTGTGGACCCACCACCTGCAGGAAGGGCCATAAAAGTCAGGTGCATGAGTCATTCAACCTTTATTTAAACAGATAAATCACCTTGAGCCTCGAAGACTCATTTACAAGTGAGACCTGTTTGGACAGACAAAAACAGTGGTTAACTGGACACATGTAGGAGTTGGAGGAGAAAAAAATTCCTATCAGACTTTTCTTGGCTGAGAAAACCCCCTAATATTGAAAAAACACCTCGCACAAACAAGCACATATTTACGTAGACATTCTGCAGAGCAGAGCATAAGACGGAAGAGACGAGAGCGGTCAACAATGCTTATAGATGCTCTCGAGGTCACTGTAATCAGTCAATGTCCTCCGGTGAGATCCATAAACATTCTCGAGGTATGTCGAGAAATGGCCAAGAATAACCTCTATAAGAATCCAGAGTCCTGAAATGATGACACAAAGTTTTTTCAGCAGGGTTTCATCTGGTTATCAGTTGGAAATTCCTCAGGGAGGGGGTGGTGAGCGTCAGATCACATTTTCTCCAGGCGACTTTAGATAAGATTGCCTTCAAGGACAACCAAGGCGATCAAAATTTAGATAAACACACAGTTGTTTTGGGGACAGGCAGAACTTATTGACATCAACCTTCAGTTCGTGTCGGTCTACCCGGTTCCGAAATGTCCAAATTAACATGGCCAGCCCCGAGGGAAACGTGTCTGAGTAAAAATCCACAAGATCTGATCCATTCAGCCCAAAGCATTTGAGTCCGGGTACTCCAGAACATGAACCAAGCCATCATAAAGACAAGCAGCGTGATCGGGTCCAAATTTGCTGCTGGCGACTTCCTTGATTGTAGATAAAACCAGCACCAGCTGAATAAAAAAAAAGCAGGAACCAGTTATCGAAAATCCAATTAAATATGCGTCCGTAACATCCGCAGATGGCAGCAGAGATAGACACATCATCAAGTCTTCCAGTCGATGAGATATCCAGCTGTGTACGTGCCAACAGGGTAAATCGGCTCCCCCAAAGCCTGTCTTCTCTTCGAAGAAATGTTGTAAATTGAGATGAGGGGCCGACTGGTCAAAACAAGTCCATAATTATGGTTCGGAAGAAATGCAAGAGAGTCTCACAGCAGTTTCACAGACAGAGCAGCAAAGCAAAGTGGAGAGGGAGGGAGAAGCATCCAATCTCATGGGGATTGAGTGGTGAAGTGCCATGATCCCATGGGCAGTGGCCTAAGGTGGGGACCTTGGCTCTCTGACCCTGGCTTACGAAAGCTAGCTCTTGGGACATGGAATGTAACCTCTCTGGTAGGGAAGGAGCCTGAGCTTGTGTGCGAGGTTGAGAGGTACTGACTAGATATAGTTGGGCTCACCTCGACACACAGCATGGGCTCTGGAACTGATCTCCTTGAGAGGGGTTGGACCTTATTCTACTCTGGAGTTGCCCATGGTGAGAGGCATCGAGCTGGTGTGGGTCTACTTGTAGCCCCCCACCCCCCGACTTAGTGCCTGTGTGTTGGAGTTTTCCCCGGTAGATGAGAGGGGGGCTTCCCTTCGCCTTCGGGTGGGAGAAAAGGGCTCTGACTGTTGTTTGTGCCTACGCGCCAAATTACAGTTCAGAGTGTCTGGTCTTCTTGGAGTCCTTGGCAGGGGTGCTGGAAGGTGCGCCAGCTGGGGAGTCCTTATTTTGCTGGGGGACTTCAATGCTTACGTGGGTAATGACAGTGTGGCCTGGAGGGGCATGATTGGAAGGAACGGCCTCTCTGATCTGAACCCAAGCATTATTCTGTTGTTGGACTTCTGTGCTAGTCATAGTTTGTCCATCACAAACACCATGTTTGAACATAAGGGTGTCCGTAAGTGCACTTGGCACCAGGGTGCCCTAGGTCGTAGATCAATGATTGACTTCATTGGTGTATCATCTGATTTGCGGCCGTTTGTTTTGGACACTCAGGTAAAGAGAGGAGCTGAGCTGTCAACTGATCACCACCTGGTAGTGAATTGGATCAAATGGTGGGGGAAGATGCCAGGCAGACCTGGTAGAACCAAATGTGTAGTGAGGGTTTGCCGGGAACACCTGGCAGAATAACCCGTCAGAGAGATCTTCAACTCACACCTCCGGGAGACCTTTAACCGCATCCCAGCTGAGGTGGGGGACATTGAGTCTGAGTGTGCCATGTTTCACACCTCGCTTGTTGAGGTAGCTGCCTTGAGCTGTGGCCACAATGGTGTTGGTGCTTCTTGCGGTGGTCATCCTCGAACTTGGTGGTGGACACCCCAGGTTAGGGAGGCTGTCAAACTGAAGACAGAGTCCTATCGGGCCTTGTTGGCCAGTGGGACTCTGAGGCAGCTGAGGAGTACCAGAGGGCCAAGCGGTATGCAGCCTTGGCTGTTGCTGAGGCAAAAGCTCGGATGTGGGAGGAGTTCAATGAGATCTTGGATAGAGACTCTCGGTCGGCTCTGAGGAGTTTCAGGCAAACTATCAGGTGGCTGAGGAGGGGAAAGCAGCCCTTTACTAACACTGTGTTCAGTGAATGTGGGGAGCTGTTGACCTCAACCAGTGATGTCGTCGGGAGGTGGAAGGAATACTTCTCAGACCTTCTCAATCCCACTAGCATGTCTTCCATGGAGGAAGCTAGGTCAGGGGACTTTGGGGTTGATTTGTCCATAACCGTGGCTGAGGTCGCCGAGGTAGTTAAAAAGCTCCATGTCAGCAGGGCTCTGGGAGTGGATGAGATTCACTCTGATTTCCTTAAAGCTCTGGATGTTATGGGGCTGTCTTGGCTGACACGCCTTTGCAACATCGTGTGGACATCGGGGGCAGTGCCACTGGACTGGCAGACTGGGGTGGTGGTTCCCCTCTTCAAAAAGTGGGACTGGAGGGTGTGCTCCAATTATAGAGGCATCACTCTCCTTAGCCTCCCTGGTAAGGTCTATTCAGGGGTACTGGAGAAGCAAGTCCAATCATTGGTTGAACCTCAGATCCAAGAGGAACAATGCAGGTTCCGTCCTGGCCGTGGAACGCTAGACCAGCTCCTTACTTGTCAACAAGACCCCAAGATGCTTGAACTCCTCCACTTGAGGCAGAACCTCACCTTCGACCTGAATAGAGCAATCCACCCATTTCCAGTTGAGGACCATGGCCTCAGATTTGGAGGTACTGATTCTCATCCCAGCCGCTTCACACTTGGCTGCGAACCGCTCCAGTGAGAGCTGAAGATCACAGCACAATGACGCCAACAGGACCACATCAACTGAAAAGAGCAGAGAAGGAATCCTGAGGCCACCGAACCGGAATCTTTCGGCCCTCTGGTTGCTCCAAGAAATTCTGTCCATAAAAGTTATGAACAGAATTGGTAACAATGGGCAGCCCTGGCAGTGTCCAACTCCCACCCTGAAGAGGGCCGACTTACTACCAGTAATGCGATCCAAACTCTTGCACCACTTGTATAGGGACCGAACACCCCATAGCAACGGGCCCCCAATCCCATACTCACAGAGCACCCCACACAATGTACCTCAAGGAACGCGGTCGAATGCCTTCTCCAAGTCCACAAAACACATGTAAACTGGATGGGCAAACCCTCATGACCCCTTGTGGACCCTAGTGAGAGTGAGGGAAGAATGGAGCGTGAGATTGACGGATTGGTGCAGCATCTGCAGTATTGCAGATTCTGTACCAGTCCGTTGTGGTGAAGAGGGAGCTGAGCTGTAAGGCAAAGCTCTCTGTTTACTGGTCAGTCTACGTGATGGATGGATGGATGGATGGATGGATGGATGGATGGATGGATGGATGGATGGAAGGATGGATGGATGGATGGATGGATGGATGGATGGATGGATGGATTTTCTTCAACAGTGATTGACATTGTTAAAAAAATATACATATAATGAAAAATAGAACAGTTTCAATAGAGTTCAAGACCTTATCTGGGTTGGACCCCTTATTGTTATGGTTTTTTAATTTTTATTAATATCCATCCTGTGTTTCACAAGATATTTTGCTAACAAACAGACACAGATTAAAACATTCTCACCTTTTTTCATTTCAGCAAGGGGATAGCAAACACAATCTGAGCAAAACTTTACAACCTGAGCGATGCTGTTATGTTCTGAACTTCTTACTTTTACTTTACTCAGGTTTCTGTTGTTCGTGCTTTGACTCAGTCTTAGGTCAATTTTTCTGGTTCTGTTCTGTTTCCAGTGTTCCTTCAGGACCAGAACAGTGGGTGTTCTCAGCGTGTGGTTCTGAATCAGGACTGCAGTTCTATGCCAGCCCTCAACATGGACACTTATACCAACATTCAGCTATTTGCTGTAAGTCTCAGAACCTGAATGGTTCGGGTTCTTCTCTAACATGTTCTGAAGGGAGGTAAAGGACCTGGTAGTAGTCATAATCAAAGTCAAAATCATAATAGTGGGTGATTGTGGGTGAAATATTCATGTAGATGTTGAAAATTATAGCTCAAGCATAGCCTTTAAAAATTTAATAGAATCAAATGGTTTTACCCAAAACATCCACACATCTACTCATCACACTCTTGATCTGGTTTTTATTTATGGCATAGAGATTAAGGACTTAGAACAGGATTTTGAAGATGTATTACTGTCTGATCATTTTTAATGACCTTGGAGTTTACATTAAATGACTACACAGTCATTGAGAGTAAATTTCATCTTAGCAGGTGTTTATCAGAAAACGCTCTAACCAAATTTAAAGATTATGTTCCATCGTTTTCCTCAGTCTTGCAGAGTACATCAGAGAGCAGTGACTTGGATCGTCTGATTGATAAATTTACAACTTCTTTGCAAACTTCACTCGATAAAACTGCTCCGCTGAAAAATAAAGTAATCGATCAGAGAACATTGGCTCCTTGGTTCAGTTCTAAGTTATGTACTTTAAAACAGGCATCTAGAAAGCTGTAAAGAAAATGGCGCTCCACTAAAGTTGAAGAATTTTACTTGTCTTGGAGAGATAGCCTGCTAACGTTTAAAAAAAGTGATTCGTAAAGCTAGAACTCTATATTATTAATCTTTAATTGATGAGAATATAAATAACCCCATGTTCCTTTTCAGTACCATAGCTAGTCTAATGAAAAATCCAATCTCTGTTGAACCATGTATCCCTACAACTATAAGCAGTGATGAGTTCGTCGGATTCTTTATAAATAAAATTGTTTCAATTAGATTCAAACCAACCTTCCTACTATCTTTGGTTCCATGTCAGATTAAGCAACTTTTAAAATGCCACTAGAGCTTCATTTATGTTTGGACTGTTTTTGTCCTGTTGAGCTCTCTGAATTGTCAAAAGTAATAGCGTTATCCAAACCATTCACATGTCTGCTAGATCCCATCCCAACCAGACTGTTTAAAGACGTATTTATATTAATTAATAACCACATATTGGATTTGCTTAATTTGTCTCTCATGGTTACATACCACAGCATTTTAAGATTGCTGTAATTAAACCTTTACTTAAGAAACACAAACTTGACTCAGGAATCCTAGCCAATTGTAGACCTACAGTAGTCCCTCATTTATCGCGGGGGGATCCGTACCCTGAAGCCCCGCGATAAATGGTAAATGGACTGTACTTATATAGCGCCTTTCTATCTTATTTCAAGATACTCAAAGCACTTTACACTACAATCTGTGTTCTCATTTACCCATTCATACAGCACTCTACTAGATCTCTACAAAGCTAATTGAACAAATCATTCTAAAGAGACTAATCAGTGCTTAAGATCACATTCATACACTGATGGGACACACATCGGAGGCTATGAGGGGTTCAGTGTCTTGCCCAGGGACACTTCAGCATGTGACTGCTGGTGGATTCGAACCCCCAACTCTCGCATTGGAGGACGACTGCTCTAACCTCTCAGCCACAGCCGCGATAAGTGAAAAAACACAAAGTAGGGATAGTAGTACAAGTAGTAAGCAGTATTTTATTTTAATTTATTTTATTTTAATAAAGGCGTTCTATTTCGTGTAAGCTACGCCCTTTAAAAGCTGTCGCTATTGGGTTTACCCGCGCGCAGCATGCCGAACACTGAAAACGTCTAGTCCACGCCCACGTGCTGTGTGGGCCCCCCCGGTCCGTTATAAATTGCATCTGGACCGGAGCTCGACTCCCGTTTTTCTTCAGCCAACGCTAAGAACACTACTTCTACGAAACAATAATATAAAAAAAAAGAAGAAGAATGATGACTTCAATTAAGAAATCGAAGACCATCCGTCTGTGCCCCGCATGCCAGATGGGCTACATCTTATCGATGGACCAGCACGTCATGTGTGAAAGCTGCCTGGGTGCTGACCACGCTCGGTAAGCTTTGGATCTGCTCTTCTCTTGTCCAGCCTGTAACCTTTTTTTGGCTGAGTAGAAGCAGCGCCGGTGTGAGCTCTTTTCCCCTGAGGAGGTCGAGTTTCACCCGAGGGGAGGCTGTTCGCTCGAGGAATTTTTTAACTTCCCGGACACGGAGTTCACGAACATGTCCCGCTCTGAAGCTGAAACAGCTAGCAGCTGCTCTCCATCCTGCCTTACAGGAGGTTTGGAGCCAGTGTTGCCTTCGATAGTCCCCCCCCCCCCCCCCAGCCCCCAGGGGTCGTCCACCACTATGCTCCACGAGCTCCTGGAGATAATCGGGAGGTCGGCGAGAGCCTGCGACCTGGAAGTGCCCGAACCGGCGGCCCTGGCCACGTCAGGTTCGCCACCCAGCACATTGGACACCGGGACCTGGTCTGGCCCTGTTTCCCAGCTGTGTCCGCCCTCCTCCTGGGTTCAGCCAATGATCCCTTAAAGCTGAGGGCTCCAGTTTCCTCCTACGCGGCCATCACCAAAGTCAAACGGCTCACGGACCAGGGTTTTCCCACCGTCCCACCCCTAGAACCCAGTTTGTTGGCTGTTTTTGGGGTGAGAGCAGTGAAATATGTCGGCCGACGTATCACCCCGCCATCCTCCGGTGACCAGCTCACCGCGAAGCTGACGGACAGAATCCGTCAGTGTTCATCGCAGGTGGGAGCAGCAACCAACAACATCGCTATGTTAGCCCTTAGCATAGCTACAGAGACCAAGGAACCGAACCCGTCCTCCGCAGATTTGGACCAGATCAACACGGCTGCGGACACGATCACCAACCTGTCTGCGGCGCTTGTAGAGTACTCTGCCCGCATCTCATCCTGGGCAACGTTGCTACAGAGACAGATGGGACTGAAACTGTCTCTGCCCATCCCAGAAGACGTTAAAATATTTTATTTGTTTGTTTGTTATTATTTTATTTTATATTTCTTTATTTGACACAGTTACTAATGGAAAATCAGCCACTTCACTTAATAACCAAACTTGTACAAATCAAATCCCTCCTACAAGTCAACCCTCAGTTAATCACACCTTCTCTTTTTCTCCATTCTCTGTCAGTGAGGTTAATAAACTGTTAAAAGATCTTGATCCTAAAAAATTTGCAGGTCCAGATGAACTTCCACTTTATTTCTTAAGGCTGGCTGCTCATATATCACAGTCCCTATGACCCACATCTTCAATCTCTCCATAAGCCAAAACTCCTTTCTAGATGCTTGGAAAAAGCCTTCTTCCTTTGCTGAAGAGAGGTGACCCCACCTCACTGAACAACTATCGGCCAATCTCTAAACTCTGCATTTTAGCCAAGGTTCTAGAAAAACTGATAAACTCTCAAATCAAAAATTACCTGGACTTATTTAATTTCTTACCTCCCCTTCAGTCTGGTTTCAGGAAACAACACAGCACAACCACTGCTTCACTGAAGGTTCTTAATGATATTGTTGAAGCACTGGATGTGAAGGATTATTGTGCTGCACTTTTCTTAGACCTGTCTAAAGCTTTTGACACTGTGGATCATAACATCTTGTGTCATAAGCTCTCAGAAATCGGTTTCTCAGAACACACCATTGGTTGGTTCTCTAACTAGCTCTCAGACCGGAGGTAATGTGTTCAACATAATGGTACTTCCTCCAGTTATTTAACAGTCAACAATGGTGTACCACAAGACTCAGTCTTGGGACCCGCCCTCTTTAAAATCTACATACATAATGTAGGTAAAAACATCCCTGATTCATCCATACATTTCTATGCTGACGACACAGTTGTTTATTGTCGAGCTAAAACAGTTAAGTCTTTCCAGCTTTTGAAATCTGCATTTAACATAATCCAGGCAGATTTGTTCCACCTCAAACTTGTCCTAAATGCTGACAAAACCAAAGGGATGCTTTTTTTAAATAGAAAGTTGGTCCCAGCAATTCTTCTTCAGATTTTATCCTCAAATGATGTCCCGATCGAGTTTGTTGATTCCTATAAATATTTGGGTATCTTGGTCGACTCGCATCTTTCTTTTAAGCTTCATGTGGAAAACTTGGTAAAGAAACTGAAAGTTAAACTGGGTTTCTTTTTCAGAAACAGATCCTGTCTAACTCTGAATGCTAGGAAACGCCTTGTATCCGTAACCTTCCTTCCCTCCATTGATTACGGTGACATTATTTACATGAACGCTCCTATAAGAACCCTGCGGATGTTAGATGCTGTCTATCATGTTGCACTAAGATTCATAACTGGCTGTGATTATCATACCCATCATTGCACCCTGTATTCACTGGTTAACTGGACATCATTAACTTAACGCAGACTCTCTCACTGGTACATTTTCATCTTTAAATCACTTCTTGGTCTGCTGCCTTCATACATCTCCTCCTTCATGTCTCTGCGTGAGTGCAACTACAGCGTGCGCTCTCAGGACATTATTACCTGCAGTGTTCCTTCAGTGCAGACTGAACTAGGCAAAAGGGCCATCTCCTACTCCGCTCCTGTTTCCTGGAATATCTTACAAAAAGATTTGAAGCTCTCGACCTTGACCTCTCCAAGTGGCTTTAAGAATCAGTTGGACTCCTGGCAGGGACCAATGCAGACATGTTCCTGATTTTAGTTTTCTACATTCGCCTTAGAATCTAGCTGTTTTTTGTTACTTTTCTTTTTTTAGCCAACCTATTTGTTTAAAAAAAATCTGTATGACTTTTTATAACTGTTTATTGTTATCGCTGTTGTGCATTGTTGTCATCATTTTTTGTTGAAATCAGGTCTCTCTTGTAAATGAGTCCTCGAGGCTCAATGGGATTTACCTGTCTAAATAAACGTTGAATGAATGAAAAAAAAAAAAGAACTTCTGGAAGGTCCTGTGTCCTCAGATGGCCTCTTCGGACCTTATTTTCAGTCGGTCCTGAACCAACTGCAGCCCTAATCCGATGCCCTGGAACAGGTGCGGAGTCACGTGGTCCTACCCCAAGCGTTTTCCCGCCCTGCTCCGACACCTGGTGGCTGCTGAGAACAGAGCAGGCTCCACCACCAGCAGCAGAGACGTTTTTAGGGGTGTGTGTCTGCTGAGATGAATAGGGTTTTTAAAGTGAAAAATAAAAAAACCTTTCTCAAAAAACTGTTTTTTTTTTTTCATTCAGGCAGGCTGAATTCATCTGTTCCGTTTTCTGTATGCAATTCCTACACAATTAATGAAAAGGTTAACCTGAGGCAATCGTTCAAAGATAAACGAAAAGGAAAACAGTTTTGGTGTAATGACACACAAACAGAAGAGGGAGGGCCTGTGCTCCGAGACCCCTCCACTCACCCACCAGCCCCGCCTCCTTGTCAGTCAGAGGAGTCGAGCGCTGAAGGCAGCTGTCAAGAAACACATAATGGTAAGATGTTTAACAAGAAGTTAAAACCCAAACAACACAGGGACCTTTCTGTCCCCACACACTCAGGTAAAAAACATGAACCTGCAGTTAAAGCGAGAGCTTTACGCAGGGGTTATTTGTCTCTTTTTCCTGACCAGCCATCAGAAGTGAGCACTGAAGGTGAACTCCCACTGAAACCGCATTTGTTTTGTTCACCCGCTAACTCCGGTTCTCATCCCCATCCGGGCACGGCAGGGAAACATTGTAAGAACCGTTACATAGAAACCGATAAACGGCCCTTTTCATGCCAGCCTCCCATGGGTCAGTGTGGGCGAAGCCCCCCCACAGGATATGACGGTGATAAAGGCTCAGTTATTGTTCTCCCGTACGAAACAAAACATTCACACGCTTCCACTTTCGGAGTGCATAACAGCGTAGCAGAAAACAGGCAGCCTGAACAAATGGTTGCTTTGTTTAATTCACAAAGGTTACACTTTGCAGTTTGCAAAAATACCACCAAAATTCAACGGAGTGTTAGAATACCATCTCACATCCCCAGAACAAGGCGTAATCCTCCAATCAGATCTGATGAAGTTTCTGGAAAAATTTGTGATTTACAGAGTTCCCCCGGGAGAGGAGGAAGGCGGTTTTTACTTTCGGTACTTCCTAGTTTCGAAGAAGTCGGGAGGGCTCAGACCAATTCTGGATCTGTTTGTTTTCAACAAATTCATCATGGAACGACCCTCTCTCATGCTGACGGTGAAACGTGTTCTCGAATATGTGACACGAGGGGAGTGGTTTGTGTCCATAGACCTGAAAAATGCTTCTTTTTTTTTTTCATTTAGCCTTTATTTATCCAGGTTAGTCTCATTGAGCCACGAGAACTCATTTTCAAGAGAGACCTGTTTAGGGAGCACATGGTGGGGGTTAAGGGCCTTGCTCATGGGCCCAGAGTGGGGCGAATGAGGGTGGGGGCAGGTGTGGGTGTTTCACCTACCCCACCCACAATTTTGATGTTGTCGGGGCCGGGGCGTGAACCGGCGATCTTCGGATCACAGGCCCACCTCTCTAACCTCTGCGCCACCACTCCCCATATTTCCACTTTCCGATAATAAACAAACACAGGAAGTTCCTCCGTTTTTCCTTCCAGGGGGTCTGTTTTCAGTACATCTGTCTGCCGTTCAGATACGTGCTCGCCCCACACACATTCTTGAAATGCATGGCGGCAGCTCTGCAGCTGCTTCGAACGAGAGGGATAAAAATCCTGTTTTATCTGGACGACCTCCGGCTGTTATCTCGGTCCAGAAAAGAGGCAGAGACACAAACAGTTGTTTTAGTGAATCACCTGTCCCACCTGGGATTCACAAGAAATTGGGAGAAGAGCTCTATAATTCCATCCCAGCGAATTACATTCCTGGGAGTGAATTTAAACTTAGTGAACATGGCAGCTGTCCTGTCAGATAAGAGAATCCCTGACGTCATTGCTTCAGTTTGTCTGGCCCCTCAGAACAGTAACAGCGTTGTCAGTCATGTGATTGTTAGGAATGATGTCAACGACTCACGTTGTGGTACCGCTGGGGTTATTGTTTTTGCACCGCCTGCAAAGATGGTTCTACTGACTGAAAGTCAACCCTGTATGTCACAAACGGTGCCTGATCACTGTTCCTCTATCTGTGGGAGCAGGTCTGAGCCACTGGGAGAATTCCCTGAACCTGTCAGATGGAGTTCCCCTAGGCAAAGTGACATCATCCATGTCTGTGTTCACAGACGCGTCCTTCTCCAGCCGGGGAGGGACCTGCCTGTCACAAATGATAATAGGTGCGTGGCCGGCCGGCACGTTTTATCATAAATTTTTTAGAACAGTAGAAAAAAGTGCTCAGACATTTTCTCCACTGGTTCAGGATCATCACGTGATGATCCACACAGACAACAGAACTGCAACAGCATACATAAATCGCCAGGGGGATGTGCATTCAGCCCAGCTGCTGAATGCAGCTCGGGATCTGCCCTGCTGGGCGCGCACACATTTATGTCCTATCAGAGCAGTTTACATCCCAGACGTTCTGAACAGAGGAACAAATATGTCGAGAGGAGGTCCTCTGAACAGGGATTGGTCTCTTCATCCAGATCTAATCTCGTAAATTTGGAGCAGGTTTGGGAGAGCGGATGTGGACCTGATGGCCACCCGAGAGAACTCTCATTGCACCCTGTTCTTCTCCCTAAATCCACAGGATGCTCCACCACTGGGGGTGAACGTGTTTGCACACAAATCGTTGCCAAAGATGCTGATCTATGCCTTCCCTCAAGTTCCCCTGATATCAGCACTGTTGGCGAGGGTGAGAAAGGAGAATCTAAAAATGATTCTGATCACCCCAAAACGCATGAACGCCTCGTGGCTCCCAGTTCTGCAACAGCTGATGGGCCAACCATGGATGGATGGATGGATGGATGGATGGATGCCATGGAGACAGGATGCGCTCCTGCAGGCGGGAAGAGTAATCAGGAGCCCCCCTATAATAGGTCAGCCCCTTTGGGTCTGGCCGCTGAATGAGAACACTTAGAAAAATTTGGGTTTTCTAAAGATGTAATATGTACCATCCAGGGGGCGTGCACAAAATCCACTACGGCTGTTTACGCTTCTAAATGGGCTGCTTTTCAGCGATGGTGCCTAGAAAAGGAGGTGGACCCGAATTCATGTTCCCTGGGCTGCATTTTGTCCTACCTGCAGCTGTTGTTGGACAGAAATTTAGCTTTCAGCACAATTAAAACTTATGCTGCAGCAATCTCTTCCTGTCATGAAGGTTTCAACGATAGAGCTGTTTTCAATCACCCTTTAACAAAACGGTTTCTGAAAGGTGTGCACCAGCTCAGGCCAGTGACATGCGCTTTGGCACCACAGTGGGATTTAGTCTTCGTTAGCAGTGTACTCACTAAAAATCTGTTCAAGCCTCTGGACCAGATACCCTTGAAGTATATGTCGCTCAAAACAGCCTTATTATTAGCTCTGACATCAGCTAAAAAAGTGAGTGACTTAGTTCTGTCCGTCGCTCCTTCTTGTCTCAGAATTCAAGGAGACGGGAGCTCAGCAGAACTCCGACCAAATCCTGCTTTTATACCCAAAAGCATAACAAGTTTGTTCAGGTCCAGAGTCGTTATACTGGACGGGTTCTGTCCCCCTCCCCATATAACTACAGAGGAGGAACAGTTTCACCTGCTCTGTCCAGTACGCACACTCAGGTGTTATGTGACACGCACAGCTGCGATGCGTAAATCCGATCAATTATTTGTACATTTCAGAGAACGATCACAGGGTCAGCCTTTATCTTTTCAGCGTCTGTCACATTGGTTATGTGAAGCTATTTCACAAGCTTATAGTTCTTCTGGCCTGCAACTGCCTGAAGGACTCGGGGCTCATTCCACTAGTGGGATTTCTGCCTCCACAGCTCTGTACAGGACATTTGCTCTGCGGCTTCATGGTCATCACCGACCCCTTTCATCCGTTTTTATTTACGAGATGTCTCCAGCTCTTCACTGACACATTCAGTTCTCAGAGTTATGTCAGCGTGATTTTTCACAATCATACAACAAAAATAAATAAATAAAATGAAAAAAAAAATAAAAACAACAAACAATAAAACAACACAGTCTTGCTCTGTCATTATTAGTGGGCGTTTTTTACGATTACGCTTTCAAACAGGAAAATTCCTTCTTCCTCATTGGAATTTTTTCCCTTCTCTTATTCCTCTATTGCCTGATATGAATAAACATTCCTTCAGTTAAGATCAGGCACAGAGGCTGCACGTCAGTAATCCAGTACGCACCAGGTACATGGATCAATGGTGCGTAATTATGCTTGAATAAAGAAAGAGATTTAGGCGGATATCAGGGTGTTTTTGATGGTTCTCGGACAGACCCAGTGAGGCATGGACCATATCTTGCTCTGCCCTTTAAATCCAATAGCGACAGCTTTTTAAGGGCGTAGCTTGGACGAAATAGAACGTTGGTTACTTATTGTAACCTCAGATTCTATGAGTGTAAGCGTAGCCCTTTAAAAACTGGGCCTCACTGGCTCTCAAAAGGCTGAAGAAAAAAAGAGTAAGCCTTTGGGAGTTGAGCTCCGGTCCAGATGCAATTTATAATGGACCGGGTGGGGCCCACATAGCAGGTGGGCGTGGACTAGAAGTTTTCGGTGTTCGACGTGCTGCGCGCGGGTAAATCCAATAGCGACAGCTTTTAAAGGGCGTAGCTTAGATGAAATAGAACGTTGGTTACTTATTGTAACCCCAGATTCTATTCTGCAAGCGCTCGCAGCCATGCCCAGTTTTTTGCTCTGCACTGAGAACAGCTGATCAGCTGTTCAGCTGCAGGAGGAAGCTTATCCTGCAGTGTGGACTGCACAGAGGTGCAGAAGGAAGCTTTTTCTGCAGCTCTGGACTGCACAGAGGTGCAGCACGTGCTAAATAATTAAAAATACAGTAGTCCCTCGCTACTTCGCGGCTATATCACTGTTTTTCAAAGTAAGACTGGACATGACAAAAGTGGCTGATTGATGGATGAGCCATGGGTTGTTTATTTAAAATAAATTATTTTTAATTATTTTGCACCATATGTGCAGTCCACTAGTGCAAGGGAAAGCTCCCTCCTGCAGCTGATCAGCTGATTTCCTTGTCTGCTACATCGGCTTTGTGAAGGGTTAACCCTTTACTGTCCAGATGCACAGATCGACTTTTGTCTTCTAACTTAAAATTCAAAGTATGTCACATTGTAAAATCATCATAATCACAAAATATAAAAGTGTTGTTATTTTTTAAATTATTTTATAACTTCTATGTTCAGTTGTTAAAGTGTAATTGATCAAGAAGTACATTTCTGCTCCGTGCTGCAGAGCTGAAGCTGTGTGACATCCTTTGATGTCCTGCTTCACTTCTCTTCTCTAAACAATCCATGCATGCATGGATTGTTTATTTTAAAATGTTACAGTATTTAAATTTAAATTGTTTATTTAAGGAGGGAGATTGGGAGTAACATGTGATGAGTGTGATTGCAGCCTGGCACGTCAAGACAAAGTTTACTGAACTTGAACTGAACTTGGACTACTGTATCCCTACTTCGTGGTTTTTCACTTATGAAAAACCACGAAGTGGTTGTTGTCCCTAACACCCGCGATAAACGAGGGTCTACTGTAATTTATTTTAAATAAAAATTCCATGCCTATTGTGAGGCTCATCCATCAATCAGCCAATCGTGTGTCATGTCCAATCTTATTTTTAAAAACCGTGAAAGAGTGAGTCCGCGAAAAACAAACCGCGAAATAGTGAGGGGCTACTGTATATCTAATCTAACTTTTTTTTTTTTGAATGCCCAGAGAACCAGATTTAACTTTGAGATTTTTCTACCTGGATTATTGAGCATGCATCAGGATAGTTGCAGGTCAATTGTGTGAACATCTACAAAGAAATAATCTGAAGAGTTTCAGTCAGGGTTTAGAGCTCACCATAGCACAGAAACAGCACTGGTGAAAGTTACTAATGATATTCTCATGGCATTTGACAATGGACAGGTGTCTATACTGGTCTTGTTAGACCTCAGTGCTGCAGTTGGTACAGTTGACCACAATATTCTACTACAGAGGCTTGAATATGATATTGGGATTACAGGAATGGCTCTAAAGTGGTTCAGATCATGTTTATCTGATAAGATTGCAATTTGTAAATGTAATTAACGAATCTTCTTTATACGCCAAAGTTAGTCATGGAGTCCCTCAGGGTTCAGTGCTCAGACAAATACTCTTTACCTTATGCTTCCATTATGCTTCCATTCCGTTCCATATATGCATTCCACCTTGCAAAAAGATCTGAAGTGCTCGAACTTGACCTCTCTATGTAGCTTCAAACAACTGCTAAGTTCATGGCAACAACCAATGCAGACATGTTCCTGATTTTAGTATTCTACATCGCTTTACATTGTAGCTGTTTTTCTAAAAATAGTTAAATCTGGTCCTCTGGACATTCAAAAAACAAAACAAAGCAAAACAACAATCAGAATCAGAATAAACTTTATTGGCATTGCACCGAGATACAACGAGAACATGTACGTACAGTCGTCCGAAAGATGGGCGGAGTGCACGAAGCTGCAGCTATTAAATAGCGTGGCCCTCTTATTCTTATTCAGAATAATATTTTGCTTAGATGAGAAAAGGGAAGAAAACATGAGGTGAGACAGTATATAAAAAAAAAAGATCTCTCACGCCGTGTCCTAGACAGGGCACAATTTGAGGCATCAAAAAAACCTACCACAGCAAAGCAACATAAACAGACGTTGTACATGTACATATATGCCGGTGAAAACATTGAATTTTTAAGGGAAAGTCGTAGCATAGTCCAGAGCCCCCCATCTCAGCCATTGTCCAGATAAGAGGTGACATTCATCATCAGCTCAGTTGAGGTTCTGTTACATGTCCACAGCCTTGGGAAGGGAGGGGTGAGGAAACAGTCAAAGCATCTTTGTTGTTTTCAAAACATTCCAGGAGGAGTTGAGATAAGTCCGGTGTCAAAGCCACAATTTGGGTCTGGCAGAACTTGTGAATTGTTGTTTCTGCCTTATTAAAGTCTCGCTGGTATATATTCCTCTGATGGAAACTCCAAAACAGCTGAACAGCCAAAACAGCCTTTATGCCAAAAGTCGAGCTCACAGCTTCTCCAAGATTATTCCCACCATTCATGAGTGCTGCCAGTGAGTTCACAGTCCTGATAACAGCCTGCACCAGCTCCCTGCTGCAGCTCTGCAAATTCAATCTGAGCACTGTCAAGCTTCGACACATCCCCAAGAATTTATAGACAATCCGTGGGCGGCCGTGGTGCAGTGGTAGTGGCAGCCGACCTCTGATCGGAAGGTTGGAGGTTCGAATCCCGACTTCCCACACCATGTGCCGTTGTGTCCCTGGGCAAGACACTTAACCCCGAGTTGCTCCCGGTGGGACTGGATGGCGCCTTGCATGGCAGCCTACCGCCACCGGTGTATGAATGTGCGTGTGAATGGGTGGATGGCTGGTACTGTAAAGCGCCTTGGGGCCCCTCATAGGGGGCTGGAAGGCGCTATAGAAGTAAGCTCCATTTACCATTTACCATTTACCATCCAGAATTCACCAACCAAACAGCAAAATAACCAGTTGTCATCATGAATCCAATTTGTTTCCGTCTTGGTAAGAAGGTCCTCCTTACCCTGACTCCTGTCGGGAGAAGTTGATCAAATTTGTTGAGAGACCAGCTGATCCTTCGAATTAAGAGGTATGCAGAAAAGAAAGAAAAAAGAGGCTTTTTAAGGGTCCACAGGACCAAAAAAGTGCAGCAGGGAAGCAGGTGGGGGAGTGGGGGGGTAGACAGGGAAACACGTCTGGTTTCACCAGAGGATAGAGAGCGGGGGGGGGGGGGGGGGTGTAGAAACGTTTTGTCTTTCATCCAAAAGACTTCCTCAGTCTGAGGTGCTGTATTCAGCTCAGTCTTATAAATAGCACCTTCTCAGAGTGGATCAACCAGTTTGCTGCTGACAACCAAAACCAGCTGCTCACATGGTCAAAAATTTGGTTGTCAGCAGCAAAACTGGTTGATCTACTCTGAGAAGGTGCTATTGTAAATGAGTCCTCGAGGCTCAATGGGATCTACCTGACTAAATAAAGGTTGAATGAATGAATAGTTATTAAACAGCATGGGGTAAATTTTCATATTTTTGCTGATGATACATAGTTTGAATTTAACTCCCATTGCAGAACTCTCATCTTGAGCAAGCATGAAGGCGACTGTGGAAAGGAAAAACTCCCTCATGAGGAAGGAACCTTTAGCAGAACCAGGCTCAGGACAAGCAGCCATCTGCTTCATTCGGCTGGTTTTGAGAGGAACAGATACACAATGGCAGGTCAAGAATCACGTGTTAAAATAGAAATAGTATAAAATGAAAACTATTAAATAAAAAAAAATAATTTAATGAAATTAGGTCAATTTGTCCACTAGTAGTCCAAGCTTAAGACAGCATGACAAGCCAACCCTAATTATAGGATTTATCAAAAAAGGAAATCCTTAAGTCCAGTCTTAAAACTGGACAATGTGTCAGCCTTACAGGCAGGATCTGGAAGTTGGTTCCACAAGAGAGGAGCCTGATAACTGAAAGATCTTCCTCCCATTTTGCTTTTGGAAACTCTAGGGACCGCAAGATAACCTGCAGCCTGAGAGCGAAGTGCTCTGTTGGAAAATATGGAACAATAAGATCTCGAATATTAGATAGAGCTAGGTTGTTGAGAGCTTTGTAGGTTAGAAGTAAGATTTTGAATTGAGTTCTGAATTTGACTGGGAGCCATTGGAGAGAAGCTAAAATTGAAGAGATATGATAGGGGCGGCTTTGGCTGAGTGGTTAGAGCAGTTGTCCTCCAATGCAAGAGTTGGGGGTTCGAATCCACCAGCAGCCACATGCCGAAGTGTCCATGGGCAAGACATTGAACCCTTCATCGCCTCCGATGTGTGTCCCATCAGTGTATGAATGTGATAAAGCTCTGATTAGTCTCTTTAGAATGATTTGTTCAATTAGCTTTGTAAATATCTAGTAGAGTGCTGTATGAATGGGTAAATGTGGCACAGATTGTAGTGTAAAGCACTTTGAATATCTTGATTAGATAGAAAGGCGCTATATAAGTACAGTCCATTTACCATTTATCTCTCCTACTAACTCCAGTTAAGACTCTGGCAGCAGCATTTTGGATTAACTGAAGGTGTTTTAAAGACACTTTTCGTCACCCAGATAACAAACCATTGCAATAGTCCAGTTTAGATGTGACAAATGCATGAACCAGTTTTTATGCATCATTTTTAGATAAGACATTTCTAATTATGATTAGATTATGGGATGGATGAAATCTACAACATAAAATGAAACGGAGCATAAAGCCAGGATCTCACCAGGCGCAAGGGCGTCAAAAGCATCCGTAATGTGGGGGGGACACAACGATGTGTGTAGGTGTGTGTGCGCGCGTGTGTGCGCAAAAGAAATGTACACTAATGTACAAAAAAAGCAACATTTCACCTAGATTTGCTTTAATTCCGCACATTTAAAGCATATTTCTCACCAAGTTTTTGTAAATTCAGCTGTGGGTTTTAGAGACATTTTAACTTTTGTAGATGAACATATACTGTGATATATTCATAAATTAAACGGATTCATTCATTTTTCTGGACTGAATAATATCGTGCATTGAATTTAATTAAATGTAACGTGAGGCGTTAATTTTCTTTGACCCATCAAATGAATGTGGTCATTTATTTACAGAATCAAAGTTTAACATCAAACATTTACATTAATTTGGCAAATTGAAAAATAACAACATGGCTTAGTTATTAGCAAGCTGTACAATTAGAAAACCATACGGCGATGGTTTTCCGTTGCTTCACAACAGACATTTCTGAAAATATCTGGAATGATTTCTAGCAGATAGAAGAGTTTAAAGATGGGAAAATGAAGTTTAGAGGGAGGGAGATGGTGTGTGAGGGAAAGTGTTGAACAGAACGGCACCCTCCATTCGATCCCAGCTTCCTCCTCGGTACACTTAGGTTATGTAAATCAACTCTTTACCTGGAGGAGATGTCTCCACTGGTACGGAGTTCCATTTAACGCACCCTTTCAGCGTCTCCGTAGGAACAGCTGTGAATCATCCGAAGTAGTGACGGTACTTGTTCGACACAGGTTCACCTCTCAGTTGGGCTCACGTGAGTTGTGAGTCCGTCAGAGTTCCACTCAGATGTGGAAGATTGCATAATTCCCACGAGACTCGGAAGAACTCCGGATCATGTCTGGAACCTCCTGAACTCTCCAGCAATTCTTCTGTTCGGTTTGCTCTCCGAACTGAACTCGACTCCACTAGCTCCCACACGACTGAAGCTGGTTTGAACTAGGAAGTACCGACATTTAAAGAGTTCTATTTCCGGTTCATTTGGGAAGTTCCTGATTGGTCAAATCGACCAGACAGGGGTGTGTTTTTGTGACGTAAGAGGTCACTAGAAGTCAGAAAAACAGCAAGAATGTTTTGGAACAGATTGAAAATGTTTTAGAGACAGACGAGAGAAATGTTTAGACGAGTTGGGGGAAAACAGGTGCCCGCTTCTCTATTTACGTCTGAAAGGATTTAAAAACATGACAGTTTGTTCCAACAACTTGTTTTGCGTTTGACTCCGACATTTGACCGACATCACAACTTGCTCATTTCAGACAGAAGATCAGAAAATGCATGAATTACTCCGTAACACATTCCAATTTGATTTCTACTTTGAATGAGGATTAAAAAATCACTAATACTGTTTCACAGTTGAATTAAAATGAGTAGTTCACTTCAACATTTAAAAATGGTTTGAACTAAACACACTTTGATTATCAAACATTTGTAAAATAGTAATGATAATAAAAAGAGTGTTCTTTCAATTGATCAGTGCAGGACACTTAGAAAGTCTCTGGATGAACTTAATCTTGTGTTTCTGGACTCAAATCAATGAAATACAGTTCTTGTCCCAGGAAGGCCAGATTTGACCTGAGGCTTAGTTCACTACACTTTAATACACTTTAATACAGAGCGTCAGATCTGCACTATTTGTGTTTATAGAGAAATAAAAAACATCACCACTAGACATTTTTACTTGTGTTCAACACTACTCATCTAAATGATGTTTCTCACGAAGCTTGAGGACAATAAGGTGTGGGGTTTTAAAGACATTTCAACTTTAATGCACCTGAACACACAGCGTCTCTTACACCTACAGCGTCTTACAGCCTCACAGTTACTGCTAAGAGAACATGCTATAGACGTAGCGCTGCACTCAAGCATCCTCCTAACATGAATATATGTTGATGATCAACCCCCTGGTCAACAACTGCCCACACTAAGCTCACTAAACTGGCGAGTGAGCAACACAGAGGTGTCTCCATCTCCTGCACCTGTGCGCGTTTTCTACCGAAGCAGGAGACTCAGCATCGGCTGCCTGCACAGTTTCTGCTCTGTGTGTAGAGGTGGAGGTAACCTGGAGGTAACCAGGAAAACCTTGAGTGGAGTTTTATTAGATTGAGTATTCTCCTATTAATCAAGTGGAATGGATTCGTTCACGAAGAAAGAGAAACTGCGCTGCCTGAACTAATGTTTCATAGTAAAAGTGTGTGTGTGGGGGGGGGGTCCAAATGAACGCTTTTTTTAATGTGGGGGGGACTTGTCCCCTTCACATATAATGGTTGCGACGCCTATGACCAGGTGACACACTTATTTCACATTTTCACTCTAAATTTCGCCTAATTGATTTGTTTTGCGTATGATGGACAAATGATACACAAACGATCACCTCAAACTAGCTTGTATTTCACTAGGCAACAACTGGTGGGTACTAGTTGGCACCTACTTATGACAACCTAAGGAGGAACAAACTGGAGAAAATAAAAAGGTTAAGATAAATTTTAAAATATCCATCCATCATTATCTTTACTCGCTTCTTACTTTTTGGGACTCGGGAGTCCCTGATGCCCATATCCAGCAGTCACTTAGAGGCATGGGACACTTGGACAGGTCTCCAGTTCATCACAGGGCCAAAATTAGTTGTATGTAAAGAGCAAAATCTCACTTGTAATGTAAAATAAACATTTGGTACTAAAAGCTGTTTTACGTTCATGCTGTTTGCGGAATTAAATGTTCCACGTCTGAACGTTCCACTTCACTTCCAGCGAGTTGATGGACGGCAGCTCCCTCCGGCTTCTCTGCAGTCTTTTATCCCCGTTTTTTCGAACCGGACTAAAGTTGGTCCCCTTTCCAACCAAATTCAGTGTTCAGTGACTCAGAGAACTGGACGGGACTGTCCAAAAATATATTTTGGTCCAGGACCGGCCACTTCCACCCCACCAGTAACTCTGAGCGCACCCTGCTGGCCAGGTGACCCCTTGAGCTGGGGAGTCGTCGCACGAAGGTCCGGTGTTTTCTCTCTCGCTCTCTCTGGACCCCAACAAACTCTCATCTGAACCTTTGTGGTTCTACCTGGTTCCGACAAGAATCGCCGGGTGGTATTTCGCTGGTTTTCTGCTAGACTGGCTCTCGTGGTGTCTTCATTGGTGTGGGGGAAGTGTACCTGTGACCCCCGAACTGGACCAGAACCGAACCGAGGTGGCTGTGGGGGACTTCGTCTTCAACAGAGCCAGTCTCAGCTTCAGTGAGCAGCCCGTTACTTTTAACGAAGGACGGTCCACCTCCGTGGAATCGCTGTGTTCACCTGGAGGAGACGCTCTGATGCTTTGAAGCTCCACCGGAATCGGACCGGAGCAGAACCGGGCCAGGGTCAACTTCAGCCTCTTCATCTCTCGAACTGTGGAGCGCCGGAGTCGGACTGGAGCAGAACCGGACCGGACCAGTGACAACTTCAGCCTCAGCCTCTCCGGTCAGTCTCGTTTTTCACCGAGGGTGCCTCTCGTGCTGTCAGGTGCGGAGGTGTCATGCAGAGAAGCGGAGGAGCAGCGCTGCATGTTGCTCGAGAGAAGTTCGGAGTTTGCATCGGAGTTGCTGCAGGCCTCCATCCAAACTCACCTGGATATTAATTATTTTTATTCCGGATCACGCTGTTGTCCCCTGTTGACCTGAAATAAGCTAGGACCATGCCTTTCACTTCAGGAGGATTTTCTGACAGCTCGCTCTGCTCTATGCTAGAAATTATCTGTTTCTGCCTGTTGGTTCTACACCAGCTTCTGTTTCTCATGGGAGCATATATCCATCTTTGCAGGGGGGCCGGAGCCCCCCTCAGCCCAACTCAAACTGCAGTTGGGCCACCTCGTCGGATTTGTTTGCCCATTTGATTTGTGATGTTTTATGGTCTGAGACTTTTCTGCACCATTCATATTATTGTCATTATTTTCAGATCTCAGACTATCTGGAGTCACTGAATCTTGTTAATACACCTGGATCTGCACATCACTGCAACTTTCACTGTTTTTGGGTTTTGAATGATCGCGTCTTCATTAATGTTTCTCATGGTTCGATTATGGGGGCTAATTGTCACACTGTTAACTCCTGTAATTACACATCAGTCACGAAAAACGTTGGTTACGTACTGTAACTCCAGATTCTATGAGTATAGGCTCTTTAAGGCTGTCGCTGATGGGTTTATCCCGATATGCGAAGCATTGCACTGAAAAATTTAGTCCACCCCCACCTGCTGTGTGGGCCCCACCTGGTCCGTATAAATTATGTTAAGAGTGGGTAATCGGCTCCCAAATAGCTTTTTCTTCAGCCATTTAGGAGCCAGTGAGGCCCGACGCTTAAAGGGCTACGCCTATACTCATAGAATCTGGGGTTACAGTACGTAACCGACGTTCTATTTCGTATAGGCTTCACCCTTTAAGGCTGTCGCTGATGGGTTAAGGGCGAAGCGGATGTTGTCCTTGCCTCACTGGGTCCATTTGAACACCGTATGAAGCAGAAGCTTGCCCAAAAAACGTCTTGTCACTTAGCTCCTCATGTGCGTAATTACGCATTGCGTAATTATGTGTGCCATGCAAAGACGCATGTTGTGTAACTATGCGTTCTGAGTGCATGAACGTCCCGGAAAATTCAACGGGGAGGGAAAAATGCTGAAAAGAGCCATGAACTAACCGGTTTACGGCTGAACAGTATGAACAGATTAATAATAACAGGAGAGCTGATTATTAATCAAATGAACTGATTGGTAACAATAGTCGTGAACTGATTAGTGACAATAGAACCAAAATAACAATCACAACTTGTGATTGATAACAACATCTCACACTGTAATGCATGCAGACAGATGTGAGTAAAACGGAGTTCCATGAAACAACAATATTCATTCTGTAAACACTAAGGACAGAATGTGTCATGAGACGAGCCGTCACATCACGTAGGTAAAAGAGAATGAATGAGCAGGGTGTTGACAACGCGGCCGCAGTGCAAATGTCCTGCATTGTCATACCATTATGCAAAGCAGTCGAAGATGCAATACCCCTGGTCGAGTGCACTCTGAGGTTGACAGGAGGCTCTAAATCTGATGCTCTGTAGGCTTCAGAAATGGCCTCACACAGCCAATGTGACAAGCGCTGGGTGGATAACGGGAGACCTGCAGATGCATCTCTATAATGCACAAATAAATGTTGAGTTTGACGCATTGCAGCTGTGCACGCTAAGTAACACGTCAACGCCCGCACCGGACAGAGAAGATGGAAAGATGCTACTACTTCTGATCTGTGGGGGGGAAGAGAAAAAAACCCATCCAATGATATCACTCTTGATTTAAAAGAGCTTGTGATGTTTTTAGGTATAAAAGCTGGGTTTGGTCTTAAATCAGCTGAGCTGCCGTCAGCCTGAATTCTGAGACATGATGGTGCGACAGAGAGGGCAGATAAATCACTCACTCTCTTAGCAGATGTTAAACCCAGCAGCTGTTTTAAGAGACAAGAATTTAAGTGGAACCTGATCCAGAGGCTCAAATGGAGCTTTGATCAAAGCCTGCAGGACCAGCGTTAAATCCCACTGTGGAACAAGTGGGCGTGAAACAGGTCTGCATCTCTGTACACCTTTAGAAAACACTTCATCAGTGGATGATTAAAAACTGCTCTGTCTCCGAACCCTTAGAGGCAGGAAGAGATGACTGCAGCGTACGTTTTAATCGTGCTGGACGCCAAATTTCTCTCTATCAGCTGTTGTAGAAAGGACAGCATGCCACCTAGTGGACATGAGGTGGCCTCTACACTCTTCTCTGTACACCAGTGCTGAAAAGCTGTCCGCTTTGATGTGTACAGCACTGTGGTAGATGCAGCACATGAAACCTGAATTGTGTGCACTACATCCTGTGAGAGACACATCCTCTCTAAGCAGATCCGTTCAGCGGCCAGACCATAGGTGCTGGCCTATTTCTGGGTAACTCCTGATCGCTCCTCCTGCCTGGAGGACAGCGTCCTCCCTCCATGGCAGATTCCACGGGTGCCCCGACAGCAAGTGTTGCAGGACTGGGAACCATGGTGCGTTCACGCATTCGGGGACCACCAGGAGAGCTGTCAGTCCCTCCTCCTGAACTCTGTTCAGGAACCATAAAATCAGAGGAGGTGGAGGAAAATGCATACAGAAGCATTTAGTGCCATGGGCTGTGGGCAAACGCGTCCACCCCCAGCGGTGGTTCGTCTCGCGGGCTCAGAGAAAACCATAATTGACACTGAGCGTTTTCTCGTGTCGCAAATAGGCCCACAGCTGCTATTTCAATCTGAGTCAAAATGCTCCGTCAGAGGATGATTAAAGGTTGTTCTGTCTCCGACAACTTTGAGACAAGAAGAAAACATGGCTGTAGCATACGATAATTGTGCTGAACGCTAGATTTCTGTCCATTGACTGCTGCAGAAAAGGACAGCATGTCGTCCAGTGGACATAAAGTGGCCTCTACGCCTTCTCTGTACACCTTTTACAAAAAGTTTAATTAGCGGATGATTAAAACTGTTCTGTCTCGAAAGTTTCGTGACAGGAAGAGATGGCCGCAGTGAATGTTTTACTCGAGCTGAACGCCAGATCTCTGTCCTTCAGCTGCTGCAGAAAGGACAGCACACCACCTAGTGAACATGAAATGGCCTCTACACCCTACACTCTACAATGGCCTCTGTACAGCAGCGCTGAAAAACTGACCACTTGATGTGAACAGCGCTGTGGTAGTTGCAGCACGTGAATCTTGAATAGTACGTCTTGAGAGAGATCCATCCTCTCAAAAGGATCCGCACAACGTCCAGACCACAGGTGCTGGCCTATTCTGATTAACTCCTGATCGCTCCTCCCGCCTGGAGGAGAGCGACCTCCCTCCACGGCAGGTTCCACGACCGCCCCGATAACAAATGTCGTAGGACTGGGAACCATGATGCGTTCACGCACTTGGGACAGAGGAGCTTTCAGTCCCTCCTCCTGAGCTCGGTTCAGAAAACCGTGATATCAGAGGGAGTGAGGGAGGTGAGGAAGCATTACGACCACAGGCTGCGAGCAAACACGTCCACCCCTAGCGGTGGATTTTCCCATGGCTCCATGATAATTATAGTTGACATCGAATGTTCTCTCGTGTTGCAACAGGTCCACAGCCGCTCGCAGGATTTCTGCCGCGTCTGAGCCATAGCTCTGGATGGAAGGTCCCCGGTCCCTGTGCCGCAAAGGACCGTCTTTGGACATCACATTGGTCCCCTGTTCAGAACACAGGAGATGTACCCTACTCCAATGGAGAGCAGATTGGGTGTGCCCCACACAGCATCTGTCTCACAATGTGACACATGGGTTGAGCGCATACATCTCCTGCCAGTTATATATGCAACAGTCACTTGCTGTCTGTGTGAATCAAAAACCCTGATGATTCCACAGCACAGAGGCAAAGTGTTGAATCACATTCAAAAACCCTGTGCGACACTCCAAAAACATTTAAATGAGCTGCTGTGTGGAGAACCACAGTGCCCCCACAGCTCGTTAAATGTGTGTGCCTCTGTGAAGTCTGACATGTGTGACGTAGGTCTGCTGACAGAAAAACAGCTGATATCACTCAACCTGTTCACGTGAGTTGCACTGCTGCCACCTGTCTGTACAAACTGCTCAGCAGCAGCAGATGTCCAGATAAGGCAGAATTCTCCTCCCTGCTCTGTGCGGCGGCTGCAGAGCGGCTCGGGCGCATTAATGGAATGTTGTTTCTCACCTTTTAAAATTGACAAATCTAGAATAAAACTCATCTTTCCGGTTCGTTGGGACCAGGGAGTGACGAGAGAGGAAATTTCCTTCTGAGACTCTGAAAATTACATTTTAATCAGAATTTTCTGAGCTTCTGCGAGAGGGGACGAGATCTGTTCTAGAAATTACAGAAAACGTCACTAGAGTTCCTCCGCACCAGGGTTTGAGCTGTTCTGCATCGTGAATCCCGATGAAAACGGTTCGCCTATCCGTCTGGAGCGCGCGTTGATTGCCACTCGTTTATAAAGTTATAAAGCGGGCACGCGTTTATGCTGTGAACTCACATGCATGCTGATGTGAGCTGGTGCGCGCTGAAGGAGAAAGAAAAAACGCGCGCCCCCGAGCATGCAAATCGTTTGTGCGTTTGCTGATGCTGCGGGACGCAGCTCATCAGTGCTGTGCTCACGTTGTGTGCCGCTGCTCTGTGTAAACGCTCGGGGAGTGGGTGCACATATGAGCCGACGTGCCCTGAAGAGTCGCGTGTGCGCGCCCTCATTCATGCGATTTCTTAAGCGAGGATTGCCGCGGGAGCGCGCGTTTGACTCTGGTGCAGTCAGGAAGCAGCGCGCGGCATCGGTGGGGCGAGGTTACCACTGGGCTCGTTCTGCAGATCACGTTCATTCTTGGCTGCAAATCACGTGAGCTTTTGAGTGATTCTACGAGCTGCAGTATTAATTCAGAAAACCTTCTTCGAGGATGAAGGAGCGGAGCCGCTGTGAGGCTTGTGAAACTGTTGTTGCCACGGGAGCGCGCGTTTGACCCCACTGCAGTGAAAACGCATGTCGCTCCTGCCGAGAGCGAGATACGTTACTGGGCTTCTACCACGGTCTCACGTTTACGTTGTCATGAACGGCGGGCGCTGAGAGCTGCGTGTGCGCTTTCATAACGCAGCGCCTTATAGGTGAAGGCTGCTCATACAACGGGAGCGCGTGTTGGCACCGCCGGCAGTGAATGAAACAACCTTAAAAGGCTCATTCGTGATGAGTGTGTGTGATGGGGCCGCTGTCAGATCATCCGTGCTGACAGCCTGGCTAAAAGACATTTCATCATAAAATGATGTTTATTCCCATCCTGTCATCTACACACCTCCAGCAAACCGACACCTGGTTATCTTCCCCTGAGCTCCGTGGTTTGTTGTCCTAGAAGGCCCCCTTTTGGCGGAGTCCGGGAAAAGTTGAACTTCCGGATGCCGGGGACGTCTGACGGGAGGGGCTGGCGTAGCAGAGCTGGGGAGGCATTGTACAGCCGTGGAGCATCTTGAAATGATCTCTCGCTGATGAAGGCCCTCCAACAAAAAGCTTCTGCAGCTCCCCTGAGAGGAAGGTGGAGTGACGAGCCAGGAGAACCTCTGGGACCTCGTTCTCCAGCTGCGATGTGGGTTGGCAGACCGCAAAAGAGGCGCACCGGTTGGGAATGACGTCAGCTGCCCTGCAGACGGAGCGTATTGCAGGGGCCGACAGCACCGTTAGCAAACAGCCATGACGAGAGCGTAGCGAGCCAAAGGTCAGAGGGCCCACCATCTTTTCCCGCCTCTGAACCTGTACGCCAACAGTGTAACGTGTTGTTCACTGCGGCCGTCTGGAACGCATGCTGGTGAGCTCAGTTGGAGAGTGGTGTCACCGTCTGGGTTACGCTAACCGGAAGCACGGGACGCTGGTCTACCTGGACATCTTGCTCCGATGAAGCCTCCATCAGGCTCATCTCCAGGGGGCACTGAGGGAATTTCCGCTCAGTGATCCCCTGCTCTGGAGATGGGCGCGAACTGTGGAGACCGACCCCCAATTTACCAGGAAAGCCGGCTTTGGCCTCGCCAGTAGGACGTCCTGTTCGTAAACCGAGGCCAGATGGATCAGGATGGTGAGCCGGAATGGAGCCTAGAAAAAAAACCTTCCCACCGGATCATCCGAACTGGCGGGAAAGGCGCGTGATGTAAAAAAGGGTCCCTTCATGCCAGCGGCTCCTGGATTACGCCGGGCAACCCCAGAGGGTGTCGTCGGCCGGGAGCAATGTGATCGCCGATGCAAAACGAGGTGGGATGAGGTGAGCATTCGCTCAGCCCCCTTCCACCGACACAACGCTCTCCAGGAGGGAATGAGCAGCGGGGGCTGCAGCTGACGTGGGCTGTCCAAGAGGAACCATCCGATTCGCTCTGAGGGTCGTCGATAAGAGGAAAATTACAAAATGATGTTGTCCAGCTTGTAGCGACCTGTCACTGAGAAATACTCCTTGGCGCTTACCTTGAAACAAGACTGCTCGTCATTTTCTCCTCGGGGAGGAGAGCTCACCGGGACGACCGGTGGTCGACGTGACGGGCCAAGCATTCTTAGCAAAGGTTGGTCATCTACACAACTTTCCTTCTTCGTTCTTCTGACAGTGCTTTTAGCTCGCTGAAGAAAAAATGGGAACCGATTACCCGCTCTTAACGTAATTTATACGGGCCGGGTGTGGCCCACACAGCAGGTGGGCGTGGACTAAATTTTTCAGTGCAATGCTTCGCATATCGGGATTGAAGTATGTCATGACAGCTTTGCTGTGGACACACGGGCCACCATTTATGTTATTTAAAACACGTACGGGCCAAAATTTATGTAGTGATCTAAGGCGTTAACTTCACTACTAATTAATTATTCTTAAAGCTAGTTCAAGCACAAAGAATATTAATTATTTAATTACAACGAATTCTTTTCTTTTTCGAGTTAAATTTCTGTCAGGTGACCAAGATAACTGTGAGTGGAGTGTTTAAATCAGTGACATGAGACGCCATTTTATCTTTGACCCATCAGAATAAATGCGGTCATTTATTTAACAGAATCAAAATTTAACATCAAAACATGTACACATTGATTTGCTGATCTGTTTCTGATTAATAAACTTGGCAAGCTTTACCAACAAGACAACAGAACATTACTGATTGAGGCCGATTCACCTCTGAAGGCATCTAGCTTGATTACTGGTGAATAGCAAGGTTTAAGAGAAGAAAAAGAAGTTTAAAGATTTAAAGAGGAAGTTTAGATGGATGATAATAGATGTGTTGACCCGGAATGGCACTCTTCTTTCGACACCAGCTCAGCCCGCGGTACACTCAGGGCGTGCAATGACTTGTTACCTTTGCAGAAGATAAATCAGCTCCGGTACAGAGGTTCATCTCACGCTCCCTTTTCAGCGTCTCCGGTCAGGGTGGCTGAGAATCTTTAGAAGTAGTTCCATATGCTCCGATCAACAGAATAAATGCCGAAGTACTCGGTTCCACCGAATAAGCTTCCTTAGAAGTGGAGCATTTACTGCTCAGGTTGAGTGCACAGCGATGCGAGCTGTGTCTCCGCTGAAATGGAGGGACCCTTTGCACATGGTCCCATCCATCCGCTACTTAGTTGAGTCTCATCTCTGACTGAAAGTTCCAGCAAGACTTAGAAGAGACTAAGACTCGTGAAGACTAAGACTTAAGACTCCGACTGAGTTCCAGGACTGACTAGTTCCAAGAAGTGTTGCCCTTTTAAAGGGGTATTCACTTCCTGTTACATGGTACTTCCTGATTGGTTGAAACAACCAGCAGTGGGGTGGTTCTAGTGATGTCAGAGGGTCACTAGAAGTCAAGAGACAGCATGAATGTTTCTAAAAAACGGTTAGTACAGACAGGAAAATATTATGACGAGGTGAGACAGAGCAGGTGCCAGTTGAAGTTATTTACTGTCTGCGAGTTTTAAAAACAAGACACATCGTTCTAATAACTCGTCTCTGTTTGTCTCTGACTTTCGACCGACATGCAGTCCTACTCCTCATTCAGACAGAAGACTAAATGCACACTTATTTCGTAAATAGGCATTTAACTGTATGATCAAGGTCTAATGAGGTTTAAAAATCATTAATACTGTTTCACAATTGATTTAAATGAGTGGTTTACTTCAACATTAGAAATGGTATGAACTAAACACACTTTTTGATTATCAAGATATTGTAAAATAGTAATGATAATGTAAAAAGAAGAGTGTTCTTTCAATTGATTAAATTAGGATGCAATTAAATAGTCTCTTGATGAGATAATTTGTATTTCTGGATTCAAATCAATGAAATAACAGTTCCTGTCCCCTGAAGGTCTTCAGAGACAGATTGTTGTCGGAGGCCTAGTTCACTACAGTCCCCCCTTTGGAAATCATTGCCTGTCCATGGGGATGAATTCCAACATGAACTTACACCTCCGAATGTCCTTGATCTTGATGTAATCCAGCAAGAGGAAAACAAAAGTCAAAGAAGGTAATCCCACAACGGTTTTGGTAATTCTATAATGTCATTGGTAATTCCATTGCAGCAACGCTTTAACCCCTTGGAAACAAAGTCTGTAATCCATTGGAAAAAGTCATATAATTCACAACGATAAATTCACAACGATAAATCCACAACGATTGGAGGTGTTGATTGATCAGCATGCAGAGGGGTTCCCTCGATTGAACTGCAGAGGCGACCACTGGATGGAGTTTAGAGACCCACGTTGTAGTTGTTGGTCCCTTCAGCGAAGGTTGCTGCTGGTAGTTCTCAGTGGATGCCATTCTGGTTCTATGTTTTCATGCATTTATGTGGTTTTAGTTGGGCTTATGAGTGGGATTTTACATAAGACCTTAACCTATATGCACCTGGTGTGTAAGCTGTCATGGTTTAGATCAGCTACAGGTACCAATTAAAGGGTGGGTCATGCTGAAAAGTTCTATATAGGGATTTATACCTTTAGAAGGGCATTCCAAACTATTTTTCCATTCCTAACCTGGTTTAAGTTAGATTTACATGGCAAAATATAGTTTGGTTCAATTGTCTGTTGTCCCTTTAGACAAACGACTTGAGGTTTGTTTTTTTGGTTTTCCCCCTAAATGTTTTGGAGTCTATGGCAAGACTCAACTTAAGGATTAGCTACCCCCCCGAATAGGATTGTTCGAGTAGGTTCAGCTTGAGCGTTATGTGACCAAATGTAGGTTATGGTACTTAAGGTAGCATTAATCTACATTGACTCCTCAAAGGTTGAAGTTTAACAAATGAACTGCATGTTGGCATAGTTAAAGTCCTCTTAGTCTCTAACTAAAGTACACACAAAATTCATTCTTGCTGGGGATGTTCAGAAACAATACCAAAACCAAATAAACAATGTTTCAACATCGACAACAGTAGTGATTAAGCAACCAGAAAAACAACGTTTCAACATCGACAAAAGTAGTGATTAAGCAACTAGAAAACGACGTTTCAGTGCGTCACTCACTCTGACTGCCAGATTCGATCATGTTATCGCGTCTGAGTTATTATCTTAACAATTAATCAAGCTTGGACTTATTTAGTTTCTGCTTGGACAAACTTTTTTTCCCATGAGGTCTGAGTTTGTGACATCTTTGTTTCCTGTGGAGTTATTGAACGCCTTGTGTAGTTTAACCTGGTTTCGATGTACCCATTTAACAATTGGCTCTTTTTGGCCTTTGCTGATTTTGATCTGGTAGACAACTGGAGACAGTTTGTCTGTTATCAGGTGGGGTCCAGTCCACCTGGGCATCAGTTTGCGGGCGAGAGTTCCGGTCCTGGACTCTCTTTTCCCGGTTGTGGGGGCAAACGTGTAGTACCAGACCCTATCTCCCACTTGGAGAGGCCTTTTGGTCATAGTACGCCTTTCGTCCTTCAGCAGATTTTTCCAGGTTTCTCTGGGCAAAAGCAAAGGTGCTTTTAAGGTGTTCTTCCAAGTCATTCATGTATTGTTATGTGGTGTAGGCTGTTACCACGGCGGCATCGCCTGGTTGGTACAACAGGTGTAGAGGGAGAGTAATTTGTCGACCCGTCATCATCTCGAAGGGAGAGATGCCAGTCGATGTGTGTGGAGTGGCCCTTATGGCTATGAGGACCAGAGGGAGTTTCACGTCCCAGTCCTTGTGGTTTGCGGCTACGTATTTCTTCAAAATACTTACCACAGTTTTGTTTGCTCTCTCCACTTGGCTTGAGGCCTGTGGGTGGTAGCCATCATGGAAGTTGATTTTGATGCCTAGCATCTTCCACAGTTCTTTCATCACTTCAGCTGTGAAGTGTGTACCTTGGTCTGAGTTCACCCTGAGGGGAAGTCCAAACCTTGAAAATACATGATTCATTAGTAACATAGCAGTTGTTTGTGCTGTGTCGTTAGGAGCTGGTAGGCATTCTACCCATTTGGCAAATGCGCAAGTTACCGTGAGAAAATGTTTATTTCCTCTAGTGCTCTTAGTAAGTGGTCCAACCCAGTCGATTTGGAGGTCGGACTATGGGAATGCAATGCCTCTACTTTGCAGTGGTGCTCTGTGGAGTTGTCTGGATGGCTGAAACTGGCCACAGCCCATGCACCCTTTTATGTAGTTCTTGACATCCTTTTTCATTCCAGGTCAATAAGTAACTTGTTTTAATGCTTTCAGCATGGCGTTATCTCCCTTGTGTCCTGCGGACGGGAGGTCATGTGCATGAACTAACATTACCCCCCTGTGGTCATGGGGGACCACGAACACGGGTGAGGACATCGATCCATGAGCAAAAGTTAGGATGCCCTTGATTAGTTTTAGCTGTTTGCGCAGCTGAAAGAGGACTTTAAGGTGGAATCCAGGTCGGCTTCGGACGGAGTGTTTTTGTCTGGGTCAGTCAAGTACAGTATCATCGAGTTTATCACAGGATCCAACTTCTGAAGTTGGATGATGTCTGGGTCAGTCAGTACGGGTTGTACAGAGACTGTGTTGTCAGCCGGTTTGGCTGCAGCCTGTGCACGTGTGACTGCCATTACCTTGGCTTTAGGTTGTACTGACAGAGTTGCGAGCAGCCAGGAGGGGTCAAAGGACCACGGAGGGCCGTCCACGGCTCCGTCCTTGCCTAGGAAGTCTTCAAGGTCAAGGTCATCGCCTAGGACTCTTGAATGTCCTGGAACCTTTTTCCAGTAGACCTGTAGGTCATGTGATGTCACCAAGTGATCACATGTCATGAAAAGCTCTTTGTGTTTGACCACTTTTTTGTTGCTTGTGAGAAAGCCGTTCTGTTTCCACAGAGCAAGGTGACACAAACTAAGTCGAGCGTAATTAGAGTCCGTGCAGATGACTATTGTTTGGATGGAGCGTTCTACTACCATCTGGAGAGCTATTAGGATTCCTGCTATCTCAGCATACTGAGAAGTCTGAGAGCCTAATTTATAGCTAAAAGTGACCTCTTCTTGGTCTTGGAGGAGGATCCCTCCAACACCTGATTTGCAGGTTTGTTCGTGGTGGAATGAGCATCCATCCACGTACAGTGTTGTCATATCTTTGCAGATATTGCTATCAAAGTAGTGGTGATTCGGGTCATCACTTACTGAGGGTTTTTCTGCAGCTGGCAGGTACATCTTGTGTACATTCCTGGCAGAGTGCCAGGTCGGTGCCCAAATGTGACTTCTTGTTTTGTCCGTAGCGGATGTCTAGGTCAAAACTTTTGAAGCGCCATGAGCTACGTGGCTACCCGTGAGTTTGTCACCACACCATCTCTGATGCGTTGGCTATTCAGGAAAGTTACTGGCTGGTGTTGTGTATCAACAATGATTTTTGTCCACCGATGTAACTGGAAAAGTGTTTAACTGCCCACACAGTGGTCAGTAGAGCTTTCTCACAGTCTGAGAACTTTAATTCGGTGCCTGCCATTGTCTTACTGGCGTAGGCCACCACACGCTTGTCTTTGTCGTGCATCTGGTACAGACCTGCACTCATGCAGTGAGCTGAAAAGCCCACTTCCAGGTGAAACTCTTTGTTGTAGTCTGGATAGACTAGACATGGGGCTGACTTGAGTCTGTCCCTGAAAGCGTTCATTGCTTGCTGTTGGTTATCAGTCCAGACAAATGGGACGTCTTTCTTTAAGAGTTCAGTCAGTGGTTTCGCAAGGTCTGCATAGTTCTCTATGAATTGGCGTGAGTAGTTACACTCGCCCAGAAAACTTTCTAGTTCTCTGAGATTGGTGGGGACTTTGAGATTGTCTAGGCCTTGGGTGCGAGTCAATTGTGGTTGTACTCCGTCTGGACCTACTAGTAGGCCAACGTAGTCCACCTTGGTCCTGCACCTTTGGCATTTTGACAGTGAGATTTTAGCACCAGCATGTGCATGAACAGTTGATTCAGAACGTGGTCGATCTCAGCCAAGTGTAAGTCCAGTGTTGGCTGCCTCAAAAGGACATCGTCCATATAGATCATTGTCCCACGTCCGTGGGCGTCTGGACATGCTTTGTTCAAAAAGATGTTGAACTCAGCTGGTGAGTTAGCGTAGCCAAAGGGGCACCTGGTGAAGGTGTATTGTCGGCTACCAAAAGTGAAAGCTAGTTTGTGTTGGTCCTCGGCGCGCACAGGAATGGTTCGAAAAACAGAGGCGACGTTGAGGGTGGAAAAGTACTTACCATCGGTGACCTTGGGCAGTTCCTGTTGGATCTGGGTCATTGGCCACTTAGATAAAGGAACTTGTTTGTTTAGTTTTCTGTAGTCTATGGTAAGTCTCCACTTACCATTTGGTTTCAAAACTGGCCATAAAGGCGCAGAGTAGGTGCTATTACGTCTGATTATGCCTTTATCTAAAAGGTCATCAATGATTTCCTTGACATGTTGATGTGCTGCCAGGGGAATCTTGTATTGTCTGACAAATGTAGGCGGTGAGTTGGGCGGAGTTGGGATGCTCACTTTGTGGAGCGAGGTCAACCCACAATCCATTGAGTCAGTTGAGAATGACTTCTCATTTTTCATGAGAACTTGGCGGAGTTTGTCCCTTTCTTCATCAGTCGTCAGGGCGTCGGCTTGGTCGACCACCTGTTCAATCTGTGAAGAGATTGCTAAGGGTTCTTGATGTTTGGGGAGCTCCAGTGAGTCCCTTTCTGTGTCGCTAGACCTGTCTATAGGTAAGACACTATAGGTTTGAGGTCCTTTATCAACATCATTGGTTGAGAAGAGAGCTGTGGCCTGTGTTGGTTTTGTGAATCAAACTGGACCAGTCTTTTGACTCGATACCAGGTTGTCTGGGAGTCCTCCCAGAAATGGAATGCCTAGTTCAAAATCATGAAAATCTGTGGCGATCAACCATCCTAGCCCTGTGTTTCTTGGGATCAATACCTCCTCTGTGCCTGTGTTGCACACAGCAACAGATGTGGTTCTAGAGTCGAGGCTCACTTGGCTTGCAGCCTCAATGGACAGACCTAGTTTGAAAAACGTAGGAGATGGTTGAAAGTACGCCTGTTTAAGGCTAATAGCTTGTCCCGCCACGATGTGGACCCGTACCATTAGGTTTGTTACCTGAGGTGGTACTGAGGTGTTTTGGTTGCTAGCAACCTGGCAGACCTCTGGAATGCTCTGACCAGCCTTAAGATTTGCTGTGTCTAGCACAGGAGGATCCTTTTTGGCTGGTTTTAATGACCACAGTACATTGTGGCTGGTGTTCACTCGGACACCTAATCTTACCAAGATGTCAGAGCCTATGTAGGTTGCATGTGGTACGTCTGGGACCACGAGGAATGGGTTGACCAGTTCCCGTTGGTTCCAGATCAGTTTCAGGTTAATGACTCCTTTTGCAGTCATCACTCGTGAACTGTTGGGGTACAATAGAAAGCGGAAAGCTTTCTCGATCAGAACTGGACCCAAATGTTTTTTAACCAATGTTTCGTAGAAGGCTTGGTAAATAGCTGATTTATCTGTCCACAGCGACAGTACAGCATCTTCAGTGTGGGATCCTTGGATCTCTACACCTTTAACTACCAATGGTAGGTAGTATCTGGTGGGCTCTGACTGTCTCAGCTTGCAGAGGAGGCTTTCTTGTTCGGTTAGAGTTGGGTCCACCGGTTGGGTCTCTTCGGTTTCACATGCTTTTAAAGGCTTACTTACCGGGACTGTGTTCTCTGCTGAGAAGTCCTCGGTGCCTTCTACGGTGCCTGCTGTTGGGCAGTCTGTGACTGTCTCAGGAGGCATGAGTATTGGCAGAGGTTAGTTCACTCTGGCCCACATTGTCTGTTCACCATAATCTATAATCACCTCAAAGCGATTTATAAAATCCTGGCCAATCAAAAATGGGAATGAGTCAACCGTAGACACATGTACCGGGTGGTGTAGTGTCATCTCGCCAACCTGCATATGAACCATAGCTATAGCTATTAGGGTTGTCCTCATCTCTGCAAGGCCCTGCAGTTCTATAGCACGTTCTATGAGAGGTATTTCCCTGTGAACACTGTTAGCGGCGATCCTGAGCTCCTCGAACAGTTTGGCTGACATAATAGTTATGTCGGCTCCGCCGTCCAGTAAGGCTTCATGTGTGAGGACCCCTTCAAGTGTGATCGACAGGTAAGCTTTTTTAGCGACCCCCTTTCTGATAAGGTTACACAGGAACCTTGTAGGTTTTGGCCATCATTTCTTCTTACGTTTACCTTTGCCTGTGTAATCCTGGTTTGTCCGAACCGTTGGTGCAGTCGCTGCTGCTCCTGAGAGTTCGGTTTTTGACGGGCCTCCGTCATTGATGTATAAGATCACCCTCTCTCTTTGTGTTGAGGGGCTCTCATTGTTTGTAACAACAAGGTCCTGGTGGCTGTCCGTGACAGCGACAACGTTGTTTTTGTCACCATGATTTGTCTGAACCGTTAGCACAGCTGTTGCTGTTTCTAAGGTTTCAGTTTGTGACGGGTCACCGTCGTTGACGTGTGAATGTACCCCCCCCCCCCCTTTTTTTCAGGTGAGGGCGCATCAGAGTTTACAACAACAACGTCACGGTGACTGTCTGTGACAGCAGTAACGGTGTTGTTTGTGTGTTCTGACTCATCAGCAATGATATTGCCACACAACGCGTCAGGTTGTTTGTCCGTGGCAATACCTTTCAACATTATCAAGAACCGACATACACGCTCTGTCTCGTCTGAGCTCAGAGGTGCGGGGCTCTCTTTCTGGATCCGCTGCTGTTTCTTTTTCGTCTCAGGCTTTTCAGGCCGACGTGGAGGGGGAGCAGGTCCCCTCCTCTGGGGTTCCCAGTGGGATCCCTGGTTGTATGGGTCACCTTTGGTGCCATACTTTTTACCCTTAGGGCGTGCTCCCGCCTTCTGGTACATTCGTTCATCCTCTGGTTTCTTGGGAAACCATTTAGGATTTTGTCTGGACCAGGGGGCACTCACCTGTTGTGGTTTGGCTGCTGGGAAATCTCGTTTCCTCTCGCCTTTTTTGGGAGGAGGAGCTGAAGCTCTCGTCCCTTCCATTTCTAATGACTGGGAAGGAATCATCTCACCTGGGAACACCTCAATGGGTGTTTTGACCTGTGAACAGGCCTCAAAGACATTCACAGCACAATTTTTTATCTCACTGATGGTTTTCTCTTTGAAATTAGCCATCATCTGCACTGACATCCTTATGTCAGAATGGAGATTTTTGCTGAAAACGAACTTAAACTCTTCTTCCTCCTCCATGCCAGTTTCGTTCCTGTGTAGTGAACTAAGCCTCAGGTCAAATCTGGCCTTCCTGGGACAAGAACTGTATTTCATTGATTTGAGTCCAGAAACACAAGATTAAGTTCATCCAGAGACTTTCTAAGTGTCCTGCACTGATCAATTGAAAGAACACTCTCTTTTTTATTATCATTACTATTTTACAAATGTTTGATAATCAAAGTGTGTTTAGTTCAAACCATTTTTAAATGTTGAAGTGAACTACTCATTTTAATTCAACTGTGAAACAGTATTAGTGATTTTTAATCCTCATTCAAAGTGGAAATCAAATTGGAATGTGTTACGGAGTAATTCATGCATTTTCTGATCTTCTGTCTGAAATGAGCAAGTTGTGATGTCGGTCAAAGGTCGAAAACAAGTTGTTGGAACGAACTGTCATGTTTTTAAATCCTCTCAGACGTAATATAGAGAAGCTGGCACCTGTTTTCCCCCAACTCGTCTAAACATTTCTCTCGTCTGTCTCTAAAACATTTTCAATCTGTTCCAAAACATTCTTGCTGTTTTTCTGACTTCTAGTGACCTCTTACGTCACAAAAACACACCCCTGTCTGGTCCATCGACCAATCGGGGACTTCCCAAATGAACCGGAAATAGAACTCTTTAAATGTCGGCACTTCCTAGTTCGTTCAGTCGTGTTGGAGCTAGTGGAGTCGAGTTCAGTTCGGAGAGCAAACCGAACAGAAGAATTGCTGGAGAGTTCAGGAGGTTCCAGACATGATCCGGAGTTCTTCCGAGTCTCGTGGGAATTATGCAATCTTCCACATCTGAGTGGAACTCTGACGGACTCACAACTCACGTGAGCCCAACTGAGAGGTGAACCTGTGTCGAACAAGTAGCGTCACTACTTCTGATGATTCACAGCTGTTCCTACGGAGACGCTGAAAGGGTGCGTTAAATGGAACTCCGTACCAGTGGAGACATCTCCTCCAGGTAAAGAGTCGATTTACATAACCTAAGTGTACCGAGGAGGAAGCTGGGATCGAATGGAGGGTGCCGTTCTGTTCAACACTTTCCCTCACACACCATCTCCCTCCCTCTAAACTTCATTTTCCCATCTTTAAACTCTTCTATCCTGCTAGCAAATCATTCCAAATATTTTCAGAAATGTCTGTTGTAATGTTTGAAATGGGGAAACCATGGCTGTATGGTTTCCTCCTTGTAAAACTTGCTAATTAATTATGTTGTTGTTGAAATCAATCTTGCCAAATTAATGTAAATGTTTGATGTTAAACTTTGATTCTGTTAATAAATGACCATATTCATTTGATGGGTCAAAGAAAATTAACGCCTCACGTTACATTTTATTAAATTCAATGCACGATATTATTCAGTCCAGAAAAATGAATGAATCTGTTTAATTTATGAATATATCACAGTATATGTTCATCTACATTCTGGTGGCCCGTACGTTTGTTTCTACACCTGTAACCAAAATAAGCCTGCAAAATTCTGGAATAATATGCCCTTGGGTGCTCATTCTTACCTTGCATGACCTTGTCGGCAGCTGGATATCCGCCAGGTCCCGTGCAAGGGGTATACTCTTTCATAAGAGCAGCACATAACAGGCGGTAATCCTTTCTTGTGGCATCAGGTTGATGCTCTATGAAGGAAAACGCCGTCTTGGCTGAAGTGAGTCTGATCAAACCTATTTTATCCTCAACTGTAGCGTTTGGATAGCTTCTTAATTGGAAGTCAAGGTCGTGCAGATAGGCCTTAGTGTCGGTCGAACCCAACGGCCCTGGCTCAAATTATTGGACATATTTCGCTATTTTATGCAATACCGCTATTGAGAGCAGAGGCTGAGGGATCGGTGGAGGCGGAACAACATAATCACGTGGAGGTGATTCACCAGACTAACGTGGAAGTGGCATAAGGAGATTATGTGTAGGAGATACAGCAAAATCCTTCTGAGGTGGTGATGGTTGACCTGGACTCTGACCTAGTTCGTCTTTGAGTTCCAGACATCCTTGCCCCTCGTCAGAGATTTTATTTGTGGCTGTGGCAAGTTTTTGCCTCACAGGCTGGTAAGCGTTCATGTGGTGTATGACACTCACTTTGTAAATGCACGCCTTGTTGGACTAACGCCACTTTTTCCAATATGCACTCATCCAGAGATTTTGATGTTAGCTACAACTGTCGGTGCAGAGCATCATAGTCTGTGTAGATGAACAGATGCTCAGATATATTCATCAATTAACACGGATTCCTCATTTTTCTGGACTGAATAAAACGTGCATCTGTTCATCTACATTCTGGTGGCCCGTCACGTGATCATAAATGGACTGCGTATTCGTGTAAAGATTGATTTTACGTGTTGGCATGAGGAAAGTAGCAGTCAAAACATTGCATGTTTACGCAGCGTGCTGGAGCTGCGCGCTTGGAGCTTGGCTCTGCATGTTTACGCTGTGTTACGCTGGCGATGTTGTGAAAGCTGAAATAGTGTCATATGTCTTGTGAAAGCTGAAATTGTACGCCTGTTATGGTAACTAAAAGCTGGGTTGTGGAAACGCTCTATTCTGTTTAAAGACGGTCCAGACGCGGTTCTGGCCCGGCTCGGTTCTGAAAAGGTTCGGACGAGTTGTTTAAATAGCTAGAAAGACGTTTTTGAGACCGGAGTAGCAGACTCCGTGCAACTCAGAATTGATTCGTTACAATTTTTAACAGAAAAAGTGCATTTTGACAGTTTAAAAGACGAAAAGTTGACGAACTTGTTTCAGGCTAATCTAACATGCTGGTAACGCTTCGTGATTGGTTGAATTTGCTGTTGTGGAGCGCTCTGATTCGCTGAGAAGTTGAATGACGTGCCTACGTCACTTCCTCTCACCCCTGTGCTGCTTTGTCATTGGTGATTTCAGTCACGTGACCCGGAAATGGAAACTCGTTTTCATAGGGAATAAAATCTGCTTTTTAAAGCTGGGAAGCGCTTTAAAGCTGTGTTCTGAAATGCTGTTTAAGTTCTTCGAAGTCTAATTGCTGAACTTTTGCCACGTTTGTGTAAAAAATCCGTTCAGAAATGTTGGTTTTAACCGTGTCTAGCCGATGCTAATTTTGAGCTAACAGCTAACGACCGGACGCCACAGGAAGTCATAGCGACCCCTACTGGACAACACTAACAGTGTCTGAGTTAAAATTAATAAGGTTGTACTGACACCTTCTGGATAAACGCGGGATCACAGGTTTTCACTTCGCTTTTTAGGTATTTTGAGTGAAATTAGACGTTTTATTTCTGTAAGACGAACTTTGAGTTGACAAACTTCCTCGAGCTGAATTATACTGTTATGTTATCTTACCATTAAAAGTCAGTAAAGTATTTACGCCCAGCAAGGCGTTTACTAAAAATTTTTCATTCACTGATAAATCCTAAAGCAGGTGCAAAATGAAAAAATGAGAACTTTTGGTAGAAACAGGGACAGATAATCATAAGAGCTGAGAGTTTCCTCGTTCGCTGGAAATATATTGCACGTTTAATTGTTAAACTCACTAGATAAGAGTAAATACATCAGTAGAGAGAAACTCTTCTGATTTTATTTTACCACCTAAACATTTACATCTCCTATTTAATTTCTAAATAGCAGATAATGGCGGACGAAGAGGTAAACACTGACCCCTTGCAATCCAGAGATGCCGTCCAGACGGCTTTATATATTTTAACAAATTCAATTATTGGTACTCAATTAGGGCAATTAGAGGACCTTGATGACAATCAAAGAGATGAGGAACTGCAGAGGTTGGCAAAAGCAGCTAAAGTGTCAGAGGACACAAAATCGAGCCGTGAATGGTTGGCAAATATTTCCCTGCTTCTAAAAGCGAAATTGGACCATCAGGTTGCACAAAATGTCATGCTATTCAGTGGATATGAATCTGAAAAGGAGAGGTGTGACGTATTGATGAATGAATCTGAATTGCAGAAGAAACAATTTCAGATTGATAGGGACCTCTCAAAGACTGAGCTGTCAGTACAGGCTCAATCATATGAGGGGAGGATTAGGGATAAAGAACAAGCGTACCAAGCCGCGTGTTCAGATAACGATGTGCTACAAGAACAGTTGCAAGTTGCATTAAAGGAGCTGGACGTTTGCAAAGCAGAAAAGGCGATGATACTCCAACAATGTCTGAATTTACAAAGTGAATGTCAGACATCACAGGAGCGCCTGGCAGCTTGTGAGGAGAATCTAGCTACGGCTACGAACCAGATTTCTGATATGGGGCGAGCTGGTCTGAGACTCAGAGACGAGCAAGGTCAGGGCCCGGGTCAGCCACAACCACCCCAGACAGAGGCTGTTACACCTCCTCCCCTTAGCCCCGTTCCATCACCCCCATCTCGGGTGGTAGGGACAGGTCTGCACCGATATGCACCTCCTCCTCCTGACTCCATGCAGTCACCCCCACCCCCATCTCGGGTGGTAGGGATAGACCTGCACCGATATGCACCTCTTCTTCCAAACGCCATGCCGTCACGCCCACCCCCATCTCGGGTGGTAGGGGCAGACCTTCACCACTTTGCACCACCAACCACACAAGAGAGACCGTTGATACTGTCTCCTTCAATGGATGACTTGCAGAAAATCTCAAAATATGTAGAACGCTTTGTGCCTGGACCGATGGGCTCATCTGGAACAAAAGCGTATCTCAGAGATCTAGAGTTCAGATTGAGATCTTATCCTAATGCTACGGTAGAGGATAAGATCAGTCTGATACGACTCACTTCGGACAGAGAGGTGTTCACCTTCATCGAGCGTCTACCTGATGCAACGAGAAGGGATTACAACCTTCTGTGTGAAGCTTTGATCAGAGAGTACGACTCCTGCACGGGACCTGCTGGTTTCCCAGCTGCAGACAAGGTCACGCAGGGTAAAACTGAACATCCAAAAGTTTATTACAAAAGAATCTTCCAAGCTTATTTTGGTAACAGAAATGAAACCGGAATGGAAGAAGATGAAGGTTTTAAGTTTGTTTTCAGCAAAAATCTCCACACTGATTTTAGACAATCAGTACAAATGATGGCAAATTTCAGAGAAAAATCCATCAGTGAGATTAGACAGTGTGCTGTGAATGTGTTTGAAGCATGTTCTCGTGCTAAGACGCCCATAGAAGTGTTTCCTAGTGTAAAGGTTAAATCCCTCCCTCTTGAACTAGAAGGACAACGTGCTTCGCCACCTCCTCCTAAGAAAGTTGAGAGAAAACAGTCTGTTCAAACTAACAAACCGCGTCCTGAAGGTGCACGCTGGGACAAAAAAGCTCCTCTTTCAGAGGATGACAGTGATTATCGAAAAAGGGGTGGGCGCAGGACGCAAAGATATGGGAAACCATATCATCAGGGGCAGTACGTAAAGGAACCCCCGAAAGACGTACCTGACCGACCCCCACCTCGGACGAAACGAACCGAGGCGAAAAAATCACAAAAGTTCCAGAAACAAGGCCCTACACCTCTGAGCTCGGAAGAGACAGAGAAATTACGCAGGTTGTTAGAAACTTTGAAACACACTGACACGGGAACCCAACCAGGAGCACTTTGCAGTAATGTAATTCCTATTACATCTGAGGGCGCGAATGACAACATTACAGATGTCGGTGGACCACACCAAGACGTTGCTGTTGTTGCCTCAAACAACCCCTCATCAGAAGAAGGGGGGGTAAACACACACACAAACAATGACGAGTCATCGCAAGCTGAACACTCAGAAACAGCTTCTGCTGTGCTGACGGTTCAGACAAACTAAGATTACACAGATAAGGCTGAACGCGTGAAGAAGCGTCAGAAAAAACCCAAAAGGTTTCTGTGTAACTTTATCAGAAGGGGGGTCGCCAAGAAGGCGTACCTGTCAGTAACACTCGAAGGTGTCCTCACACACGAAGCACTCTTGGACGGTGGGGCAGACATAACAATTATGTCAGCTAAACTGTTCGAGGAGCTGAGGACGGCCGCTACCAGTGTTAACAGGATAATACCTCTCTCTGAATGTGCTATAGAAATGCAGGGTCTCTCAGAGAAGAAAACAACCCTGACAGCTATAGCAATGGTTCACATGCAGATTGGCAATATGACGCTGTACCACCCAGTACACGTGTCTCGTGTTGACTCATTCCCATTTTTGGTTGGCCAGGATTTTATAAATCGCTTCGACGCGATTATAGATTATGGTGATCAAACAATGTGGACAACAGTGAGCAAGCCACTGCCAATCGATACGCCTCCGGAGTGTGACACAGACTGCCCAACAGCAGGTACCGCGGAAGGCGCACAGGACTCCTCAGCCGAGGACACGAGCCCGGTGAGTACTCCTCTGACATCATGTGATACCAAAGAGACCCGCTCAGTGGTCCAAACTCTGACCCAACAAGACAGTCTCCTCTGTGAGCTGGAGCAGTCAGAGTCCGCCAAACACTACCTACCACTGGTAGTTAAGGGTGTAGAGATCCAAGGGTCCCACACCAACGATGCTGTTCTGTCTCTGTGGACAGATAAATCAGCAATTAACCGAGCTTTCTACGAAACCTTGGTTCACAAACACGTTGGTCTAGAACTAATTAAAAAAGCTTACCGCTTTCCATTAGTTCCCAATAGTTCACAGGTAATGACCGCAGAAGGAGTCATTAACCTAAAACTGAACTGGAATCAACGGGAACTGGTTCACCCGTTTCTCGTTATCCAAAACTTACCACATGCATCCTACATAGGCTCTGACATTTTGGTAAGGTTAGGTGTCCACGTGGACACCATCAACAAGGTGCTGTGGTCCCTAAAACCAGCCACAAAGGATCCTCCTGTGCTAGATACAGCGAGCCTTAAGGCTGGGCAGACCATTCCAGAGGCCTGCCAAGTTGCTAGCAACCAAACCACCACAGTACCACCTCAGGTGATTAACTTAATGGTGCGAATCCACATCATAGCTGGACAAGCTATTAGCCGTAAACAGGCATATTTTCAACCCTCTCCTGCATTTTTCAACTTGGGACTGTCCGTGGAAGCCACGAACCAGGTGAGTCTTGACTCCAGGACCACATCTATTGCTGTGTGTAACACTGGCATGGATGAGGTGCTGATCCCAAAAAACACTATGCTAGGATGGTTGATTTCAACTGACTTTCATGATTTTGAACTAGGCATTCCATTTCTGGGAGGACTCCCAGATAACCTGGTACCGAGTCAAGAAGCTGGGCCAGTATGGTTTACAAAACCAACACAGGCCATAGCTCTTTTCTCAACCAATGACGTCGACCAAGGACCTCAAACCTATGGTGTCTTACCCATAGACAGGCCCGACGACTCAGAAAGGGATTCGTTGGAGCTCCCCAAGGAGCAAGAACCCTTAACAGTCTCATCACAGATTGATCAGGTGGTCGCCCAAGCCGACGCTCTGACATCTGATGAAGAAAGAGACAAACTTCGCCAAGTTCTTTTAAAATATGAAAAGTCATTTGCAACTGATTCAACAGATTGTGGGTTGACCTCACTCCACGCAGTGAGAATCCCAACCCCACCCAACGCACCGCCAACATTTGTCAGACAATACAAGATCCCTCTGGCAGCATACCAGCCTGTCCAGGAGATCATTGATGACCTTTTGGTCAAAGGTATAATCAGACAATGTAATAGCACCTACTCTGCGCCTCTATGGCCAGTTTTAAAACCAAATGGTAAGTGGAGACTTACCATAGACTACAGGAAGCTAAATAAACAAGTACCTTTATCCAGGTGGCCAATGACTCAGCTCCATCAGGAACTGCCAAAGGTCACCGATGGTAAGTACTTCTCGACCCTCGACGTCGCCTCTGGTTTTTGGACCATCCCTGTGCGCGCCGAGGACCAACACAAACTAGCTTTCACTTTTGGCAGCCGACAATACACCTTTATCAGGTGTCCCTTTGGCTACGCTAACTCACCTGCAGAGTTCAACATCTTTTTGAACAAAGCATGTCCAGACGCCCACGAGCGTGGGACACTGATCTACGTGGACGACATCCTTTTGAG
>NC_056505.1:43940387-43947961 GCF_014905685.2 Nematolebias whitei | reverse complement strand
ATAAATATTTTCTCACGGTAACCTGCGCGTTTACCAAATGGGTAGAATGTCTACCAGCCCCTAATGACACAGCACAAACCACTGCTATGTTATTAATGAATCATGTATTTTCAAGGTTTGGACTTCCCCTCAGGGTGAACTCAGACCAAGGTACACACTTCACAGGTGAAGTAATGAAGGAACTGTGGAAGACGCTAGGCGTCAAAGCCAACTTCCATATTGGCTACCACCCACAGGCTTCAGGCCAGGTTGAGAGAGCAAACAAGACTGGGGGTGGGGGTGACTGCATGGTGTCAGGAGGAAGAGGTGCAACAGCAAGAATTGTTATGGAACAGATCAGAAATGTTCTCACAGACAGAGAGAGTTTTGTTTTGGCGAGTTTGAAAAACAGGTGCCAAAACCCCCCTGTTGACGTCTGAGAGGATATAAACAAGACAGTTGTTCCAACACATGTCTGCTTCGATTCCTGACCCTGGAACGCACACTTGCTCATTCAAAAGCAGAAATCAAAAAATGCATAATTACTCTGTAACAGCTTTAACATGAGTTCTAACTTTGCATGAGAATTAAAAATCATTACACAGTTAATAAAATTGATTAGTTCACTGCAACATCTAAAATGGTTTGAACTAAGGCACTTTGATTATCAACATTTGTAAAATAGTAATGATAATAGAACAGAGAGTGTTCTTCCACTTGAATTTTCAAGAAAGAAAGTCTCAGGATGGGTAAACCTGTATTTCTGGATTCAAATCAATGAAATGACAGTTCCTGTCCCACAAGGTTCTTAAGGTCAAGAGTTTTGACCTTAGGCTTAGTCTTGACATCAGGTTAAGTTCACTACATCTGAACACAGTGCTTGGTACTTATTCCCTCCTTCACGTAGCTTTTCTTCATATGAGTTTGCTTGTAACAACAGCTGAGCTTGTGATAGCTCTTTTTCACGTTTCAATTTATCCTCCCAGTTCTCCTTCACCAATTGAAACTGTGCTTTGAGTTTTAGACACTCATCAATTGTTGTTTCGCGGGCCTCTGTCTCGCGCATCAACTTTATTTCAAGGGCTTCTGCCCTGTTGGCCTCAAGGTAAAATTTAGCTTTTAGCAAGAGTGCTATTTTAGCTAGCTGTTCATAACCTGACTTCGTTATGGCTGTAGAAGTTACACTGCCTGTAACTTCTTTTAGCTCGTCCAATAACTCTGTTGAGTTCATGCGGTCCACCTGTTCACCATATGGATATAAGGAATCTGTGAGCAGCTTCAGAGCTGTCTCGAGCCAGTCCTTTCCATCACATGGAGCAACATTAGCATCCTCAGCTTCTGTTAAATCTGCCATGGTTGTATTTACTGTTCAGCAAAACCTATCTGGTTAAACCGTCGCAATCTTAGAGAGTTTTTCAACAGGTAAATGTTTGTATTTAAGTGAGCAGTGAGTTTCACACACTATTTTAGCTCTGGATTTTATCAACAGTACTGTTATAAGCCAACTCTTCAATAAATGGGCACCTGTGTTTAGGCCTTACCCCATGAGTATTGTAAGTAAACGCTTCCTGTGGCAGTGTTACTTAATATGAGCTTAATTCTAACAGATACAAGAGCCAGGCTATTTCAGTGTTTTTTTTTCTCCAATGCACTTAAAATTAATAAACCTGCAATATTTTCTAAGAAGACTGACAGCAACTTTGTAGTTTTAAACGCACCTTAAGCAGTTTAATTTACCAGAATTTGCTATTTAAACAGTAACTCATAAACCAAGCTTGATTAACATTGTAGTGAACTTGACCTGATGTCAAATCAATGACCTTAGGATCATATGGTCAGAAACTGTCATTTCATTGATCTGCATCCAGAAATACAGGTTGATCGATCCTGAGACTTTCTTTCTTGAATTAATCAAGTGGAAAGACAATTCTCTATGATCATTACTATTTTACAAATGTTTGATAATCAAATTGTGTTAGTTCAAACAATGTTTACATGTTGAAATGAACTACTCATTTTTATTAACTGTGAAACAGTAAATAATGATTTTTAGTCCTCAATTCAAAGTGAAATCAAGTTAGAGAATGTTAGAGAGTAATGATTCAATTTCTTGATTTTTCTGTCTTCAATGAGCAAAGTTGTAAGTGTGTTAAAGTTCAAGCTTCGGTCAACTAGAAAGTTTACTGAAAAGAAATGTCATGTTTAACTTTTACAGCAAGATACAGGAGAGGTGGCACCACGAAGACTGGTTTTCTCCAACAATCTTTCTGTCTGTTCTTAAACAATCTTAATCTCTATCCTTGATTTTCCATAACACCTTACATCACAAACCACACCTCTGTTCTGGTCCATCCACCAATCAGAGGCTCTCAAACGAACCGGAAGTGGAGCCCATTTAAATATCGGCACTTCCTAGTTCAAAGTAGAGTTCAAGAGTTTTGGGATCCAGAATGCAGAGAGTTTGGGAGTTCATGAATGCAAAACGCAGGCATTCATGGATGCTGCTAAACCAAACAAGCTGAACCAGAGACGATTTTGGGAATTATAACTTCTGTTTGGATAACCTCGCACGGCTCTCTAGGTATTTGGCTGTTCTCACTGAGACGCTGAACAGTGGTTGGAAGTGAGACTCCACGCCGGAACTGATCTATCTTCAGAAAAGGTAAAAGTCGACCTTCACCAAAAGTGTACTGTTGGGACAAGCTGAGTTCCGAAGGAGCGTGCACGTTCTGGTTAAAACAGATAAATTCCCTCACACATCTCTCTGTAAGATAAATCTCAATTTTCCATCTTTAAACTCTCCTTTCTGCTAGAAAATTAATCCAGATGTTTTCATTAATGTCTGTGGTGAAGCAACGGAAAACCATGGCCGTATGGTTTCCTGGTTGTAAAACTGATTAATTATGTTGTTGTTGTTTTCATATTTTGCCAAATTAATGTAAATGTTTGATGTTAAACTTTGATTCTGTAAAATAAATGACCACATTCATTTTGATGGGTCAAAGATAAATGACGTCTCACGTTTACATTTCATTAAATTCAATGCACGTTTTATTCAGTCCAGAAAGATGAGAGAACCCGTTTTAATTGATGAATATATCAGCATCTGTTCATCTACAACATTTTTATCTACCCACATGCGTCTTTTTAGAAATAAAATGAAACGAGTTTGCAGCTCTCAGTTCTGAAAAACTGTTATACTCTTTTTTTCAACAGCAGGTGGCAGTGTAAGCTTACTTTTACCGGTAGGAGTCACTGACGACTTCATGTGAACCGTCCTGTTGACATCCGGTCGTTAGCCATTAGCTACGATTAGCAACGGTCGAACCCGGTTCAAATCAGCATTTATGGACAGATTTAAAGCTTAGCGTGGCGTCGCTTCAAAAGCACACTCGTTATGCATACACTCTTCAGTTTAGGAACGAATGTCAGGGCTTTATTCAGCTGTTTTAAACACTAAGGAAGACTCCGTTAAAAACGAGCTTCATTTCCGGGGTCACGTGACTTTACAGACACGTGGACATCGGGGGTGGGCTTTTCGCACTGACGCCAGAGAGTGGACGTACACGGCGTTACGTCACCAGCTTTTCGGCGAATCAGAACATCCCAAACAGCGTTTGTCGACCAATCACAGCTCTTGTGTACCCGCCTTAAGCTAGCAGTTAGCTTCAACAGTCCGGTGAAATTATCGCCCATTAAAGCTTCGAAAATGCACGATTAACTGTGAGAATGTAGCAAATCAGCATAGAAGCAGCTCTGAGTCGGCGCTCAGCTTCACAGACAACGTTTCACCATTTAAAACACGACGTTCGAGTCCAGTAACAGAACTGGGTCGGACCACGAACCCCCAGTCATGCAAGAGTTTCAAACAGAATGAAGCATCTCTCTCTCTCTGCTTACAGCTTAATTACACTCACAGAATGACAATTTCCAGCTTCAAAATGAACATCAATGCAATTCTGCATCTTTCTGAACACCACAGCCGTTTTTTATGCCAACATGACGAGTTTATTCCACAATATCCCAGGTCACACATAATTTATCTCTTCAGAAACGTTACGAGCCACCATTTATGTAGTATGTATGGACACACGGGCCACCATTTATGTTATTTAAAACACGTACGGGCCACGATTTATGTAGTGAGCTAAGGCGTTAACTTCACTACTAATTAATTATTCTTAAAGCTAGTTCAAGCACAAAGAATATTAATTATTTAATTACAACAGATTATTTTCTTTTTCGAGTTAAATTTCTGCCAGGTGACCAAGATAACTGTGAGTGGAGTGTTTAAATCAGTGACATGAGACGCCATTTTATCTTTGACCCATCAGAATAAATGCGGCCATTTATTTAACAGAATCTAAATTTAGCATCAAAACATGTACACATTGATTTGCTGATCTGTTTCTGATTAATAAACTTGGCACGCTTTACCAACAAGACAACAAAACATTACTAATTGAGGCCGATTCACCTCTGAAGGCATCTAGCTTGATTACTGGCGAATAGCAAGGTTTAAGAGAAGAAATAGAAGTTTAAAGATTTAAAGAGGAAGTTTAGATGGATGTTAATAGATGTGTTGACCCGGAATGGCACCCTTCTTTCGACACCAGCTCAGCCCGCGGTACACTCAGGGCGTGCAACGACTTGTTACCTTTGCAGAAGATAAATCAGCTCGCTCCCTTTTCAGCGTCTCCGGTCAGGGTGGCTGAGAATCTTTAGAAGTAGTTCCATATGCTCCGATCAACAGAATAAATGCCGAAGTACTCAGTTCCACCGAATAAGCTTCCTTAGAAGTGGAGCATATACTGCTCGGGTTGAGTGCACAGCAATGCGAGCTGTGACTCCGCTAAAATGGAGGGACCCTTTGCACATGGTCCCATCCATCCGCTACTTAGTTGAGTCATCTCTGACTGAAAGTTCCAGCAAGACTTAGAAGAGACTAAGACTCGTGAAGACTAAGACTTAAGACTCCGACTGAGTTCCAGGACTGACTAGTTCCGAGAAGTGTTGCCCTTTTAAAGGGGTATCCACTTCCTGTTACGTGGTACTTCCTGATTGGTTGAAACAACCAGCAGGGGGGTGGTTCTAGTGATGTCAGAGGGTCACTAGAAGTCAAGAGACAGCAGGAATGTTTCTAAAAAACAGTTAGTACAGACAGGAAAATATTATGACGAGGTGAGACAGAGCAGGTGCCAGTTGAAGTTATTTACTGTCTGCGAGTTTTAAAAACAAGACACTTCGTTCTAATAACTCGTCTCTGTTTGTCTCTGACTTTCAACCGACATGCAGTCCTACTCCTCATTCAGACAGAAGACTAAATGCACACTTATTTCGTAAATAGGCATTTAACTGTATGATCAAGGTCTAATGAGGTTTAAAAATCATTAATACTGTTTCACAGTTGATTTAAATGAGTGGTTCACTTCAACATTGTGTGTATGACAGAGGGCGGAAGATGAGACGCCTTGCTTCATGGAAGTCACAATTAATCAAACAATTAATCAAATAATTAATCAAAATCAAACAAGATCTATTTCTTAAAAACATAACTTTTTGGACAATATACTTGCCTTCTATTCTTTTCTTTTTGATGATTTTTGGCTGTCCGTCGTTGGCTCTGCGGACTGTTGGGGCTGTGGAATCCGACTGTCTGGGCGTTGAGCCTTTGGGCGGTGGCTGCTGAGGAGCAGCTGTGGTGAAGTGGCTGGTGGGTCTGGAGACTGGGCGTCGGCCTTTGGATTTGGTTCGTGGGGCTGCTGTTTGCCGGGACCTATGGGATCCGCGTGAGTGCTGGGAGCGGATAAACCAACGAGGATCCTGCGGGTCGCTGGGCTGCAGGAACCGGTCTTCTTACGTCGGATTTGGGGGCTGCGGTGTTGCAGCGGAGGTCTTGGGACTCTTGACGTCGTGACCAGGTCTCGGATTTGGCTGAAGGTTTGTGGAGATACTGCCATCGGGCAGAACGTTTGTTTTAAGAAATGTCAAGTAAATCCAAACAAAAAACAAAACAAGAGCAGCTTGATCATAGTTTGGATGACATGGAGGAAATAAAAAAATCCTTGAACTTCATGAGTTCTGAATTAGTGAAACTCACATCACAACAAGAACTCCTGATGGGTTTGTTCGAGGAGGTTAAAAAATTGAAATTGCAAATAGGAATTAAAGATAAAAAAAATAATGGATCTGGAACAAAAGATTGATGACTTGTAACAGAACACAAGACAAGATAACCTTGTCATAACGGGACTGGAAGTAAAGACTCGGTCATATGCAAAAGTGGCTGCTGGTGTAAAAACAACAGAAGATGCATCACAACAAGAGCTACAGACTCTGGAGGAGCAGGTGGTGGATTTTTTACAGGACAGGGATATTGATATTGATCACAATGATATTTCAATATGTCACACCCTGCCCAGCAAAACAGAAAAAAATAAACCAATAATTGTTGTAAGATTTATTAGCAGAATAACAAGAAATAATGTAATAATACAGGCTAGAAAACTGAAGGGAACAAAAGTTTATATAAATGAACATCTAACAAAGAAAAATGGCAATATTGCTCGTGAAGCAAGGTTGTTAAAAAAACAGAACAAAATAGTATCAACATGGACAATAAATGGAAAAATTTGTATTAAAGTACAGGAAGGTTCACAAGCTAAAATAATACAAGAGCTAAAGGATTTGGAAAGATTGAGATGAGCTTAGGAGATGATTATATATTGTATTATGAAATATTTTGTACATAAAATCGACGAAACGAACACCCTGATGAAAAAATACATTGAATCATGACGAGGTACGATGAATCAGAATTTAAAATATATGATGTAGAAGATGTTATTGATAGAAATCTTTTTCCAGTTGTAAAAGGTAGTGAATATTATAACGTAGAACAGTTCAATAAAATTAATATGGCAAATGGAGCACTCTCTATAATTAATTTAAATTGTAGAAGCATTAATGCAAATATATCTAAGGTATCAGATTACTTAAATGTAGTACTAATAGTACCCATACTACATAAATAATGCTTATATTGAAGGGTATTAATTATTTCACATGAATAGGAAAAATAAAAAAGGTGGAGGAGTGGCTCTGTTTGTCAAATGTGGAATAAAGTGTAGATTGAATAGTGAAATGTCAATAATTGTTGACAATATAATGGAAATGATAACAATAGAAATAACAAATAAGAATAATAAAAACATAACAATAAGTTGTGTATATCGATCACCTGGATCAAAAATAGAGTCATTCACAGACAAAATCATGGAGTTATTGGTTAAGAGTTGTAATAAAAAAGTTTTTTTGTGTGGAGATTTTAATATTGATCTAGAGAATATAACTGATTCATATAACATCGGTACATTTATGGATTCACTGTATAGTTTGAGTTTTTTCCCGTTGATATCAAATCCAACGAGAATCACAACACATAGTGCTACAGTAATAGATCATATTTTTATAAATATCACAGATGGGGATGTGATAGGTGGTATTCTGATGACTGATTTAAGTGATCATTTACCAATTTTTACAATTTACAAAAATGATGAAATTTATATAAAACCAATTATAAGAAAGAATAA
>NC_056505.1:43937180-43940287 GCF_014905685.2 Nematolebias whitei | reverse complement strand
AGTGTCATAACTTTCTCATGATAGTCTTTCTGGTTCAAAATCACTGTGCACCTTCCTTTGTCTGCTGGGAGAATGATGATGTTTTTGTCCTTGCTAAGAGTGGTGAGTGCATCCCTCTCCTCTCTACTGATGTTGGAAGGTGGTGGTTTGGCATTGCTGAGGCAGGATGAAACTTTGATTCTGAGCTGTTCTGCTTCACCCTCTTTCATTTTGTTGTTACGGATGGCTGATTCCGTGGCTGTGATCATCTCCACCAGAGGAATTGTACTTGGTGCAACCGCAAAGTTCAGTCCCCTGGCAAGAATCTCTTGTCTCCGGCTGGGTGAGCTGTCTGTCAGATAAATTCTTCACCCACTTTTCTGTCTCCCTGGCATGTAATTGACTACTGGCGTGTTGTCAGAGGACCAGATTGAACTTATTTGGACTCTGCTCGTTCATTCGCTTTTATCTACGTGATGTGACGGCTCGTCCCATGGCACATTCTGTCCTTAGTGTTTACAGAATGAATATTGTTGTTTCATGGAACTCCGTTTTACTCACATCTGTCTGCATGCATTACAGTGTGAGATGTTATCAATCACAAATTGTGATTGTTGTTTTGTTTCTATTGTCACTAATCAGTTCACGACTATTGTTACCAACCAGTTCATTTGATTAATAATCAGCTCTCCTGTTATTATTAATCTGTTCATACTGTTCAGCCGTAAACCGATTGGTTCATGGCTCTTTTCAGCATTTTTCCCTCCCCGTTGAATTTTCCGGGACGTTCATGCATTCAGAACGCATAGTTACACAACATGAGTCTGTGCATGGCACACATAATTACGCAATGCGTAATTACGCACATGGGGAGCTGAGTGACAAGACGTTTTTTTTTGGGCAAGCTTCTGCTTCATACGGTGTTCGAATGAACCCAGTGAGGCGAGGACAACATCCGCTTCGCCCTTAACCCATCAGCGACAGCCTTAAAGGGCCAAGCCTATACGAAATAGAACGTTGGTTACGTACTGTAACCCCAGATTCTAAGAGTATAGGCGTAGCCCTTTAAGCGTTGGGCCTCTCTGGCTCCTAAATGGCTAAAGAAAAAGCTATTTTGGGAGCCGATTTCCCACTCTTAACGTAATTTATACGGACCGGGTGGGGCCCACACAGCAGGTGGGCATGGACTAAATTTTTCAGTGCAATGCTTCGCATATCGGGATAAACCCATCTGCGACAGCCTTAAAGGGCTACGCCTATACTCATAGAATCTGGGTTACAGTACGTAACCAACGTTTTAAGTCCTGTCCCCTCCAAGCAGACAAACAGAACATGACTCACATAATTTGTGTTAAGGTGTTTAACTCTAACATAGTTCTTAACTTGCTGCTGCACGTTCAAATATTCACCTTTAAATTGGTTTAGCTGTATTAGATATTTCATTAAAGTGATCCCCGACTACTTGGAACAATACACCTTATTTGATAAACAATTACTCCAGCTATATAAACAAGACAGTAAAAATACTCTAGGCTGTTTAGGCTTTTATTTTTATTTATTATTGGCACACAAACATCATCATTTTATTTAGGCTGTAGTGTATTCTGGGTAAATGACATAGACAGGTTGCGCTTGTGCAAGCTTTATTAAGCTTGAATTGAAAATTTTGACATAATCTGACACCTGGTACTTTAATTTGAACCGGAGTGCATTGTCAGAGAGAAGAATGCAGAAATGACTAACAGCTATTAAAAATCCAAACAAGATTAAAAGCAAAAATAACTGGATTTCTGTTCTGAAGTTGAAGATGTTTCATTTCTCAACCAAGGAGCTTTCTCATTTCAAAGAAACAAGTGTGGGATTCAAGTTGAAACAAACCAGTTATGTTAGCACCAACATAACTGGTTTGTTCCACTTTGGAGTAAGCTGTTTGGGGGAAGAATCAGTTTTGTGTTGTGTGTTTCCTTGACTGATGAAGCCTTCCGGATGGAAGGTCAAACATGTCAGCAAAAAAAAAAAAAAAAAGAAACTGTCCAGATGATCTGACTGAAAATTGTTGGATTGTATACCTGGATTTTTGAGCATGGACTGTTTTGGTTTTGAACCAGTTTGACATGACTGTCGACGAGGAAGAGGGTCGGATCCAGAGGAGGGGGCATGCCAAAGACACCATCTTTGCACCAACATAACTGATTTGTTCCACTTTGGAGAAAGCTTTTTGGGGGAAGAATCAGTTTTTTGTGTTGTGTGTTTCCTTGACTGATGAAGACTTCCGAATGGAAGGTGAAACGTTTCAGCAAAAAAAAAGAAACTGTCCAGATGAAATGACTGAAAATTGTTGGTTTGTATACCTGGATGATTGAGCATGGACTGTTTTGGTTTTGAACCAGTTTGACATGACTGTCGACGAGGCATAGGGCCGGATACAGAGGGGGTGTGCCAAAGACACCATCTTAGCACCAAACATAACTGGTTTGTTCCACTTTGGAGTAAGCTGTTTGCGGGCAAAATCAGTTTTGTGTTGTGTGTTTCCTTGACTGATGAAGCCTTCTGGATGGAAGGTGAAACGTTAGAGCAAAAAAAAAGAAACTGTCCAGATGACCTGACTGAAAATTGTTGGATTGTATACCTGGATTATTGAGCATGGATTGTTTTGGTTTTAAACCAGTTTGACATGACTGTGGACGAGGAAGAGGGTTGGATCCAGAGGAGGAGGTGTGCCAAAGACACCATCTTAGCACCAACATAACTGATTTGTTCCACTTTGGAGTAAGCTGTTTGGGGGAACAATCAGTTTTGTGCTTCCTTGACTGATGAAACTTCCGGATGGAAGGTGAAATGTTTCAGCAAAAAAAAAGAAACTGTCCAGATGATATGACTGAAAATTGTTGGTTTGTATACATGGATTATTGAGCATGGACTGTTTTGGTTTTGAACCAGTTTGACATGACTGTCGATGAGGAAGAGGGCCAGATCCAAAGGAGGGGGCCAAAGACACCATCATAGCACCAACATAATTTTGGCTCCACCCCGGCTCACCGTCCTGATCCCATCTGGCCTCGTTTTCCCAGCAGTGACGTCCTACTGGCACGAGGCTGCAGCCAGACCTGGTAGACTGAGAGCGCCGG
>NC_056505.1:43932960-43937080 GCF_014905685.2 Nematolebias whitei | reverse complement strand
TTGTACTTGGTGCAACCGCAAAGTTCAGTCCCCTGGCAAGAATCTCTGTCTCCGACTGGTTGAGCTTTCTGTCAGATAAATTCTTCACCCACTTTTCTGTCTCCCTGGCATGTAATTGACTACTGGAGTGTTGTCCTACACTGAATGTGTTGTTATTGGAATAGTGATGGTGTTGATGAGTTATTAGTAAGTTAAACTTATTTTGTTGTCGAGTCTTGGACTTGACATGCTGGGCTAAGCGTGCCTGATCTGTACAGTCCAACACTTGCTGAAGTGTGGTCTGACCTAGACACATACTTAGTTTCTGTTTAATGTGCTCTTCTTTGGCCTTCAAGGCCTCAATAGTAAAATTGGTCTGTCTCACCCATTCATTCAGCAGCTGGGTTTGTGCCTTCTGAAGGATCTTGCTTGCCCGGTGCCCGCTGACCAATGATTTTAGTTCCAGGCTCTTGGGAATGATGCCACTTTGTCAACATCTGAGGTTGAATCGCAAGTGGTTCCTGTAGTCTGCCCTCTTCCTTGCTGTTTTCTCAAACTCTCTTACTAGTTTGAGGCAATCCTGGCCAAAGTGATTCAAAATATCCTGATGCATGCTCAATAATCCAGGTAGAAAAATCACAGAAGATCAACATCATCAGGCCAGGATTCTGCGGTCTACACTCATCTCCAGGCCAGCGGTCACTCTTTCAGGGATGAAGATGTTCACATCCTGGACAGAGAGGAACGATGGTTTGAGAGAGGAGTAAAGGAGGCCATCTTTGTGAAAAGAAATCGTCCATCATTAAACAGGGGTGGAGGCCTCCGGGTTCAACTGTCCTCCTCTTACAATGCTGTGATTGCTAGTATCACTCAGCCCTCTGTGAGTAGTAAACAGTCATCAGTGTGCTAATGACCCATTGTTAGGCTGATGGTCCTTCTTGAGCATGTGATCAGCTGGTTTTGGTTGTCAGCAGCAAACTGGTTGATCCACTCTAAGAAGGTGCTATTTAAGAGACTGAGCTGAAAACAGCACCTCAGACTGAGGAAGTCTCTTGGATGAGAGACGAAACGTTTCTATATTTTTTTGCTTTGTTTTATTTTTTGTTTTTTTGAATGTCCAGAGGACCAGATTGAACTTTTTTGGACTTGGAACAGATGTTTGAGTTGATGAAGATGGAATTTGTCAAAATACAAAATTGGTTTAAATTAAACAAGTTATCATTGAACCTTGATAAAACTAATTATGATATTTAGTAAAAAAAAAAAAAGATAACTGTCGATGTTCCTTTAGAGTTGATGGTGTTGAGATATGCAGAGTAGGTGAGGTGAAATTTTTGGGTGTAATTATTGATGATAAACTGTCATGGAAACAGCACTTAAATTCTGTAAAAACTAAAATATCTAAATCCACTGCAGTACTGTATAAAGTAAGGGACTTATTGAATGATAAAGCCTTGTATTTGCTGTATAATACAAATATAGCCCCGCATTTAATTTATTGTGTTGAAGTTTGGGGAACAGCATGTAAAACCATAATGATGCCTATTTTTATTTTGCAGAAAAGAGCTATAAGAATTATCACAAGAAAGCATTATTGTCATCCATCTAGTATTTTATTTTACCAATTGAAATTACTGAAGTTTCATGATTTGGTTAACTATAATATTCTTTTAGTACTGTATAAAGCTCAGAACTACACACTACCTTCAAACATTCAAACGTATTCTGTAAAAAGGAAAAGTTGCTATAATCTTAAGGGAACAGACATTTTTGTTAAACCACAGTACAGAATATCTTGATGCATGCTCAATAATCCAGGTAGAAAAATCTAAAAAAGTTAAATCTGGTCCTCAGGACATTCAAAAAAAAAAAAAAAAAAGCAAAACAGCAAAAAAATGTAGAAACGTTTCGTCTCTCATCCGAGAGACTTCCTCAGTCTGAGGTGCTGTATTCTGCTCAGTCTCTTAAATAGCACCTTCTCTGAGTGGATCAACCAGTTTTGCTGCTGACAACCAAAACCAGCTGATGACATGCTCAAGAAGGACCATTTTGAGTGATCACTGTGTGACAGCGACTCTGAGCGATTTTTTTTTTTTTTTTTTTTTTGTAGATGGCCTCCGTTCTCCCCTTACAGCCATCCTCTCCACACCATTATTATGAAATATTTATTCTAGTGACTATCTAGTGTAGGTTTTTTATTATTATTTTTTTATTTTATTTTATTTATTTATTTATTTATTTAATAGGATAGAAAGAAAGAAAAGACAAAGTAAGACTCCAAAATATAAGACATATACACAAAGAGAGCACATGGCAAAACACCCGGCCACTGTCTGTTCACCTGCAAAGAACATGACAAAACACAGCAACAAAATACATATGTATAAAGAATTTAAAATATTCATGGCTTTGCAGTAAGTTTCCATAAATATATATGCCCATACCTACGCCTATATACATACATACATACACAAGAATATACATTCATATACATATCTATATATCTACATCCTGCTTCTATTTGTGTGTGGTTGTGAGCATGCATAAGTTTATAAGGCTTCTCTAATAGAACATTTAATAGTAACTGTGAAGCAGCAGAGACCCGACCCCCAAGACCAGAGGCAGACGAAAAAGGGGGGACCAGAGCCCAAGACCCCAGGAGGGACCCCGACCGCGGAGCCCCCAGGTCCACCCACACAGGACGAACCACTGGCCCACCCCCCAGATCAGACCACAGGGGAGAGCCAGAAGATCCCCACCAGCGACCACATACAGTGACCCCCCGGAGCCAACAGCGACGAACTCATAGGCCCCCGCCGGAAACCCGCCGCACCGATGCAGGTCCAGGCCCGGGCACGGAGGCCCGGGCACCGAGGACCCACACCACCCAGGCCAAGGCCTGACAGGGCCAGAGGACCCGAGCCCCACCAGGCAGACACCAGGCCGAGCCGACACACGCCCAAGCGCCCAGCCCCCGACTCCAAGGGTCCCAAGCGCGCCGGCAGGCAAGGGCACACCCCACCAGGGGGCCGTGCGATAGGGGCGCGATGCCAAGCACCCGCAGTTGTATCAAAGAGGGGGCAGTCCGAGTCTCAGCCTAACAAATACCCATTCATACACAGACACAATCACACAGTCCCAGCCTCATTCTCACACTCACTCACTCACTCAAAGGCATACAATAACGATACATTTCATTCTTATTCCCGATACGCACTCTATACCCCCCAGGTCTAAGACATGTACCCGCCCTCTACAGGGGGCAGCCCATGCCCAAACCCAGGAGGTAGACCCATTCATTCTCGAGCGGAGAGGAGCCAATATCCCAGACCCAGCCCAGGCCACGCCCAGTCGACAGGACACCCCCCACCACGAAGAGGACACGCCACCGACCACACCCACACACCGCCAACAACCAAGCATGCGCCCCCAGCCGACCGCCCGCCAGGCCCCGGCAGCCACCCCGGCCAGCAGGCCAACCATGGCACCCAAGAGCCAAGCTCAGGGGGTCCAAACAACCTCAGGGAGAGCACAGCTCCAGCACCACCCACGGCAATCCCCCAGACCCCGAACCCCCACATAGTCCTGGTCAACACCCGACGGCCTGCCCTTCTCCCGGACCCCACCCCCGGAATAGCAGTTAGGAAACTAGGGGGGGAGGAAAAAAAATAAGACCCCGACACATACACCCCCGCCCCTAGATGTGCTGTTGATGCGTGTTGTTGTATAGTGCCATTAAAAAGGAAAGAAGAAGGAGCGAAGGCTGGCATGATGCCAGTTTCCCCTCCACCCCAACTCTATCCAAACCCTAGTGTCTAAATGCAACCGTTGTAAGTGAGCACAGGCACAGGGGGTGAGAGTAAGGTCATCTCACCACCCATAGCCATGTGCCCACCTCAAGTTCCTATATGTGAATGTCATGAGGATGTTATGAATGAATGTCTAAGGTGTACAATAAAATTGAGTCCCAGGTGGCTATGGTCAACAGAGATGTAAAATTGTTGCAGCACACCCGAGCCCAAACAACCCTAAATGTGTGGAATTGAAATGAAGAGGGTGGAGGTGCATGGTGAGGGATGGGGAGAAATAACTGTGAGAGCAAATGCTCCCACAGGGAGTCAGCTCCCCCACTGACCCAACA
>NC_056505.1:43931005-43932860 GCF_014905685.2 Nematolebias whitei | reverse complement strand
CCCGCCCAACCGCCGACAGTGCCAGGAAGCACCGGGAGCGAGCCCCCACCACAGGAAAGGGGCCAGCCAGCCGGCCATGCACAGTCCCGGGCCGCCCCCAAGGACATCCACCCCATCCCCACCCCAGAAGAAATACTACACCCACCCCTCATTCGGACATCTCTCAAAACACATAGCACACTAGACACCTAGTCTGGGTCAAACTACCCCCTCTTAGGGGCCACTGGTCACGCCCCCAAACACCCAATCCCCCAGCCCATGAACCCACAACCCACCAGCGAGCCAAAGGCCCCCGCCCAGAACCGGGCACCAGAGCGCAAGCCAGCCCAGAGCCCGGCAACCCGCCCGCCAGAGCCCAAGATCTCCGATCCCCACAGGTCCAAGCCCCCGCGCCCACCCCGAACCCACACCAGCACAGCCAGGCTACCAGATCGGTGACCCATGACCGCTGCCACAGACCACCTGAGGGCCCGCATGCAGCCACCAGCTGACATCCCCCAGAACCACCCAGGCCCTCCCCAGAGGGAAAGCAGTGCCCCCCTGCCCAGGTACCCCCAAGAGCCCAGCCCCCGGCAACCCCCCCCGGCGCCCCAAACCCATACACCCGCCTCCACATCAACCCCCAGGCCCCACAAGGTCAGATCCCAGACACGTCCCCTAGTTGTTGCGACGCCTATGGGGTGCACCATGCAGCTGCAGCTTGCTTGTATATCCAGCTCAGTAAAAGCAATAAACTAAACAGTAACTGCTGTTGTACACAGGTAGAGTGTGACAAAAAAATAAAATAATAATAATAAAAAATAAAACATTTGTCTTACCACCAAGAGACGGGAGTCAGTTTGACCAAAGACAAAGTTTCTTTTACAGCTACCGGTTCTGAAGGGTTCGGTGGGCTGGAGGGTCTTCACAAAACTCAGGACTGGATTTTTTTTTTTTTTTTTTTTTTTTTAAAAAATTTTTTTTGGTGTTCTTATGTGTGTGGGTGTGTGTGGGGGGGGGGGGGGGTGCCTGTTTTTCAAATAAATAAATAAATAACTGATACGTGTTTTTTGTTAAATGTTGCTTTTAATATAATTTAATAAATTTGAATACTCTTTTTTTCCACAGGGAAAGAATCCAGATGCAGTGGTAAGTTGTTGTTTTTTGACTGGCAAAAATTTTTACCTCATGTTCAGAAAAAAGTTAGGCTTTTTTCAAGAAAAACAGTTTTCGCTGAGTAAAGCGCACATAATAACATCATGGTCCACAAAGAGCCTCTTTGTGGACCAAGATGTCAAAAACTGTTTGTTTATCTCCATTTTTGATGCTCTGTAATTCAAACAGTTCAATCCACTGGAACAGCTGTACATAGTACCAACAATTTTCAGTCAGGTCATCTAGACAGTTACTTTGTTTTTGCTGAAATGTTTCACCTTCCATCCGGAAGGCTTCATCAGTCAAGGAAACACACAACACAAAACTGATTCTTCTTCCAAATAGCTTACGCCAAAGTGGAACAAACCAGTTATGTTGGTGCTAAAATGGTGTCTTAAGCATGCCCCCTCCTCTGGAGCCGGCCCTCTGGAGCCGGCCCTCTTCATCGGCGACAGTCATGTCAAACTGGTTCAAAACCAAAACAATCCATGCTCAATCATCCAGGTATACAAACCAAAAATTTTCAGTCAGGTCACCTGGACAGTTTCTTTTTTTTCTGAAACGTTTCACCTTGCATCTGGAAGGCTTCATCATTCAAGGAAACCCACAACACAAAACTGATTATTCCCCCAAACAGCTTACTCCCAAGTGGAACAAACCAGTTATGTTGGTGCTAAGATGGTGTCTTTGGCATGCCCCCTCCTCTGGATCTGGCCCTCTT
>NC_056505.1:43923124-43930995 GCF_014905685.2 Nematolebias whitei | reverse complement strand
TGCATCCGGAAGGCTTCATTAGTCAAGGAAACACACAACACAAAACTTATTCTTCCCCCAAACAGCTTACGCCAAAGTGGAAAAACCCAGTTATGTTTGTATTAAAATGGTGTCTTTGGCATGCCCTCTCCTCTGGATCTGGCCCTCTTCCTCATCAACAGTCATGTCAAACTGGTTCAAAACCAAAACAGTCCATGCTCAACAATTCAGGTATACAATCCAACAATTTTCAGTCATATCATCTGGACAGTTTCTTTTTTTTGCTGAAATGTTTCACCTTCCATCTGGAAGGCTTCATCAGTCAAGGAAACACACAACACAAAACTGATTCTTCCCCCAAACAGCTTACTCCAAAGTGGAACAAACCAGTTATGTTGGTGCTAAGATGGTGTCTTTGGCACGCCCCCTTCTCTGGATCTGGCCCTCTTCCTCATCAACAGTCATGTCAAACGGGTTCAAAACCAAAACAGTTCATGCTTAATAATCCAGGTATACAAACATTTGTTATGTACTGTAACCCCAGATTCTATGAGTATAGGCGTAGCCCTTTAAGGCTGTCACTGGTGGGTTTATCCCGTCATGCAAAGCATCGCACTGAAAAAAATTAGTCCACACCCACCTGTTGTGTAGGCTCCACCCGGTCCGTATAACTTACGTTAAAAGCGGGTAATCAGCTCCCAAAATAGCTTTTTCTTCAGCCATTTAGGAGCCAGTGAGGCCCGACGCTTAAAGGGCTACGCCTATACTCATAGAATCTGGGGTTACAGTACGTAACCAACGTTCTATTTCATAAATGCTTCGCCCTTTAATGCTGTCGCTGGTGGGTTAAGGGTGAAGCAGATGTAGTCTCCGCCTCACTGGGTCCATTCAAACACCATAAGAAATGCCTGCTTGCCCAAAACATCTTGTCACTCAGCTCTCCATGTGCGTAAATACGCATCGCGTAATTACGCGCACCATGCACAGACGCGCATTGCGTAATTTAGGCGTTCCGAGTGCATGAACGCCCTGGAAAGGTTATCAACAGAAAAGAGGAGAGGCTGAAAAAGGCCGTGAACAGAGCAGATCCACTGCTCTTCAATATGAACAGATTAATAATAAATTAACTGATTATTAATCAAATGAACTGATTGATGACAGTAGTCATGAACTGATTAATAGCCATAGAACAAGAACAACAGTCATAACCTTTGACTGATAACAACATCTCACACTGTAAATGCATGCAGTCAGATGTGAGTTTAAACGAGATTCCATGAAACAACAATATTCATTCTGTTAAGGCACTAAGGACAGAATGTGTCATGGAACGAGCCATCACATCACATAAATAGAAGCAAATAAATGAACAGGATGTTGACCACACGGCCGCAGTGCAAATATCCTGCATTGTTATACCATTATGCAAAGCAGTTGAAGATGCAATACCTCTGGTCGAGTGCGCCCTGAGGTTGTCAGGAGGCTCTAAATCTGATGCTCTGTAGGCTTCAGAAATGGCCTCACACAGCCAGTGTGACAGGCGCTGGATGGATAACGGGCGACCTGCAGATGTGTCTCTATAGTGCACAAACAAATGTTGAGTCTGACGCAATGCCGTCGTGCGTGTTACGTAACACGTCAACGCACGTACAGGGCAGAGAAGATGGAAAGATGTTTCTTCTTCTGATTGTGGGGAGGAGGGAAAAAATCCCTCCAACGATACCACTCTTGATATAAAAGAGCTCATGATGTTTTAGGCATTAACGCTGGATTAGGCCTCAAACCAACTGAGCTGCCATCAGCCTGAATCCTTAGACATGACAGAGCGACAGAGAGGGCAGATAAATCACTCACCCTCATAACGGATGTTAAAGCCAACAGCAGGGCTGTTTTAAGAGACAAGAATTTAATCGGAACCTGATCTAGTGGCTCGAATGGAGCTTTGATCAGGGCTCGTAGGACCAGCGTTAAATCTCACTGTGGAGCAAGTGGGCGTGAATCAGGCCTGCATCTCTGTACACCTTTTAAAAAAATGCTTCATCAGCGGATGATTAAAATCTGTTCTGTCACCGAAACCTTTGTGACAAGAAGAGATGGCTGCATCATACGTTTTAATCGTGCTGATTGCCAGATTTCTGTCCATCAGCTGCTGCAGAAAGAACAGCACGCCACCTAATGAACATGAGGTGGCCTCTACACCTTTCGCCGTACAGCAGCGCTGAAAAGCTGTCCACTTTGATGTGTACAGCGCTGTGGTAGATGTAACATGTGAATCCTGGATCGTACGCACTACATCTTGAGAGAAACCCATCCTCTCTAAGCGGATCCGCTCAGCGGCCAGACTCAAAGGTGCTGGCCTATTTCTGGGTATCTCCTGATCTCTACTCCCGCCTGGAGGAGAGCATCCTCCCTCCACGGCAGTTTCCACGGGCGCCTCGATAATAGGTGTCGTAGAACTGGGGACCATGGGGCGTTCATGCGCTCGGGAGCCACCAGGAGAGCTATCAGTCCCTCCTCCTGAACTTGGTTCAGAAAACCATGATATCAGGGAGTGGGGGAAATGCGTAAAGAAGCATTTTTGGCCACGGGCTGTGAGCAAACGCGTCCACCCCTAGCGGTGGTTCGTCTCGCGGGCTCAGTGAGAACCATAGTTGACACTGAGTGTTCTCTCGTGTTACAAACAGGTCCACGGCCTCTTTGCTAAATTTCTGCTTCATCTGAGCCATCAGCTCTGGATGAAGAGTCCAGGCCCCGTGACGCAGACTGCCCCTGGACATCACATCCACCCCCCTGTTCAGAACACTGGGGATGTACACTGCTCTGATGGAGAGCAGATTTTGGTGTGCCCATCACAGCAGCTGTCTCACAATGTCTAACATTTGGGCTGAGTGCACACCCCCCCTGCCAGTTTATGTATGCAACAGTCACTTGTTGTTTATGTGAATCAACATATGTTGATTCCGTAGCACAGAGGCAAAGTGTTGACTCACATTCAAAACCGTGTGACACTCCAAAAACATTTATATGAGCTGCTGTGTGGGGTGGCCACAGCGCCCCCACAGCTCAAGACATGCAAGTGCCTTCCCAACCTGACAGGGACGCGTTTGTGAAAACTGACACGTGTGACGTAGGTCTGCTGACGGGAACTCCCTCCGACAGAACAAGAGGGTTTCCCAGTGTCTCATGTCGATTCTCACGGAGGGGGGCACAGCGATCAACCGTCTCTTCTGCCTCACCGGGTCCACGCGCAAACGAGCGGACCACCTCTGGAGGCGTCACACCGTGTGAGCAGACGACATCTCCTTAATAACTTCATGAAGTAAACAGCTGTTATCACTCTGCCGGTTTCACGTGAGTTGCACTGCTCCACCTGTCTGCAAAAATGGGTCAGCAGCAACAGATCATCCAGATAAAACAATTCTCCTTCCTGCTCTGTGAAGCGGCCGCAAAGCCGACTCGGCTCATTTTGAATGGAAATGTTGTCTCACAGTTGAAAATTGACAAATCTAAGATGAGTCTCATCCCTCCGGTCCATTTTGGGACCAGGAAGTGACGAGAGTAGAACTTGTGTTTTCCTCTCCTTCTGGAACCCTGGAAATTACATTTTTTATCAGAATTTCCTGAACTTACCATACCATACCAATTTATTTATATAGCACTTTAAACAGTGACAAAGCACACCAAAGTGCTGTACAGGGACAAACAGAACAAGCACATAGCAACAGATTACATAACAGGACACCAAAAAGTAGAAACCAACAAAAACAATAATGGATAACAACAACAACCGCAACATGACCAACACAGTGTGATGCACACAGACTCAGCACAGATCACACAGTGCAGAAAGCCAGGGAATAAAAGTGTGTTTTTAAGCGAGATTTAAAAACTGTGAGGGAGGGGGCCTGTCTAACGAGCAGAGGTAACTCATTCCAAAGTCTTGGGCCTGCTACAGAGAAGGCCCTGTCACCTCTGCGCTTGAGGCGGGTTCCTGGGACTGTTAGGAGTAACTGGTCTGCTGATCTGAGAGAACGTAGTGGGACATACGGCTGGAGCAGATCAGTAAGATAGGAGGGGGCAGAGCTGTTTAGTGATTTATAGACATACAAGAGTATTTTGAATTTGATTCGAAGGTGAACCGGAAGCCAGTGTAGGGAGGCCAAAACAGGTGTAATGTGCTCTCTTTTGCGTGGGGGGACGAGATCTTTTCTGGACATGACAGAAACGTCTCTAAAGTTCCTCCAAACGGGGGTTTGAGCTAGGGGTGCACCGATTTCAATTTTCAGGCCGATCACTGATCACCGATTTTTTGAAAGTATGAACTGCCGATTCCGATTTTGGCCGATACCGATTTTTTTTTATAAGCAACAGTGTCAGGTGTTACAAGATCACAATGCACCTTCAATTTACCAATCTTATTTTATTGTAAAACATACCCTTGAAAAATACCCTAGAAACAATACAAACTTGTTGTTTTAACTTGTCATGAGGTAGTATTCTGAAATATAAATGAAGTTTACAAAATTTTTGTTAAAACTATAAAATTAACCAAAAAAATAAATGTTCAGTTCCTTCAACTCTTTCACTTGTTACATTTAAAAAAAAAAAAAACTTAAAAAGATAATGCAACAAGTGTAACATTTTCAAGTCAGTGGGTAATAAGAAATAACACTGGCACAGGTAAGTTAGTTCTCACAGACTTATTCCAGTCACTTTCATTAGTGGCAGGTTTTTCTTGATGAACAAAAGCATTTCTGCTTTGTCACCAGACAGGCGACTTCTTTTCTCATCTACTACATGTCCAGCCAAGCTAAACAGGCGCTCGCTTTCAACGCTTGTGCATGGGGCAGAGAGATAGGTTCGGGCAAGTAGAGCAAGATGAGGGAAACGATTTTCATTGATCTTCCAGTAGACCAATGGGTCCTGGCTCCTTTCGACAGGAACCTCAGATAGGTAGTTCTGTACCTGCATAGCTGAAGGGCTGGCCAGCTGTTGCTCCTGTTCAATGTTCTCCTTCAAGATTTCGTCGTGAGCTGCAAACAGTAGACTACGCATTTTGGCTGCAGGTTCATCTATATCAGGAGGTCCCACTTCAGAGGATGTTCCTGCAGCAGGTGTGCATCTGGTCTCCCCCTCTGCAAGTTTGGTCAAAAGGAGCAGTTTCATGTCATCTTTCACCTCTGCTGAGAAGTAGCGATTCTTGTACCTTGTTTTGGATAAACAAAGAAAGATGGGTCAATCATTGTGTTTTGTATACATTCACAGTTTTTATGACTTGCATGTAAATAAAGAAATGCATTTCAATCAAGAAATTTTTATTTTTAATTTAATTTAAATGTTTGTTGAAATATAGTAGTAGGCTAAAAGTAATTCTGGCTAAAATAGAATGTTAATAGTTACTTGCCTTGGATCCAGAACAGTGGCCAAGCTGTACAGGGGCTCATGCTCAATGTTGCTGAATCTTCTCACAACAGCCTCCAGCAACGTAGCTTTGGCTGTACCCACGCCACGGTCTGTGCTCGCTTGCCTCTCCAAAATCCGCTTGAGTGCAGTGATGGCTGGGATGACATCTGCTGCTGTAGCTGTTGATGAGCTAATCTCCTTTGTGAGTTCCTCAAAAGGTGCAAGAATGGTGAGCACATTGTCCAGTAGCTCCCACTGGTGTGCTGTGAGTGTGGCTGGTAACTCATGCTCAGCAGCATACACGCCAATAGCACATCTCTGCTCCAACAGCGACTGCAGCATGTAGACTGTGCTGTTCCACCTCGTTGAAACGTCTTGCTGTAATCGTTTCCTGGGTTGACCTAACTGTGTCTGTATGTCATAAAGTCGGGAATAGGCAAGTGATGAATGCTTAAAATGTCCAACAATTCTCCTTCCTGTTGCCACCATGTCTGTGATGCTGCGCTGCGCCAGCTGTATTTACAACCAGTTGCAGTGTGTGTGCCAGGCAGGGTAAACTTTTCAGGTTGATATCATCCAGCGCTTTGGCCATATTACGAGCATTATCCCGTAAAACAACGTGAACTCTTCCATTATGGATTTCCCAGTGATTCAGCATCGCCTTAAACTCTGCTGATAAATTGGCCGCAGTGTGAGACCCCGCCATTTCTTTACAGTTTAAGAGTACTTGATGACGTTCGAACTGTTCGTCAATCCACTGTGCAGTAAAACTTAACATGGACATTAAACTTACATCAGAAGTCCAGATGTCTGTTGTAAAGCTGAGTGTATTTGTATTAGCTTTTAGCAGGCTGCGGGTGTCTCTCGAAACTTGGCTGAACAACTCCGGTAATGCAACATCAGAAAACTATTTCCGACTCGGCATATTATATCGTGGGCACACGTGCTGCATCAAGCTTCTAAAACCTTTGTCCTCAACGACTGAAAATGGCTGGTCGTCTAATGCCATGAACTCCATCACTTTCCTCGTGGTAGCTTTGCTCTTTTCGTTGCTCATAAAAGCTAACAGCGACCCACCGACTGCCTCTTTGTTAGCGCTAGCTTTAGCATTAGCCTTAGCTTGGTTGCTCTCTTCAAACATTGCATACTTGGCGGCGTGGTGATTTCTTAAAAGGCGAACGAGGTTTGTTGTATTAAAGGTTTCGGTGGTGGCTCCACCACAACTTACTTCGGCTTTACACGAATTGCAAATTGCGATCTTTGGCTCATTTTCTTTTACAGCGTAGAACTTCCAAACCGACGACATGGCTACTCCGAGTGACCTGTGTGTGAGCTCTCACAGTGGAGCAAAAGGGGACAGCAGCTGATTTTCAGACCTTTCCGGAGGCAGATACGATCGGTGGATAAAATCGGCTTCTCATTTAAAGATCGGCCGATCGCCGATCTCCCCAAATTAAGGAAATCGAGGCCGATCGATCGGCCGGACGATTTATCGGTCCACCCCTAGTTTGAGCTGTTATTGCAGCGTGAATCGCCTGCTGATAAAACTGTTCATCCATCTGTCTAGGGCGCACGCTCGCCGCCACTCCGCGTAACATTCGGGAAGCGGGCACGCGTTTATGCTGCATCACGTTATTTATGAACGCCAATCACCGCCATCATGTTTGCCGCACTTAGGCTGCGGGCTCACATCCGTGCTGGTGTGAGCTGGCGTGCGCTGAGGGGAAGGTGTGCGCTCCCCCGCGCATGCAGAATGGTGTAGGTTTAGGGCTGCCGCAGATGCACGGCGCTTCTGTGCTGCGCACAGGCTGCGGGCTCACATCCGTGCTGATGTGAGCTGGCGTGCGCTGAGGGAAGGTGAGCGCGCCCCTGAGCATGCGGGGCCGTGGGTGAGGGCTGTTGCTGCCGTGGGAGCGGGGTGCTACTGTGCCGCATTCAGGCTGTGGGCTCACATCCGTGCTTATGTGAGTTGGCATGCGCTGAGGGAAGGTGCGCGCGCTCCTGAGCATGCAGAGCCGTGGGTGAGGGCTGCTGCTGCCACAGGGGGGTACACCGGCTCGCTTGTGTGGAGGATGTGTGAGAAAAAAACCACTGTGATATCATACGAACTGACAGTCAGGCTGAAATCAGACACTTTAATTCCTGAATGATGTTTACGTTTTATTCTAAACACTCAAACCATCATTATGCACACACATCCTCCGCAATGAATCGTTTTTAAATGTTCTCCCCCGTGAGCCCTGCGGCTTGTCAGGATGAAGAGGGTTGTACTCTGACGGGAGGGGCTGGCGGCAGAGTGGAGCGAGAAGACGCTGTTGCAGCTGTGGCATGTCTTTGCTGTCTCGGCCAAGGCACTCTCTCCAGTGGGCGGGGGGGGGGGGGGGGGAAAGATGGGTCGTTGGTGAGGTGGGGCAAGAGTGTAAACCCCGCTGTTGCTTTTACCATTTCTCGCACATCCCCCCGAAACACGTAACCCAACCCGCGGACCC
>NC_056505.1:43922301-43923024 GCF_014905685.2 Nematolebias whitei | reverse complement strand
CTCTGAGATGCTGTACGTCAGCGGCGCAACGTTATTGTTTGCTGCGGCTGCCTGGAACACATACTGGTGAGCTCGGTTGGAGAGGGACGTCACCTTCTGGTCATGCATCCCCGGATGCGCAGGACGCTGGTCCAACCTGGACATCTTTGCTCCGAGAGCCTCCGCCAGGCTTGGCTCCAGGGGGGCACCAAGGGAATTTCCGCTCGGTAAAGCCCGTCCACTCTGGTGATGGCTGCAAATGTGGAAACCGGCGCTCTCAGTCTACCAGGTCTGGCTGCAGCCTCGTGCCAGTAGCTTGATCAGATGGCGCACAATGTTGGACACCTCCTCTGGCTTTTCCAATTTCTCGAGCATGTCCTTGAAAATTGGCTCCGAACAGCGCGTCCGTTGTGATGGGGCCTTCCAGCGAGTCCATCTGTAGCTTCTCCAACAGGGAGGGGGAGTGACTAGCCAGGTGGGCCTCTGAACCATTGTCATCCAGGCTGCGATGCGAGACAGGCAGACCACAGATGAGGCACACAGGTTGAGGGTGATGTCAGACGCCTTGCAGAGGGAGCTCTTCATCTCCTAAGGCAGGTCTGTTCCTCCGGCCTCTGAGATGCTGTACGTCAGCGGCGCAACGTTATTGTTTGCTGCGGACGCCTGGAACACATACTGGTGAGCTCGGTTGGAGAGCGACGTCACCTTCTGGTCATGCATCCCCGGATGCGCAGGACGCTGGTC
>NC_056505.1:43892122-43917301 GCF_014905685.2 Nematolebias whitei | reverse complement strand
ACACAAGACAGGCTCTAGAGCAATGTGGATATCCTAACTGGGCCTTCCTGAAAGCAGAGAAGAAACCCAAACAGGACTCCAGTCAGCCATCAGGTGAAAAGGAGGAACCCAGACCCAGACCAGTGGTCATTCCATATGTTGAGTGAGTATCAGAGAAACTGAGACGTTTATTTTCTAAACATAACGTCCCAGTGGCTTTTAAACCCCAAAATACTTTACGGCAAAGACTGGTTCATCCCAAAGATCCAGTCCCCCGGCACAAACAGAGTAATGTTGTGTATGCTGTTCAGTGTCAGGAGGGCTGTGATCAGTCTTACATCGGGGAAACTAAACAGCCACTGGCCAAAAGGATGGCCCAGCACAGAAGATCAACATCATCAGGCCAGGATTCTGCGGTCTACACTCATCTCCAGGCCAACGGTCACTCTTTCAAGGATGAAGATGTTCACATCCTGGACAGAGAGGAACGATGGTTTGAGAGAGGAGTAAAGGAGGCCATCTTTGTGAAAAGAAATCGTCCATCATTAAACAGGGGTGGAGGCCTCCGGGTTCAACTGTCCCCCTCTTACAATGCTGTGATTGCTAGTATCACTCAGCCCTCTGTGAGTAGTAAACAGCCATCAGTGTGCTAATGACCCATTGTTAGGCTGATGGTCCTTCTTGAGCATGTGATCAGCTGGTTTTGGTTGTCAGCAGCAAACAGGTTGATCCACTCTTAGAAGGTGGTATTTAAGAGACTGAGCTGAAAACAGCACCTCAAACTGAGGAAGTCTCTTGGATGAGAGACAAAACGTTTCTAGATTTTTTTGCTTTGTTTTGTTTTTTGTTTTTTTTTTGAATGTCCAGAGGACCAGATTGAACTTATTTGGATTTTTCTACCTGGATTATTGAGCATGCATCAGGATATAAATGAGCAGGGTGTTGACCACGCGGCTGCAGTGCAAAATGTCCTGCATTGTCATACCATTATGCAAGGCAGTCGAAGATGCGATACCCCTGGTCGAGTGTGCTCTGAGGTTGACAGGAGGCTCTAAATCTGATGCTCTGTAGGCTTCAAAAATGGCCTCACACAACCAGTGTGACAGGCGCTGGGTGAATAATGGGCGACCTGCAGATGCATCTCTATAATGCACAAACAAATGTTGACGCATTGCAGCTGTGCAGGCTATGTAACACGTCAACGCCCGCACCGGAGAGAGAAGATGAAAAGACGCTACTTCTTCTGATCTGGGTGGGGGGTGGGGGGGGGGAGATAAGGGAGAAACCCCTCCAACGATATCGCTCTTGATTTAAAAGAGCTTGTGATGTTTTTAGGCATAAAAGCTGGGTTTGGTCTTAAATCACCGGAGCTGCCGTCCGCCTGGATTCTGAGACATGACGGAGCGACAGAGAGGGCAGATAAATCACTCACTCTCTTAGCGGATGTTAAAACCAACAGCAGGGCTGTTTAAAGAGACAAGAATTTAAGTGGAACCTGATCCAGAGGCTCAAATGGAGCTTTGATCCGGACCTGCAGGACCAGTGTTAAATCCCACTGTGGAACAAGTGGGTGTGAAACAAGCCTGCGTCTCTGTACACCTTTTAGAAAACGCTTCATCAGCGGATGATTAAAAACTGTTCTGTCTCCGAACCCTTCGTGGCAGGTAGAGATGACTGCAGCGTACGTTTTAATCGTGCTAGACGCCAAATTTCTGTCCATCAGCTGCTACAGAAAGGACAGCATGCCACCTAATGGACATGAGGTGGCCTCTACACCCTTCTCTGTACACCAGCGCTGAAAAGCTTTCCGCTTTGATGTGTACAGCGCTGTGGTAGATGCAGCACGTGAAATCTGAATTGTGCGCACTACATCCTGTGGGAGACCCATCCTCTCTAAGCAGATCTGTTCAGCGGCCAGACCCACAGGTGCTGGCCTATTTCTGGGTAACTCCTGGTCGCTTCTCCTGCCTCGAGGAGAGCGTCCTCCCTCCACGGCAGTTTCCACGGGCGCCCCGACAGCAGGCGTTGCATGACTGGGAACCATGGTGCGCTCAGGCGTTCGGGGACCACCAGGAGAGTTGTCAATCCCTTCTCCTGAACTCGGTTCAGGAACCGTAAAATCAGAGGAGGTGGAGGAAAACGCGTACAGAAGCATTTTGGGCCATGGGCTGTGGGCAAACGCATCCACCCCCAGCGGTGGTTCGTCTCGCTGGCTCAGAGAAAACCATAATTGACACTGAGCGTTTTCTCGTGTCGCAAATAGGCCCACAGCTGCTATTTCAATCTGAGTCAAAATGTTCCGTCAGAGGATGATTAAAGGTTGTTCTTTCTCCAACAACTTTGAGACGAGAAGAAAAAACATGGCTGCAGCATACGATAATCGTGCTGAACGCCAGATTTCTGTCCATCGACTGCTGCAGTAAAGGACAGCATGTCGTCCAGTGGACATGAAGTGGCCTCTATGCCTTCTCTGTACACCTTTTACAAAACGTTTCATCAGCGGATGATTAAAGCTGTTCTGTCTCGAAAATTTTGTGACAGCAAGAGATGGCCGCAGTGAACGTTTTACACGAGCTGAACGCCAGATCTCTGTCCATCAGCTACTGCAGAAAGGACGGCACACCACCTAGTGAACATGAAATGGCCTCTACACCTTTCTCTGTACAGCATCGCTGAAAAACTGACCACTTGATGTGAACAGCGATGTGGTGGTTGCAGCACGTGAATCTTGAATCGTACGCACTACATCTTGAGAGAGATCCATCCTCTCAAAAAGATCCGCACAGCAGCCAGACCACAGGTGCTGGCCTATTTTGATTAACTCCTGATCGCTCCTCCCTCCTGGAGGAGAGCGTCCTCCTTCCATGGCAGGTTCCACGAGTGCCCTGATAAAAAGTGTCGTAGGCCTGGGAACCATGATGCGTTCACACTCTTGGGACAGAGGAGCTGTCAGTCCCTCCTCCTTAGCTCGGTTCAGAAAACTGTGATATCAGAGGGAGAGAGGGAGGTGAAGAAGCATTACGACCACAGGATGTGAGCAAACACGTCCACCCCTAGTGGTGGATCGTCATGTAGCTCCATTTTAATTATAGTTGACATTGAGCGTTCTCTCGTGTTGCTACACGTCCACAGCCGCTCGCAGGATTTCTGCCGTGTCTGAGCCATAGCTCTGGGTGGAAGGTCCCAGGTCCCCGTGCCATAAAGGACCGTCTTTGGACATCACATCCGTCCCCTGTTCAGAATACATGAGATGTACCCTACTCTAGTGGAGAGCAGATTAGGTGTGCCTCACACAGCATCTGTCTCACAATGTTGCACATGGGTTGAGCGCATACATCTCCTGCCAGTTATGTATGCAACAGTCACTTGCTGTCTGTGTGAATAAAAAACTCTGATGATTCCGCAGCTCAAAGGCAAAGTGTTGAATTACATTCAAAAAACCTTGTGCGACACTCCAAAAACATTTAAATGAGCTGCTGTGTGGAGAACCACAGCGCCCCCACAACTCATTAAATGTGTGTGCCTTTGTGAAGTCTGACATGTGTGACGTAGGTCTGCTAACGTAAAACAGCTAATATCACTCAACCTGTTCACGTGAGTTGCGTTGCTGCCACCTGTCTGTATAAACTGCTCAGCAGCAGCAGATGGCCAGATAAAGCAGAATTCTCCTCCCTGCTCTGTGCGGCGGCTGTAGAGCGGCTCAGGCACATTAATGGAGTGTTGTTTCTCACAGTTCAAAATTGACAAATCTAGAATAAATCTCATCTTTTCTCATCCAGCAAACCGACACCTGGTTATCTTCTCCTGAGCTCCGTGGTTTGTTGTCCTACAGTGCCCCCTGTTGGCGGAGTCCGGGAAAGGTTTAACTTCCGGATGCCGGGGACGTCTGACGGGCGAGACTGGCGTAGCAGAGCTGGGGAGGCGTTGTACAGCCGTGGAGCATCTTGAAATGATCTCTCGCTGATGAAAAAGGCCCTCCAACAGAAGCTTCTGCAGCTCTCCTGAGAGGAAGGTGGAGTGATGAGCCAGGAGAACCTCTGGGACCTCGTTCTGCGGCTGCGATACGGGGCGGCAGAAAGCAAAAGAGGCGCACCGGTCGGGGATGACGTCAGCTGCCCTGTAGATGGAGCGTACTGCAGGGGCCGACAGCGTCGTTAGCGAACAGCGTCGTTAGCGAACAGCCGCTATGAGAGTGGAGCGAGCCGAAGGTCAGAGGGCCCACCGTCTCCTCCCGCCTCTGAACGTGTACGCCAACAGCGTAACGTGTTATTCGCTGCCGCCGTCTGGAACGCATGCTGGTGAGCTCAGTTGGAGAGCGGTGTCACCGTCTGGGTTACGCTAACCGGAGGCACGGGACACTGGTCCACCTGGACATCTTGTTCCAATGAAGCCTCCATCAGGCTCGGCTCCAGGGGGCACTGAGGGACTTTCCTCTCGGTGAACCCCTGCTCTGGAGATGGTTGTGGACTGTGGAGACTGCCCCCCCCCCCCCCCCCCCCCCAATCTACCAGGAAAAACCGGCTGTGGCCTCGCCCGTAGGACGTCCTGTTGGGAAAACGAGGCCAGATGGATCAAGACGGTGAGCCAGAATGGAACCTAGAAAAAACAACCTTCCTGCCGGATCATCTGAACTGGCGGGAAAAGGCGTGGGACGTAAAAAAGGGTCCCTTCATGTCAGCCGCCTCCTGGGTTACGCCGGGCAACCCCAGAGGGCGCCGTCGGCCGGGAGCGGTGTGATCGCCGATGCGAAACGAGGTGGGATGAGGTGAGCATTCGCTCAGCCCCCCTCCACCGACACTACGCTCTCCAGGAGGGAATGAGCAGTGGGGGGCTGCAGCTGAGCGCAGCCTGTCCCGGAGGAACCATCCAATTCACTCCGAGGGTCGCGATAAGAGGAAAATTACAAGATGGCGTTGTCCAGCGTGTAGCGACCTGTCGCTGAGAAATATTCCTCGGCACTTACCTTGAAACAAGACTGCTCGTCAGCTTCTCCTCGGGGAGGAGAGCTCACTGGGACGACCAGAGGTCGACGTGCCGGGCTAAGCATTCTTAACAAAGGTTGGTCATCTACACAACTTTCCTTCTTCGTTTTTCTGACAGTGCTATTAGCTTGCTGAAGAAAAAATGGGAGCCGATTTCCCGCTCTTAACGTAATTTATACGGACCGGGTGGGGCCCACACAGCAGGTGGGCGTGGACTAAATTTTTCAGTGCAATGCTTCGCATATCAGGATAAATCCATCAGCGACAGCCTTAAAGGGCGAAGCCTATACAAAATAGAACTTGAAACCTTTCAACAGGGACAGCTGGTCCCTTTCTTGTTTCAACATCAAGGTTAAGCGCTGCTGTTTACTATAGGTCTCTGGTGTGTTCTTGCTTTTGGAAGGTGGTTACGGTGGGGGTGCTGTCAGTCATCCTGCAATCCCCAGATGGGGCTCAGACTGTCAGCGATGGGGAAAACCTGCTTCCTGTTCTCCTTGGTCCCTCCCTCTGTGTTAATGTGGTTCTAAAGGTCAGTTGAACATAACCACACTTAATCGCTTGGTTCTTTTGAAGAACAGTGGTTTGAAACACATGACAGTGGAAAAACGAATCCTTCCCCCTTCATTCAGATCAAGATTATTCAGGAAAAGAAGCAGCTTTAAACAAAAACAATGCAGTTTAGTAAAAAAAAAAACCAACCTTTAACACAAGTCTGGATGTTTAAGCAATTCAGTTCAGTTTATTTATATAGTTCCAAGTCATAACAGAACTCCTCTCAGGGCACTGAACAGAAACATTCACATACATGATAAAAGCCAATTCCTGTATTTTTTGCCGTATAAGTCGCGTTTTTTTTCATAATTTGCATGCCCTGTGATTTATACGCCGAAGCGACTTATATATGGATTTTTGTCCCATATTTATAAACCAATTTTTTGCTGAGATGTGATCATTTTCATTCATTCAAATATTGAACACTACCATTTTCAGCCACTAGATGGCAATTTAGGAGTATGGCATGCCGTTATATCGTGTAATAAGGTAAAAATGGCTATTAATGGCACAATCGGCTTGCCATAGCCTGCTACCTTTGTCCAGCTCACTTGGAGCAACAGTCAAATCAGCTTCATTTCGCTGCGCCGCCCTAGCAAAATGCAGCTAATTTAACCATTGAACTGCATTTATTAAGTAAAAGTTCAACTGAGACACACCTTTGCTATAATGTTGAGCAAACAAATAATTGTTTTAGGTGCTTAAAGTTTGAAGAAATGCACAGCGTTCCTTGTTCCTGATTTCCTCCCTCAGAGCTTGCTCCCGGAGCACTGAGGCTGCTGGTACTTTTGCTTGCTGAAGAAAAATGGGAGCCGATTACCCAGTCTCACCATAATTTATACGGACCGGTTGAGGCCCACACAGCAGGTGGGTGTGGACTAAAGTTTTCAGTGCTGCGCTTCACGCGACGGGATGAAACCCACCAACGACAGCCTTAAAGGGCGAAGCCTATACGAAATAGAACAAATAATTATCAGGTGGGTATCTTGTTAAATGTAGCAATGCTCAGCTACTCGTCCCTCGGTGCAAATTGGATTCTGCGCAACCTCGCTTTCACGAATCGGGTTTTGAAATCCCGCTGACTTGACCATCAAAGTGCATTTATTAAGCAAAATGTAAAAATGGAAAATGGACTGTACTTATATAGCGCCTTTCTATCTGATCAAAATACTCAAAGCGCTTTACATTACAATCTGTGTCATTTACCCATTCATACAGCACTCTACTAGATCTCTACAAAGCTAATTGAACAAATCATTCTAAAGAGACTAATCAGTGCTTTATCACATTCATACACTGATGGGACACACATCAGAGGCTTTGAGGGGTTCAGTGTCTTGCCCAGGGACACTTCAGCATGTGACTGCTGGTGGATTCGAACCCCCAACTCTTGCATTGGAGGACGACTGCTCTAACCACTCAGCCACAGCCGCCCAGCAAAAGTTAGACTGAGACACATCTTTACTATAATTTTGAGCAAAGGTCAGGAAGTAGAAACAGACAAACAAGGAATGGCAGGTCCAGGTGGACTTTCTATAGGAGGAAAGACTAAAAACATGTTAGTTAGAAATAATTACAAATACAAAACAGGTAGAGTACAGCAAGTTGAGATATATATATATATATATATATATATATATAGGATTTAGCAAATAGGAAAGACTTAAGCCTAATACAAAAAAGTTCAATCTGGTCCTCTGGACATTAAAAAAAACAAAGCAAATAAATATGGAAACGTTTCGTCTCTCATCCAAGAGACTTCCTCAGTCGGAGGTGCTGTATTCAGCTCAGTCTCTTAAATAACACTTTCTCAGAGTGGACCAACCAGTTTGCTGTTGACAACCAAAACCAGCTGCTCACATGGTCAAGAAGGACCATCAGCCTAACAATGGATCATTAGCACACTGATGGCTGTTTACTATTCACAGGGGGTTGAGTGATACTAGCAATAACACAAGTGTAATAGGGGGACAGTTGAACCTGGAGGCCTCCACCCCTGTTTAATGATGGACGATTTCTTTTCACAAAGATGGCCTCCTTTACTCCTCTCTCAAACCATCGTTCCGCTCTGTCCAGGAAGTGAACATCTTCATCCCTGACAGAGTGACCGCTGGCCTGGAGATGAGTGTAGACCGCAGAATCCTGGCCTGATGATGTTGATCTTCTGTGCTGGACCATCCTTTTGGCCAGTGGCTGTTTAGTTTCCCCGATGTAAGACTGAGCACAGCCCTCCTGACACTGAACAGCATACACAATATTACTCTGTTTGTGCCGGTGGACTGGATCTTTGGGATGAACCAGTCTTTGCCGTAATGTATTTTGGGGTTTAAAAGCCACTGGGACGTTATGTTTAGAAAATAAACGTCTCAGTTTCTCTGATACTCCCTCAACATACGGAATGACCACTGGTCTGGGTCTGGGTTCCTCCTTTTCACCTTATGGCTGACTGGAGTCCTGTTTGGGTTTCTTCTCTGCTTTCAGGAAGGCCCAGTTAGGATATCCACATTGCTCTAGAGCCTGTCTTGTGTAGGATTTCTCCTTCTGCCTGGCTCCTGAGTTAGTGGAGATGCTGTCTGCTATGTGATACAGAGTCCTGATGACTCCTAACTTGTGCTCCAAAGGGTGATGGGAGTCAAACCACATCAACTTTGTGGATAAATACATCAAGTTCACACGAGAAGATGTAAAAAATGGCAGGTTGGCTTTCTTGGACTGTGAGGTCTCAGTCTCTGATAGAGGACATTTGCAAACCGAGGTGTACCGCAAACCCACCCACACAGACCAGTATTTGCAGTTTGACTCCCATCACTCTTTGGAGCACAAGTTAGGAGTCACCAGGACTCTGTATCACAGAGCAGACAGCAAGACAGGCTCTAGAGCAATGTGGATATCCTAACTGGGCCTTCCTGAAAGCAGAGAAGAAACCCAAACAGGACTCCAGTCAGCCATAAGGTGAAAAGGAGGAACACAGACCCAGACCAGTGGTCATTCCGTATGTTGAGGGAGTATCAGAGAAACTGAAACGTTTATTTTCTAAACATAACATTTAAACCCCAAAATACATTACGGCAAAGACTGGTTCATCCCAAAGATCCAGTCCCCTGGCACAAACAGAGTAATATTGTGTATGCTGTTCAGTGTCAGGAGGGCTGTGATCAGTCTTACATTGTGGAAACTAAACAGCCACTGGCCAAAAGGATGGCCCAGCACAGAAGATCATCATCATCAGGCCAGGATTCTGCAGTCTACACTCATCTCCAGGCCAGTGGTCACTCTTTCAAGGATGAAGATGTTCACATCCTGGACAGAGAGGAACGATGGTTTGAGAGAGGAGTAAAGGAGGCCATCTTTGTGAAAAGAAATCGTCCATCATTAAACAGGGGTGGAGGCCTCCGGGTTCAACTGTCCCCCTGTTACACTGCTGTTATTGCTAGTATCATTCAACCCCCTGTGAATAGTAAACAGCCATCAGTGTGCTAATGATCCATTGTTAGGCTGATGGTCCTTCTTGACCATGTGAGCTGCTGGTTTTGGTTGTCAACAACAAACTGGCTGATCCACTCTGAGAAGGTGCTATTTAAGAGACTGAACTGAATACAGCACCTCAGACTGAGGAAGTCTCTCGGATGAGAGACAAAACGTTTCTATATATATATATATATATATATTTTTTTTTTTTTTTTTTTTTTTAATGTCCAGAGGACCAGATTGAAACTTTTTGGGATTTTTCTACCTGGATTAGTGAGCATGCATCAGGATACTTAAGCCTAATCTTAAAAGTAGACAATGTGTCAGCCTTACGGACAGAAACGGGAAGTTGTTTCCACAAGAGCCTGATAACTGAAAGCTCTACCTTGTCTGCTTTTGGAAACTCTAGGAGTCACAAGTAAATCTGCAGTCTGAGTGTTGAGTGCTCTGTTAGGAAAATATGTAACAATAAGTTCTGTTATGTAAGATTATTCTAAAAGTTTAGCCTTATATTTGAAAATGGAAGGGGTTTAACACAGTTTGTAAGGTTTTATCTCGTACATTTTTATCTAAAAGTTGTGGTTTCTCCAACAACACGAGGTTCAGTACCTTAGTTTGTCCATCAAGTCAGATCATAGTGCCCTACTTCTTAAGGTTAAGAACAAACCAGGAAGTTAGCTGTTAGGATGGCACAGTGTTACACGTAGCTAAATTAGCCCAACTTGGGTTGGTATTTTTACCCAACATCAGATCAAAATAGCTCAAAATCAGTTCTATTTCGTATAAGCTTCGCCCTTTAAGGCTGTCGCTGATGGGTTTATCCCGATATGCGTAGCATTGCACTGAAAAAATTTAGTCCACGCCCACCTGCTGTGTGAGCCCCACCCGGTTCGTATAAATTACGTTAAGAGCGGGAAATCGGATCCCATTTTTTCTTCAGTGAGCTAATAGCACTGTTAGAAGAACGAGGAAGGAAAGTTGTGTAGATGACCAACCTTTGCTAAGAATGCTTGGCCCGTCACGTCGACCTCTGGTCGTCCGGTGAGCTCTCCTCCCCGAGGAGAAGCTGACGAGCAGTCTTATTTCAAGGTAAGCGCCGAGGAATATTTCTCAGTGACAGGTCGCTACACGCTGGACAACGCCATCTTGTAATTTTCCTCTTATCGCCGACCCTCGGAGCGAATCGAATGGTTCCTCCGGGACAGGCTGCGCTCAGCTGCAGCCCCCCGCTGCTCATTCCCTCCTGGAGAGCATTGTGTCGGTGGAGGGGGACTGAGTGAATGCTCACCCCATCCCACCTCGTTTCGCATCGGCGATCACACCGCTCCCGGCCGACGGCGCCCTCAGGGGTTGCCCGGCGTAACCCAGGAGGCGGCTGACATGAAGGGACCTTTTTTACGTCCCACGCCTTTCCCGCCAGTTCGGATGATCCGGCGGGAAGGTTGTTTACTGGGTTCCATTCCGGCTCACCGTCTTGATCCATCTGGCCTCGTTTTCCCAACAGGACGTCCTACGGGCGAGGCCACAGATGTTTTTTTCCTGGTAGATTGGGGGGCCGGTCTCCACAGTCCGCACCCATCTCCAGAGCAGGGGTTCACTGAGCGGAAATTCCCTCCGTGCCCCCTGGAGCCGAGCCTGATGGAGGCTTCATTGGAGCAAGATGTCGAGGTGAACCAGCGTTCCGTGCCTCCGGTTAGCGTAACCGAGACGGTGACACCGCTCTCCAACTGAGCTCACCAGCATGTGTTCCACCCGGCCGCAGCGAACAACACGTTACGCTGTTGGCGTACATGTTCAGAGGTGGGAGGAGACAATGCTCCGTCTGCAGAGCAGCTGACGTCACCCCCAACCGGTGCGCCTCTTTGCTGTCTGCCGGCCTGCATCGCAGCCGGAGGATGGAATTTTTCATTGTTTCCCTGAGACCGCCAACAGATGGCGGTCCAGGACAACAAATGGCAGAGCAATTGACCGTTGTGGCAGAGAATGTGTGTAGGTGACACGAGTTTGGAGTAAAACATCATTTAATGATGAAAGTGTCCATTTTTAGCCAGTTTGTCAGCTCAGATGATCTGACAGTGGCTCTCTCTCACACCCTCCACACGAAATGAGCCGGTGGCAAGACGATTCCACGGCCTTCTTGCTGAGCTTCAGCCCATCCGGCCCTCTTCATCCCGGCAACAAAGTGTCCAACGTTTTTCCCAGAGACCCCCAGCAGACGGCGCTCTGGGCCAACGAATCCCAGAGCTCATGGGGGGAAAAGATTCAGAATGATGGTCTGCAGAGGGTGTGTGTAAATATGACACAAATGTTGAATAAAACATCATTCAATGATCAAGTGTCTGTTTCTAGCCAGTCTGTAAGCTCGGATGGACTCACAGTGGCTGCGCACACACCCTCCACACATAACGAGACGGTGTCTTTAATAAGGGTTTTTTAAACTCACCGTTGCTTTAAGACATGACGAGACGCTCACACCTCACAATGGTAAGCGAAATAACTCGTTGTCAACCCGAGCTGCACGATCCTCACCCAAGCGGTGTCAAACGCGCACTCACGCAACGCAAACAGCCTTCACCCAAACGGCGTTGCGTTGATGATGGTGCACACACAGCTCCCCGGAGTTCACTGGCCCACATCGGCATAAATGTGGGACCATAGGTCGGGTCGGTGGAGGACCATGCTCTCAGTGAGAGCGACACACGCCGCATCAAAGAAAACGCATGCCGCCGCGGCGCGGGCAGCCTTCATCCACCGCGTCTCAGCGCTTGGCCGCTCACGGCAGCATAAGCGTGAGACAGCTGAGCGAACCCAGTGATGAGTCTCGCTTCTAGCGAGAGCGGCGCGCGTCCCACCTGAGAAAACGTGTGCTCCCGCGGGGCTCGCAGTCTTCACTCAAACAGCGTAGATGAAATCGAACTCAAAGCTTTGCAGTGTTCGCCTGCTCATGGCGGCATAGATGCGAGATCTCAAAGCGAACCCAGCGCAGGACACCGCACGCGGCAGGAGCGACACGCGTTTTCACCACAGTGGCGTCAAACGCGCAGCCCCATGGCGTCATCAGCTGCCACGCTTCGCCTCAGCACACACCGGCCCACCTAGACATGAAGGTTGGTCCGCAGTCAGAACGCAGCACACGGGCGCGTTCAGAGCCCTTTCGAGGAAGCCTCGCTTTGGGTCACGCGGAAAACATTCCCGCGACACATGACAGCGGTCGAGGCGGTGGACTGGTTGAAATCCGTACAGAACATGACGCATCACTTAAACGCATGTCCACTCCACGAACGTTACGTGGAGTGGCTAAAAACATGCTCGCCAGACAGATGGATGGACAGGGTGTTATGCAAAGGTTACACGTTGCAATTTGCAACCCGACCCCCTCCGTTTGGAGGAATTTTAGAGACGGTCCTGTCATCACCAGACCAAATCTCATCCCTAAATGCAGAAGTCCAAGAGCTTCTGATAAAAGAAGTAATCTCCAGAGTTCCCAACGGAGAGAAAAACACAGGTTTTTACTCACGTTACTTCCTGGTTCCCAAACGGACCGGAGGGATGAGACCGATTTTGGATCTGTCAGCTTTCATCAAGGCGATCATGGACAGACCGTTTCACATGTTGACAACCAGACAGCTGTTGGACAACATCCAGAGAAACGACTGGTTTGTTTTCCGTCGACCTGAAAGACGCTTATTTTAACATACCTATCATCCCAAAACACAGAAAATTCCTGCGTTTCTCCTTTCAAGGGATGAAGTATCAGTACAACAGGCTGCCGTTTGGTTATCCTCTCGCGCCTCATGCGTTCTCAAAGTGTGTGGAGACAGCCCTGCATCCGTTACACAGAGCAGGGATGAGAGTTTTGTTTTACCTGGATGACCTGCTGCTGTCACGCTCCAGACAGGAAGCAGTGATGCAGCCTCAGGTGTTGACATCACACCTGTTAAATCTGGGCTTCACCATGAATTGGAAGAAAAGCTCAATTTTCCTGGCCCAGACAATTGTTTATCTGGGAGTGGAGCTAACTCAACTACCATGAGGGCTCGTTTATCACAAACGAGAACCGACACTTTAAAAGACCAGCTCCGTCTCGTAAGACCTGGCAGAGTGGTAACAGCCGTCTCAGTCATGAAGCTGTTAGGAATGATGTCATCAGCTCACACAGTTGTCCCGCTGGGTTTATTACACATGAGACGCCTCCAGAGGTGGTTTGCACGTCTGCGTGTGGATCCAGAAAAACAAAAGAGATGGATGATCACTGTTCCTCCCTCCGTGAGGGCAGACCTCCGACACTGGGGAAACACCCTGGTTCTGTCGGAGGGAGCCCCCGTCAGCAGACCCACATCACCGTGCCAGTCTTCATGGACACGTCGTTGTCAGGCTGGGGGGGGGACATGCCTATCTCAAGCAGTAGGGGCGCTGTGGCCCCATCACACATCTGGCCACATAAATGTTTTGGAGTGTCGCACGGTGCTGAACGTGATTCAACACTTTGCTCCTGTGCTACAGAATCAACACATTTTGATTCACACAGACAACAAGGTGACTGCTGCTTTCATAAACCGGCAGGGGGGTGTGCGCTCAGCGCAGATGTTACACATTGCGCAAAAGCTACTGTCTTGGGCTCACCAAAATCTGCTCTCCATCAGAGCAGTTTACATACCCGGTGTTCTGAACAAAGGGGCAGATGTGATGTCCAGGGGCGGTCCACGTCACGGGGACTGGACTCTCCATCCAGACCAGATGACTCAGACGTGGCAGAAATTTGGCAAAGCAGCTGTGGACCTGTTTGCGACACGAGAAAATGCTCATTGTCAACTATGGTTTTCTCTGAGCCCGCGAGACGAACCACCGCTGGGGGTGGATGCGTTTGCCCACAGCCCATGGCCCAAAACGCTTCTGTATGCGTTTCCCCCACCTCCTCTGATTTTACGGTTCCTGAACCGAGTTCAGGAGGAGGGATTGACAGCTCTCCTGGTGGCCCCCCGAGCGCGTGAACGCACCATGGTTCTCAGTCCTACAACGCCTGCTGTCAGGGCGCCCATGGAAACTGCCATGGAGGGAGGATGCTCTCCTCCAGGCAGGAGGAGCGATCAGGAGTTACCCAGAAATAGGCCAGCACCTGTGGGTCTGGCCACTGAGCGGTTCCGCTTAGAGAGGATGGGTCTCCCACATGATGTAGTGCGCACAATCCAGGATTCACGTGCTGCATCTACCACAGCGCTGTACACATCAAAGTGGACAGTTTTTCAGCGCTGGTGTATTGAGAAAGGTGTAGAGGTCATCTCATGTCCACTAGGTGCCATGCTGTCCTTTCTACAACAGTTGATGGACAGAAATTTGGCGTCCAGCACGATTAAAACGTACACCACAAAGAGTTCGGAGACAGAACAGATTTTAATCAGCCGCTGATGAAGCGTTTTCTAAAAGGTGTACAGAGACGCAGGTCTGTTTCTCCCACTTGCTCTACAGTGGGTTTTAACGCTGGTCCTGCGAGCCCTGATCAAAGCTCCATTTGAGCCTCTGGATCAGGTCCCAATTAAATTCTTCTCTCTTAAAACAACCCTGCTGCTGGCTTTAACATCCGCTAAGAGGGTGAGTGATTATCTGCCCTCTCTGTCGCTCCATCATGTTTTAGAATTCAGGCTGATTTAAGACCAAATCCAGCTTTATGCCTAAAACATCACGAGCTCTTTTAAATCAAGGGTGATATCGTTGGAGGGGTTTTTACGTTCCCCCCCATAAATCAGAAGAAGAGGTGTTTTTCCATCTTCTCTGTCTGGTGCGGGCGTTGACGTGTTACATAACACTCACAGCTGCAATGCGTCAAACTCAACATTTGTTTGTGCATTATAGAGATGCACCTGCAGGTCGCCCGTTATCCACCCAGCGCTTGTCACACTGGCTGTGTGAGGCCATTTCTGAAGCTTACAGAGCATCAGATTTAGAGCCTCCTGTCAACCTCAGAGCACACTCGACCAGGGGTATCGCATCTTCGACTGCCTTGCATAATGGTATGATAATGTAGGACTTTTTGCACTGCGGCCGCGTGGTCAACACCCTGCTCATTCATTCGCTTTTATCTACGTGATGTGACGGCTCGTTCCATGACACATTCTGTCTTTAGTGTTTTACAGAATGAATATTGTTGTTTCATGGAACTCCGTTTAACTCACATCTGTCTGCATGCATTACAGTGTGAGATGTTGGTATCAGTCACAAGTTGTGATTGTTATTTTGGTTCTATTTTCACTAATCAGTTCACGACTATTGTTACCAATCAGTTCATTTGATTAATAATCAGCTCTCCTGTTATTATTAATCTGTTCATACTGTTCAGCCATAAACCGGTTGGTTCATGGCTCTTTTCAGCATTTTTCCTTCCCTGTTGATTTTTCCAGGGCGTTCATGCATTCAGAACGCATAGTTACACAACATGCGTCTGTGCATGGCACACATAATTACGCAATGCGTAATTACGCACATGGGGAGCTGAGTGAAAAGACGTTTTTTGGGCAAACTTCTGATTCATACGGTGTTCGAATGGACCCAGTGAGGCAAGGACCACATCTGCTTCATCCTTAACCCATCAGCAACAGCCTTAAAGGGCAAAGCTTATACGAAATAGAACATTGGTTACGTACTGTAACCCCAGATTGTATGAGTATAAGCCTAGCCCTTTAAGCGTCGGGCCTCACTGGCTCCTAAATGGCTGAAGAAAAAGCTATTTTGGGAGCCGATTTCCCGCTCTTAACGTAATTTATACGGACCGGGTGGGGCCCACACAGCAGGTGGGCGTGGACTAAATTTTTTTTCAGTGCAATGCTACGCATATCGGGATAAACCCATCAGCGACAGCCTTAAAGGGCTACGCTCATACTCATAGAATCTGGGGTTACAGTACGTAACCAACGTTCTTTATTCAACAACCCAGCTGTGTATAAACAGGAGAACCGCTGTGTGAATTCACATTCAGATGAAACAGCACTTTTTATACAGAAAAATGTGATTTTGCACAAAGCCCCTTGGCCAACCCCCTGGCTTCACCATTACATCTGATGGTAGATAAAATTGATCCCTCCACTCCCCAGGATCTGTCACTATACCCTGCCTCAGACAAAATACATATTCAAAAACTACTTCTGTTCTTCTACTCAGTATAAGTCCTACAGTTTTTAATATCTTACACCAGAAACATTAAGGTTAACTTGCATTTACTGTTCAGTTCCATTCCAAAACAACGCTCATCTCCAAAATTACAAACATTCATTATTCAAGTCCCTCAGAAACGGGTGGCATCAGTGTACCACTTCCTTAGTTCCAGGTGAATTGGACAGCTGCTAACAGATGTTCACTTTCAGCTGTTTCTTGTCTTCTCAGGTTGTTTATGTGATCAAGTATAACTCAGCAGGTGGGTTGGTGAATGTCTCGGTGTCCCTGGTGCTCGGTTCTGTCCACAAAGCTGCAGTGGTGTTGAAGCAGGAGTTTCAGCTCTTTTATATTCAGGTACGAGGAACTACTTCCATCCATCCATCCATTCATTATCTTCTGCTTGTTCCGAAGTTAGGTCTCGGGGCAGCAGCTTGAGCAGGGAGGTCCAGACATTTCTTTCCACAGCCACCTCTTCCGGCAGGACCCCAAGGTGTTCCCAGACCAACCAAGAGACGTAGTCTCTCTAGTGTGTCTTGGGTCTTCCCCGGGGTCTCCTCGCAGTTGGACATGCCGGAAACACCTCCCTAGGGAGGCGCCCAGAAAGCATCCATACCAGATGCCCGAACCACCTCAACGGGCTCCTCTCGATGTAGAGAAGCGGTGGTTCTACTCTGAGTCTCTCCTGATTACTGAACTTCTCACCCTATTTCTAAGGGAGAGTCCAGCTACCCTGCAGAGGAAACACATTTCAACCGCCTGTATCCACAATCTCATTCTTTTGGTCACCCAGAGTTTGTGGCCATAGGTGAGGATAGGAACGTAAACCGACCAAACCAACAGGACCATGTCATCTGCAAAGAGCAGAGAAGGAATCCTGAAGCCAACAAATTGGTCTCCCTCTGCCCTCTGGCTGCACCAAGAAATTCTGTCAATAAAAGTTATGAACAGAATCAGTGACAACGGGCAGCTGTCCAACTCCCACCCTGAAGGGGTCCGACTTACTAATGGCAATGCAAACCAAACTCTTGCACCGCTTGTATAGGGACAACCTCTGCAAGGTTGATTTTCTTTTTTGTTTTCTTTGATCCATCAAGTTGACCACTGATTTCTTCTACAAATTTAAATGCGGGCCTAGAGTTGACTGAATCTGATCATTAAGGCAACTTTTGGAAATGAAAACAGGGTTTAAACAAAGAACATTTGTAATATGTATACATTTTGGCACTAACTTCAGGTAAATGTGTGTCTCTTGTTGGAAGGAGGACGGTGGAGATGTGGAGGTCCAGTTCAGTGGGAATCCAGGTTACGTGATCGGTCTGCCTGTTGTGTCAGGAAAAAGAACAACAGAATATCCTTTATTTAAAGAGAATTGGATATCTGTGCTGTGGAGACACAGGAAATTTCCACCTAATGCCTGATGCACCTGCTTGAATAGGACTGAGTACCTTTCTAAAAAAATTGGTACCGGTGTCGGTACTTTCACTTCTGTGTCGGTTCCTGGACGGTTCTTTTTTCAATAACAATTTTGTAATTACTATTAATTCTAACAAGAATAAAATTATGTTACACGTTACAGTACAAATTGTGAGTTTTATTTTTTAACTTTGTTATTTTTCTATTCCAAGCAGTTTTCTTACATAAAAACAAACAAATAATTTCCATGTCAAAAGACCAGTTACAAACCAGTGACACGTCAGTGTCTAATGATCACTGCTACACACTGAGGACCTTTTCACTTAACAGGTTTTTTTTTTTTTTCAGAAACATCAACATGTCTGCTTTCTCTGGACACAAACAAGCCCACTCCTGGCTGATGGTGTCTCCAGCAGTAGGAAATGTTCACTCTGAGGCTGTAGATGATGATTGTTGCACACACAGACACCTGGTTGTCAGTTTGATAGCACTGACATAGTGTCCCTCACATCCCACCAGCAAGTCACTGGATTCACTGAGGTAGGGGTGATGCAGACATCTGCACCTCTGTGTCTCTGCCTGAATCTTCTCTGTGATTCTCTGGGGTTTAGGACTCTGATCATCTCCCTAATTGACATTAGAACAACACATCAACAATAACATGGTTGTGTTATTATTACTCAAAAAACATTATCTAGGCTGAGAGATAAAAGCTTAACTGGTCAACAAAATCCTTTACAGTTTACTTACCTCCACCGTGCAGCTCCACTGTAGAAAAAGCAGCAAACTTTTAACAACAAAGTTTGTGACTGTCCTGTGGCCCCCACCTCACTTTTCTTTTGTCCTCCTCACATCTGGGTCAGAGGCTCCTGTCAGGAGAACATGAACATAAACAGTGAACATTAGTGAAATGTTTAATCTCTGCAGGGACCACTAGTATGTCAAACACACACAAACAAAGCATACTAACACACCCAAAACCCTCACGAGTCAAAGACATTCTCTCATTCCTGGGACTAACAGGATACAGCAGAGGCTATAGTCCAGCCTACTCAGATCTGACACAACCCCTGAGGGACCTGATCAAAGAAAAGGGCATGAGAAACTTGAACAACATTCTAATATGTACACAAGAAGCTGAAGAAACCTTCATAAAACTCAAACAGCACATGTCATCTGCAGCTGAACTAACATTACCTGATTACAACTTATCCTTCTTTCTAGATGCTTCTGTAACAAAACTAGCCATAAATGGCATTTTGTTCCAGAAATAAAGGGATGAGAGAAAGGTACTACAGTACTTATCGACAATGATGGATAATATGGAAAAACATACACCCCCCATGCACACAACACGCAGCAGGGATTGCAAAATTAATTCAGAAAACAGCACATATTGTCATGGGACACGCCTTACAGGTACTGACCACACACAGTGTAGTGGCATATGTAAATTCTCAATGCTTTATTATGACCGCTTTAAGACAACACAGGTTATCTAAAGTACTAGAAGCCCCCAACATCACCTTCACACATGAAGGAATAAACATGGCGGACTGCATCTCCGAAGGAGAACCGCACTAGTGTGAAAAGCTTGTGACCACACTGGAAAAAGTAAGACTGGACTTGCAAGCTGACTAACTACAAACCGGATTCCAAAAAATTTGGGACACTAAACAAATTGTGAATAAAAACTGAATGCAATGATGTGGAGGTGCCAACATCTAATATTTTATTCAGAATAGAACACAAATCACAGATCAAAAGTTTAAACTGAGAGAATGTATCATTTTAAGGGAAAAATCTGTTGTTTCCAAATTTCATGGCGTCAACAAATCCCAAAAAAGTTGGGACAAGTCCATTTTTACCACTGTGTGGCATCCCCCCTTCTTCTTACAACATTCAACAGACATCTGGGGACAGAGGAGACCAGTTTCTCAAGTTTAGAAATAGGAATGCTCTCCCATTCATGTCTAATACAGGCCTCTAACTGTTCAATCGTCTTGGGCCTTCTTTGTCGCACCTTCCTCTTTATGATGCGCCAAATGTTCTCTGTAGGTGAAAGATCTGGACTGCAGGCTGGTCATTTCAGTACCCAGATTTTTCTCCTACGTAGCCATGATGTTGTGATTGCTGCAGAATGTGGTCTGGCATTATCGTGTTGAAAAATGCAGGGTCTTCCCTGAAAGAGATGACGTCTAGATGGGAGCATATGTTGTTCTAGAACCTGAACATAGTTCTCTGTATTAATGGTGCCTTTCCAGACATGCAAGCTGCCCATGCCACAAGTGCTCATGCAACCCCATACCATCAGTGATGCAGGCTTCTGAACGGCGCATTGATAACAACTTGGGCTATCCTTGTCCTCTCTGGTCCGGATGACATGGCGTCCCAGTGTTCCATAAAGAACTTCAAATCGTGACTCATCTGACCACAGAACAGTCTTCCATTTTATCCTGATACATGCTCAATAATCCAGGTAGAAAAATCCAAAAAAGTTCAATCTGGTCTTCTGGACATTCAAAAAACAAGAAAATAAAAAAAATAAAAACAAAGCAAAAAAATTTAGAAACATTTCGTCTTTCATCCGAGAGACTTCCTCAGTCTGAGGTGCTGTATTCAGCTCAGTCTCTTAAATAGCACCTTCTCAGAGTGTATCAACCAGTTTGCTGCTGACAACCAAAACCAGCTGCTCACATGGTCAAGAAGGACCATCAGCCTAACAATGGATCATTAGCACATTGATTGCTGTTTACTATTCACAGGGGGTTGAGTGATACTAGTAATCATAGCATTGTAAGAGGGGGACAGTTGAACCCGGAGGCCTCCACCCCTGTTTAATGATGGACGAACCATCATTTCTTTTCACAAAGATGGCCTCCTTTACTCCTCTCTCAAACCATCGTTCCTCTCTGTCCAGGATGTGAACATCTTCATCCCTGAAAGAGTGTCCGCTGGCCTGGAGATGAGTGTAGACCGCAGAATACATTTTTTTTTTTCTTGTTTTTTGAATGTCCAGAGGACCAGATTGATCTTTTTTGGATTTTTCTACCTGGATTATTGGGCATGTATCAGGATATTTTGAATCACTTTGGCCAGGATTGCCTCAAACTAGTAAGAGAGTTTGAGAAAACAGCAAGGAAGAGGTCAGACTACAGGAACCACTTGCGATTTAACCTCAGATGTTGACAAAGTGGCATCATTCCCAAGAGCCTGGAACTAAAATCGTTGGTCAGCGGGCAAGCAAGATCCTTCAGAAGGCACAGACCCAGTTGCTGAATGAACGGGTGAGACAGACCAATTTTACTATTGAGGCCTTGAAGGCCAAAGAAGAGCACATTAAACAGAAACTAACAATGTGTCTAGATCAGACTACACTTCAGCAAATGTTGGACTGTACAGATCAGGCACGCTTAGCACAGCATGTCAAGCCCAAGACTCGACAACAAAACAAGTTTAACGTACTAATAACTCATCAACACCATCACTATTCCCATAACAACACATTCAGTGTAGGACAACACTCCAGTAGTCAATTACATGCCAGGGAGACAGAAAAGTGGGTGAAGAATTTATCTGACAGACAGCTCACCCAGCCGGAGACAGAGATTCTTGCCAGGGGACTGAACTTTGCGGTTGCACCAAGTAGAATTCCTCTGGTGGAGATGATCACAGCTACTGAGTCAGCCATCCGCAACAACAAAATTAAAGAGGCTGAAGCAGAACAGCTCAGAATCAAAGTTTCAGCCTGCGTCAGCAATGCCCAACCACCACGTTCCAACATCAGTAGAGAGGAGAGGGATGCACTCACCACTCTTAGCAAGGACAAAAAACATCATCATTCTCCCAGCAGACAAAGGAAGGTGCAGAGTGACTTTGAACCAGAAAGACTATCATGAGAAAGTTATGACACACCTTAGTGACTTAACCACTTATGAACCTCTGAAAAGAGATCCAGGAAGTGGTTACAAGAAGAAGTTGATAGATTGCCTGAAAAATTTGGAGTAGGACAATGCTATTGACCGTATTCTGTACCACAGACTGTACCCATGGGAGGCCACACCTAGTCTGTATGGTTTACCTAAAATCCACAAACAAGGTGTACCTTTAAGACCTATTGTTAGCATGATTAACTCTGTCACTTACAATGTTTCCAAATATCTGACGTCTGTACTCATCCCTTTAGTTGGCAGCTCAGAACACCACATACATAACACCATGGACTTTGTGGATAAGGTGAGGGATGTCCTCATGGAGACTAATGAAACAATGATCTCTTTTGATGTCACGTCACTCTTTACGTGCATTCCTGTTGATGATGCAGTAGAGGTGGTCAGTTTAAAATTAAAATCAGACACCACTCTGAGCAGCAGGACCACGCTTTCCACAGAACAACTGTGTCAACTCTTGAAACTGTGCCTGCAGTCAACCTACTTCACATATGGGGAGCAATATTATAGGCAGAAACATGGGTGTGCTATGGGGTCTCCAGTTTCTCCTATTGTTACCAACCTGTACATGGAGGAGGTAGAAAAGAGAGCCTTGATGTCCTTTTCAGGGACACCACCAAGTCATTGGTTCAGGTATGTTGACGACACCTGGGTTAAAATTAAATCTCAGGAAGTCCAACATTTTACTGACCACATCATCTCTGTGGATAAATACATCAAGTTCACACGAGAAGATGTAAAAAAATGGCAGGTTGACTTTCTTGGACTGTGAGGTCTCAGTCTCTGAAAGAGGACTTTTGCAAACCAAGGTGTACCGCAAACCCACCCACACAGACCAGTATTTGCAGTTTGACTCCCATTACCCTTTGGAGCACAAGTTAGGAGTCATCAGGACTCTGTATCACAGAGCAGACAGCATCCCCACTAACTCAGGAGCCAGGCAGAAGGAGAAATCCTTCACAAGACAGGCTCTAGAGCAATGTGGATATCCTAACTGGGCCTTCCTGAAAGCAGAGAAGAAACCCAAACAGGACTCCAGTCAGCCATCAGGTGAAAAGGAGAAACCCAGACCCAGACCAGTGGTCATTCCCTATGTTGAGGGAGTATCAGAGAAACTGAGACGTTTATTTTCTAAACATAACGTCCAAGTGGCTTTTAAACCCCAAAATACATTACGGCAAAGACTGGTTCATCCTAAAGATCCAGTCCCCCGGCACAAACAGATTAATGTTGTGTATGCTGTTCAGTGTCAGGAGGGCTGTGATCAGTCTTACATCGGGGAAACAAAACAGCTACTGGCCAAAAGGATGGCCCAGCACAGAAGATCAACATCATCAGGCCAGGATTCTGCGGTCTACACTCATCTCCAGGCCAGCAGTCACTCTTTCAGGCATGAAGATGTTCACTTCCTGGACAGAGAGGAACAATGGTTTGAGAGAGGAGTAAAGGAGGCCATCTTTGTAAAAAGAAATCATCCATCATTAAACAGGGGTGGAGGCCTCCGGGTTCAACTGTCCGTCTGTTACACTGCTGTTATTGCTAGTATCACTCAACCCCCTGTGAATAGTAAACAGCCATCAATGTGCTAATGATCCATTGTTAGGCTGATGGTCCTTCTTGACCATGTGAGCAGCTGGTTTTGGTTGTCAACAGCAAACTGGTTGATCCACTCCTAGAAGTTGCTATTTAAGAGACTGAGCTGAATACAGCACCTCAGACTGAGGAAGTCTCTTGGATGAGAGACGAAACGTTTCTACATTTTTTTGCTTTGTTTTTTTTTGTTTGTTTGTTTGTTTGTTTTCTTGTTTTTTGAATGTCCAGAGGACCAGATTGAACTTTTTTGGAGTCTTCCATTTTGCCTCACTCCATTTTAAATGACCCCTGGCCCAGTGCACACATCTGAGCTTGTGGAGCTTGCTTAGAAATGGCTTCGTCTTTGCACTGTAGAGTTTCAGCTGGCAACGGCGGATGGCATGGTGGATTGTGTTCACTGACAATGCTTTCTGGAAATATTCCTGAGCCCATTCTGTTATTTTTTTGACAGTGGAGTGCATCCAGTAGAGTTTTACGGCCTTGACCCTTACGCACAGCGATTGTTCCAGATTCTCTGAATCTTTTTGATGATGTTATGCACGGTTGATGATGATAACTTAAAAGTCTTTGCTATTTTACGCTGGGTAACACCATTCTGGTATTGCTGCACTGTCTTTCTGTGCAACAATGGTGGAATTGGTGATCCTCTTACCACCTAGGCTTCTGAGAGACACTGACAATCTGAGAAGCTCATTTTATACCCAATCATGTTGTCAATTGACCTAATTAGTGTTATTTGGTCTTCCAGCTGTTCGTTATATGCTCAATTTCCTTTTTCCAACCACTTATTGCTACTTGTCCCAACTTTTTTGGGATTTGTTGACACTGTGAAATTTTGAATCAACATATTTTTCCTTTAAAATGTTACATTTACTCAGATTACACTTTTGCTCTGTCATCTATGTTATTTTATGAATAAAATATTGACATTTGCCATTTCCACATCATTGCATTCAGTTTTTATTCACAATTTGTTTAGTGTCCCAACTTTTTTGGAATCCGGTTTGTTATTGTTCTCTAAAATTTAAGCTTTGTCCAGTTGATTTAAATGCCTGTATTTAAATTGTTGTTTGTTTGTCGATGACATGTGAAGGATCCGACGTGGCTGAAGGTTTAAAGCCCCATGTAAAAATTGTGACGTCATTTTTGCTGACATTAAAATTTTTGCAAGTAGCGTGCTCAGTCCGAAAGATGTTCCGGGTGTAATTTCCTGTCGCTGTTTACTAGAAACACATTAAAACTTGGACGCCTGGAATAGTGGTTGAACGAGTATATAATTTTTAATCTCAACATTAACATAATAAAACCCGAGTAGAACTCGAGTATTTGATGACGTCATAGATCTCAAGATACAAAAATAAATAAATAAATAAAACCGCAAAAAAAAGGTAATTATTTACAAAAAAAAGACCAACAAAACATTGGGAGCGTATATTATACTCCTACCATTTATCATACTGCAAATAAGTCACAGGAAAAACTAAACTATTAGTTATTATTATTAAACTGCAAACGTGAAGAAACGCAGCATGTCAAAAACGAAACTTAAACCGAAACTGGTTCTGGTGGATTGGACCCGGTGTTACACCACACTCTGTGACCTGCAACAGTGCAACACCGCCCCCTACGGTCATACGTGGTCACATAATATGACGTCACTACGGATACCCGACTTTACATTTTTAACCTCGATAGATGTCCTAACAATCGATGTGTAGATTACTCGAGTACTTTGTTAATGTCCTAGTCTGGAAAGCGTCAAGAGGTGTGGTCATGTGACAGTTCAAAGAAAACTCTACTGGGTTTTTTGGGTGCTTGTGGGGAGTTTTTAGCTAACTCCTTGAAAGAAGTTGATGACCTCGGGTTTCTGTTTATTATAGCCTCCTTAGGTCTATAGTTGAAAACAGACTGGTCAGCAATACATCCCTGTGCAACATTTTTATTTTTTCTCTTGTGCTTGAGGCTGTGCTTCTGATACGGCAGAATCCTTAAAATAAACGCCTGTGTAGTGAACTAAGCCTCAGGTCAAAATCTGGCCCTGAGGGCCTTCCTGGGACAAGAACTGTTATTTCATTGATTTGAGTCCAGAAACACAA
>NC_056505.1:43859605-43892112 GCF_014905685.2 Nematolebias whitei | reverse complement strand
TTCTAAGTGTGTCCTGCACTGATCAATTGAAAGAACACTCTCTTTTTTATTATCATTACTATTTTACAATATCTTGATAATCAAAAGTGTGTTTAGTTCAAACCATTTTAAATGTTGAAGTGAACTACTCATTTTGAATCAACTGTGAAACAGTATTAATGATTTTTAATCCTCATTCAAAGTAGAAATCAAGTTAATGTCTGTTACAAGAGTAATGATGCATTTTTGATCTTCTGTCTGAAATGAGAAGTAGTGAGTCGGTCAAAAGTGAAGGAACGGTCAAAAACATGTTTATTGGAACGAAATGACATGTTTATCTCTATCAGACAGATACAAGGAAAACGGCTCCTAAAAGTCTCTGTTCTTCAAAACCTGCTGCTGCATCAGCTGACACTGTATGTTCCAGATGAAGACAAATCCATTTTTGGTCGCAGCGTAAACAAACAAGTCTTTGAAGGTTTCACAACAGGCCTGCTTCAGACCATTGCCACCATCTTGGACTCCCTGTGGCTGCGCACTTCCGAGTCAGGACACTCCGAAAACCCATGGATCCCCTCTTCAGATGTCAAGGCCAAAAGCTCTGCAGCGGAGTCCCTTAACACTCGTGCCCAAGATCTAATCAGCTATGTGGTGAACATGGGTTTGATTGACAAGCTGTATGGGTGCTTCTTGTCAGTCCAAGGCCCTGTAGACGAGCACCCCAAGATGTCTGCGTTCCTCCAGCAAGCATCAGCTCTGCTGTATAGCATGTGTAAATTGTGCTTTGTCATAACTGGACGTGCTCCCAGTATATTTGACAACAAACGCCAGGACCCAACAGGACTCACAGCCCTGCTGCAGTCCACAGACTTGGTGGGAGTGGTGCACACCCTGTATTGTATTCTGCTGCACAGTTTCTCACCAGAGTCCGCATCTCAGAGTCAAGAACCCTACAGCCCTGAGGTCATCCAGGTGGCTCTGCAGGGCATTCGCTTCCTCAACAGTTATGCCCTTCTTGACCTTTCTGCCTTCCAGTCTGTTCTAGGAGCTGAAGGCCTCTCTCTGGCTTTCCGACACATCGTCAGCTCGCTGCTGTGGTACTGCACCCAACATTCATCTGAAGACCTGCTGCACGAAGTCATCATCTGTGTGGGCTACTTTACTGTCAACCATCCTGACAACCAGGTGATCGTGCAGTCTGGCCGCCAGCCCAGCGTCTTGCAGAAACTGTGTCAGCTGCCCTTCCAGTACTTCAGCCACCCGCGCCTCATCAGAGTGCTGTTTCCGAGCCTGATCTCGGCCTGCTACAACAACTCTCAGAACAAAGTCATCCTGCAGCAGGAGATGAGCTGCGTGCTGCTCGCCACCTTCATTCAGGACTGTGCTGAAAATGAAAAAGATTTGAACTGTAAAGTCAGTAAAACGGTTTTCCAGTGGACGGTGGATTACTGTGGATTATCCATCCGCTTCCCAAGAGATCAGTGGGATTCAGCTCTGCAGTTTTTTCTCAAGAAGCAGGAGTGATGGAGAGGTCCTCCATCAAAAAGCACACCTTAAATGTTGCTAAAGACACTGTAAGAATGTGGAGGGGGTTCGTTTGGTTTGGCGTTTTGGTCTAAATCAAAAAATGTTCAGTTTGTCAGACAAGCCTTATTATATGTTGCATCTGTTTGAATTTCGTAAAATATTACACTGACCATAAAAATAATTTGCACATAACTTCTTTTATTTTTTTGTTGTTCGCCGAACACAACTAAGCTGTTTGGATTTATGCGTCTGTTATTCTGTTGATAAAAATAAAAGGTTTACTTCGACAGTGTTTTCTAATTTGCCAAACAGTTTTTCTTAAACGTTTTTTGTGTTAATTTATTGTTCTTGGTGAAATTTTTGAATGTTGACGACTAGAAGAGTTCCTCTAGTCCTCAGAATGCCAGTTACACGTTCGGTCGCACATTTGGCTCGAGATTCGTTTAATTCGTTTATGTTTCACTCTCATGTTAGGAGCATTTATAATTTATTGTTATTTGCCTTTATAATGTTAATAAACTACTTCTGTTCATGCAAAAAAATTTCTTTTTTTGATTGCCAAATTTACTTCCCCCTGAGGCACAGAGGCACATGCTCTATTCAGCCTCTTCTTGACTGCCTGGCTGACATCCGGGACTGGATGGCTTTAAACTTCTTAAGCTTCAATGAGAAGAAGTCTGAAGTCATGCTGTTCCATCCCAGTGGCTCACTCATGAACCATGACATTGACCTTTTCTCTCTAGCCCCGCTAGAGAAACAAAAGGTGACTAATCTGGGGGTGATAATGGACCTGTCCTTAAAACTCAACAGTCACGTAAACATGATGGTCAAATCCTGTTTTTTTCAGCTGAGACGGCTGTCTAAGCTGAAGCCTGTACTCTCCAAAAAGAACCTCGAGACAGTGATCCACGCCTTCATAACATCTAGGCTTGATTACTGCAATTCACTTCTGTTTGGAATCAGTCAGTCCTCCATTGCTCGTCTACAACTGGTCCAAAATGCTGCAGCCCGATTTTTAACTGGTACAGGCTATAGAGAGCACATCACGCCAGTTTTTGGCCTCCCTGCACTGGCTACCCATTCACCTTCGGATCCATTTCAAAATTCTCATGTATGTTTTTAAATCACTGAACAGTTCCGCCCCATCCTATCTCACTGATCTTCTGCAGCCATATGTCCCACCGCGCTCTCTGAGGTCAGCAGACCAGATGCTTCTCTCAGTCCCAGAAACCCGTCGTAAGCTCAGGGGTGACAGGGCTTTCTCTGTTGCAGGTCCACGACTGTGGAATGAGTTGCCACTGAGTGTCCGGCAGGCTCCCACACTCTCAGTCTTTAAGTCTCGCTTGAAGACCCACTTCTATTCGCTTGCCTTTAACACGGTGTGATTTGTTTTGGTCCGGTCTGTTCTCTACTCTGTTGGCCATTTTTGTTAGCTTCTGCTGCTATTTGTATATGTATTTCTATTTTATGTTTTCCTGTCTGCTGTGTATGTTTGGTTCTTTTGTACAGCACTTTGGTTGGCCTTGTTGCTGTTTTAAGTGCTATATAAATAAATTGGTATGGTATGGTATGGTATCTTTCTGTCTGTTCTTAAAACAATCTACTCTTTCTCCTAGACTTTTAATGACCCTCTTACGTCACTAAGACCACACCCCTGTTGGTTCTTTCAACCAATCAGGAAGTTCTCAGAGGAACCGGAAGTGACCTCTTTAAAAGGGTCAACACTTCCTAGTTCCAGCAGAACAACGGGAACTACGCAGAACAAAGTTCCGAGCAGAACAAGTTCCAGAGAAGTTTCTAATGGAGTGACGAGAGTCCGTCGATGCCACGACGTCTTGGTGTGGCTCTATCCGACGGAAGCTCTGAACAATGAGGAAGTCTGTTCAGTGATGATCTCACGACTCCTGAGGTCTCTGCTATTCTTACGGAGACGCTGAAAGGTGGTTTGAAGTGGAACTTTACGCCGGAACTGAAATATCTTCAGAAAGGTAAAGAGTCGATCTTCAACTGCGAAGTGTACCGTGGGTTAAGCTGGGTCCAAAGGAGTGTGTTGTTTCTGGTTATAATAGACATATTCCCTCACCCATCTCTCTCCATTTAAACTTCATTTTCCCATCTTTAAAACTCTTCTATCTGCCAGTAATTAATCCAGATATTTTCATAAATGTCTGTTGTAATTAGTTGCAAGTGAGATACCATGGCCGTATGGTTCTCATTGTAAAGCTCATTAATTAAGCTGTCTTATTGAAATCAATCTGCCAATTATTGTAAATGTGTGATGTGTTTAAATCGTTTTTTAAATAAACGACCCACTGTTGTTGGTGAGTCAAAGATAAAACACGTTTCCGTCCACATTTAATCATTCAATGCACGATAGTACTCTGTCCAGAAAAATGAAAGAATCCGTTTAAATTATGAATAATATCAGAGACAGATATAGTTCATTACATACTGGTGGCCTCGTACGGTTTCATAAAATGGACTGTTTTTCATGTAACACTTGAATTTACGTTGGCATATCTTGATCTTAACTGAAATTAGCTTAAAAACGCTTTATTCTGTTAGACTGTGAAACACAGCATTTTGCAGCTGTGGTGTTCAGAGAAAAGTGCAGCTTTCTAATCTATCAGCTGTGTGGTTCGGTTCTAGAGAACGGCTCGGACGAGTCGGTGTTCTAAGAACGACACTGTTTTTAGAGCTGAAGCTAGGTCAATGTGTTCATTTAAAGCTGAAATGGTACATCTGTTGTGTAACTGAAGCTGGGTTTGTGGTAAAACGCTTTATTCTGTTTAAACTGTGGTGCAGAAAGGGGGTTCTGCCCGGTTCTGTCGCTCGGTTCTGATTCGTTCGAACGAGTCGTTTTAAATGGATGGAAAGCTGTTTCAAAGCTGGGCTCCGTCTCAGGCCACTGTTAAAATTGCTTCGTTATATTTGGAGCAGAAAATAGTGCATTTTGACAGTATTAATGGACGAAAGTTGACCGGACTTTTCAGGCTAATGCTATCACGCTAGCCGAAATCACGAGCAGTGATTGGTCGAAAACCGCTGTTTGGGTAGCTCTGATTCGCTGAGAGACGAGTGACGTGTCTGTCGTCACTTTCTCTGATGTCAGATTATAAAACCCACCCCCGCTGCTGCTCTGATAATTGGTTGATTCAGTCACGTGACCCCGGAAACGAGTCTCGGTTCAACCGAAGCCTCCACTGTGTTTAAAATCGCTAAATGGAGCTGCCACTGTTCCCACAAAACTCATGTGTTCATGCAGATAGACGTGCTTGCTAAAGCTACGCCACGTTTAAGCTTTGAATCCGTTCAGAAAACGCTGATGTGACCGAGTTTCGCCGATGCTAATTTTACCTAACGGCTAACAACCGTATGTCAACGGAACGATCCACAGGAAGTTGTCATAGACTCCTGCTGGTACAAATAAGCTTACACCGCCACCTGCTGTTGAAAGAGGAGTATAACAGTTTTCCTGAAGGGGAGACTGATAATCTCCTCATCATTTTTTTTTCTTTTCACCCAACCTGGTTTAATGAGTAACTGTTAAATAGCGAATTCTGGTAAATGAAACTGCTTAAAAAGCGTTTAAAAAACTAAAGTTGCCGTGAGACTTTTAGAAAAATTGCAGGTTTATTTAATGTTAAGTGCTTTAGAGTAAATATCACTGAGAAGCCTGGTTCTTGTATCTGTTTGATTTAAGCACATTAAGTAACACTGCCAGAAAAAGGCATTAAAGAGCAGATAGTGAGAGATTCAGGTTATAAGGCTGAGTGAGATAAGACACACACACATATGTAGATTGGCAATTCACACCTAAACAACATTAACAGTAAGAGTCTTTTGTTCTTCTAATTCACAGACAAGGCCCCTCTGTTCCCATCAGGTGTGAAAACCGGCTGGGAATCTGTTTTAAAGTTGCATTATAGGTTTTTGAAAGTGGAAATCTGAGGCTTCCTCCTCTGTTAAGAGACGTCTTTTCTCTTTTTACATAAATTGCCTCCTTCACCCCCCTCTCAAACCATCTGTGTTCTCGGTCCAAAATGTGTACATTTTGGTCCTCAAAAGAGTGTCCCTTATCTGTGAGGTGGAGGTGAACATCTGAGTCTTGTCCTGTGGAGCTGGCTTTCCTGTATTGAGCCATGCGTCTGTGAAGAGGCTGTTTAGTTTCTCCAATGTAGAGGTCTGGACAGTCCTCGCTGCACTGGACCGCATACACTATACCACTCTGTTTGTGTATGGGTGTTTTGTCTTTAGGGTGGACCAGCCTCTGTCTGAGAGACCTGCTGGGTTTGAAATGTACTGGGATCTTGTGTTTGTTGAAGATCCTTCTGAATTTCTCTGATACTCCAGCAACATAAGGGATGACAATGTTTTTCCGTCTGTTGTTCTCCTTTTTCTGTTTATTAGTGTGTTTTGTAGATTTCCTCGCTGACTTGACAAAAGCCCAGTTAGGATATCCACATGTTTGAAGAGCTTCTTGAATGTGTTTCTGTTCCTTTTCCTTCCCTTCTGTCTTCGTGGGGACGCATTCGGCCCGATGTTGTAAAGTTCTGATGACAGAGAGTTTGTGTTCCAGTGGATGGTGGGAGTCAAACAGAAGATACTGGTCTGTGTGGGTTGGTTTTCTGTAAACTTCAATGTTGAGGCTGTCCTCGCTCTCCAACTGAACCAAACAGTCCAAAAAAGGCAGCTTGTCGTTTGCATCCTCTCTGGTGAACTTGATGTTGCTATTGACGGAGTTAATGTGTCTGGTGAACGCTTCTATTTCCTTGGCTTGGATTTTGACCCAGGTGTCATCCACATAACGGAACCAATGGCTTGGTGTTGTTCCCTCATAGGAGTTTAGAGCTCTCTGTTCCACTTCCTCCATGTAGAGATTGGCAACAATGGGTGACACTGGAGATCCCATGGCACAGCCGTGCTTCTGTCTGTAAAAACTGTCATTGAACTTGAAATAAGTATTGGAGAGGCAGAGATCCAACAGGGTGCAGATCTGGTCTGGGGTTAAGTCGGTCCTGTTGATTAAGTCCTTGTCTTGTAGAAGTTGTTTTCTGACGGTTTCTACTGCTTCAGAGATGGGTATGCATGTGAAAAGAGAAGTCACATCATACGATACAAGGGTTTCTCCTGGGGTTAGTTTCAAGTGTTGAACTTTGTTAGCAAAATCAATGGAGTTCTTTATGTGATGAGGTGTGTTTCCAACAAGAGGAGCTAAAATACCAGCCAGATGTTTAGCAATATTATATGTCACTGAGTTCATGCTGCTGACGATGGGTCTGAGTGGTGTTCCTTCTTTATGTATTTTTGGAAGTCCATAAAGACAGGGAGTGGCTTCCCCTGGGTACAATCTATAATACAACAATCGATTGATTGTTTTCTCCTTTTCAAGTTTTTGCAGGTAATCTGTGACTTTCTTTTTGTAGGCACTGGTTGGGTCCCTCTTCAGGGTCTCGTAGGTATTGCCGTCGCTCAGTAGTGTGGTTATTTTTTCCCGGTAATCAGAAGTGTTGAGGACTACTGTGCATCTTCCTTTATCAGCTGGTAAAATGGTGATGTTTTGGTCCTGGCTGAGTGATGTTACAGCTTTCCTTTCCTGTGGTGTGAGGTTTGAAGGAGGCGGTTTGGCACTGGAGAGGGTTGCTGATATTTTCATTCTGAGTTGTTCTGCCTCTCCTTCCGTCAAGTTGTTGTTCCTAATCACGGATTCAGTGGCCGTGATTAGTTCCACAACAGGTATTTCTTGTGGGGAGATGGCAAAGTTTAGTCCTTTTGTCAGCACATCTTTCTCAGGCTGTGTCAATGTCCTGTTAGACAAATTTCTAACCCACTGGTCCTGAAAATAAGTGTGGCGACAAACTCCTGATCTTGACCGATGGTTTGTGATGAGAAAACAGCTCTCTGTTGTAATTTTAGAAACGTACTTTTTTGGCGTTCCTTGCTCTTTTGATGCTGTGAAAGCTGGGCTTTTTCAACGAAACAAGAAACTTCTTCCAACAGAGGAAGTGGTAGCCGAGTAGACAGGTTCTGGAGGGTCTGATCCATTTTGAGTGAGAGAGCTTCAATGGTGAAGTGTATCTGTCTTATTCTCTCTCAGTGATGGAAATGTGTTTATAAGTTGAGGGACAAACAAGAACCTTAGTTAGAAAGGTATAGGGAAATATAACATTATAAATGCCATGTATATTTGTTGCATGAATGATGTTGGAGTGTGATTGAGTGTCTGCTGTATGAATGATAGTGTGTGTTTGTTAATGTATAACTAATATGGGTTACTTTACAGATGTATAAAATTGAAAACTGATAACTTTAGCAGCCATCTAGTACAAGGTCACTTAATGACAGGAAGTGTACACAGACTTATAAAACCAAAGGCGGAGGAAAAAATCATCACATCAGGCATATAATTGGTAAGTGACCTTTTTAAATTAACATACATTTATTTAAATAACTTTTCAAGACCAACAGGTACAGTTCAAACTGGCAGCCCAGACAGAAAACAGAAATCTCCGCACTCAAGTTGATAAAAAAAAGGGGAATCCTTGCAGTGTTCTGGTCCTGATCTTATTTCTTCCAGCAGTATGTGCAGATTTTTGCATATCCAGCTATGGGGACATCAAGCTGAATTACACCTTGGGCGAGGCAACCACCTTCCAGTTCGGCCTGTGCAGTGTCATAGTGTGTGGAGAACACCAGGCCAGCTGGAGAGGGTATTATCTTTGTGTGTGCAAGCATTCAGCTTTGCCTGGCCCTTCAGCAACAGCATTGACAGTCTGCAGATGCCGACACGTACTTCGGAAAAGAGAGATGCTGTAGAGGGTCTGGCTGAGCAATTAGGACCTGCCTCTCTGATGGCCATACAAAACCGCATGGCACTGGACATGGTATTAGCCGAAAAGGGGGGAGCCCATGCTATGATTGGAGAAAAATGTTGTACTTTCATCCCTAACAACACTGCCCTGGACGGATCAGTGACCAGAGCACTTGAGAGACTGAGAAGACTGAGTAAGACCATGCACGAACACTGAGGCAGTGAGAACCCCTTAGAAGAATGGTTTTCAAACATGTTTGGTAAATGGAAAACATTAGTAATCTCTCTGTTAGTGTCTATGGCTACATTTTTAGGGATCATGGTGGCCTGTGGTTGTTGCTGTGTGCCCTGCTGTCGTTCACTGGCAGTCAGATTTATCACCTCTGCAATCATAAAAGGTGGCAGTGCGTGCCCTCCTGCTTACCAAATGTACATCCAGGGACGAGACATGGAACTATCCTTAATTGCCATCACACAGCTACTGGAAGAGGCTGACTGTTTGCGGCAGCTTTAAAGTTGCCTGTTTTGCTAAAATGCTGCATTGTGTGTTTACCAAGAAAGATGAGGGAAAGTTTCTTTTCCTGTACAGGTGGACTTTGGGTCAGAAATGACCACCGTCACAGAGGCGTGAGGTGATGTCCTGCTTTCTTCCTTCAAATGAACAGCTGCCTCAGGGGGTTTTCCAGGACATGCAGAGGTACACCTATTCAGGGATGGATAGTTTGGAGTAATGGTCTCTTTCAGAGACCAAAAGGGGGAAAATGTAAAAACAATTTTATCTGCTGCGCTGTATTGCTCAATGTATCACAACTGTATCTTGTCCTTTATTTGTATCTGCTTGACCTTTGGATCTGCTTGTCTTTTGGTATCAACAAGTACAGATTGAACTAAACCAGAAAATGCATTTGAGTTTGTTGTGTATGGGACATGAACTAACAGGGAGCTGCTGGTGTGTGTCCCACCTGATGACAAGATCACCAGTAAACTGGAACGGCAGAAGAAAATAATAAAACAACTCCATAAAAGGACTTCCAGGAAATGGACATCAGTTTGAACTAGTTTAGACAAAGAACTGAAAGAATGTTGTGACACGTCTCTGGGTGGAGCTTTTATGCTTAAATACCGAAGAAGCTGACGCTCCTGTCAGACGCGTCTTGGGTTTTTGCTGTATCTCTGTTGGTTTGAGGTAAGAGCGTCTCCTTTCAGCTGAAAGCTTTAATAAATGTTGGTAATACATTTTAACTTGAATCTCTCTGACTGATTATTGTGTCTTTTCTCCATGTATCTCTGAACCAATGAGAGGAACAGGTGAATAGGCTGAAAACTCTGAATTGTTGTGTTGATTTTCCTTGACATTAGGAACATATGGAACAATGAGATCTGTAATATAAGATGGGGCTAGGTTGTTGAGAGCTTTGTAGGTTAGATAATAATAACAATGAGGTATAAAATTAGCCCACATGCTTTTTTTACTCGTAATAACTGACGTTAGGGGTACTGTGATGTCCCAATGAGCTCTGAGAAGCAGGATTCCACCTTAACAGTCTCCTCCACTGGGATCAGCAGAAGTGTCAACCTCAAAGACACACTGTCCCTGCTCCAAGTTTCTGCTGAGGCCCAGGACTGTCTGCTGGGTCCACACCAGCGCTCTCCTGTCCTGTTTGGACTGGACTCTGTCTCTGGTTGCACAATAAGGTAAAGCTGAAGTCTTCCTCTCAGTCCTGATCAGTAGTAGCAGCTAAGGTCTGTGATGGTGTTCTGTTTGTGTCTCTGCAGACTGAAGGACATCGTCAACTGCTCCTTGGTCTCCCAGCTGCTTCTGGAGGTTCTAAGAGGACCAGATTATCATCTGGATGTGGCTTCCTTTGGGAACTCCCTATTAGACAGCTCCTTGGACTGGGTACAAATCAAGACCAGCACCAGTCCCACGGTGAGAGCAGAGAGGAGGTGGGGGTCTCAAGGCAACAGTGGGGCTGCCTTTTGCTCACTGTAGTCTTCTTCAGGACCATACTAACCTTGTTTGGAAATTTTTTGTTAGGGAGTTTCCAGAGGTTTTGAGTTAAGCCGATATCTCACTGGGCTGCACTTGTTGGATTCTGGTTATAAACTCAAAATCGTAAAAATTAACCAACAAGTTTCTATTGCAGTCCCTCTGTTTTTAATTAAGTCAGCAGTAAAGCAGGGTTGTTAGAAGTAAGATTTTGAATTATATTCTGAATTTGTCAGGGAGCCAATGGAGAGAAGCTAAAACTGGAGATATATGATCTCTCCTACTAACTCCAGTTAAGACTCTGGCAGCAGTATTTTGGTATTAACTGATGACTTTTTAAAAGAAGTATTTGGACATCCAGATAACACACCATTGCAATAGTCCAGTCTAGATGTGACAAAAGTATGAACCAGTTTTTCTGCATCATTTTTAGATGAGATGTTTCTAAGTTTAGTGATATTACACAGGTGGAAGAAGGCAGTTCTAGTAATGTTTTTAAATGTGGGGGTTAAAAGACATGTCCTGATCAAAAATAACACCAAGATTTTTAACATGGGGCAGCTGTGGCTGAGTGATTAGAGCAGTCGTCCTCCATTGTGAGAGTTGGGTGTTCGAATCCACCAGCAGTCACATGCTGAAGTGTCCCTGGGCAAGACACTGAACCCCTCATAGCCTCTGATGTGTATCCCATCAGTGTATGAATGTGATCTAAAGCACTGATTAGTCTCATTAGAATGATTTGTTCAATTAGCTTTGTAGAGATCTAGTAGAGTGCTGTATGAATGGGTAAATGAGGCACAGATTGTAGTGTAAAGCACGTTGAGTATCTTGAAATAAGATAGAAAGGCGCTATTTAAGTACAGTCCATTTAACATTAGAGCTGGAGGCCAGATTAATGCCATCCAAGGAGGGCGAAAGACTGAAAAATTCATTCCTAAGATGCTCAGGTCCAAAAACTAAAACCTCAGTCTTGTCTCTATTCAAAAGCAGAAAATTTAGGGTCATCCAAATTTTTATGTCTTTAAGACATGCTTGTAGTCTAAATAATTGATTGTATTAACTGGATTTCATGGACAAATATAACTGTGTATCATCAGCATAACAATGAAAATTTATCCCTTGCTGTTTAATAACTTTACCTAATGGAAGCATATTTAACAGGGCTATTCAACTGGCAGCCCGCGGGCCATTTCCAGCTCACGGGTGACTTCAATCTGGCCCACCAATACTTCATTGTTGTTGATGTTCATTTGTTTCTGGGTTTGGGTTCTGGGTTCCGTTTATTGCATTTATGATTCAATGCAATAAAATAATCAAATTTAAAAAGTAACAAATCATTGTAATACTTGGTTTATTTACAGAATGATTTTAATTGATGGATGTCTGACCCCTGAGCTCTGGCTTTCAGAAACTGTGGCCCCCTGAGCAGTTATGTTGAATAGCCTTGATAAGTTAGTGTATTGGTCCAAGCACTGAACCCTGAGGAACTCCATGACTAAAGCCTCCAGTATACTCCGGCGTACGTCAGTCCGCGGAGGTCCACGTGTACCAGATTAAGGCTCCAGTATACTCGCACGGACATTTTTCCACGCAGACTCGACGCACACTGTCCCCAGAGGGTTGAGACGTCATACTTGAGCGTCCACCCTGAGAAGTTGCAGAACAGCTCCGCAGGCAAGGGGCGTTTACCTTCGGGACAAATTGAGGTCGCCGTTTGGTCATTTGCTGACACGCCTACTGGATTGATTGACAGATCGCAAAAAAAAAAACAAGAGCTGGCAGCCCCAGCTGCGTTCTGTGTTTATATGTTGTTAATACAAGTTCTAAAAAAAACAAAAAAAAAACAGGCAGCATTGGCCCTGCAGCCCACACACCAGACCAGCCCACCAGGCAATCTTCACACTCCTGCAGCCACGCTGGGACTGATTTTAATTCTTTTGTGACAAGTTCCTTCTGTCAGCTGCAGGGAAATTTATGATTTTATCTATTTTAGAACACCTTAAAAATGATGGGCATGTTTAGACTCGTTTTATTGTCTGAATGTTTCTAAATCGTCCTCACTAATGAGTTCCATTTTTTTCAGTAGGGTTTTTAGCACGTAACTGGTTCTGCCATTTTGGTGCTATTTCAACATATATCAAAACGTTTAGCTCATTCAGGACATCCCTGCTGAGACTTTTGGTATTTGTGCAAATTTTAGTTTTTGAAGTGATTAGCAGGCAACACAGTGGTGCAGTTGGTAGAGCTGCTGCCTCTCAACAAGCAGGTCACCCCGGTTCAAATCCCAGCCCGGGACGTTTTTGGGTGGAGTTTGCACGTTCTCTCTGTGCTGCGTGGGTTTTCTCCAGGTACTCCAGTTTCCTCCCACAGACCAAAAACATGCATGTCAGTCTGATTGGTAACTCTAAACTGTCCCTAGGTGTGTGTGTGTGTGTGTGTGCGTGCGTGCGTGCGCGAGAGAGAGAGAGAGAGTGCGCGAGAGAGAGAGAGAGCGAGAGAGAGAGAGCGAGAGAGCGAGAGAGAGAGAGCGAGAGAGAGCGAGAGAGCGAGAGAGAGAGAGAGAGAGAGAGCGAGAGAGAGCGAGAGAGAGAGAGAGAGAGAGAGAGAGAGAGAGAGAGAGAGAGAGAGAGAGAGAGAGTGCGCGAGAGAGAGAATGGTTGTTTGTCTCTATGTGTCCCTGTGATGGACTGGAGACCTGTTCAGGGTGTCCTCCACCTCTCACACAGTAACTGTTGGATATGGGCACCAGTGACCCCCACAACCCTAAAAAGAAGTGGGTGAAAATAATGGATGAATGAAATGATCTGTTTTTGTCAATGAAAATGAATGGATCTCTCTTCACATTCATCAAACCCTTTGGGCTGTTTACAACCGTTTACTGCTCATTTCAGCTTTTTATGCTCTTTTCAGTTTCTTTCTGCTAAATTAACCTTTTTTTGTGCTTTTCAGCAACTTTTAAGGCATTTTCTCTTAAGTTTAGCCCCATATTTTGCTTTTTGTTGTTGATCATTTCCGCCTTTTGAGCTTCTTTCTAATAATTTCAACTTTTAATAAAAATAAAAAAAAATATATTATTATTATAAATTCTTCCTATTATAAATAATGCTCCTTTAAACCTTTCTGCTAAATTCAGCTCTTTTCTTTAGCTTTTTCCTCTACTTTTTTTTTTCATTTCAGCTTTTTTAACTTATTCAGCCTTGCTTTCTCTATTTCAGTTTTTCTACACATTTCTTCTGTTTTTCTGCTGCTTACAGCAAATGTAAGCTGTTCAAACGCAGCTCACATTAACAGTTAGAGATTAAGCTTTTTCTGCTGGTTTCAGTGTCAGCAGCTTTCAGCTAAAATCCTTCATCAATAAGCATTCACACAGCCTTTTCACATGTAATGACATTTCTCTAGTTTATCTTTATCATCAGTGTGTTTTCTAGAGCTGGACGTTCAGAATTGTAGAGTCAGATGTTTTCTGTCATTAGGAGAGCTCCTTGCTGGTGTCAAAAAATAAATACAAAAACTAAAGGAAGGAGGCTTGGGCCCCAGGCAACACTGTGACTATTCATCCATCCATTATCTTTACCCGCTTATTCCATTTTGGGTCACCGGTGCCCATGTCCAGCAATCCACTGGGACTATTCTCAAAGAAAATTTGTTGCAATTTTTTTTTTTTGTTTGAACATGTTCAAAGTTCATGCAACAGGAGTGTGAGGTTCTGTGATTCAAGTGAGGGAAATTACAACCCCAAAAATGTTTTGAGATGTTTTAGCATTTGCGGAACGGTTGCTCTTCATTGACTATTAAACTATAAGTAACTTTAAATATTGGTTGAATTTTCATGTATACTTACTTATATTTGATTTGTAATGTTGCTTTCTAATCATTTGCTTAACTTCTCCAGGATGCACAGAGTTGTAGCATTCCATTGTCACGACATTTAGAAATTGAATGGACCAAATACGGAGCCATGATGAACCCCCAAGCTCAGATTGTGAGCATCAAAGAAGTCATTCAGACCAACAGCAGCAGTTTGGTAAGACCTCTGTTTTGCAGAAGTTCCTGTGTTGCTGTATATTTTCAGTGTGTGCACAAACTTATGCAAATCGCTTTTTTATTTTATTTTTATTTTTAAAACTAATACCTAGAATAAATGTGTTGGTTTGACAGATGATTTGTACAGGATCTGTTACAGTAAAGTAATCTGATATTTTACAGGAGGACTTATAGCCCAACGTTATTAGGTAGCTTTCTGTAAATAATATACAAACTAAAATATTGAATATTGTAATTTCCGGACTATAGAGGGCACTTGAGTATAAGCCGCGCACACACACACACACACACACACACATACATAAAAAAAAAAACAGGCACCGGTAGTCTCATCAATACATGTCTCTGTTGGGGAGGTGTCCTCGTGACTCAGTGAAGACAGAGAAGGAATACTTTAGTCATATAAATCAACACCTTAGGCAGTATGACAATGTAACTTGTATTCAATTCAATTCAGTTTATTTATATAGCGCCATATCACAACAAAGTAGTCTCAGGGCACTTTACAGGAACATTCACATACAAAGAAAAGCCAATTAGTAAAGTTCTCTATCTAAGGAACTTGTATGTAGGTCTGAGCGATATGGATCAAAATGGGTATCTTGCTATTTTTAAGATAAATCGTGATATACGATATATATATATCAATATTTTTTTCTTTCCATAAAGTAATAAAAATATATTTCTGAGTCAAAGCTTTGTCCCAGTTGTCACACAGACACATTTATTAATAACAGCTGTACCTGTACAAAATAAATGTACAAAAAAACTATTTACATATACTAAAGTTTGATTTTTAGACATTTATTTACATATATAAGTACAAGCACAATTTATATAAGTACATATACAAGTACAAGTACATTGTTGCCATTGTTGACTTTTATTTTTGTCTGTACTTTATATGTTCTGTCTGGAACAGATCTCTCTTGTAAATGAGTCCTCGTGGCTCAATGAGGCTAGCCTGTATAAATAAAGATTGAATTAATGAATGAATATGAGCGCCCGGGTGTATAGAAGCTAAATGCTTTAAATGCTTTTGGTGGCTGGAAGCTTTTTAGTCCCCCCCCCCCCACCCCGAAAAATTTATATATAGCTGCAGCAATGTATAAGCCGCGGGGTTCAAAGCCTGTGAAAAAAGTAGCAGCTTATAGACCAGAAAGTATGGTAAATCTGTGTAACTTTAAGAAGATGCAGACTTTAAAAGACTATATACTGCCTGCATTTTGTTTGTTAAAATATGGCCCATTCCTGAAGCGTAGGCTGGTTATTATTTGTCTCATAAGAAGTGGTGTAAACATTTCCTGTATATCTTCTTCTTCTTTCAGCTTTTCCCTCTTCAGGGGTTGCCACAGTGAATCATCTTCCTCCATCTCACTCTGTCTTCACTCCAACTACCTCCATGTCCTCCCTAACTGCATCCATATATCTTCTCTTTGGTCTTCCTCTTTGTCTTTTTCTTGGCAGCTGAATTTCTAACATTCTTCTACCAATATACCCACTGTCCGTCCTCTGGACATGTCCAAACCATCTCAGTCTGGCCTCTCTAACTTTATCTCCCAGTTGTTCAACCTGTGCTGTACCTCTGATGATCTCATTCCTAATCTTATCCATCCTTGTCACTCCTAAGGAGAACCACAACATCTTAATTTCTGCCACTTCCAGTTCTTTCTCCAGTTTTTTGTCCATGTCTCTGTCTCCAGACCATACAATATAGCTGGTCTCACCACTGTCTTCTAAACTTTTCCTTTGCCCTTTGCTGACACCCTGTTTTCTCATATCACTCCTGAAACTTTTCTTGATCCACTCCATCCTGCCTGCACTGATTAGTCTCTTTAGAATTGTTTGTTCAATTAGCTTTGTAGAGATCTAGTAGAGTGCTGTATGAATGGGTAAATGAGGGCACAGATTGTAGTGTAAAGTGCTTTGAGTATCTTGAAATAAGATAGAGAGGCGCTATATAAGTACAGTCCATTTGCCATTTACCAGAGCAAACAAGAAGGGGCTCAGAGGCGATCCTTGATGCAATCCCACCTCCACCTTGAAGCTATCTGTCACTCCTACAGCACATCTCACCACTGTCCTGCTGTCATGCATGTCCTGTACCCGTCTAACATACTTCTCTGCCACTCCAGATTTCCTCATGCAATACCCCTTGGCACCCTGTCATATGCTTTTTCTAAATCCACAAAGACACAATGGAGTTCTTTCTGACCATCTCTGTACTTCTCCATCAGCATTCTCAAAGCAAAGATGGCATCGGTGGTGTTCTTTCTTGGCATGAATCCATACTGCTGCTCAAAAATAGTCACCTCTTGTCTAAGTGTAGCTTCCACAATTCTCTCCCAGATCTTCAATATGTGACTCATCAACTTAATTCCCCCTGTAGTTGCTACAACTTTGTATATCACCCTTGTTCTTAAAAATGGGCACCAGCACACTTCTCCATTCGTCAGGCATTTTCTCATCCTCAAATATCCATCCATCCATTTTCTTCCGCTTATCTGGGGTCGGGTCGCGGGGGTAGCATCCTAAGTAGGGAGGCCCAGACTTACCTCTCCCCAGCCACTTTGTCCAGCTCCTCTGGGGGAATCCCGAGGTGTTCCCAGGCCAGCCGAGAAGCATAGTCCCGCCAGCGTGTCCTGGGTCCAAGTAGGTATCTCTGCAGACAAATTCGGAAGGCGTATCTGGGGGGGTCACATCTGATTGGACGAGGCGTATCCGGGGGGCCATATCTGATTGGACTATAGGAAAATGGGCGTGTCTGGCGGGCCACATCTGATTGGACGATAGAAAAATGGGCGTGTCCATCCGGACACATCTGATTGGACGATAGAAAAATGGGCGCTTCTGGCCGGCCACATCTGATTGGACGATAGAAAAAAAAAAGCTGAACGATAAAAAGCCGTTTGTGTTAACCACAGACACATTGTGTCTAAAAACAAGGCGTTATTGGCAGATTGTGTTAACCACAGGCATATTATGTCAATGGTGATAACTGGTTCGACATTAGCGGTGTATAAGGCTCAACATTGGCGGCGTCTCGGTTCGACATTAGCGGCGTCTCCATAACTTCTCTTTCCGCCTCTCTTAACACAGAACTTCCGGTTACATTTCAAAATAAGAGCAACATAACTGGGTAGTGGGGAGAGCTAAATGTTGGTTTTTTTTTAATGCCTAGTGTAGTGACGTAGGGCTAGGCTAGCTTCAGAGCTCCACTACAATCAATATTTAATAACGGGTTCTCACTTTTTCGAGCTACTTGACAGATATGTGACAGAGGTACTGTGTGGGAGATGGTCTAATCAGTGACATGAGACGTTAATTTTCTTTGACCCATCAAAATGAATGTGGTCATTTATTAACAGAATCAAAATTTAACATCAAAACATTGTACACTTGATTATACTGATCGGCTCTGATTAATAAAACTTGGCACGTTTTACTTAATAAAAACAACAGACATTTCTGAAGATATCTGGATTAATTACTGGCAAGATAGAAGAGTTTTAAAGATGGGGAATGAAGGAGTTTAAATGGAGGGAAAAGATGGATGAGGGAAAGTGTGTTGGCGAGGAACAGCACCCTCCATCCGATCCCAGCTCAGCCTCGGTACACTCGGTAGTGAAGCGACTCGTTACCTTTGCAGAAGATAGGTCAGCTCCGGTACGGAGTTCCATTTCAACGCTACCTTTCAGCGTCTCCTTAGGATGGCTGAGAATCGTCCGAAGTAGTGACGGTACTCCGTTCAACAACATGCTCACCTCCCGGGTGGACTCGCATGAGCTGTGAGTCCGTCAGCGGTTCCACCCAGATGTGGTCATTCCCTAATCCCAACTAGACTCGGAAGAACTCCCAACTAACTCCAGCACTTCAGAACTTTCGGAACTTCTGTTCTCAACTTTTGGAACTTCTGTTCTCCCTGGAACTAGGAAGTGTCGACTTTTAAAGAGTTCTGCTTCCGGTCACTTTTGGGAAGTCCTGATTGGTTGAAAGAACCAACAGGGGTGTGGTTTTAGTGACGTCAGAGGGTCATTACAAGTCAGAAAAACAGCGGAGATGTTTAGGAACAGACAGAGAAATGTTTTGGAGAGATGACAGACTTACAGGTGCCAGTTTTCTTGTTTCTGTCTGAGAGGTTTAAAAACATGACAGTTCGTTCCAATAAACTTGTTTGCGACTGTCTCCGACTTTTGACCGACATCACTCTCTCATTTCAGACAGAAGATCAAAAATGCATAATTACTTTGTAACAGACATTTAACTTGATTTCTACTTTGAATGAGGATTAAAAAATCATTAATACTGTTTCACAGTTGATTTAAAATGAGTGGTTCATTTCAACATTTAAAATGGTATGAACTAAACACACTTTTGATTATCAAGATATTGTAAAATAGTAATGATAATATAAAAAAGAGAGTGTTCTTTCAGTTGATTAGTTCAGGATACAATTAGAAAGTCTCTGGATGAGCTAATTTGTATTTCTGGATTCAAATCAATGAAATAACAGTTCCTGTCACATGAAGGTCTTCAGAGGCAGGTCTTGACCAGAGGCTTAGTTTACTACACTAGCCATAGCATTAAAAAACAAAATTCATTTTGGTTGTTGAAAAATGTGAAAATCGTTACAATTGATTCATAAAGAAAGAAAAATATTAATGATACTTAAACTGGCCTTAGGACAAAGGATGTTGCCTTTAACTTCACATTGTCTTGTTCAACCTGCAGTCACTGCAGATGAGTGATTGTCAGTTTCTGTAAGATTTCTGCAACTGGAGCAGGTATTTCTGTTTACTGGTTAACTTCCTCAGCTGTCTCACATTTTAAGAGTCAACCCTACTCCATGTTTCAGCTCCTTTCATAGATCAGATCTCATAGAAGAGCACTTCTAAAGAGCAAATTTTGTTTTTAGCGTTTGTTTTGGGCCATTATCTCGTCATAGGACTCAATCTTTAATTGAGACCAGACTTTTTGGACAAATGGGAGCAGGTTTCGCTTCAGATGCTTCATATTTCATTGTACCCAGACCACACTCAAAGCAACCTGTGTCAGGTGTGTAGTGAACTAAGCCTCAGGTCAAAACCTGGACCTTCGTGGGACAGGAACTGTTATTTCATTGATTTGAGTCCAGAAACACAAATTAAGCTCATCCAGAGACTTTCTAAGTGTGTCCTGCACTAATTAATTGAAAGAACACTCTCTTTTTTATTATCATTACTATTTTACAATATCTTGATAATCAAAGTGTGTTTAGTTCAAATTATTTTTAAATGTTGAAGTGAACTACTCATTTTAAATCAACTGTGAAACAGTATTAATGATTTTTAATCCTCATTCAAAGTAGAAATCAAGTTAGATGTCTGTTACAAAGTAATTATGCATTTTGATCTTCTGTCTGAAATGAGAAGGAGTGATGTCGGTCAAAAGTCGGAGAAAGTCAGAAAGAAGTTATTGGAACGAACTGTCATGTTTTTAAACCTAGCAGACGGTAAACAAGAGAAGCTGGCACCTGTGAGTCTCTCATTTCGCCATAACATTTCTCGGTCTGTTCTTAAAACATCTCACTACTTTTCTGACTTGTAGTAACCTCTTACGTCACTAAAACCACACCCCTGTTGGTTCTTTCAATCAATCAGGATTTCCCAAAAAAGGGACCGGAAGCGAACTCTTTAAAAAGTCGACACTTCTTAGTTCCAGTCAGTTCAAAGTTCTGAGACATGAACCAAAGTTCTGAGAGCAGAACCGAACGAAAGTTCTGAAGTGCTGGAGTTAGTTGGGAGTTCTTTCGAGTCTCGTGGGGATTATGGAATCTTCCACATCTGAGTGGAACTCTGACGGGCTCACAGCTCATGTGAGTCCACCCGGGAGGTGAGCGTGCTGTTGAACGAAGTACCGTCACTACTCCGGACGTTTCTCTGCTATCCTACGGAGACGCTGAAATGGTAACGCTGAAAGAGAACTCTACACCAAAGCCGAGATATCTTCTGCAAGGTAAAGAGTCGATTTCCACTACCGAAGTGTACCGAGGTAGAGCTGGGTTCGAATGGAGGGTGTCGTTCTTCGTCAACACATTTTCCCTCACACATCTTTTCTCTCCATTTAAACTCCTTCATTCCCCATCTTTAAAACTCTTCTATCTGCCAGTAATTAATCCAGATATTTTCAGAAATGTCTGTTGTAATTAGTTGCAAGTGAGAAATCATGGCCGTATGATTTCTCATTGTAAAGCTCATTAATTAAGCTGTGTTAGTTGTAATCAATCTGCCAATTAATGTAAATGTGTGATGTGTTTTTAAATCGTTTAAAATAAATGACCCACTGTTGTTGGTGAGTCAGAAATTTAAACACGTCTCTGTCCACATTTACTCCACAAAGCACGATATGACTTAGTCCAGAAAAATGAAAGAATCCGTTTAAATTAAGTATAATATCATGTACTTGAACTAGTCCAGATATTATAAAATGTAAGAGAGCACCCCTGAGCTGAATCCATCTCTCGGCTCTCTCACTACAGGTACAATCTACAACCCAAGAACAAAATAAAATCTTCTTGTGTTTGACAGTAGATTTAACGCTGGTTCTTAGAAACCTTCAGTTTTAAAACAGAGCTCATGTAACTTAACTAAAGAGTAGCAAATACAGCTAGCCAATCAGTGTTTGCCCCCCACAAACCCCTATTAGCCAGAAATGCCCACTTTTGGCCTGCAGAGAACCCCTTCTCCCTGGGTCTTCCTCTGGGTTTCCTCCCGGTGGGATGTGTCCGGAACACCTCACCAGGGAGGCATCCAGGAGGCATCTTAAACAGATGCCCGAGCCACCTCAACTGGCTCCTCTCGATGTAGAGAAGCAGCAGTTCTACTCTGAGTCCCTCCCGGATGATCGAGCTTCTCACCCTATCTCTAGGGGAGAGCCCAGACACCCTGCGGAGGAAACTCATTTCGGCCGCTTGTATCCGAGATCTCGTTCTTTCGGTCACAACCCAAAGCTCATGACCATAGATGAGGGTAGGAACGTAGATCGATCGGTAAATTGAGAGCTTCGCCTTTTGACTCAACTCTCTCTTCACCACGACAGACCTGTACAGCGCCCACTTCACTGCAGACGCTGCACCTATCTGCCTATCGATCTCGCCTTTCATTTTTCCCTCATTCGTGAACAAGACCCCAAGATACTTGGAACTCCTCCACTTGGGGCAGGACCTCCTCCCTGACCCGGAGAGGGCGCTCTACCCTTTTCCGGCTCCAGACCATGGCCTCGGATTTGGAGGAACTGATCTTCATCCCAGCCGTGTTGCACTCGGCTGCGAACCGTTCCAGCGAAAGCTGTAGATCACGATCTGATGAAGCCAACAGGACCACATCATCTGCAAAAAGCAGAGATGCAATCTTAAGGCCACCAAAATGGATCCCCTCAACACCTAAATAAAAGTTATGAACAGAATCGGTGACAAAGGGCAACCTTGGCGGAGTCCAAGTCTCACCGGGAACAAGCCCGACTTACTGCCGGCAGTGCGGACCAGGCTCTGACACCGGTCATACAGGGACCTAACAGCCCATATCATCAAAGGGCCCTGTACCCCATACTCCCAGAGTACCCCCCCACAGGGTTCCCCGAGGGACGTGGTCGAACGCCTTCTCCAAGTCCGCAAAGCACATGTAGACCGGTTGGGCAAACTCCCACGCACCCTCCAGGACCCTGCTGAGAGTGTAGAGCTGGTCCAGTGTTCCACGACCAGGACGAAAACCGCACTGCTCCTCCTGAATCCGAGGTTCGACTATCCGATGGACCCTCCTCTCCAGAACCCCCGAATAGACCTTACCAGGGAGGCTTTAGAGTATGATCCCCCTGTAGTTGGAACACACTCTATGGTCCCCCTTTTTGAATAGGGGGACCACCACCCCGGTCTGCCAATCCAGGGTAACTTCCCCCGATGTCCACGCAATATTGCAGAGTCGCGTAAGCCAACACAACCCTACAACATCCAGAGCCTTAAGGAACTCTGGGCGAATCTCATCCACCCCTGGGGCCCTGCCACCGAGGAACTTTTTCACCACCTCGGTGACCTCAGCACCAGAGATTGGAGGACCTGACCCAGAGTCCCCAGGCTCCGCTTCCTCAGTGGAAGACCGTGGGATTGAGGAGGTCTTCAAAGTATTCCGCCCACCAACCCACGACATCCCGAGTTGAGGTCAGCAGCTCACCACCCCCACTATAAACAGTGTTGGTGGTGTACCGCTTTCCCCCCTGAGACGCCGGATGGTGGACCAGAATCGCCTCGAAGCCGTGCGGAAGTCATTCTCCTTGGCCTCTCCAAACTCCTCCCATGCCCGAGTTTTTGCCTCAGCGACCACCCGAGCCGCATGTCGCTTGGACTGCCGGTACCCATCAGCTGCTTCCGGAGTCCCATAGGCCTATGCCATTGAATATTTGAGTCTAAAACCTCACTGTCATCTCTCTAAGACATTTCCAAAACTACACTGGTATGTCATCTAGTCCTACTGCCTTCCCCTTCTTCTTTCTTTCCAAAGGTTTCTGGACTTCACCCTCATTAATCTTTCCTGCTTCCTGGTACACAGTTTCTATGACCTCTACTCTTCTTTCTCTTTCATTCTCTTCACTAATTAGCTCGTCAAAGTACTTATTCCGTCTTCTTGTCACACTCTCCTCACTTGTTAGAACATTACCATTCCTATCTTTTAACAAGCCTAACCTGCTGCTCACCCTTTCCAGCCTGATCCATCTGTCTCGCCAATCGGTTTAAGTCCTTCTCGCCCTCTTTAGTGTCCAGCCTTCCATACAACTCATCATACGCCTTCTGCTTTGCCTTTGCTACCTCCCTCTTTGCTCTACATTGCATCTCCTTATATTCCTGTCTCCTCTCTTCAGTCCTCTCACTGTCATGTTTCTTCTTGGCTAACCTCTTTCTTTGAATAGCTTCCTGCACTTCATTATTCCACCACCAGGTTTCCTTATCATCCATTCTCTGTCCAGATGGCACACACAAGTACCTTCCTACCTGTCTCTAATTACTGCTGCTGTATTAGCCCAGTCATTTGAAAGCTCTTTCTTACCACCCAGAACCTTTAACAGCTCCTCTCTGAATTTCTCACATTCTTCCTTCTTCAGCTTCCACCATTTGGTCTTTTCTGATTTTACTCTTTTTCTCTTCTTCACAACAGTCATTCTACACACAACCATCCAATGCTGTCTGGCCATGCTCTCCCCTGCCACAACCTTACAGTCCCCAATCTCCCTCAGGTTTCCTCTTGTACACAGAACGTAATCTACCCGAGTACTCCTTCCTCCACTCTTATAGTTCACTATGTTTCGTCCTCTTTTGGAAATAAGTGTTGACTACAGCCATTTCCATTCTCTTAGCAAAATCCACCACCATCTGTCCTTTTCGGTTTCTTTGACACCAAACCAAACATCACTTCCTCATCCCCTCTGTTTCCTTCACCAACATGTCCATTCAGATCTGATCCAATCATCACTCTCTCCTCCCTGGGAATACTCTATCACTTCATCCAGATCCTTCCAAAATGTATCTTTCTCCTCCACATCACATCCAACCTGTGGAGCCACTGACAACATTTAGCATCAGACCTTCTACTTCTACCTTCAGACACATCACCCCATCTGACACTTTTCACCTCTACTACATTCTTTGCCAACGCCTCCTTCAGGACCACTGCTACTCCATTTCTCTTTCTATCCACACCATGGTAAAACAGTTTGAACCCTGCTGCCCTTCCACTTGGTCTCTTGGACACATAAAACATCTACCTTCCTTCTCTGCATCATGTCAGCCAGCCCTCTACCTTTGCCTGTCATTGTTCCCACATTTAGAGTTGCAACCCTCAGTCCTACATTCTTGACCTTCCTCGTCTCCCTCTGTCTCCTGACACGTTTCCCTCCTCGTGGTCTTCGACTAACATTAGCACAATTTCTGCCAGCACCGTTTGTCAACAGCACCGGTGGTGGTCGTTGTTAACCTGGGCCTCGACCGATTCGGTATGGTTTTGTTTTGATGAACTCAGATTATAGTTTTAGCAAAAGTGTTTTATGTCGGATGCCCTTCCTGACACAACCCTCAACATTTACCTGGGCTTGGGACCAGCACAAGAGATAGACTGGCTTGTGCTCTCTAGTGGCTTGTTAACAAACATTTCCTGTGCATCTTTCCTGAAAATCATCAAGACATAAAAACAACAAATCATCTGAAGGATTGAGTCTGAAGTTTTAAATGAAACTATGAAGGAAGCAGCGTTCAAACATAAACAACTGTCATACAGCTGTAGCGTCCATCCTTCCAAGAAACTTAAGACAAATGTCCTCAAAACACAAAGTCTACTCTCCCCCCCCCCCCCCCCCCCTCCTACTAATCTGGGACAGATACTGGCATCTTGCTCTGACACAGGAAGTTTCTTTCTTAACCTTCTCGGTGTGTGTTAAAATCTACAGTTGGGACCACCCTGACATGTTGCAAGATTCTGGACCCCCTTCGTGTAATTCACATTTTATGTTGAGTAGGGCTGCAACTAATGATTATTTCAATAATAGATTCATCGGCCGATTATTTTTTCGATTAATCGATGAATCGGAAAAAAAAAAGTTTTAATTTCCACCCCTTTATTCCAAAATTGAACATTTGACTGACGTAGCAATTCATACAAAAACAGGTTGCTATTTGACTATTCTGTTAGTAAAATACTGATTTTCTTTAAAAAGTTAGTCAAATAGCTTAAAATAATAAATGTACACAAAAATATAAACAAATGCTTTATACCTGCATAATATGTAGCTACTTTGTAAAATGTGTCCTTGAGGGAAGAGTGTAACCTGGATTAAAAGTGTGGATTTTTATAACCTGGATTAAAAGTGTGGATTATTGTAACCTGGCTTAAAAGTGTGGATCATTGTAGTGAAGCCTTCGTCTTCAACCATCGACAGAGGCCTCATGTCAGTGACGATCATGTTCAGGATGCTTACAGTGAAGACAGCTACTGCTGTGGTGTCCATGATGTCTGTCCATCATGAAGTGTTGTTGTTTGTTGTTGTTTTCTGGAATGAGAGAGTAAATATGTATTATAACATAATTTACAGCAACTCAAGAAATGCCTTGTTTCACTTACAGTGTTAGTTCAGGCAAAAGTAGCTAAAAGAGCAATTAAACACACACACACACATATACAAACCGGATTCCAAAAATGTTGGGACACTAAACAAATTGTGAATAAAAACTGAATGTAATGTGGAGGTGCCAACATCTAATATTTTATTCAGAATAGAACACAAATCACAGATCAAAAGTTTAAACTGAGAGAATGTATCATTTTAAGGGAAAAATCTATTGTTTCTAAATTTCATGGCATCAAAAAATCCCCCAAAAAAGTTGGGACAAGTCCATTTTTACCACTGTGTGGCATCCCCCCCTTCTTCTTACAACACTCAACAGACGTCTGGGGACAGAGGAGACCAGTTTCTCAAGTTTAGAAATGGGAATGCTCTCCCATTCATGTCTAATACAGGCCTCTAACTGTTCAATCATCTTGGGCCTTCTTTGTCGCACCTTCCTCTTTATGATGCGCCAAATGTTCTCTGTAGGTGAAAGATCTGGACTACAGGCTGGCCATTTCAGTACCTGGATCCTTCTTCTACGTAACCATGATGTTGTGATTGCTGCAGAATGTGGTCTGACATTATCGTGTTGAAAAATGCAGGGTCTTCCCTGAAAGAGATGACGTCTAGATGGGAGCATATGTTGTTCTAGAACCTGAACATAGTTCTCTGCATTAATGGTGCCTTTCCAGACATGCAAGCTGCCCATGCCACAAGCGCTCATGCAACCCCATACCATCAGTGATGCAGGCTTCTGATCGGAGCGTTGATAACAACTTGGGCTATCCTTGTCCGCTCTGGTCCGGATGACATGGCGTCTCAGTGTTCCATAAAGAACTTCAAATCGTGACTCATCTGACCACAGAACAGTTTTCCATTTTGCCACACTCCATTTTAAATGACCCCTGGCCCAGTGCAAATGTCTGAGCTTGTGGAGCTTGCTTAGAAATGGCTTCCTCTTTGCACTGTAGAGTTTCAGCTGGCAACGGCGGATGGCACTGTGGATTGTGTTCAATGACAATGCTTTCTGGAAGTATTCCTGCACCCAGTCTGTTATTTCCTTGACAGTGGCATTTCTGTTTGAGGTGCAGTGACGTTTAAGGGCCCGGAGATCACGAGCATCCGGTAGAGTTTTACGGTCTTGACCCTTACGCACAGCGATTGTTCCAGATTCTCTGAATCTTTTGATGAGGTTATGCACGGTTGATGATGATAACTTAAAAGTCTTTGCTATTTTACGCTGGGTAACACCATTCTGGTATTGCTGCACTATCTTTCTGCGCAACAATGGTGGAATTGGTGATCCTCTTACCATCTTGGCTTCTGAGAGACACTGGCGCTCTGAGAAGCTCTTTTTATACCCAATCATGTTGTCAATTGACCTAATTAGTGTTAATTGGTCTTCCAGCTGTTCGTTATATGCTCAATTTCCTTTTTCCAGCCACTAATTGCTACTTGTCCCAACTTTTTGGGGATTTGTTGACACTGTGAAATTTTGAATCAACATATTTTTCCTTTAAAATGTTACATTTACTCAGATTAAACTTTTGATCTGTCATCTATGTTATATTACAAATAAAATATTGACATTTGCCATCTCCACATCATTCCATTCAGTTTTTATTCACAATAAGTTTAGTGTCCCAACTTTTTTGAATCCAGTTTGTATGTAAAATACTTAATTACACACATTTGAGTAGAAGTAATAAATTACTTTAATTCCTGTTTAAATGCAATTCATCCTGCCATACCTGCAGTGTCTTCAGACTTTGCCAGCAAATTAAAAGTTGAAGCTTAATCATTAAATTATTATCTTTGTTTTAGATTTATTTATAAATCACATTTAAACACTGCTTGTGCCAATTAAATAAAATAAAAAGTAACACATGTTCTCTACCACCGTCATTAATCAGATAACAAACAAACAAACAAGCAGCTTCATGTACCAGAGACACTGGCGTTACTTTTTCTCACTTGGAAACAGAACAAATGTGAATATTGTAGAGACTCACCTGCAACACATGAGATGGGAGTGAAACAAGTTGTATCAGCTGCAACTCGTGACTCTGACATGTTTTCGTTTATCAGCGTGGTTCAACCGTGTCGTGTCGTCAATTTTCAAAGCGGCATGCTTCTCATTTTTTATCTTTGTGAAGAGCTCCCACACATTTGAGGATTTGGGTCGAACAGTTTTCTCTGCATCGGTCATTTGTAAAATTTACTTATTTTCCTTTGAAAACACCACCTCTGCTCTGCTTCCGCCTTCCCCTCACTCTGTTCAACTCGCGCTGCAGAGGTTTTTTTTTTTTTTTTTTTACTTCATTAAGTCAGTCAGCATTGACAGTGCACTGCCCGTGAACAAAACAGCTCTGCAGCGCCGTGAAAGACTCATAATCCCGCAACACAACGAATCGATAATGAAATTCGTTGCCAATGATTTAATCATCGATTTTTATCGATTTGTTGTTGCAGCCCTAATGTTGAGTCACCAGACTTTGAGACTCCTGAAGAAGAGTCTTTATCAAAGAGCTTCACTTGGCCTTATCAACAGAGACTGGTCGCCATGACAGTAAAGGAAGTTAACCCCCCAGTTAAAGTTCTGATTCAAAGAAACCCATTTTGTTTGTATCAGCATGGTGTCACACATCCTTAACAAAGGGTCATTGTATTATCTTCTCTGAAGAACTTTGAGAAGGGAGATTTTAATTACATTAATTATACATTGGGATATTCCTACTGTAAGAATCCCTCTGATTGGTTAAAAGTTAAGGGGCCCATCTTCCTGGTGCCAGGTGTACTGAACACCAAGGGAGTTGCGAGACGCAGTCGATGAGGAAAGTTGGCTTTGAATCATCAGCAGAGCTGAGCAGATGGAATGAGTGGTTGGAGAGTTGATGAGACTCTCTGAGAAACAACAGCCATATGATGGAAGACGTGTCCAGCTGAGAGATGGTGGACATCCTGAAAAATCTCAAAACACCCTGGAGCTAAAGGTACGAGCCGAACAAACCACACACAGCCCTGAGAAATGACATCTTCTTGGGACAGCGGGCCACCGGCTTCCTTCATGCATCCGCTGTGGTAATGAGAGATGAACATCTTCCTTCTGATGAGAGGACCATGAAACAGTGCCAACTAAGTTTGTTTGGATAATTTAATTCATGAATCTGAGATAAACTTACTTAAATTTTAACGTTAAGAGCTAGACCTTAGTCCAAATTGAATCAAATCTCCTTCTCAAAGTCCTCAGATTTATGCCATTTACTTTCTAAAATAATATTATTGGTTGTTCATTCATATTCAATATTTGCCATAATTTTCATGTCGTAATTCAAACTGAAAATAAACATTACAGAATTGTTTTTAAATTACGGATTCTTCATGTTTTCTTCGAGGGACAGGAATTAAGTTCGTTACAAGAACTCATGGTTTATATATGTTTGAAGTGAGGCCGGTCCAGAGTAAATGCCTGTTGAAGGGTACGGGTTTGACCAGACCAGAAGTCCAATATCCTGTACATGTATTCCCTTACACAGCTGAATAACATTTAAGAAGTTTACTAGGAAGGATTACATGATGATCTGTATTTGTTTTTTTCTAATTGTTTAAAATTGGACAGAGATCTCAGGTCTTTAGTTTGTTTGGGCTAATTGTAAAATATTCTGAACAGTTTCTGCTTTCATCCAGGATGAACTGAGCAGGAGTTTACAGGATTTCTGCAGATTTCTAAGCAGTTAAAAAAATTAATAAATAAAATAAAATGTATTTATCTCAATTTTAGATCCTAGAAAGTCCTAAATATGTCATTACATTTTATTTATATAGGACCAACTCACAACATTTACTGATTTTTATCATGATCTGCATCTGAGTGTTGAACCCACGTGCAGGAAGACACTGAGAGACTCTGGTAAAAATAAGTAATAAGTTTGTTTTCTAAATAAGCAAAACAAAAAGTTGTTGGGGCAGCAAACTTACTTTTAGGAGGACACCACACACAGGGGTACAGAGTATGAAGCCTTGACAGGACAATCCATAGACAAAGACATAACACCAAGGGACTGAAAAGTGAATATATACAGATGCTGACAAGGTGAAATGACAGACACCTGCGGTGATTAGGATCTGACACAGGTGCGACAGTGCTGGAACACAGGAGGAGAAACACTGAGGGGTGACTGGTAAACATGAGGGAGAACACAACATGAAGGACCAGACCCCAGAAACCCTACAAAACCCCTACCCCCCTCAAGGGATTGCCCCTGAAATCCCAAGGAGAGCACCATCCACTCTGGTGTGTGTGTGTGTGGGTGTGTGTGTGTGTGGGGGGGGATAGACCAAAGTAGGGCACAGAAGGAACAAACAAAAAAAAAAACCCCAACAGGTAGGAACCTGGGAAGACACTAAACACAAAGAGGAAACACGGAAACACCCCCCCACCCCACCCCCCCCCCCCAGCCAAGACGGGTGGTCAGGAGACCCTCCACAGCAGGACAGAAGATACGGGGGTCAGCCTGACGACCATCCGTCAACAGGCCAGAGGTCTGGCCTGCGGCCAGGATGCCATCCACCCAGGGCCGGCCCAAGCCTCCATGGGGCCCTAAGCGAAATTTGGTTTGGGGCCCTCTATTTCTGCTAATAATGTGAATTACTGTAATCAACAGTCACATGATCTTTCACTCACTTAATATAAACTCATTGCAACTCTGAGAGCCCTGTTTACATTGACCTATATACATATATCTAGTGGTACTAAAAGTAAGAACAGCTAAAATTAAAGCTGCAAGCAGCATTAGAGGCCCTCGCAGCAAAGCGTCGCTCCGGCCTTACGGCGACCGCTGGAGTTCCATCTAGTCCACCCAGTTGCTAACACGAACGCTCTCGTGCCAATCCCGCATGCATTCACCACGGGGCGCATTTCAAATGCAAGCTTTAAATAATTTTTACTGTCCAATGTGTTAAGAGCATATCAACCAAGTTTGAAAGCAATCCTTCAAAATTTCTAGGAGGAGTTTGTTAAAATTTGCAATTAGAAACGCCCAAAAATGACCCTTTGACCCAAAATGGCCGACTTCCTGTTGGCTTTGGACCAGGGCTCCAAGAGACTTTTTCAGAGGTCCTGAGAAGATACAGATGTTCACCGAGTTTCAGAATTACCGGTCCAAAAATGCCTTGGGGCTGATGTTTTAAAATATTCTAGGGGGCGCTGTGGAGGTTATTGGCCACTTATCATGGCTTCCTATTCAAGGGGTGGATAATGATTGCTCATACTGATTTTGGTGCACCTCGGTTCAAAACTGTGAAATTTAGAGCCAAATGTATGGCGATGGCGTTACGTCTTACTTCGTCACGCCGCGCCGCCCACATACTCCACCCCAAACTGCCAGGGTTGGAAAGCAAGTTACACCAACATGTTTTTGGTCACTGGACACACTATCATGCTGATCAAGTTAAAGGGGTCAGATAGGGATTGATCAACATAAAACTTTATACTTCCTGTTGTCAGGGGGCGTGGCTTAAGTGATGTCATGATTGTAACATCATTGATGTGGATCAATCACTGAAGGTTTGATGTCTCAGACAGTTTTCTTGTAGGAGCTATTAGCGTTTCGTTTTTCATGGCTAGATGTCAAACTTTGAGTTCTGGCCCCGCCCATTCCACATGCTCTGAAACGAACCATTTAGATAAATTTGCGTCCCCCATGCCTTTTGACCAAAATGGCCAAGTTTGAAACCGATTGAGCGAAATCCCTAGGAGGAGTTTGTTCAAATCCGGAGGTTGTAAACCGCCAAAAAGGTGTGAAAATTGGGCTGGCATTCCAAAATGGCCACCGTCCTGTTCATCGTACATCATTGGTGCCAGAGGGTTTTCTGTTCATCTTGGAGAATTGGACAAGTGTACCAAATTTCATGTTTCTATGACAAACTAAAGTTAATGCAGAGGGTATTCTGAAAATTTCTAGGTGGCGCTCTTGAGCCGTTTCTGTTGCGATTTTTTTTCCATGCCCTTAAAATACGTAATTTTTCACCAGTCCTGATGCGTCTGCCAAATTTGGTGACTTTTGGGATATGTTGAGGCCCCAAAAATGCCAATTCATTTGGCGGAAAAAAATGCAGCTCGGGCCTGAACAGAGCGATTACAATAGGCCTTCGCAACGCTTCGCTGCTCGAGCCTAAAAAAAAACAAAAAAAAACACCAGCATGCAATGTACTTTACAGCAAAAGTGTAATCTTGTTTATTATCTTTGGTTCCAAAGAACTGCAACAGTAATGTTCAAAATAATTTGTAGTGCAAGATCAACAACAAACAGATATTAAAGCTGCAAGCAGCATTGATGGCCCTCGCAGCCATTCGCCGCTCCGGCCTTACAGCGACAGCGGGAGCTCCAGCGACTCTGCCCAGTCACTATTGCAAACACTCTCTCACCCGACCTGCGCCCATTCACCGGGGTGCGCATTCGCCGAACCTTCGACATCACCTGCGTCCGCGGGCACTCCAGCAATGCCTCCCAGCCGCCATTGCGAATGCTTTCATGCAAACCCACACACGCCCACCAGGGTGCACATATGCCTAAACTTTACAATCACCTTCCGCCCATATCAGTATGGTCCGGCTGCAAACCTTACAAATTTTGCTAAAATCCGACCTTCCAGACATGAGTTATTGTCACTTCCTGTTTTGTCGCAAATGTAAAGGACTTCTTTTAAGCTTTTCAAAATGTCATATGTGGTAATCAACAGTTAGTGAATACTGTTTCAGTCTTATATCTTACACAGTGCCAAGCTGGAAGAGTCACCCAATAATCAAAAGTTTCTTCTCGGAGTGGGCCGGGCTTAAGTCAAGTCATGAACTCAACTTTACCAGTGTGTTTACAAGTGCTCACTGATGAAGCCTCAAAAATCTGGTCTAGATCAGATTATGTATCACTGAGATGTAACAGTTTGAATAATGTAAGGGGCACACTGGAGTCAAAAGTAAAACAATAATACCAATGTGTCTAGAAAAGCTCACTAATCAAGCACCAAAAATCT
>NC_056505.1:43853149-43859595 GCF_014905685.2 Nematolebias whitei | reverse complement strand
ATGTAGGGGGTGCACTGGAGTCAAAAAGTAAAACAACAATACCAATGAGTCTAGAACTGCTCACTAATCAAGCCCCCAAAATCTGGTGCAGATCAGATGATGTATCACTGACATATACAGTAACAGTTTGAATAATGAAGGGGGCGCACTGGAGTCAAAAGTAAAACAACAATACCAATGCGTCTAGAAGTGCTCACTAATGATGCACCAAAAATCTGGTGCAGATGATATGATGTAACAATGAGATATAACTGTTAGAAGAATCTAGGGGGCACACTTGAGTCAAATGTTAAATAACAATACCAATGTGTCTACTAGTGCTCACTGATCAGGCACAATAAATCTGGTACATATTGGATGATGTTTCCTTGAGATATAACTGTTAGAATAATCTAGGGGGTGCATTAGAGTCGTATGTTAAACAACAATATCAATGTATCTAGAAGTGCTCACTGATCACAAACAATAAATCTGGTTCAGATCAGATGTTGTTTCACTGAGCTATAACTGTAGGAATAATGTAGGTGACGCTGTGGAGGCTATTGGCCACTTATCATGGATATCTGTTCAAGGGGTGGATAATGATCAATCGTAGTGATTTTGGTGCACCTCGGCTGAAATCTGTGTACTGTATTTTAGAGCCAAACGTATTGCAACGGCATCACTTCTTGATTCACCACGCCACCACGCCCACATCCTTCAGCAAAAACGGTTTGCACTTTAAATCAAGTGAGACCATCTTATCTGTTTTCTAACACAGGATCATCCTGATTAGGTCAATGGTGTCAAAGAGGGAGCATTCCAAGTAAAAAGAGATTTCTTGTTCCGAGGGGGCGTGGTTTTGATGACATCAAAATATGACACAGTGGATCGTCGGACATCCAACAGGGATGAGTCATGCCAAGTTTGGTGAATTTCGGTCTTTCAATGTGAAAGTTATAGCGTTTGAAAATTTATGGTGTGAAGCTCAAGTTTGAGGCCTGGCCATGCCCCTTTAACATAAATGAAAACCCAAACTTTTGATAACTTTTACTCCCCAATGTGTTAAGGGCATATTAACCAAGGTTGAAGGCAATGACTCAAAATCCCTAGGAGGAGTTGGTTAAAATTCGCAATTAGAAATGTCCAAAAATGACCCTTTGACCCAAAATGGCTGACTTCCTGTTGGTTTTGGACCAGGGCTCCAAGATACTTTTTCATAGGACCTGACAAGATACAGATGTTCACCGAGTGTCAGAATCATCGGTCAAAAAATGCCTTGGGGCTGAGGTTTTAAAATATTCTAGGGGGCGCTGTGGAGGCTATTGGGCAATTATCATGGCTTCCTGTTCAAGGGGTAATTAATGATCGATCATACTGATTTTGGTGCAACTCGGTTCAAATCTGTGGAATTTAGAGCCAAATGTATTGCAACGGCGTTACGTCTTACTTCGCCACGTCGCGATGCCCACATGCTCCACCCAAAATTGTCATTGGTGGAAAGCAAGTTACACCAACATGTCTTCAGTCGCTGGACACACTATCATGCTGATAGGGGACGGGTTAGATAGGGACCGTTTAAGGTAAAACTTTACACTTCCTGTTGTCAGGGGGCGTGGCTTAAGTGTTGTCATGATTTTATCTTTCAGTCTTGCAGGTGACCGGATGTGGATCAATCACTGAACGTTTGATGTCTCAGACAGTTTTCTTGTAAGAGCTATTAGCGTTTCGTTTTTCATGGCGAGATGTCAAATTTTGAGGTCTGGCCCCACCCCTTCATCATGATCGAAAACGCACCGTTTTGATAAATTTTTGTCCTTCACTCCTTTTGACCAAAATGGCCAAGTTTGAAACCGATTGAGCGAAATCCCTAGGAAGAGTTCGTCAAAATGCAGAGGCTGTAAACTTCCAAAAAAGTGTGAAAATGGGCGGACATCCAAAATGGCCACCTTCCTGTTTATCTTACAACCTTGGTGCCAGAGGGTTTTCTGTGCACCTTGGGAAATTGGACAAGCGTACCAAATTTCATGCTTCTACGACAAACTAAAGTTAATGCAGAGGTTATATTGAAATTTTCTAGGTGGCGCTCTTGAGCCGTTTCTGTTGCGATTTTTGCTACGCCCTTAAAACACTTAAATTTTGACCAGTCCTGATGTGTCTGCCAAATTTGGTGAGTTTTGGTATATGTTTAGGTCCTGAGACGATACAGATGTTCACCGAGTTTCAGAATTATCGGTCAAAAAAAGCCTTGGGGCTGAGGTTTATAAATATTCTAGGGGGCGCTGTGGATGATATTGGGCAATTATCATGGCTGCTTGTTCATGGGGTAGAAAATGATAGATCATACTGATTTTAGTGCAACTTGGTTCAAATCTGTGGAATTTAGAGCCAAACGTATTGCGACGGCGTTACGTCTTACTTCACCACGTCGCGACGCCCACATGCTCCACCCAAAATTGTCATTGATGGAAAGCAAGTTACACCAACATGTCTTCAGTCACTGGACACACTATCATGCTGATCAGGTGACAGGGGTCAGATAGGGACCGTTTAAGGTAAAACTTTACACTTCCTGTTGTCAGGGGACGTGGCCTAAGTGTTGTCATGATTTTACCTTTCAGTCTTGCAGGTAACCGAATGTGGATCAATCACTGAACGTTTGATGTCTCAAACTGTTTTCTTGTAGGAGCTATTGGCGTTTTGTTTTTCATGGCGAGATGTCAAATTTTGATGTCTGGCCCGCCCCTTCAGCATGATTGAAAACGCACCGTTTTGATAACTTTTTGTCCTTAAATCCTTTTGACCAAAATGGCCAAGTTTGAAACCGATTGAGCGAAATCCCTAGGAGGAATTTGTCAAAATGCGGAGGCTGTAAACTGCCAAAAAGTGTGAAAAATGGGTGGACATTCCAAAATGGCCACCTTCCTGTTTATCGTACAACCTTGGTGCCAGAGGGTTTTCTGTGCACCTTGGGGAATTGGACAAGCGTACAAAATTTCATGCTTTTACGACAAACTAAGGTTAATGCAGAGGTTATTTTGACATTTTCTAGGTGGCACTCTTGAGCCATTTCTGTTGCGATTTTTGCCTTAAAACACGTAAATTTTCACCAGTCCTGATGCGTCCGCCAAATTTGGTGAGTTTTGGTATATGTTAAGGCCCCCAAAACTCCAATTCATTTGGCGGAAAAAAATTGCAGCTCGGGCCTGAACAGAGCGATTACAATAGGCCTTCGCAGCGCTTAGCTGCTCGGGCCTAAAAATAACTTGGATGCATAAAAATAAATTAAATTGTGCAAAAACAGACAAAGTAAAATAAAATGCAATATTAAGGGAATACTTAAATAATGTAAATGAACACTTACTTGAAACCACGTAAAATGGTTTAAAAAATTTAAAGTTGAATAATTAGTTCTTAGAACTTTGTAAATTTATGCAATAGTTTGCAAAAGCTGAATTTAAAATACTAAATAGAATCATAGAAATCATTACAAAAAAAATTTAAAAATTTAATTCCATTTAGGGGGCCCCCTGGTGGTCACAGGGCCCTAAGCAGTCGCTTAGTTTGCTTATGCCTTGAGCCGGCCCTGCATCCACCCTTGGACCAGGGTTCCGACGGGTGGCCAGGAGACCGTCCCTTTATGATCAGTGGTGGCGTCCACCTGTACCCTCCTGGACTCTGACAGAAGAGGGATGAGACCCCCAAGGAGACCATGGTGACAGGCGAGGCAAAAACACACGGGGGTGTAGGTGTGGATCTGCGGTGGAAGTAGTCTCCAGCTACAAGTACTTGGGGGTACACCTGAATGACAGCCTGAGCTGGGGCAACAACACTACCAGCCTGATCAAGAAAGCTCATCAGAGACTCTACTTCCTCAGATGGCTGAGACGAGCTGGTCTGGGAAGCTCAGTCCTCACCTCCTACAGGTGTGCAGTGGAGAGCATCCTGTGCTCCAGCATCAACGTGTGGCATGGAGGCTGCACAGCTGCAGAAAGAAAAGCTTTGCAGAGAGTGGTGAAGGCTGCACAGAAGTCTGTTGGAGTCTGCCTCCCCACCATCACAGACATTTACACCTTTAGATGCAGGAAGAGGGCCACCTGCATCATGAAGGACCCCACTCACCCAGCACACACACTTTTTGCCCCACTCCCCTCAGGCAGGAGATTGAGGAGCATTAAGGGGCCGTTTACACGGCATGTATTTTGAGTGAATCCGCTCCTTTCTCTCTGCGGTTCTGCTGATTATTTACATGACAACAGTGTGTAATTCCACATGTGCTAAATAATAAGTTTAATAATAATAAACAACATTTATGTTAGTGAGATATATAATGAAGCTCTTTGAGCTAAATGAAGCTATCTGGACATTATGTAATTCAAATTATGTGATTAAAATGATGCAAAACATTGCATGTTATTAAAGTTGAAAATGAAGACATCAGGTTTAATTTTTATTTATTTATTCAACACCACAAACTGTATGTCACACAAACACTGATAATTAAACTGAACACACTATTAAAAACACGTTAACTGTAAACTGCATTAATGAATTGGACTCTTGTTTTCATCCTGGATATACTGGTCCCATGTTGTTCATCTGGCTCATTCAGGCTGTCACTCCTTTGCCTAATGTAGCTTAAAATATTGAATGGATTGAATAAAAGAACTGAGGGGAATTTTAAATAAATAGTTCATCCAACATCTCTCTCTTCGACGTCCTCCTGCACTGCACTTGGGCCGAGCCTCGTTGTGGTTCTGAACGAGGTGGTATTATTTAAGTGGTATTATTATTTAGCCTGGTGGGAGGACAGCTGCTTCTTCTTTCAGGAAAAATAAAAATTAAAAATCGGTTGTTGTGTGATATAAGTAAACACAAGCAAACATTATTAAGAACGTTGATTACCTGCTGTAAATCAGCTACTGATTATCACGGAGTAGAGTCCGACATCATCCTCGTCGACTCGGTTCTGGTCCACTCAGCGACTGGTGTGTGGAGCTGTAGACGAAGCGGTCCCATTTGGCGTCAAATCTGTTGACTCTTATCCAAAATCCAGCTTTAACTTGTTAAGTTGTTGTTAGCTGAGCTTTTAGCCCAGAGGAAAGGAGCGGGCCGAGGCAGCACACATGCGCATTAGTTGAAGGTACAAAATTCACAGCGCTAACTAATGACCCAGCATGGCAACTGCAGCGGATTCGGTGGAACGGGGGGGGGGGGGGGGGGAATTCCTCCGGATGCATGCAAAGACTAAATTTGTCTTTTCCTCTAATTAACATATGAAAAAACCTACGTCCCCCCCAGTGTCCGTGTAAATAGGGCCTAAGTGTAGAACCACTAGACTGAGGAACAGCTTCTACCCTGAGGCTGTTAGACTCATGAATCTCTAACCAGGATAATCACTGTGAAAAATCACATCATTTTGCTGCTGATCTGTTTCATGTTGCTGTGTTCATGCGTACTCATCTGCTCACACAGATTCATGTTCGTGCTGCTATTCGACGTAATATTTTTATGCTATTAGTGCTTAGTGTATTATTTAGTTGATGTTTTTCTTAGTTCAGGTATTTGATCTTATTATGGTTTTTCTTTTACATTTTATTGTTGGATGTAACTGGGACCCTGTGTACATAATCTTGTTCCACCACATGTACCACATGAGATGCGAATGACAAATACATTTCTCTGACTAAGCTTAAGACAGCATGACAAGCTGACCCTAATTATAGGATTTATCAAAAAGGAAAGTCTTAAGCCCAGTCTTAAAATTGGACAATGCGTCAGTCTTACGGACAGAAACTGGAAGTTGGTTCCACAAGAGAAGAGCCTGATAACTGAAAGACCTTCCTCCCATTCTGCTTTGTAAATTTTGCATTTCCTTTGGAAATGCAAAATTTACTTTCAATCAGAGAACATAACTTTGGACCACTGAGCAGCAGTCCCAGGTGAGACACTTATGATCCTGTCTCTTGTTCAATAGTGGCTTGACACAAGGAATGTGACAGCTGAACCCCTTGTCTTGCATACGTCTGTGTGTGGTGGTTCTTGAAGCACTGACTCCAGCTGCAGTCCACTCTTTGTGAATCCCCAACGCATTTTGTAATGGGTTATGTTTCACATTCCTCTCCAGGGTGCCATTATCCCAGTTGCTTGTACACTTTTTTTTTCTACCACATCTTTTCCTTCCCTTGGCCTCTCTATTAATGAGCTTGGACACAGAGCTCTGTGAACAGCCAGCCTCTTTAGCAATGACCTTTTGTGTCTTGCCCTCCTTGTACAAGGTGTCAGTGGTCATCTTTTGGACAACTGTCAAGTCAGCAGTCTTCCCCATGATTGTGTAGCATCCAGAACTACAGGTCCTTCTAAAAAAATCAGCATATTGTGATAAAGGTCATTAATTTCCATAATGTAATGATAAAAATTAAACTTTCATATATTTCAGATTCATTGCACACCAACTGAAATATTTC
>NC_056505.1:43844348-43853049 GCF_014905685.2 Nematolebias whitei | reverse complement strand
GAAATATTTCAGTTGGTGTGCAATGAATCTGAAATATATGAAAGTTTCATTTTTATCATTACATTATTGAAAATAATGACCTTTTTCACAATATGCTATTTTTTTGAGAAGGACCTGTAGACTGAGAGACCACTTAAAGGCCTTTGCAGGTGTTTTGAGTTAATTAGCTGATTAGAGTGTGGCACCAGGTGTCTTCAGTATTGAACCTTTTCACAATATTCTAATTTTCTGAGATACTGAATTTGGGGTTTTCATTAGTTGTCAGTTATAACCAACATTAAAAGAAAAACATTTGAAATATATCAGTCGGTGTGTAATGAATAATATACAAGTTTCACTTTTTGAATGAAATTACAGAAATAAATGAACATTTTCATGATATTCTAATTTTATGACCAGCACCTGGTCATAAAATTAGCAATTACAGTCCCTTTTTCAGTCTAGAAAAACATTCACTTCATACTATAATCACTATTCCAGTCCCTCTGTGAGGGGTAACTGTCTTTACTCTGTTTAGATTCCCTGAAGCTGCTGCATGAATGAGGTCTTTTGTTGAATCAGTATTATTACAGACTTTAGTGAATTAATGATCAGTAAAGATTATTCATGTTTGATGTTTCCTGCAGCTGCTGTTGTCTGGAGGAAGCAGCGTCCTGCCAATCAGAAGCTCCGTGGCCTTTGTGTCCGTCTCTGCAGCAGCTCTTCCTGGTTTCAGAGCCACGCCGAGCATCGACACTAAACTGCCCTTTGACTTCTTCTTCCCTTTTGTTTGACCGATTCAGAACCAGACCTCCAGCCTGGTTCAGCTCTTCAACCTGTCCATGTTCAAAATCTATATAAAAGTTTTATACTAATAGATTCAATGAATCCAGACTGTTTTTTAATAAAATATTCAACTGTTACTCATTTTTTGTACTCTGTGAATCTGATGTAAATGTAAAAATGTTTTTCAGTACATGGGGCGGCTGTGGCTGAGTGGTTAGAGCAGTCGTCCTCCAATGCTGGGGGTTCGAATCCATCAGCAGTCACATGCCGAAGTGTCCCTGGGCAAGACACTGAACCCCTCATTGCCTCCGATGTGTGTCCCATCGGTGTATGAATGTGATAAAGCTCTGATTAGTCTCTTTAGAATGATTTGTTCAATTAGCTTTGTAGAGATCTAGTAGAGTGCTGTATGAATGGGTAAATGAGGACACAGATTGTCGTGTAAAGCGCTTTGAGTATCTTGGTAAATGGACTGTACTTATATAGTGCCTTTCTATCTGATCATTTACATGTGATCAGTCTCTGCAAAGGTTCCCGAAAATTACAAACGCCATCAATTTTATGTATGGTTTATATAATATTCATTCAAACTATGAAGACATTTGCCAGGAATAGATCAACTTAAAAATAATTAAAAAAAAAAACATTTAAACTACTGACATCAGGTCTGAGATGAAAAAAATCACACAAATGTGCAGAAAGGTCCAGGATCTACATGAATGACAGTCCAAGAAAAAGTTTGAAGTCAAGGTTCTCCTTCCTCAGCAGGAAGTCTGAAGTCATGCTATTTCCTGAGGTTACATAATACTCATTTCAAGAGAAAACAAGTGTGGAGCATCGGGTAAATCAGAAATCTACAGTTTTCTCAGGAAGTGGTCAGAAGTTGACTGTTTCTGCAGGAACAGGTCAGATGATGTGTTTCTTCACAAGGACGTCAGAAGTTCATGTTGCATTTCCTCGATAAGAGGTTGGAAGTCGATGCCGTGTTTCCTTGAGAGGAAGTCAGAACCTGAAGTTGTTTTCTTGGGAGGAAGTCAACGTTTCTACTATAAGAAGTCAGTGTCATGTTTACACAGAAGAAAGTCCAAAGTTCTTGATGAGTCTTTGGTGGAAAACATCAGAAATCTATGTCGTCTTTTCTCAGGAGGAAGACCAGAATCTATCTTCAGGAGAAGGTCAGAAGTTGATGTTGTGTTTCTTCAGGAGAGCCTGCAGTTTCTGGTTTTCTTCCACCTAACGCACACAAAAACAAATCTGTTACTGCTTCTTCAAGATTCAGTGTTGAGTACAGACAGGAGCAGCTGCTTTGCACATGGATATACAGGTCATGGGACATCCCCAGAACATCAGGAGTTTTAAGGACATCATTTGATAAAAAGGGCCCCTGAATCTAACTGAACATGTTCAAAGACCTACCAGCTCATCGTTGTGTTTTTGGAGCTCTGTGGCTCTCTGGACCAGGTGGTCGTAGCTCTCCTTTAGCTTGTGGTTCTTCTGGTCTGCTCTCGTCTTCACCGACACCAGAATGCCTGTAGGAGATCCAGTCGTTTACATCTAGCTGAAACCAAGACTGTCTTCTGACATTGTATGAAATGAGTCGTCCCTGGCAAGAGTGAAACTCACCATTGATTATCCGGGCCACTCTCCAAAGCCTCAGCAGGATGAGGAGACCCATCCCATCAAAGGCGTCTTCGTGGAAGATGAAGACGATGTCCAGGATGAAGGACACCGATACCACCAGAGCATCGAACATCTCAAATTTGTGCTGAAAAAACTCCAGGCGAAATGCATACAGCTTCCCTATCAGCTCCACCATGAAGAAGGAGAGAAGGGCCAGGCTCAAGTAGTGGAACACCTGTTGAAGACAAAAAAAGGCTAAAACATCTACACACTTGATCACAAGAAAACCTTTTAAAGCTTTCACACCTTTAATCAGACTTTTTTTTTGTTCAGTCCAGTAAGAGCAATTTATTGGCTGCACACCTACAAACTGATAGTAGTTTATTAGATGAGACGCCCCCAGACTCTTCCCTGCTCTTGGTGTTAGACTGTGAGGCCATCTCTTGTTCTGCTGAGCAACAAAAACATGAATGTTTCTAAATCATTCTCACCACTGAGATCCTTTTTCCTTCAGTGTAGACCAGCACATAACTGGTTCTACAAGTTTTGTGCTCAATAATCCAGGTATCCAAAAAAGTTAAATCTGGTCCTCTGGACATTCAAAAAAAAAAATGTAGAAACGTTTCGTCTCTCATCCGAGAGACTTCCTCAGTCTGAGGTGCTGTATTCAGCTCAGTCTCTTAAATAGCACCTTCTCAGAGTGGATCAACCAGTTTTGCTGCTGACAACCAAAACCAGCTGATCACATGCTCAAGAAGGACCATCAGCCTAACAATGGATCATTAGCACACTGATGGCTGTTTACTATTCACAGAGGGCTGAGTGATACTAGCAATCACAGCATTGTAAGAGGGGGACAATTGAACACGTAGGCCTCCACCCCTGTTTAACGATGGACGATTTCTTTTCACAAAGATGGCCTCCTTTACTCCTCTCTCAAACCATCGTTCCTCTCTATCCAGGATGTGCACATCTTCATCCCTGAAAGAGTGACCGCTGGCCTGGAGATGAGTGTAGACCGCAGAGTCCTGGCCTGATGATGTTGATCTTCTGTGCTGGGCCATCCTTTTGGCCAGTGGCTGTTTTGTTTCCCCGATGTAAGACTGATCACAGCCCTCCTGACACTGAACAGCATACACAACATTACTCTGTTTGTGCCGGGGGACTGGATCTTTGGGATGAACCGCTGTTGGATTTCATATTTTTATACCTTTTTATATTTCCTATCAAGCATTCAAATGTCATGTTATACAAAGTGTGTGTGGGTCTTTCTTCCAGGGTTGCACTATATTTATAGAAAAGGTTTACTAATTCTAACTATTTTACCTTTACATATAATCTTATATTAGCTAATGATAATTTTACAAGTTCACATTTGATATATTACAAGCAATCAAATCATGCCAGATAGCAGACTGATTAACATAAATAAAGCTAGAACACATTTCTTTAATTTAGACTTAATATAGTTTGACTAAATAAAATTAGTAAGATAATAGAAAGTAGCATTTAATCGTTTAACAATTGTTATCAGTTTAGAGGAGAGAATCTTCACAGAAAAAACACCAGAGTTTGATTAACAAAGAGCAATAAAATTCTTTATCCATGGTATGTAACCTCAAGGGCATATTTAGCAAAGCAGAAGAGCCCCGTAACCATGACAACGGGTTGTTTAAACCAATCAGAGGCAGAGCCTGCTCAAAACTGTGATAAAGGTCCAGGGACAGACTGCAGCATTAGCATTTGCTGGGGACTCATCGGATCAGGTCGGTGTTCGGTAAATGCTCCTGTATGCATACATGTAATTTGATTTTATGAACTCTCAATACTTGTAATTTGTTGTCCAATAAATCTTTTGAACTAAGGTGGCCGTATCAGCTGTTTTGAACACCATTAGTGGCGCTCAGCCACGTCACCACTCTTTGCCGTAATGTATTTTGGGGTTTAAAAGCCACTTAGAAAATAAACGTCTCATTTTCTCTGATACTCCCTCAACATATGGAATGACAACTGGTCTGGGTCTGGGTTCCTCCTTTTCACCTGTTGGCTGACTGGAGTCCTGTTTGGGTTTCTTCTCTGCTTTCAGGAAGGCCCAGTTAGGTGTTGGATTTCATATTTTTATACCTTTTTATATTTCCTATCAAGCATTCAAATGTCATGTTATACAAAGTGTGTGCGTGTCTTTCTTCAAGAGTTGAACTATATTTATAGAAAATGTTTACTAATTCTAACTAATTTACATTTAAATATAATCTCACATTAGCTAAGGATAATTTTACAAGTTCACATTTGATATATTACAAGCGAATCACAGCGGGCCAGGGAGCAGGGAATATACTGACTACACAGGAGAGAGAAGTCTTCTTTCTGTTAACTGAGTAAATAGAGTACGGGTAGAACACCTAAAACCCTCAGGTCCTTATGTTAATAACAATTAACATTTAATCGTTTTAATCATTGTTTGACACAGGTTTCAGTTTAGATGAGAGGACACAGGTTTAATCTTCACAGTGAATAGTACCAGATGTTAGACTAAGCAAGATGGGGGCAGGGTGGCTTCAACTGAACTGAAACACAATTATAATAAGATTGATCAATTAAGAACACATAAACAGGAGTTAGTTAATAATTAATAGTTATTAATTATTCCTAGAAAGAAACAACTTTAACACAAATCATTTGGTATCAATAAGGTATAATCAAGTTAAACTAAAACAGAACTAAACAAAGAACCGATTTCAGTGAGCCATAAAAATCCTTATCTGTGGAATGTGGACATTAATGTCCTCGACAGAGCAGCAGAGCACCGTATCCATAGCAACCGAGGGTCTAAACCAATCAGAGAACTAGCCTTCTCAAACTTTGATAAAAACCAGAAACAACAAGCAGGAAGCAGCATTTGCTTGGGAGAACTCATCTGATCAGGTTGGTTCGGTAAATGCTCCTTGTATGCATACATTGTTATTTTGATCATATGTTCTCTGAATAATTGTAACCCTTTGTCAAATAAATCTTTTGAACTAAAGTGACCGTCTCAGCTGTCTTGAACACGATTGTGGTAACAGCCACAACAGATGGTGACCCCGACGTCCAGCTGGCGGACACACGGATTGGAACGAGTTGGTGCTGCACACCCGCAGAGAGAACTGGGCCTGTCATATTATACTAACAGGTAAGCGGGTTACCTAAGTTGGCCGAAAGGCCCAAAAACTCCGCTATTCGGCCGTAAACCAAATTCAATCTTCTTCTGTGGGTGTTTAATACCATCTCCGGAAATAAAGATGGTTTTTAAGCTAATTTACGGTGATTAGTGGTACTTCTGACAAACGGGGTACGTGTATTCAGACACGTTGGGCGTTACACGCTGCGTGCATGTGCGTGCGTGTCCTTTGCACGGCTTAGTTTAACATTTAAGTGTATTTCATAGATAGTTACACGATCTAGAATCGTAACGGAGGGTGGTCCGGGACCTGCCGGTAAAGCATCTCCCTTTTTCAGCGGCTGTGGCGGGCACACCTTCCCTTTGACGAGAGGTTCGGGAAGCGAGTCTGGGATTCGTAGCTGCGTTAGCGTCTACGTTGTGGAGTGTGGACTGCCCACTAAATTGACGCCATTAATAGTTTAGACCGAAGGGAGATGTGAAGTCTGGGACTTCTATTTAGTTTCGCCAAATTTCATGTGGTCAGGGATCACATTAGGGTTAGGACGTTGTAATAACTTTTATTTGTGCCGTGTTTTCTATGTTGTGTAAAGGCTTCAAGGTCGAGGGGGTTGAGGTAGACAAAACAAAACGAAAAAGAGGGGGAGTGAGTGAGTCTGTGTGTGGGGGCGAAGCGAAGGTTTTTTTTTTTCTTTTTTCTGTGTGTGTGTCTGTTCAGATAGGTGGTGAGTGGAGCTTCCATATCCTGACCGAAAGGGGGGCGCTGTTGTATAAGACAAAGACAAGTCTAGACTTGTGAATTGTTTTGTCACAACAGGGCCAGCAGTGAATGACAATAAAAGATTTGAATGCCTGATTGTGTGAATGTTGTCATCAGGTGTGGAACTCATAAATGAGAAACATGTGACTCCTGTGGAAAGTCTACAGGATCAATATCAGAGAGTTAGGAGCACAATGATGAACAATCTAAAAGATAGGGAACAATTTTGAATATGAAATAAGTAGAAAATGCGCACAAAATATGGGAATTATCTAAAAAGAGGCAATTAGCTAAAAACCAGCGGACCAATAGCTAAAACAAGCAGAAATAATCTTAAATTACCAGAAGTAAGTGGGTAGAGCTTGGTTTTCCTGAATTAGGCTGTAAAAGTTGGATTAATTTAAAAGAAAGGTGGAATTTGCTGATATTGGCATGAAACAGCTAAGTAGTATCTGAAATGTAAGCAGAAATATCTGAATCTTCCAAACATTAGCTGAAAGGAGCACAATGTTCAGAAATTAGCAGAAATAAGTCAGTAGAAGTACAAAAACGTTGAAGTAAGCTGAATAAAGCTGAAAAGAGGGAGGAAGACGGACTCTGTTGTAATACATTCCACGTGAGAAGGAACGAGGTGATGGATGGACAGACTGTCAGACAGGGAGTTGTGGAAAACACCTTGGAGGTGGTACATCATCAGGCAGGTTAGGAAGCAGCCTGACAGGGGGCAGTGGCGCAAAAAGCGGGTATGCAGCGTATGCAACGCATAGGGGCGCTGCACTGCAGGGGGCGTCAAAACCCTCTGTAGAAAAAATGTTTTTCTAGTAGGCATTTTCTAAATGATCAATAACAGGGGAACAGCACTGATTAGGCGCCCCTCTGCTCCTTCACCTCCCCTCTGCTCCTTCACCTCCCCTCTGCTCCTTCACCTCCCCTCTGCTCCTTCACCTCCCCTCTGCTGCTTCACCTCCCCTCTGCTCCTTCACCTCCCCTCCTATCGCTCTCCCTTCCCACACAGGTGGCTGTGAACACGCCCCTAAGAGAACGCACTCGGCGCGTTTTTTTTTTTTTTTTAATCTTGAACTACCGCTCGTTGTGCACTTGACAACAAGATGGAGCGGCAGAAAAAAAAGCTATCCGGGGCGCAAAACAGAAAAAGGAAAAGGGAGAAGGATAAAGATGTTGGCGGGATGAAAAAAAGCCTTTCAATGTGGTTGAAAGATAGTAGGTAAGTACTGTCAGTGTATTAGCAGGACAGGAGGGTTTAAATATTCAGGTTAGCTAAAGCTAGCCTAATACACTGCGGTTGGCTGTTAAATGTTGCCTCCCCTATTGATGTGATTTGTTTAGTATTTTCTGTATTTTTATGAATATTTGATGCATGCGCCTCGCCTGTCACACACACATATCCACACACTAAGTGTAAGAATGACCAAAATAAAACTCATGAAATATTAACACAGGAAAGCTAAACTGTTGTGGCGGCAGTTCCCAGCTATGATCCAACGCTTAGCCCTCAGTGCTGCAATTTATTCACTCATATGTACATTTATTATTATTGATTCTTTAATTAAAGATGAGTTGTACAAGTTTATGTGTGTATCAGATAAATTAGTCCTCAGTGTCACTATAGCTCAAAAAGGTTGGTGACCCATGTTTCCAACCTTTTTGGCAGAGGGACACTTGAGTTTAAATGTCTTATTCAGTATCACTACAGTGGTGTGTGTTGTGATGTATCTGGTGAGTCAGATCAGATGAAATGTCCAGTCAGTAACTGTTATCCAACAAGGAGATCATTTAAATTCAAGTTTCATTTCTATTGTGGTTTGACTGCTGTATTTTTAAACCTACTTGACACAAAATTAATGTCATTCAGCTGTGAGGATGGAGAGAAGGAAGAGAAGATGACAGAGGAAGAATCAGGACAGACTGGGGAAGGCAACAGGTTGGTCTAATGCAGGTGGAAGTGAGGGAACAGTTACTTAATCCCAAGCAATAACGTGTAAACATTATTTTTAAAAACTGTATTAAGATCTGTCATTTTTACAACTAATATATAATGCTTTTTTGACCTTATGACTTAGTGCAGAATGCCACAGACAAAAGGTGAAGGAGACAGACACGAGGTCAGTGATAGAGGAGACAAGTGATGACATCAGGTAGGAATAATTACATTAGGGAGGCAACAAAAACCTATATACCATGATGGTTTTAATTTCTGATGACCATATTTCATTGTCTTCTTTTTTGGGAAAATTAGTTCAGGCAGACATGGTGAGTTAATCATCACAAAGCAGAGAGGACCAGATGATGAAGAGGGAGAGGAGCAGAGAGGACCAGATGATGAAGAGAGAGAGGAGCAGAGAGGTCCAGATGATGAAGAGGGAGAGGAGCAGAGA
>NC_056505.1:43837484-43844338 GCF_014905685.2 Nematolebias whitei | reverse complement strand
GGTCCAGATGATGAAGAGGGAGAGGAGCAGAGAGGTCCAGATGATGATGTAGAGGGAGAGAAGTACAGAGCTGCAGAGGAGAGGGCTGAGGCAAGGCTTTATTCAGAAGATCCATCCGAATGGCCTTTACCACACAAAATGGGGGACACATTTAGGCAGTACATGGTTGAAAATGGCCCACAGAAAGTTTCTGATGGTCCATATCCAAGATCAGAGAAGAATAAGAGGTGTTTTTCCAAAGCGTACTGTTTTCGTATACTGTCTAATGGAGAGAAAGTTGAACGAGATTGGTTACTGTATTCCAAAAATACCAGCAGAGTCTATTGTTTTGCGTGTAAGCTTTTTGGTGAAGCTAAAGTTTCTGATACATGCCTTGTGGCAGGGTACAGTAACTGGCGATGTCTTTCAAAAACACTGAAGCACCATGAAACCAGTAGTTCTCACATAAATGCTTATCTGATGTGGAAAGAAATGATATCTCGCTTACGCCTAGGTAAGACTATTGATAGTGAACTGCAGAGAACCATGGCAGCTGAAAAAGCATACTGGAGAAGTGTGTTGACTCGAGTTATTGACTGCATACTCTTCCTTGCAGAGAGAAACTTGCCACTAAGGGGGAAAAATTCTCAGTTAGGAAATCCTAAAAATGGAAATTTTCTGGGAATCCTTGAGTTCATTGCACGATATGATGTCACACTGGCAGAACATCTTAGAAAGGCAGCCTCCAAACAAACCACTGGATATCTGACATGGTGCACTCAGAATGAATTTTTAGATTCAATATCAGAGTGTGTTTTGGGTAAAATATCTGCCCAGATCAAAGCCTCTAAGTACTTTGCAGTGGAACTGGACTGCACACCTGATATTTCAAAGCAAGAGCAGGCCTCAGTCATTATTCGATATATTGATACTGATGAGAAGAAAAAAGTCACTATTGCAGAGTCTTTTGTGGGGTTCACTGCTGTGAAGGACACAACTGGGAAAGGCCTCACAGATACACTAACAGGGATTCTGGAGAGTCTGGGGTTGGATTTGGCTAATTGTAGAGGGCAAAGTTATGACAATGGCTCTAATATGAGGGGAATAAACAAGGGTGTTCAAGCTTTAATACAACAGAGATGTCCAGAGGCTTTATTCATCCCCTGCTGCAGCCACAGCCTGAACCTTTTGTTATGTGATGCAGCCTCATCTAGCAGAGAGTGTCTCACTTTTTTTTGGCACTGTTCAAAGATTGTACACAATCTTTTCGTCTTCTGTGAAGAGGTGGGACATTCTCACAGAGTTTGTCGACATCACACTGAAGCCTCTGAGTGACACCCGGTGGGAGGCAAAGCTAGACTCTGTCAAAGCTATACGTTTCCAGATGGGGGGAATTTTAGATGCACTACAAAAGCTTGGAGAAGTGGCAGGAGACAGCAAGATTGTCTCAGAGGCAAAATCACTATCTGATGAGATTGTCAGTATGGAGTTCCTTGTGTGCCTCATAATTTGGTATGCCTTATTATGTGAGATCAACTTTGCAAGCAAGGCACTACAAGCAGCAGATGTGTCAATGGACACAGCCATTAGGCTAATCGAGTCTCTGAAAGAGTTTTTGCTCAAATATAGAGAAGAGGGCTTTCAGAAGTCACTTGACATTGCAAGCAAAATAGCCATCGAAATGGATGCTTCTCCTAAGTTCAAAGAGAAACGACTTAGGAAGCAAAAGAATTTCCCAGATGACAATTCATGCACTGGTCATCATGAAAAGGAACCCACAAGGCACTTCAGGTGCATGGTTTTCAATGTTATTGTTGACACACTCCTCCAAGAGCTGTCTGAGAGGTTTTCCAATTTTCAACTTGTGTCTGAGAAATTTAAATTCATCACTAAAATGGAGCACATGACAAAAGCTGAGCTGGAGGAATCAGTGACCACATATGCCCTGACCACTTGTGATGTTTCAAGAGATATCATTCAAGAAATATACCCAGCAAGCCGTCTACTGAAGGGTTACAAGGCTCTAGAAAAGTTAAATTTCCTAATTCAAGAGGACCTTGATTTGGTATTTCCAAATTTGACAGTAGCCCTTAGAGTATTTTTAACCATGCCTCTGACAGTTGCATCTGCAGAGAGATCATTTAGCAAGCTGAAGCTCATCAAAACATACCTTCGTTCAAATATGAGCAATGATCGCTTGTCCCAGTTAGCAGTGATCTCTATTGAAAACAGTGTGGCACGGTCTATTTCATTTGATGTTATACTTGACAAATGGGCAAATGCAAAGTCACGGAATGTAACAGTTTAAATGTCATAAATGTTAAAACTCTGACATGGACTCCAGGCTGTTAAGATGTCATATTTCCGCTACATAAAATGTTGAGCACTGACTGAGTACCACTACTGTTATATATTTGTACTTTATAAAACTTCTTATTTGTTTATGATTGAAATGATCACCTGATATAATATGTAACATTAAAAAAATCTGTAATATTACTACTGTATTTTCTAAGTGCATGACTAAGCTGTATGAGGCGGCAAGTAAAAAGGAGCGGGTGGGGGGGGCGCCGATGATGTGTTCGCATCCACCTCAAAAATATGTAGTTGCGCCCCTGACAGGGGGAAGAGGTGTTGAGCAGAGAGGAGGTCGTTGGCTGAACAATTTTAATGCTCTCATTTTAGGGGTGATCTTGGCAGGAGGAGATCTGAACGCCATTTTCAGTCACTGAACGGTGGGAGAGAAACGTAATACATCGTTTAAACTAGGAGAAATGTAATACATCGTTTAAACTAAAAAACAAAACCAGAAATATAGAGGCGGCGGAATTAGACAATATGAGGACGCAGTTGATTAAACCACAGCTGTTGGTTGCCAGACATAAACAGGGGGATAAGAGAGAAAGGTCAAAAAACATTTGTGTGTTCAATCAGTGTCAGAGGTAAAGGAGGAGGCAGTGACCTCTGGAACAGTTGATCTGCAGCAATGGTTTGAAACTCAAGGCCAGAGGGCCAGAGGTGGACATCCCGTGTACGAGCGGTAATTAACCGAATTTATACGAGAGATGGAGTCAGAGGGAGTCAGCTGGAGGTATTGTTGGAACAGCTCGCTGTGTGGGAAGATGAAGATGGCAGACAGCCACTCACTAAGCGGGCGAGGGACAGAGTTAAATTGACAACAAACGTACTACACAGACATGCAAAGGTAGAGAGCTGCTGACAGAGAGCTGCTGACATGATGCAGAGAAGGAAGGTAGATGTTTTAGGTGTCCAAGAGACCAAGTGGAAGAGCAGCAAGGCTCGCAGCATTGGTGCTGGGTTCAAACTGTTTTATCAGGGTGTGGATAGAAAGAGAAATGGAGTAGGGGTGGTCCTGAAGGAAGTGAGGAGTAGGTCTGACAAAGGCCAAAGAGGAGGTATAGGGTGAATGCTGTTGGAGAGGACATGGAGGTAGTTGGAGAGGACATAGGGTGTATAGGAAGGAGTGGAGTGAAGGAGGATGATTCGTTGTGGCGACTTCTGAAAAGGGAAAAGCCGAAGGAAGAAGGAGAAATAAACATCATAAACAGGTCAAATTAAGTTTAAGCATTTCTGGATGACACATTGTAAACAAATTAGCCAAAATTTCTTCTTGGAATTGACAATAAAATCAGGTCATAAATTCAACTAAACAAACAAACGCAATGGAAAATAAGTAATAAACAAAATCCTTGACACTTGTAAAATGAAGGAAAAATTTATTCTGGTCAAAGAAACTCAACTAAACTCAAATTGAAATGCTTGGGTTAAATTAATCAGTCTTAACTAAACTCAAATTGAAATGCTTGGGTTAAATTAATCAGTCTTAACTAAACTCAAATTGAAATGCTTGGGTTAAATTAATCAGTCTAAATGATTTTATCACATATTGAAAATGTTGTCTAGAGTTTAGGAGCTGTTTCCTTCTAAGAGCTACCTGAACTAGGTTATTTATGGGAAAACAACAATTCTAGTGGGTAAATGAAATGACTCTAAACATCTTGAGAGTTCACACAGGTCCTATGAGTGCATAAGGAGAACAGAGATGAGTACATGGTGAGTTTAAGAAGTTGTGCTTTGTGAACAAAGGTGCATGTAGACGTTTTTGTGCAGTGCTAATGGTCTCTGTGATGTCTTGAAGTGTAAGTGTAGACATAGTCTTAATTGAATTGAATTAGAAGAATTTTGTCTAGGATGCAGTGAACAAGCATAGTTATGAGATGGAAGAATTTGCAGATTTGGTATATAACAAGCAGTGATTACATATAATCTTGCTGCCTAAACCTTTACAAAGTCTAAATGGATAATGTAGACCTGAGAGTGGTCTTCACTGTCAGGTGGTGAGTCAAAATACATATTCTAAAAGATTGAAGACATTATTTTGAATGGAATATTTTATGCAGTAGGCGTAAAGGATTGGATTGTGCAGTGTTTGATGAAAGTTTTCACTCTTATGTAATTGAGCGTTTAAAACATCTGTTGTGCAATCCAGGACACCAGAATGACTCTGTTGAAGGTAAACACTGTGGTCCCAGATTAGAACTTGCTAACAGATGAATGTTGAATCAGACTTTTAATAATTGGATTGCTTATTTTTCCTTCTCAGCAGCATGAGAAGACAGAGCTGTGGATTGGGGAGGTGAGTCTGGCTAGGCCCACAGAACACATACAGGTAGTCTTCAGATACATACAGCATCCATCTGAGTTTTGATCATGACCCTCTAGTGCTGGGTGCCGGATCGGATACCAGATGTGTTCAGGTGGACGCTGAAGTTGGGTCTGGGAAACTGACCAATGGGACGTTTCAAAGAAACTGTCAGTCGAGCACCACTGACACAACAACAAAGAAATTGTCAGCCAAGCAATATGACTTTTCACTATGGAAACAAAGCAAAGATCTATCAGTCCAACAACAAACTGAATTAACTGACCAGAGGGGGTCCTGGATTTTGTCAACAGCGGGAATATCCAGTCAAGTCTCGCTGTATGCTGAGCTATGAACTGCTGCACAAAGCTGAACTGGTCTCCAGACCAAGGGAGACAAACTGAAGACAGAAAGGCTGGTGGTCCATCTGTCCAAGGTTACTAACAACAATTGCAGCCTGACGGAGGTGTCAACCCCACATTTGGTCTGTGATGGTCATCCGGGCGCCTTGGTGTCGTGATCAAAACTGCAGTTGGCTTTGATAATAATCACTCACATAGGCTCATTATAAGACAGGTGCCAAAACATGACACAGGAGTACTACTGTGGGTTTGCTAGATGATTTGCCCTTTTCTAATTGCTCTGAGATGAAAATTGTTTTATTACCACTAAACCTAATAGGACGATGAATAACGCTCCTCACCCCTGAGCAAAATATTGACTTTTTAACTTTTCGTTTATACAGGTCACGAAGTCTCATTCAAGAGAAACCTGTACCTGAGACCTGATTTGGATTGAGTTCACTAATGTTTTCTAAAGTAATAATAAATGACTGTCTTTGCCTTGAATGAGCTTATTTGGTGGGTCTGGTTTGCTACGAGGGATGAAATTTATTTAATGGTTAACTCTTTGCAAAATTATATGAGAGCTTGGGTTATATTTGGCTATTTTTTATTTTTTTTTGCAAAACCTGGATTGGATAACAGTAGGGGAAGATTAAAATTACACCATATTATTTTTATATTTCTGAAACTAATACTCAGACTGGGTGTTAGTAAATTACAACCGGTAATACTTCGGATTTGAAACAGAAAACTGTTTCAAAAAGGGGGAAGGTGAAGGCTGCTCTTAGTAGGAAACAGTTCATACAATGATTAGATCATTACAAAATATACAAAGCAGGAAACAGTTCATACAATGATTAGATCATTACAAAATACACAAAGCAGGAAACAGTTGTAAAGGAACATATATCTGTGAGATTTTATCCATAAATTAAACAGATTCATTCATTTTTCTGGACTGAGTTCTATCGTGCATTGAATGATTAAATGTGACGTGAGACGTTAATTTCCTTTGACCCATCAAAAATGAATGCGGTCATTTATTAACAGAATCAAAGTTTAACATCAAACATTTACATTAATTTGGCAAAATTGATTACAATAACAGCTTAATTAATTAGCTTTACAATCAGAGACCATACGGCCATGGTATCTGCTTGCCGCTTTACAACAGACATTTATGAAAATATCTGGATGATTTACTGGCAAGATAGAAGAGTTTTAAAGATGGAAATGAAGTTTAAATGGAGAGAAAGGATGGATGAGGGAATAAGTGTCTGTATCAGAACGGCACTCTCCATTAGATCCCAGCTTCAGTTACGATACACTCAGGTAGTGGAAATCGACTCTTTACCTGTAGAAGATGTCTCCACAGGTACGGAGTTCTATTTAACGTCACCTTTCCAGCGTCTCCGTAGGAACAGCTGTGAATCGTCCGAAGTAGTGACGGAACTTCGTTTGACACACGTTCACCTCACGGGTGGACTCACATGAGGAGTAAGTCCGTCAGAGGCTCCACTCAGATGTGGAAGATTCCATAATTCCCACAAGACTCGGAAGAACTTCGGATCATGTCTGGAACCTCCTGTTCTCTCCAGCAACTTTTCTGTTCGGTTCTGCTCTCCGAACTGAACTGCTCTCCCACCGCGCTGGTTGGAACTAGGAAGTGTCGACATTTAAAGAGTTCTGTTTCCGGTTCATTTGGGAAGTCCTGATTGGCCGATCGACCAAACAAGGTGTGGTCTTAGTGATATAAGAGGTTATTAAAAGTCAAGGTGAAGATTAGATTGTTTAAGAACAGACAGAAGAATGTTTTGAAGGAACCGAGACTTCGTGGAGTCAGTTCTCTCATATCTGTCTGAAAAAGT
>NC_056505.1:43831768-43837384 GCF_014905685.2 Nematolebias whitei | reverse complement strand
CTGTTTTCTTGTGGCAGATTAATAAATGACAATATTATTCTAGCAAGTTACAGTCCCTTGTGTTTCATTTTCCTCTTGTCTGAATATCTGGTGCCGATCGCTCACGAACCCTTTGATAAAGAATTTCATAATACAGCTTGTAAAGTAAGGTTATTCTGTGAGAGGTCCCTCTCACATTTTAACTCATGTGCAGCGGTCTCTTCAGCAAGTTTAGACTGTGTCATGAATTTGAGATAAGCCTCTCTGTTTGTTGCATATGCTTTAGACAGCACGTCATTTTGTTCAACCTGTTGATCCAATTTGTCTTTGAGAAGCAGAGAAATTTTTGCTAACCGTTCAAGGCCCTGCTTTTTATTCTCTTTAACCGTGGCTCCTTTTGCTAAACTTGTCAGCTCTTCAGCTGTTTGAGATTCATTAATCCGTTCTAATTATGTGCCAATAATTGGGTTTGTTAAAAATATATAAAGCTCCCTGGATGATGTCATCTTGTTGACTGTCATCTTCTGGTTGGGAGTCTAAAGGGTCAACGTTTTCCTCTTCTCCTGCCATTATCTTCTATTTAAAAATTAAATAGGAAGATGTGGTGTTTTAGGTGGTAAAATAAATCAGAAAAGTTTCCTTTTTCTGATATAATTACTCTTATTTAGTGTTCTAGCAATTAAACGTGTATTATCTTTTCAGCAAATGAGTAAACTTTATCAATTCTGTGAATATTTAGACTGTATCTTTAAAAAGTTTCTAATTTTTCATTTTGCACCTCCTTTTGAGGAATTATCAGTGAATGAAAAATGTCTTGGTAAATGCCTTTCTGGCATAAATACCTTAATCACTTTTTAAATGCAAGATAACAGTAATAACTCAGCTTGAGGAACGTTTATTAACTCAAAAATGCTTCTGACAGAAATAAACACGTTTAATTTCACCAAAATATCCTAAAAACGAAGTGAAACTGTGATTTCAAGTTTCCAACAGGAAGTGGCAGTATAACCTTATTTTATTTTAACCCTGACACTGTTAGTGGCGACCAGTAGGAGTCGCGATGACTTCCTGTGGCTTTGGTGACATCCGGTCGTTAGCTGTTAGCTTAAAATTAGCATCGGCTAGCGTGGTCGAAAAACACCATTTAATGACGGATTTAAAACGTAAACGTGGCAAAGTTTCGGCGATTAGGCTTTAAATAAACGGAGCAGCGGATCAGAACCAACTTTAAAGCGTTTTTCAACTTTAAACAGCAGATTGAAATTCCCTATGAAGACGAGCTTCATTTCCGGGTCAAGTGACTGAATATTAATGACAGAGCAGCGGCGGGGGTGGGTTTTACAACCTGACATCAGAGGAAGTGACGATAGACACGTCACTCGTCCCTCCAGCGAATCAGAGCGTTTAAACAGCGGCTTTCGACCAATGAGGCTTCGTCTTTTCAGCTAGCATGTTAGCATTTAGCCTGAACAAAGTCCGGTCAATTTTTGTCATTTAAACTGTCAAAATGCACTATTTTCTGTTAAAAATGTAACGAATAAACTCTCAAAAGCTTACTGGGACGGCGCCAGTTCAAAACAGCAGTTTCTTTCTTCAAACACGACTCGTTCGAACTGAATCAGAACCGAGCCGGACCAGAACCCTCTTCTGGACCACAGTTTAAACAGAATAAAGCATTTTCCCACAAACCCAGCTTCAGTTACACAACAGATTTACAAGTTCAGCTTTCAAACAAACACATTGGCTTTATTTTCAGCTTTCAAAACACCACAACTGTAAACATTCTCCGAACCCCACAGCTGCATAACGTTGCGTTTCACACAGCAAACTGCCCTCTTAAGCTAATTTTCAGTTAAGATCAGATATGCCAACATGATAATTCAATCGTTACACGAATAACAGTCCATTTATGATACCGTACGAGGCCACCAGATGTAAATGACAAACGTACGGGCCGCCAGATGTAAAGGAACATATATCTGTGAGATATTATCCATAAATTAAACGGATTCTTTCATTTTTCTGGACTGAGTTCTATCGTGCATTGAATGATTAAATGTGACGTGAGACGTTAATTTCCTTTGACCCATCAAAAATGAATGCGGTCATTTATTAACATAATCAAAGTTTAACATCAAACATTTACATTAATTTGGCAAAATTGATTACAATAACAGCTTAATTAATTAGCTTTACAATCAGAGACCATACGGCCATGGTATCTGCTTGCCGCTTTACAACAGACATTTATGAAAATATCTGGATGATTTACTGGCAAGATAGAAGAGTTTTAAAGATGGAAATGAAGTTTAAATGGAGAGAAAGGATGGATGAGGGAATAAGTGTCTGTATCAGAACGGCACTCTCCATTAGATCCCAGCTTCAGTTACGATACACTCAGGTAGTGGAAATCGACTCTTTACCTGTAGAAGATGTCTCCACAGGTACGGAGTTCTATTTAACGCCACCTTTCCAGCGTCTCGTAGGAACAGCTGTGAATCGTCCGAAGTAGTGACGGAACTTCGTTTGACACACGTTCACCTCACGGGTGGACTCACATGAGGAGTAAGTCCGTCAGAGGCTCCACTCAGATGTGGAAGATTCCATAATTCCCACAAGACTCGGAAGAACTTCGGATCATGTCTGGAACCTCCTGTTCTCTCCAGCAACTTTTCTGTTCGGTTCTGCTCTCCGAACTGAACTGCTCTCCCACCGCGCTGGTTGGAACTAGGAAGTGTCGACATTTAAAGAGTTCTGTTTCCGGTTCATTTGGGAAGTCCTGATTGGCCGATCGACCAAACAAGGTGTGGTCTTAGTGATGTAAGAGGTTATTAAAAGTCAAGGTGAAGATTAGATTGTTTAAGAACAGACAGAAGAATGTTTTGAAGAAACGAGACTTCGTGGAGTCAGTTCTCATCTGTCTGAAAAAGTTAAACATGACATTTCTTTCCAGTAAACATGTAGTTGACCGAAACTTGACCTTTGACCAACTTACACTTGCTCATTTCAGACAGAAGATCAAGAAAATGAATAATTACTCTGTAACAGACCTTAACTTGACTTCTACTTTGAATGAGGATTAAAAATCATTAATACTGTTTCACAGTTGATTTAAAATGAGTAGTTCACTTCAACATTTAAAATGGTTTGAACTAAACACACTTTGATTATCAAGACATTGGTGAAATAGTAATGATAATAAAAAAGAGAGTGTTCTTTCAATTGATCAGTGCAGGACACTTAGAAAGTCTCTGGATGGACTTGATTTTGTGTTTCTGGACTCAAATCAATGAAATACAGTTCTTGTCCCAGGAAGGCCCTCAAGGTCAGGATTTGACCTTAGGCTTAGTTCACTACACAGTTCATACAATGATTAGATCATTACAAAATATACAAAGCAGGAAACAGTTCATACAATGATTAGATCATTACAAAATATACAAAAATAACTTCTTAGGGTTTTATATTTAAATGAACAGCAAAAAGCCAATAGTAAGTCTGAAGCGTTTAAAGGATCATTTAGGATAATCACATTGACATTTGAAAAGTGGAATAAATCAGAAGCCTACAAAACGACATTGCACTTGTATATATCGGTTTAACAAAAGTATTTTTCTCTTTCTTTGTTGTAATGTGTACAGATTCCAGAAAAGGGGGACGCCCCTAGCATCAAAACACAGACTCCTGAAGTGGATTTGAGCAAAGGTTAAGGAGAAATGTGGTGGTTCGGTATTTTTAAATACAACTGACTTGACTGACTGGACTGGACTTAAATAGTTTAATTGGGCTTATAAAAGGTTCATGAACAAAGTATTTTAACCACATGTTTTACTGCTAAGGAACCGGCTCAGTGGTTATGAATTTTATGAATTTCTTCCTTGCTCCCCTCTCTCGCACAGACAGGTACCTGGAAGGAAGATTAAATTCCTCTTGTTTCTACAGTGTTATATGTCAGTTGTTTAAAAACTTTTAAGGTTATATTGTACTTTGATGTTGTCGGCGCATGCATTTAATGAAGTTCCTTCCACAGGCTCCAGGAGGAAGGAGGCCAGCATAGGAAATTACTTATTGCAGGGTATTGTTGTGTATGGGTGTTGTGTTATTATGTTTAACTTTGCTTATTGTAGGTAGATCCGTTGACTGCAAAGGCTTGGAAGGGTGGAGGATGATACTAGAGTACACAGGTATCCCTGGAGAAGTCCAGTATGTACCTGATTTCAGTTTCAAGGGTATAGATGAATGTAAGAATAGCATTTTATTTCAGTTTTACAAGTTCTGTTTTATTATAACATTACAGTGTAAGAGTACACACTAGCAGTAGCAATAATGACCATCAGGGTGTCCAATAATTAAGAAACAGGTTGTACTCACTAGGAAGTAACCACAGTCAGTTTTTTTTTTCTTTTTTTTTTTCCCAGGCCCACAAATGGGTCATGGATCCCACAGATAAATAATCAAAAGGCCATACAGGGTGTTTAACAATTCGCAAGCTTTGGTGTCCAGCTTTTCTCATCAGGAGGGAGAATCTCTGACCGAGGAGACAGACTACGGACCACCACACCGGACTGGGTCCTGCTAAAAAGAGGGATAGGACCCCACCAGGTGGTAGAGAGAACATCACACGCCATCGGTCTCCAGAAGGAGTGACACCTGTTACGACCACAACCAGTGCACCCCTGCAGTGGAGCTGAATCAATCTGGACCGATTGAGGCTGATCTGGTGGAACATCAGGAGTACAGCTCCCCATTACACCTGGAGGAGGTGACAGGACCTTCGTGGGAGCTCACTCTTTGCCCCTTTGCCCTGGTAGAAAAAACGCAGTAGCAAACATTGGAGAAGAAGTCTCCGCTCTGCCTAAGTCGGTCAGTCAGGTGGAACGGGGAAGGAAGGAAGATTCCCAGCCCGGACCGTGAAGAACAGAAGACGCGTCAAACTGATTTTAGTTTTTTTCCCAATGCACACACGTCATTTAGAATGTCTGATCAGACTGATAAAGGTTCTGAGGACTTTGCATGAAGACATCTCCGTGGGCCGAATCCCGCCGAGCACCAAAAGGACCCTTGTGGACGAACAAGGCCTCCCACCGCAAGCTCAAGAACCGAAGACCTGCTAGATAGTCCTGTTTAAATTGAGTGTTTTGTCTTTTCTTGTTTAACATGAGTGTCTTGTCTTTTCTTTCAGTCATTCTGAGAAACAACCAGAGAAGGGTCGTGGATTCAATTGGAAACTCTTAACTATTCAAAATTTTACTCCATTCAATTGGGCATTTAATCATTCTAAAATCCCACGAGGTATTTTAAAGGTGGTTTAAAAGGAGGTCAATTTTGGTATTAGGGTAGAGTTTTACTTATTTTAGTGTGTTGGGTATTTATCTTTTACTAGGCGTGTTGTAGTGTTTTTTGTATTTTTATAAAGGTTTATGCGTTTGGTATTTTTTACAGGTTTTGAAGGGCTTTAACCATGGGTCTGGTCCAGGACCCCTGGGGGGTTGCAGTAAGTTTGGGTGGGGTGGCAGTGTTACTCACTTCCATCTGTAAACATCCAAAAGGGTGTGATCTCCCATGAATATGGGGAGATCAAAAGAGGGATTGTTGGATTTCATATTTTTATACCTTTTTATATTTCCTATCAAGCAT
>NC_056505.1:43825356-43831668 GCF_014905685.2 Nematolebias whitei | reverse complement strand
CCCCCTCTTACAATGCTGTGATTGCTAGTATCACTCAGCCCTCTGTGAATAGTAAACAGCCATCAGTGTGCTAATGATCCATTGTTAGGCTGATGGTCCTTCTTGAGCATGTGATCAGCTGGTTTTGGTTGTCAGCAGCAAAACTGGTTGATCCACTCTGAGACGGTGCTATTTAAGAGACTGAGCTGAATACAGCACCTCAGACTGAGGAAGTCTCTCGGATGAGAGACGAAACGTTTCTACATTTTTTTTTTGTTTGTTTTGCTTTGTTTAGTTTTTTTTTTTTTTTTTTTTTTGAATGTCCAGAGGACCAGATTTGACTTTTTTGGATTTTTCTACCTGGATTATTGAGCATGCATCAGGATAATAATCCAGGTAGATAAATCTAACCAGGTTGAGTTAGGTCCTCTGGATGGATTGTTCTTGAAACATTTCATCTTTAATCCAAAAGACTTATTTAGTCTGAGGAGCTGCAACAAACTCAGTCTTGGGACCCTGTGTACATAATTTCGTTCCACCACATGTGCGAATGACAATAAAGAAACTCTGACTCTGACTTATAAATAGCACCTTCTCATAGTGGATCAACCAGTTTGTTGTTGACATCCAGAAATAGCCAAAGGAGGACCATCGGCCTAAGAATTGGTCGTTAGTGCCCTGATGGCTGCTTGCTCTGTGAATAGCAAGCAGCCGTCAGAATGTAAGTAAACCTGAATATTTGTGGTGAAAGATATTCAAGTGGGTGGGAGTTCCACTGTGGAGAACAGAGGTAGGTGTGATTTTTTTTCTTGTCTGAGGCAGCACATAGAGACCAATCCTGGAGAAAGGACAGAGCAATTTTGTCCACCATCAAGTGCAATGGTGGAGTCAGGGGGTGACCAATGGTGGCCTTGGCCCCATAGATTAATCTTCAGCCATATCAATCATTTGAGGAAACTAAAATTTTAAGCAATATAAAAAATAGTAAACAGTTTTCTCAAAAAACAGGGGTGGCTGAAGAACCCGTCAGAGATATATTCAACTCACACCTCCGGGAGACCTTTAACCGCATCCCAGCTGAAGTGGGGGACATTGAGTCTGAGTGAGCCATGTTCCACGCCTCGCTTGTTGAGGTAGCTGCCTTGAGCTGTTGCCACAATGGTGTCTGTACTTCTCGCAGTGGCCATCCACGAGTGGACACCCTGAGTTAGGGAGGCTGTCAAGCTGAAGAAGGAGTCCTATCGGGCCTTGTTGGCCAGTGGGACTCTGGAGGCAGCTCAGGAGTACCGGAGGGCCAAGCGGTGTGCAGCCTTGGCTGTTGCTGAGACAAAAGCTCGGATGTGGGAAGAATTTGGTGAGACCTTGGATAGACTCTCGGTCAGCTCCAAGGAGATTCTGGCAAACCATCAGGCGGCTGAGGAGGGGAAAGCAGCACTTTACTAACACTGTGTTCATTGAAGGTTGGGTACTGTTGACCTTGACCAGTGACGTTGTCGGGAAGTGGAAGGAATACTGCTCTGACATTCTCAATCCCACCAGCACGTCTTCCATGGCAGAAGCTGAGTCGGGGGACTTTGGAGTTGATCCGTCCATAACCGTGGCTGAGGTTGCCAAGGTAGTTAAAAAGCTTCGAGGCGACAGGGCAGGAGTGGATGAGATTCACCCTGATTTCCTTAAGGCTCTGGATGTTGTGGGGCTGTCTTAGCTGACACGCCTTTGCAATGTCACATGGACATCGGGAGCAGTGCCACTGGATTGGCAGACTGGGGTGGTGGTTCCCCTCTTCAAAAAGGGGGACCGGAGGGGCATCACTCTCCTTATCCTCCCTGGTAAGATCTATTCAGGGGTACTGGAGAAGCGAGTCCGATCGTTGGTTGAACCTCAGATCCAGGAGGAATAATGTGGATTCCGTCCTGACCGTGGAACACTGGATCAGCTCTTTACCCTCACTAGGGTCCTTGAGGGGTCATAGGAGTTTGCCCATCTAGTCTACATGTGTTTTGTGGACTTGGAGAAGGCATTTGACCATGTTCCTCAAGGTACACTGTGGAGAGTACTCCGTGAGTATGGAATTGGAGGCCCGTTGTTACGGGCTGTTCAGTCCCTATACAAGCAGTGCGAGAGTTTGGTTCGCATTGCCAGCAATAAGTCGGACCCCTTCAGGGTGGGAGTTGGACTCTGCCAGGGATGCCGATAGTCACCGATTCGATTCATAACTTTCATGGACAGAATTTCACGATGCAGCCAGTGAATAGCCAGCCTCTTTAGCAATGACTTTTTGTGTCTTGTCCTCTTGGCAGAGGGTTTCTGGTTTGGTGGCCTCAGGATTCCATCTCTGCTCTTTGCAAATGATGTGGTCCTTTTGGCGTCATTGTACCGTGATCTTCAGCTCTCACTGGAGCGGTTCGCAGCCGAGTGTGAAGCGGCTGGGATGAGAATCCATCCATCCATCCATTATCTTTACCCGTTTATTCCATTTTGGGTCACGGGGGTCACTGGTGCCCATGTCCAGCAGTCACTGTGCGAGGGGCGGGGTACACCCTGGACGGGTCGCAAGTCCATCACAGGGCCACATAGAGACAAACGAGACAAACAACCATTCACTCTCTCACTCACACCTAGGGACAATTTAGAGTAACCAATCAGCCTAACATGCATGTTTTTGGTCTGTGGGAGGAAACCGGAGCACCCGGAGAAAACCCACGCATGCACGGAGAGAACATGCAAACTCCACCCAGAAAGGCCCCTGGACTGGGGTTTGAACCAAGGACCTTCTCGCTGAGAGGCAGCAGCTCTACCAGTTGCGCCACCGTGCTGCCCAGGATGAGAATCAGCACCTCCAAATCTGAGGCCATGGCCCTCAACCGAAAAAGGGTGGATTGCTCTCTTCAGGTCGAGGGTGAGGTTCTGCCTCAAGTGGAGGAGTTCAAGTATCTCTGGGTTTTGTTCACGAGTGAGGGAATAATGGAGCATGAGATTGATAGACGGATTGGTGCAGCATCTGCAGTATTGCGGACTCTGTACCGGTTTGTTGTGGTGGAGAGAGAGCTGAGCTATAAAGCAAAGCTCTCTGTTTACCGGTCGGTCTACGTTCCTACCCTCACCTATGGTCATGAGCTCTGGGTAGTGACCGAAAGCATGAGATCGAGGATACAGGTGGTTGCAATGAGCTTTCTCTGCAGGGTAGCTGGACTCTCCCTTAGAGATAGTGTGAGAAGTTCAGTTATCTGGGAGAGACTGAGTAGAACCACTACTCCTCCACGTCGAGAGGAGCCAGTTGAGGTGGTTCAGGCATCTGGTGAGGATGCCATCTGGGAGGAGACCCCGGTGAAAACCCATGACATGCTGGAGAGTCTATGTCTCTCGGTTGGCCTGGGAACGCCTCGGAATCCTCCCAGAAGAGCTGGAAGAGGTGGCTGTGGAAAGAGATGTTTGGGCCTCCCTGCTCAAGCTGCTGCCCCCATGACCCGACTTCGGAATAAGCGGAAGATGATGGATGGATGGATGAATGGACGGACAGACGGACGGGGTGGCTGTTTACAAATGTTGGTGGCCATCTTGGATTTTAACATAGAAACCCAATTTTTGAAAGGATCCTTTCATATGCCTAGCTGCACAATGAATGTTGGTACCTCCACTGACGCATGGATGGACGGCCCTTTGGGAAAAATGATTAGTTTCAGGGTGTACACATTTATCCAACAAACTCAATGAATATGCTTTTCCTTGATTTACAGATGACTTATGTCACATGACATGTTTTGGTATGATTTTCTGCATGACAAAAACCAAAACATTTTTAAAATGTGTGGACTATTTAGCTGAAAGGAAATCTGATGGAGGTTCCTCAGATTGAGCAGGATGCCCCGTCTCACCTCAGGAGCAACGTGGCCATGTTCAAGTTTGATGATGGATAAATCTATGAGCAGCTCTGCCAGCACAAAGAAGGCATCCAGGACCACCAAACACACGACCACTACCTGGAAACATCAGGAGAATGAGCTGAGGGACAACAAAAGCTGCATCTATACTTCCTCTAGCTACTTTACATTGCTGTATTTCAAATGTTTATTTATTTTAATGTTGATTATTATAACTGATAACTAATGAAAACTCCAAATTCAGTATCTCAGAAAATTTGAATATTGTGAAATATTGTGACTGTGCCACAGTCTAATCAGCTAATTAACTCAAAACACATGCAAAGGCCTTTAAATGGTCTCTCAGTCTAGTCCTGTAGGCTACACAATCATGGGGAAGACTGCTGACTTGACAGTTGTCCAAAAGACGACTATTGACACCTTGCACAAGGAGGACAAGACACAAAATGTCATTGCTAAAGAGACTGGCTGTTCACAGAGCTCTGTATCCAAGCACATTAACAGAAAGGTGAAGGGAAGGAAAATATGTGGTATAAGCAACAGGGATAACCACACCGTGGAAAGGTTGATGAAACATAACCCATTTCAAAATATGTGGGAGATTCACAAAGAGTGGACTGCAGCTGAAGTCAGTGCTTGAAGAACCATCACGCACAGACATATGCAAGACATGGGTTTCCACTGTTGCAGTCCTTATGTCAAGTCCCCGTTGAACAAGAGACAGCATCAGAAGCATCTCGTCTGGGCTAAAGACAAAAAGGACTGGCCTGCTGCTGAGTGGTCCAAAGTTATGTTTTCTGATGAAAGTAATTTTTGCATTTCCTTTGGAAATCATGGTCCCAGAGTCTGGTGGAAGACAGGAGAAGCACAGAATTCATGTTGCTCGAGGTCCAGTGTCAAGTTTCCACAGTCAGTGGTGGTCTGGGGTGCCATGTCATCTGCTGGTGTTGGTCCACTGTGTTTTCTCAGGTCCAAGGTCAACGCAGTCGTCTACCAGAAATTTTTAGAGCAGGTCATGCTTCCTGCTGCTGACCAACTTTATGGAGATGCAGATTTCATTTTCCAACAGGACTTGGCACCTGCACACAGTGCCAAAGCTACCAGTACCTGGTTGAAGGATGACGGTATCCACTTAATGGGCCAGCAAACACGCCTGACCTTAACCCCATAGAAAATCTATGGGATATTGTGAAGAGGAAGATGCAATACACCAGACCCAACAATTCAGAAGAGCTGAAGGCCACTATCAGAGCAACCTGGGCTCTTATAACACCTGAGCAGTGCCACAGACTGATCGACTCCATGCCACGCTGCATTGCTGCAGTAATCCAGGCAAAAGGAGTCCCAACTAAGTATTGAGTGCTCTACATGCTCAAACTTTTCATGGTCATACTTTTCATGTTCATACTTTTCAGTTGGTCAACATTTCTAAAAATCCTTTTTTATTAGCCTTAAGTAATATTCTAATTTTCTGCGATACTGAATTTGGGGTTTTCATTAGTTGTCAGTTATAATCATCAACATGAAAAGAAATAAACATTTGAAATATATCAGTCTGTGTGTAATGAATGAATATAATATGCAAGTTTCACTTTTTAAATGGAATTACTGAAATAAACTTTTTCCTGATTTTCTAATTTTATGACATACACCCACACAAATGAGGACACAGATTGTAGTGTATAGCGCTTTGAGTATCTTGATCAGATAGAAAGGCGTTATACAAGTCCAGTCCATTTACATATGTCTCTGTGCTTTCCTAAAGGGTTTTTTATTTTTTCCTTATTAACAGTCTGCTTGCGAAAGGGCTCAGCAGAGCTTTAGCTCCTCTGGACTTTCAAGACCCCAAAGACTCACCTGGAAGTGTTCAGAGGTGTAGAGCCTCTTCAGTGAGTCTCTGAAACCAAGGGTTGCTGGAAACAGGCCTGTAGCCGGACTCAACACTTCACTGGTGACATGAAGCTCCTCATCCTGCCACTGGCCTGGCTGCTCGTCACCAACCGTGGTGAAAAACTTCAGGTAACGAGCCATGGAGGCAGATAGACTGCCACAGCTCAGCTCTGAGGAGAAAAGCACACACGTTCCGGCTGGAAACCAGACTGAATACTGAAGGATCTGCATACCAGTTGAAATCAGGAAAAGCTTTGTGAAATCAATGAAAGTTCTCCTTTTTTAGGGTTTCAACATGCCAATATGCAAGAAGTTGTTTTTACCCTGATGTTCAAGAGTCTTTAAAAGCGTTTCTTCTAAATCAGACAAAAAAAAAAAAAAAAAGAGTTCTCATTATGATCAAAGTCCAAGCCTCGGATACGTTTTCACCCTGATCAAAGTCCTGAGAGACATTTCACAAAAGTCAATTGACAAATCCAGGATAAAAGAAGAAAGCTAGGCTTAAGCAAATCTTGTCAGAACTACTTTTACAAACCAGTTTCACAAACACACACACACATAC
>NC_056505.1:43816342-43825256 GCF_014905685.2 Nematolebias whitei | reverse complement strand
ACTACACACACATTCATACAGAACTCTACTATTCACACATTCATACAAAACTCTACTACCCACACATTCATACAGCACACTACTACTCACACATTCATACAGCACGCTAATACACACATATTCATATAGCACTCTACTAAACACACATTCATACAGCATTCTACTACACAGGTGCTCATACAACAGTCTACTACACACACATTCATACAGCACTCTACTACACATACACATTCATACAGCACTCCATCACACACACACACACACATACTGCACTCTACTAAACACACATTCATACAGCACTCTACTACACACACATTCATACAGTTTTCTACTACACACACATTAATACAGCTGTCTAATAAACAGACACACACACACACATTCACACAGCTCATTACTACACACACATTCATATTGCACTCTAATACACACACATTCATGAAGCTCTCTACTACACACACACATTCATACAGCACTCTACTACACGCACACACATTCATATAGCACTTTACTACACACACACATTCATACAGCACTCTACTACACACATTCATATAGCACTCAACTATACACATTCATACAGCACTCTACTATACACATTCATACAGCACTCTACTACATCTCTACAAAGATAATCTGAATCTGTTGAGAATCATCAGAGCTTTTTCACATTCATACACTGATGGGACACGCATCAAAGGCAGGGGTTCAGTGTCTTGCCCAAGGACTCTTCAGCATGTGACTACAGGTGGAATTGAACCCCCAACTCTCCTTTTTGGAGGACAACTGCTTTAACCCATCATCCACAGCGTCCCCAGAGTCCAAGCCAAACAGAATCCTTCAGTTTTCTGCTCCGTCCACTAAGAATCATCTTCAGTGTAAAAATGAAGGAGCTGCTTTGAAACAGACATCATGTTTGTGTTGGACATGGGTTCAGGTTTAATGGTTTATCTTGTTCAAATCATGCTGCTGCTCAATACTCCAGCTAGATGAATGCACCAAGGATGAGTCAGGTCCTCTGGACCTGGTTAGGTTTAGTGTTGTTGTTAAGGTTGTTTCAGGAAACTAACTTTAACAACAGTAAACCTACCCAGGTCGTTAGGGTTATTCTTCTTGTTAAAGTTTGTTTCAGGAAAACTTTTGCGTCTTTCCAGGACTACGAGAGATCTCAGTCCTGGTCAGATAATAAATAATCAGGAGCAGCTGTCCTACCTGCTTCTGGTCGGCTCGGCTCCTCTTGAAGTTCTTACTGTGTTTGTTCAAGGTTCGAGTCAGTCTCGTGATGAGAACATCGAGTTTCTGCAGACGAAGCAGTTCTGAGGCAGAAATAACAGATATATCTGTGCAGGACCCGAACCGAATCGAACCGAGTCTACCAAACCCAACTTCACTACCAAACTTCGTACCTCCGGTGTCGGAACCAAATCCAGTTAGGTGTGGTTCTGGAAGCGATCACCCTTTTGTTGAACTCATACACGAACACAGAGACTGACAACAAGCACGTGACTCCTCGTCCTCTGGTCAACATGTGAAGACGATCTGGATCTTTAAAGTCCTTTTAGTTTTAAATTGTGTTGTTGTTGTTGTTGTTTTGTTTGTTTGTTTGTTTTTTTACAGCATGGACATTTTTTCATCCAAGTTCTCTCCAGTACCACCATGAGCCAGACACACACATGAAGTCACTTCATGGCATAACACCGGCTCCCCTGCACCCAGCGGCTCCTTCTGCTCCTACAGCCCGTGGAGACCCGTGAAGGTTCTCTCAGAGGCATTCCTCTGCTCCAGAGCCCTGGGTCAAACACTCCGTCCTGCTGAAAGCTGTGTCCATCAGAGAGCGCAGTGAACCCACAAACGAAAACGAAGTAAGGCTCGCCTCAAATGCCGAGCAAGGCGCATGCGTACCATCCCAATGGATTACGGGAACAGAAGTTCAAGGCTGGGCAGCACGGTGGCGCAACTGGTAGAGCTGCTGCCTCTCAGCGAGCAGGTCCTTGGTTCAAATCCCGGTCCAGGGGCCTTTCTGTGTGGAGTTTGCATGTTCTCTCCGTGCATGCGTGGGTTTTCTCCGGGTATTCCGGTTTCCTCCCACAGACCAAAAACATGCATGTTAGGCTGATTGGTAACTCTAATTGTCCCTAGGTGTGAGTGAGAGAGTGAATGGTTGTTTGTCTCGTTTGTCTCTATGTGGCCCTGTGATGGACTTGCGACCTGTCCAGGGTGTACCCCGCCCCTCGCACAGTGATTGCTGGACATGGGCACCGGCGACCCCCGTGACCCAAAATGGAATAAGCGGGTAAAGATAATGGATGGATGGAAGTTCAAGGCTATAAATAGCAATTCAGCAAACTCTCTTCTGCTGTTCAGAGGAACCACAATGTCAAAAATATAGCCAGACTCTATGGAGGGTGGAATATTTATTTAATGTTGTCACATTCCACCCTCCCTACTGCTGAACGGGAGCCATGAAATAAATAAATACACAGTGAAATAATTAAATGTATTCTAAATAAAAAATTATTGAAAATGTTGTTTAATTATTTAATGTCATTTAAAATGTACATTTATTTGTTTAATGGGACATTTAATTTAATTAATTGTATATTTAATGATTTAATCATGTATTAAATTATATATTTTATTATATAATGGGATGTTTAATGGTACATTTAGTTATTTTGTGGTACATTTATTTATTTAATTGTGCATTTATATTTATTTATGCCATGATGTATTTATTTAATTTTGTCACATTGTGAATTTAACAATTGTATAATTAATGATTTTTAAATGACACATTTAATTATTTAATGGGACGTTTATTGTTACATTTATTTATTTCATGGTATATTTATTTATTTGTACATTTATATTTATTTATTTCATGATGTATTTATTTATTTAATTGTGTCACATTATATCCTCCACAGATCTCACTCCAACTCTGAAAGAGGAGATCTCCTCACTCCTGGAAAAGGGGGCAAAAAAAAATTGTCCCTCCTCAGGAAGCAAATAGCGTTTTTTACAGCTGCTATTTTGTGATCCTGAAAAAAGATGGGAGACTCCGACCCATACTAGATCTGAGACAAATAAGTGAATGGCTGAGGACTAGGGACATGCACAGATAGACACTAGGTGGTGCTAGAGCACCTGCCATTTTCCCTCTGAACCAAAAAAAGTGCTCTAATAATGCTTTTTTAAATTTTATTTTATTTTAACAGTGTAGCTTTAGTGTGTGGCCCAAGGTAGCATTTCTGGATTTAAAAACTTTTATTACCAGTGCCACTCACTTTTATACTTTTGCATGACATGAGTAGTTGTTGTTTTTTCCCCCCTGGGTGCTCATGTGCCTGTCTCCCACAGGACAGTTTGCGTTGTAGATACCCACTAACCCATAGGTGTCCTTCTTTGGCATCAGCAAATGTAGGAATTTATGGTGTAGTCAAAAATTATTTTTACATAGGCTTCTGATCTTCTGTTTCAAATTCATTAAATTGTTCTCATCTGTTTTATTTGAATAATCAGGTTTTTTTTTTTTTGTATTGACTGAAAGATAACTTCCAAGACAAAGGTATGTTTCTTGTGTGTGCATGTAAATTGGCAGTGAGATTTAGAAAAGTATACAGTAAGTGCAATCAAAAAATCTTACCCAGGGTACAAAATTGCAGGACTGTTGTGAAGAAAGTGGCATCCAGCATCTTTAACCCTTTATTATCATGCAGAACATTGATTGATCTCATTTACCAATTGCAGCATAATGCCGAGAAAAGAAAAGAAAGGCTGAGAAAAGAAAAAGAGAGCTACAGCAGGCAGACCATGGAAGCAGCACCCTGCTCTCCTGGATCAAACCAGCAGCAGCTTCAGAGGAGGAGGAAAAAGTTAATGAAGAAAGGTCAGAGCCGATACGAGAGTCATGTTAAGGGACAAGCTATCCGGATAGAGCTGTCTTAATGCTCAGATTTTTTTAAATTTTTTTATATTTTTACAACAACAACAACAACAACAACAACAACAACAACAACAACAACAACTACTACTACTACTACTACTACTACTACTACTACTACTACTACTACTACTAGTACTACTAGTACTACTAGTACTACTACTACTACTACTACTACTACTACTACTAATAATAATAATAATAATAACATTATTATTATTATTATTATTACAATAATGATAATTTGTTTGCAGAAAAAGTAGTTATGTGGTAGGGTGTTGATTTTTGGCCATGACAGTCAATGAGTCAGTCAGTGAGTCTTAATGTTGTAATTGTTGGTCTTCTAGGCAGCTACAGCAGGTGGCCCAGGAAAGCAGCTCTATGCTGTCCTGCAATATGCCATTTATGAACATGGAAGATGAGGCAGACGAAGTTATCACAGAGTCAGAAGTCAAAATGTCAGAATCTATAGCATGGACAGTCACAAAAACAGTGCTCTCTTATATTGAAAGTGAGGGTGAGATGAAAAGAGAACAACAAAGCCATGAACAAGAACTAGCTGTGTGTGAAAGAGATGGCACAACTGCAAAGCTACGTATTATGCAATATCCGACAGATTCCTTCCCATGTTGAAGCATTTCACATCAAGTGCAATGACAGCTACATTTCCATGTGCTGCAGCGTAGGTCCTTGTGGTTGACAAGGACCTACACTGCAGCACATGGAAATGTAGCTGTCATTGCACTTGATGTGAAATGCTTCAACATGGGAAGGAATCTGTCGGATATGATATTTCCCAAAAATGATAATGGGTGGCATGGACGTCAGAAGCATCTGTAAAGTGTGTGTGTGTGTGTGGGGGGGGACACTATAGTGTGTGTGTGTGTGCGTGTGTGTGTGTGCGTACACGTGCACCAGTGTACAAAAAAAGCAACATTTCATCTAGATTTCCTTACTTTAATTTCATTTAAAGCATGTTTATCAGAATCAGAATAAACTTTATTGGCATTGCACCGAGATACAACGCAAATATGTACGTACAGTCGTCCGAAAGATGGGCAGAGTGCACGAAGCTGCGGCTATAAATAGCTTCTTATTCTTATTCAGAATAATATTTTGCTTAGATGAGAAAAGGGAAGAAAACATGAGGAGAGACAGTATAAAAAAAAGATCTCTCACACCGTGTCTTAGACAGGGCACGATTTGAGACATCAAAAAAACCTACCACAGCAAAGCAACATAAATATATGTTATACATGTACATATAGGCCGGTGAAGACATTGAATTTTTAAGGGAAAGTCGTAGCATAGTCCAGAGCCCCCCTTCTCAGCCATTGTCCAGATAAGTGGTGTCATTCATCATCAGCTCGGTTGAGGCTCTGTCACATGTCCACGACCATGAATATATGTTTATGATCAACCCCCCAGTCAACAACTGCCCGCACTAAGCTCACTAAACTGACAATCAACACAGAGGTGTCTCCACCTCCTCCACCTGTGAGCGTTCTCTGCCGAGGCCGGAGACGCACAGAAGCACTGTAGGTTGGAGGAGGTAACCAGGAATACCTGGAGTGGATTTTTAGTGGTTTGAGTATTCTCCTATTATGCAAGTGGAATGGATTTGTTCACAAAGAAAGAGAAACTGTGCCGACTGAACTATGTTTCATAGTAAAAGTGGGGGGGTTCAAATGAATGTTTTTTTTAATGTGGGGGACATGTCCCCTTCACATATAATGGTGGCAACACCTATGATGGGCGGTCATTCCAAAAACAATGGTTCTCTGGGAATGTGTGGTTGGAGTAATCACCTACTACTGAGTCAATAGACCTTTTTCACAACAACCGGAAGTAGCGTCTCCTGGTGCTGGGTCACTTCCTGTTATTGCGAGTCTATGCAAATGCAAGGCTTTTCTTTCACTGATGTGGAGGAAATCGCAGCGGTGAATTCTCGAACCAATAAACTTGAGAAAGGATATAAGTTCTTCCATGAAGAATATATCCACAGCTATCAAGGTAAGAAAAGAAGTAGCTTAGCGAGCTAACCATTAGCTACAACATATGAAGTACATAAACGTCACAATAAAGCCTAATTTAGTGTGCTAAATTATTTGGAATATTTGAGACAGACGTGGTATAAACTTTTAACTGATATTTTAACAATCTGATATGTGTTTGCCACTACAGTTTGTGAAAGAAAACGTACTAGATGTTAGTTATGAGATGCTATGATGCTTGATGTTCAAATTGTGCTTTACTTCTGCATAACTATAGGTCAAATATTGTCGAGGGACAGTTAGTTGTCAGAGCTAGATGCTTCAGGTCCATGAAGAAAAATGAGGAACCACAGACTGCAGGTTTGAAACAGGCAGAAAGCCGGTTGGCTCATGTTCATTAGAGTTCCTGTTCATTTATGATAGCTGAAGAACTTTGACGTACGATAGACAACTTCTGTACTACTGAGAGCTTACAGTAACATCTTCCTGCTCAGTGGTTACTGTTTGTCTTCTGTTGTGGCAGCAACATAGTCTGTATTTTGTTCTGCTGCTGTTTCAGCTCATCTTCAAACTAGAATCTATTACTTGTTTAAAGCTAAATATGTTATAACAAGTATTATATGTATGTGCTAAAAACAGTTATCTGTTTTAGATCTCACTGGGTGACAGCAGGAGAAAAACTAAGTCAGCTGGAGTCCCAACCACTTATCGCTCGTCCTAGATGGTCTCTAAATTTTGGAGCTGGTACCAGCCAGGTTTGGCCCTGTGCCACAGGGCTCACAGATGTCTTACCAATGCGCGCCTGCGAAGTCCTGCGTAGCATCATTTTGCACCACATGGCGCCACACTTCCCTGCTCTTCCTCTGATGCTGCAGTCTTCCCAACATGCGTTTTGTGTCCACACTTCACACATCTTCAGTCTCTGCAAGTGTCACTGGAAACGTCTTATCAGAGGCCAGAACCAGGGAGCAGTCCAGATGTTCTGCAGGGGTACAGCTTTGACAACCAAGGCTTACTGCTAGCCGTTTTCATCTTGCTTGCAGAAGAATTGTGGAGTAGTCTGCTGACATGTTTTACTTCAACACCTTCAACCATGTGTTTATATCAATGCAGTAAGAATCATAAAATGTACAAATCACCCTTTTGTTCCTTCACATTTTAAATATTCAGTCTCAAGCTGTGAATCACTGTAAATACTGTAAATAGTTGTTACTCATGAAAAATACATAAATGTGCCAATTTCTTTAAAATGAAATTGCATAATTTTGGGAAAAATATCTATAATCCACTATCAATTTATAGTGTACAGTTATAAAATGTTAAATAGTTAAGTTTTTTTTTTTTTTTACTAGATATTGTAAATTACACTTGTTTTCCTTTCAATACAACTGAATCAATCCACAAATTAAATAAAACAGTACAGTATGCTGCGCAAGTGTGTTTTAATTGAAGAATGTTTAAAATAATTCAAAACCTTTAAATAACTAATTACATAACATTAGAACAATATGTAACAAGCTTGGGCATGGATGTTATTTTTATTTTATAAACTTACTGCAACACCACCTTAGGACTTTCATCCAAGAACATAATTTATACACAGGCACTTGGGTTTGTCTACAAGTAAGCAGGAGACTGATCCAAGATACAATATAAATTTTATTAACACTAAGTTAAAAACCTATTCCAATGGAGGCAATAATTATTCTGAAAATAAATATTCAGCCAAGGCTGAAGCTTTCCAGTGTTCAGTCAACTAAAAGACAAAAGGATGGTTCAAGGTAACACGAGCAGAAATTCACCCACAAGCTGTGATGCACGAGACACGAGTGGAACGGAACCTACACGAGACTGGACTGCCACTTTCAACCTGGAACATAGATATGAAATTAAGTAAACAAAAATAAATATGAATAATATTTAAGAATTACAAAACAAACAAACATGGGCCTCACATTCACATATAAAAATAGTTGAAATTGGCCCCAGCCTTTAGCTCAGTCAGCCAATCTTCTCTCAGGTAAGACACTGCCTAATTATGGTGATTCAAGCAGGAGTGAGAGTCCACCAACACAGGACTGAGCAGAATGAGGACAGCTGGGAGTGCACCTGTAAAACCACAAAATAAAATACGAATAGCAAGATCATTTCAATTATTGAGCTTATTGACATTAGGATTATTATTGTTGATATTATTTCCATGAAGATCAATACATTTTGTGAGTCAGTGCATGTAACTTGATCTCTCCATGACTTACATGACAAGTTTGTAATGTACCATCTTAATTTGATATTTACCAGTGGGTGGATGTGCCACCAGATGAAGTGAGTTTTACGTGGACTCCAGTAGCAGCTTAAGCCTGGCTAGCTTTCTGTGAGAGGACAAGCTGCCGTTTCTGAGTCCTCTAAAGACAGACTCTCTCTTAGCTGGTGCAGTGAAATTATTCCAGGTGGAGAGAAAAGGAACAGCTCAACTTTTAAAGCAGCTGGTGGTGGATCCGCAGACAAAATCCTTCTGAGTGAAATGCCGGCTACATTCAAGTGCTCCCTGGCTTTATGCAGAAATTGGGACCCTCATCTCTTCTGATTGCTTGGATCCACTGCCTCTTTTGGTCTGGGTACGTCGTGAAAAGCATGGTAGGACAGATATGGTTGTTTTCTTGCCCCACAAGAACAGCCAGGAACTGAACAAAAGCAACCGCGCCGACCAGAGCCATTTTCCTCACTGTCTAATGCTAATGCTATAGCCACTGGAAGTTGTTTAACACCACATCCGCTTTAAAACGCAGAAGCATGAAAAAGGTCTATTCACTGTTTTAGTTGTCGGCTTTTCCTCTCTGAAGAAAAATATTTTAAAAAACAGCATGGACAACTTGTGGCATACAAAAGTGGAAAAATGCTCTTGAAAAAAAAAATCAAGTGACACTCAGTGTGGGATTCCTGGTTTCCCTCTGTCTGTTTGTGTCTGTTTGTGTCT
>NC_056505.1:43802460-43816332 GCF_014905685.2 Nematolebias whitei | reverse complement strand
CTTCCTTGGTCTGCTACATTGGGGGTCGACGTTGTATAAACCTGATACTCAGTCACGGAGATGCACATGAAAAGCAGGTGGACCAGTTACCAGAAAAAGACAGTCCAGTCTGCCTTTGATGTTTCAGATATAAAGGGGGTGGAAGTTAGAGAGCGAGAGAGACAGACAAAAAGAGAAATCCTGACCAGGCTAATTGACCTCACAGTATATCTTGCATGACAGGGACAAGCTTTTTGTGGTAGTGATGAGAGCACATCTAGTAACAACCGTGGTAACTTTCTTGAACTGGTGGATGTATTTTCCACATATGACATTGGGCTGAAAATGCATATAGAGAAAGTTGCCAATGTAAAATGATATTGGGATTACAGGAACAGCTCTAAAATGGTTTAAATCATATCTATCTGATAGATTCCAGTTTGTACATGTAAATAATAAATCTTCTTCATACACCAAAGTTAGTCATGGAGTTCCTCAGGGCTCAGTGCTTGGGCCAATACTCTTTACTTTATATATGCTTCCATTAGGTAAAGTTATTAAACAGCATGGGATAAATTTTCATTGTTATGCTGATGACACACAATTATATTTGTCCATGATACCCAATGAATCCAATCAGCCTTAAAGACATAAAAACCTGGATGACCCTTAATTTTCTCCTGATGAACACAGACAAGACTGAGGTTTTGGTTTTTGGACCTGAGCACCTTAGGAATACATTTTTCAGTCTTTCTCCCTCCTTAGATGGCATTAATCTGTCCTCCAGCTCTAATGTTAAAAATCTTGGTGTTATTATTGATCAGGACATGTCTTTAATCCCCCACATTAAAAACATTACTAGAACTGCCTTCTTCCACCTGCGGAATATCGCTATAGTTAGGGTCGGCTTGGGTTTCCGAGTTGTCCCTTAGTTATGCTGCTATAGGCTTAGACTGCTGGAGGACAAACTGACCACAATTTTCACTCTGCTACTGTCTTTACTTACTCTGCTCAACCTGTTTTGTATTTGTAATTATTTTTTTCCATCCTTAACGTGTTTTTTTGTCTTTCAAATACACCTGGACCTATATCTGGACCTACCATTCTATGTTCGTCTGTCTCTCCTTCCTGTCCTCTCAACCAGCCGGTCAAAGAAGATGGCCGCTTGTCCTGAGCGTGGTTCTGCTGGAGGTTTCTTCCTTTTAAAAGGGAGTTTTTCCTTTCCACTGTTGCCACTGTGCTTGCTCAGGATGGGAGACTGCAATGAAGCCAAGATTCAACTTGTCGGCTGGCCTCCTTAGATGGAGAAATGTACTAATTGGCTTTTATGTATGTGAATGTTTCTGTAAAGTGCCCTGAGACAACTTTGTTGTGATTTGACGCTATATAAATAAACTGAATTGAATTGAGTTGTAAAAGCCACTAAGACAAGGGCCCATTTGTCAATGCTTTCTAACAGAAGCCAAAATGACATAATTGTAGCGCTGGCCACTTACATCAGGAAGGAGATACAAGTTGAAATAAAAGAGACTGAAATGTACTTCATCCTACTTGATGAAACCTCTGATGTTTCACACCATGATCAAATATCATTTGTAGTTCGATATTTTCATAAAACGCAAATAAAGGAGAGATTCGTTGAGGTGTGCAATGTTGACGCAACTACGGGTCAGGATCTGGAGAATACTGTGCTCTCGTTCCTACAGAAGAATGGCCTAGAGCTGAAGAATATGTATGGCCATGTATGGCTATGATGGAACAGCTAACATGAGTGGCATGTATAAAGGTCTTCAAGCAAGAATATGTGCACACAGTGAGAAGGCCCTCTATGTGCACTGCAAAGCACACTGCCTTAATCTGGTCTTAGTGGAAGCTTCTAAGTCCAACAAGCGATATGGCACATTTTTCAATCTTGTGGAGAAATTATATGTTTTTTGTACTGGCTCTCCAAAGTGTCATGCTGCCTTGGTGAAATGGCAGCAGTCTCTGTATCCTGGATAGCGTGTTATGGAACTCCAGCAGCTGTCAGATACACGATGGGCCTGCAGGGAGGCAGCACTAAAGGCCCTCCAAAGAAACCTAAATGCTGTTTTAAAGCTCCTGGATGATATAATTGACAGCAATCCATCTAACCTGGCTTGAGGTGATGCCCAGATGTACAGAAATGCCATCAACTTCCTATTCATTCTCTGCCTGGAAATCACCACACCACTGTTCAAAGTCACTGCTCTGGCAGCAGATTTTCTGCAGGAAGAAGGGTTGGACCATTCCACTGCCTACAAGGTGATTGATGCTGTGCTTCACACATTGCAAACCAGGTGGTCTAAGGAGAAGTTTGGGGAGATATTTGGATGTGTAGCAGAGAAGGCAAAAAGCCTCAACATTGTAGTACCTACTGTAGAGCCTGGTCAGGAGAGGAAACGAAAAGTGCCAATGCGTTTACAGCACAATCCAAGTGACTCAAGTAGGTGCTCAGCTTGAGTCTGTGGAGGCATACTTTAGGAGTACTGTGTACTGCACTTCTCTGGATACTATGACTGAGGAGCTCAACAGGAGGTGCAAAGAGGACAAACCTGGATGTTCCACTGAAAAAAATCATTCAGTCCTTTCACCATTTAACAGTGCATTCCAACTGGATAAACAACCCAAACACAGAAACAAATGAAGCTGTCCACATCCTATTTGACTTCTCCGAAGAAGATGAGGACCAGTGTTGCCAGGTGTATGATAATTATCTTATTTATATGACAATTTTGCCCTCTGTAGGATGTACGATCAATAATCCCAAAAAATGCCTAATGTACGATAATTTGACCATTCCGTGAAGGTGTGGTTGTAATCAACAAAGTCTATGCTCAATAATCCAGGTATACAATCCAACATTTTTCAGTCAGGTCATCTGGAAGATTGCTTTTTTTTTGTGCTGAAAAGTTTCGCCTTCGGTCCGGAAGGCTTCTTCAGTCAAGGAACCACACAACAAAACCGATTCTTCCCCCAACAGCTTACTCCAAAGTGGAACAAACCAGTTCTGCTTGTAATAAGATGGTCTCTTTGGTACGCCCCCTCCTCCATTGCTGGCCCACTTCCTTGTTGACAGTCTTGTCAAACTGGTTGAAAACAACAAAGTCCATGCTCAATAATCCATGTATACAATCCAACATTTTTCAGTCAGGTCATCTGGACAGTTTCTTTTTTTTTGTGCTGAAACGTTTCGCCTTGGGTCCAGAAGGCTTCATCAGTCAAGGAAACACAACAAAACCGATTCTTCCCCCAACAGCTTACTCCAAAGTGGAACAAACCAGTTCTGCTTGTGATAAGATGGTCTCTTTGGTACGCCCCCTCATCCATTGCCAGCCCTCTTCCTTGTTAACAGTCTTGTCAAACTGGTTGAAAACAACAAAGTCCATGCTCAATAATCCAGTTATACAATCCAACATTTTTCAGTCAGGTCATCTAGACATTTTCTTTGTTTTTTTGTGCTGAAACATTTCTCCTTGGGTCCTGAAGGCTTCATCAGTCAAGGAACCACACCACAAAACTGATTCTTCCCCCAACAGCTTACTCCAAAGTGGAACAAACCAGTGCTGCTTGTGATAAGATGGTCTCTTTGGTACGCCCCCTCATCCATTGCCAGCCCTCTTCCTTGTTGACAGTCTTTGTCAAACTGTTTGAAAACAACAAAGTCCATGCTCAATAATCCAGGTATACAAGCCAACATTTTTCAGTCAGGTCATCTGGACAGTTTCTTTTTTTTTGTGCTGAAACGTTTCACCTTCGGAAGGCTTTATCACTCAAGGAAACACACAACAAAACGTTGGTTACGTACTGTAACCCCAGATTCTATGAGTATAGGCGTAGCCCTTTAAGGCCTTTGCTGTTGGTTTATCCTGTCATGCAAAGCATCGCACTGAAAAATTTAGTCCATGCCCACCTGTTGTGTGGGCCCCACCCTGTCCATATAAATTACATTAAGAGCGGGTAATCAGCTCCCAAATAGCTTTTTCTTCAACCATTTAGGAGCCAGTGAGGCCCGGCGCTTAAAGGGCTACGCCTATACTCATAGAATCTGGGGTTACAGTACGTAACCAATGTTCTATTTTGTATAGGCTTTGCCCTTTAAGGCCTTCGCTATTGGGTTAAAAGGCAAAGCATGATGTAGTCCTCGCCTCACTGGGTCCATTCGAACACCATATGAAGCGCCAGCTTGCCCAAAAAATGTCTTGTCACTCAGCTCTCCATGTGCGTAATTGCGCGGCACGTAATTACGCGTACCGTGCACAGAGGCGTACTGCTTAGTTATGCGTTCTGAGTGCATGAACGCCCCGGAAAAGTTTTCAATGGGGAAAAGGAAAAAGCTGAAAAGGCCGTGAACCAAGTAGATCCACGGTTGATCAATATGAACAGATTAATAATAACAAGTGAACTGATTATTAATCAGATGAACTGATTGGTAACAATAGTCATGAACTGATTAGTGACAATAAAACAAGAACAACAGTCACAACCTGTGACTGATAACAACATCTCACACTGTAAATGCACGCTGTCAGCTGTGAGATAAAACGAGATTCCATGAAACAACAATATTCATTCTGTTAAGGCACTAAGGACAGAATGTGTCATGGAACGATTCGACACATCACGTAAATTAAAGTGAATAAATGAACAGGGTGTTGACCACGCGGCTGCAGTGCAAATATCCTGCATTGTATGGTATGGTATGGTATAAAGTTTATTCATTTTAAAAAAGTACAAAACAATTCCATAACAATATAAAAAAGATACAAAAGATTTAAAATGAAAGGCAGCAGAAAGAAGAAAAAATCTTATTATATCTGCCCCTTTTTTCAAACAATTATTTAAATCATAATAATTTTCAAGTAACAGAACAAAATGAATAACTCTTTCTAATTTTTCTAATTCTAATACAAAACACACACTAAGCTACTTCATATATACTTTTTTAACAATTCAGCTTTGATTTTTTTCTTAAATGTACACATTGACTTGGCATTTTTCACATCACTCTCTAGACCATTCCACAATCCAACTCCTTGGATTGAGGTAGACCTTCCCTTCAGACTAGTTCTGAATTGTGGTTTGACAAATATCTCTATCCCCTTAAGATTATAACAACTTTGTCTTTTAACAAAATTTCTTTGGATATTTAATGGTAATGTGTTATTTTGAGCCCTATACATAACTGATAAAATACTATAATCTACCAAATCATGGAACTTCAATAACTTCAGTTGATAAAATAATGTGCTTGATGGGTGACTGTAATGCTTTCTAGTGATGATTCTTATAGCTCTTTTCTGTAAAATAAAAATAGGTTTTGTAAATGTTTTACACACTTTCCCCCAAACATCAATGCAATAGATTAACAATCTATTGATTAATATTAACAATGATTGTGTTATACAACATGTACAGAGCTTTATCATTTAATAATTCCCTGATTTTGTATAGTACTGCAATAGATTTAGATATTTTTGTTCTTACAGAATTTATGTGATTTTTCCATGTTAGCTGTTCATCAATGATTACACCCAAAAATTCCATCTCATCAACTCTACAAATCTCACCACCCTCAATTTTAAATGGATTGTCAACAGTTTTCTTTTTGTTACTAAATATCATGTATTTAGTTTTATCTAAATTTAATGATAATTTATTAATTTTAAACCAAGTTTGTATTTTATCAAATTCTGTCTTCATCAATTCCAACATCCGTTTTACATCTTTACCCAAACAAAAAAATGTGGTGTCATCTGCAAAAAGGACACATTTGAGGAGTCCTGATACATTCTCTAAGTCATTCGCATATAAAATAAATAACTTTGGTCCAAGTACAGAGTCTTGAGGAACTCCACAAGTGATATTGCACAGGTCAGATCTTACACCATTTATTTGTACAAACTGTTTCCTATCTTTTAACATTAAACGGATCGATAACATAACTCATTATGTCCTTTACAAACATAATATCTATTGTCATCCCGTTATGCAAAGCAGTCAAAGATGCGTCGAGTGCGCCCTATGGTTATCAGGAGGCTCTAAATCTGATGCTCTGTAGGCTCCAGAAATGGCCTCACACAACCAGCGTGACAGTCCTCCCTCCACGTCAGTTTCCACGGGCGCCCTGATAACAGAATCGTAGAATTGGGAACCATGGTGCATTCACGTGCTCGGGAGCCACCAGGAGAGCTGTCAATCTCTCCTCCTGAACTCGGTTCAGAAACCATAATATCAGAGGGAGTGGGGGGAACGCATAAAGAAGCATTTTGGGCCACGGGCTGTGAGCAAACACGTCCACCCCTAGCGGTGGTTCGTCCCGCGGGCTCAGTGAGAACCATAGTTGACACTGCGCATTCTCTCGTGTTGCAAACAGGTCCACGGCCACTTTGCCAAATTTCTGCCACATCTGAGCCATCAGGTCGGGATGGAGGCTCCAGTCCCCGTGACGCGGACTGCCCCTGGACATCACATCTGCCCCCCCTGTTCAGAACACCGGGGATGTACACTGCTCTGACGGAGAGCAGATTTTGTTGTGCCCAATACAGCAACCATCTTGCAATGTGTAACATTTGGGCTGAGTGCACACCCCACTGCCGGTTTATGTATACAGCAGTAACCTTGTTGTCTGTGTGAATCAATACATGTTGATTCCACAGCACAGAGGCAAAGTGTTGAATCACATTCAAAACCGTGCGACATTCCAGAATGTTTATATGAGCTGTTGTGTGAGATGGCCACAGCGCCCCTACAGCTCAGGATAGACATGTTCCCCCCAAACCTGACAGGGACGCGTCTGTGAAGACTGACACGTGTGACGTAGGTCTGATGACAGGGACTCCCTCCGACAGAAACAGGAGGGTTTCCCCAGTGTCAGAGGTCTGTTCTCACTGAGGGGGACACAGCAATCATTCGTCTCTTCTGCCTCACCGGATCCACATGCAGACGAGCAAACCATCTCTGGAGGCGTCGCATGTGGAGTAAGCCCAGTGGAACCACTGTGTGAGCTGACGACATCATTCCTAACAGCTTCATGATGGAAATGGCTGTTACCACTCTGCCAGGCCTTACGTGGCAGAGCTGGTCTTTTAAAGTTTCGATTCTCGTCTGTGATAAACGAGCCCTCATGGTGATCGAGTATAGCTCCACTCCCAGATAAACGATCGTCTGGGCTGGGAGAATCTAGCTTTTCTCCCAATTTATGGCGAAGCGCAGATTTAACAGGTGTGACGTCAGCACCTGGATCTGCGCTGCTGCTTCCTTTCTGGAATGAGTCAGTAGCAACAGATCATCTAGGTAAAACAAAATTCTCATCCCTGCTCTGTGTAACGGTTGCAGAGCCGTCTCCACATACTTTGAGAACGTATGAGGCACGAGGGAATAACCGAACGGCAGCCTGTTGTACTGATACTGAATCCCTTGAAGGGAGAAGCGCAAGAACTTTCTGGTGCTTTGGGATGATCGGGATGTGGAAGTGGGCGTCTTTCAGATCGATGGAGATAAATCAGTCGTTTCACTGAATGTTGTCTAACATCTGTCTGGTTGTCAACATGTGAAACTGTGTTGAAAATTGACAAGTCCAAAATGAGTCTCATCCCTCCGGTCCGTTTTGGGACCAGGAAGTAACGTGAGTAAAACCCTGTGTTTTCCTTTCCGTTGGGAACCCTGGAAATTACATCTTTTACCAGAAGTTTCCTGAGCATCTGCGTGTAGGGATGAGATCTGGTCTGAGGATGACAGAACCATCTCTAGAACTCCTCCAAACGGGGCTTTGAGCTGTAATTGCAGCGTAAATTCCCCACTGATAAAAACGGTTCATCCATCTGTCTAGAGCGCATGCTCGCGGCCACTCCGCATAACGTTCGGGAAGCGGGCACGCATTTATGCTGCATCACCTTATTTATGGACGCCAATCACCGCCGTCATGTGTGCTACACTCAGACTGCAGGCTCACATCTGTGTTGATGTTAGCTGGAGTGCGCTAAGGGAAGGTGCGCACACCCCGAGCATGTGGAACCGTGTAGGTTTAGGGATGCCACGGGTGCGCTGTGCTTCTGTGCCATGCTCAGGTTGCGGGCTCACATTCATGCTGATGTGAGCCGGCGTGTGCTGAGGAGAGGTGTGTGCGCCCTCATCAACGCGGTGCCGTTTGGGTGAAAACTGCCGGCGTCACGGGAGCGCGTGTTTGACACCGCTGCAGTGAGAGGAAGCAGCGCGCAGCTCAGGCTGAGAGCGAGATTTCCCACTGGACTCGGTCTGCTGAAAACATTCACTTTTGGCTGCTGTGTCACGCGAGCGTTCTGTGTGTTCCTTGAACTGCCGTGATTTTGAAAAAAACTTGTTTTAAGGACACCAGCTCGTTTTGTGTGGAGGATGTGTGAGGAGAATCCGCTGTGAGATCATTCGAACTGACAGACAGGCTGAATCAGACACTTTAATCTTTTGAATGATGTTCATGTTTTATTTCAAAACTCATGTCAACATTTTTCACACACACATCCCCCGCAAGGAGTCATTTCTTGAATCTTCTCCCCCGTGAGCCCTGTGGTTTGTTGTCCCAGGGATACCGAGGGAATTTCTGCTTGGTAAAACCCCGGTCGATGGCGTCGTCCAGCGTGTAGCGACCCGCCACTGAGAAATATTCCTCGGCGCTTACCTTGAAACAAGGCTGCTCGTCTGCTTCTCCTCGGGGAGGAGAACTCACCGGGACGGCAGGAGGTTGGCGTGGCGGGATCCCAGGCAGCCTTAACAAAGGTTGTGCCGGTCAAGCTGGACAACTTCCCTTCTTCGTTCTTCTGACAGTGCTACTAGCTTGCTGAAGAAAAATGGGAGCCGATTATCCGCTCTTAACGTAATTTATACGGACCGGGTGGGGCCCACACAACAGGTGGGCGTGGACTAAATTTTTCAGTGCGATGCTTTGCATGAAGGGATAAACCCAATAGCGAAGGCCTTAAAGGGCAAAGCCTATACGAAATAGAACTGATTCTTCCCCCAACAGCTTACTCCAAAGTGGAACAAACCTGTTCTGCTTGTGATAAGATGGTCTCTTTGGTACGCCCCCTCCTCGATTGCCGGCCCTCTTCCTTGTTGATAGTCTTGTTAAACTGGTAGCAGGGGAACGCGCTCACAAGAGAAGAAAAGTTGTTTAATGACATAAAATATATTTTGTTATCAAAGAATAAACTCCTAACTTTTTTAAACATCTGTTTTCCAACAAATAAAAAAAACATCAAAATTGTGCTTTGACAATCAATAAAACTAAAACATTTTGTCAACATGAAATAGGAAAGAGGGGGGCAGGTGTCGCTCTCGCAATGAGTTTATACTCTTTGTTGCATGCGTGCAGTGAGTGAAATACATCCAGAGCAGAGGACGTGTTTGCAAAGAAGAGTCCTAACATTTATTAATCATTACTTCTGTATAAAAAAATAATAAAAAAAACACAAAAATTGTGCTTTGACAAACTAAAAAACAAATAAAAAAATGGTTAAAGCGAAAGAGGAAGAGGGGCTGGTAACGCTCTCGCTTTGAGTTTATACTGTCGCATGCGTGCTGTGGGTGACAAGCGTCCAGAGCATCACCAGCTGTGGAGGTGTTGGAGTTATTTATTTCTCAGCAGCAGAGGGGAGCAACACAGTTCAAGCATGGTTCCCCAAACGACAAGACAGCCATATTTGTTCACAACTTTATTATTAAACTTGAGAGTTGCCAGTTTTTAGCAAACAGTTGCCGAATGCACACTGACAAAATGAGAATGGTGGAAAAAAAATAAAACTAACTCCCTGATGCAAAATGTTCCCCGGGGTCACATGTGCCCCCCCTGGCATTGCTCCGTGTCCCCCCAGGGGGGCACGCCCCACTATTTGAGAAGGACTGACCTATGGAGAACTACACTGTTGCCCAGCTAGGATAGAAGTAGACTGGAAAATTATAGAAGATCTGAAGACAGACCCCTAGACGACGAAGCAGAAGATGTTTGCAGATTTTGTATTACAGGTGGCGTGTAAAAGGAAGGCAGTCTCCGGGTCCAGCAAATGCTCTGACCATGGGAAAAGACACGGAGGAATACAGGTACAAATCATATTTTGAAGAATTGAGAACCTTGGTGTCAGGCTTTTATTCAAAGGTGACAAAAGAGAAGGAGAGAGAAGAATCTGGGAGGCCCCACACAGCAGAGTGGGTCCTTCTGAAAGTCATCAAAAGGACATGGAAGGAGCCGAGGTGGACAGGCCCCTACAAGGTGACCGAGAGGGCTTTGCATGCAGGCTCGAAGGAAAAGGAGACGTGGTTTCACTGGGGCCAGTGTGCAGCAGAGCCATGACGCTCACTTCAGGATCTTCTGGACGTGCAGGTTGATGGAGGGGATGGACACCCAGATCAGCAGGCAGAGGGGACGGACACCCAGACCAGCAAAAGGGGGGCTCTGCTGAACCTCCGCATCGGGAAGGCAGACCTCCTCTGTCACGAGGCGAAGTATGGCTCAAAGGTCTGGCCATCGCGCGACCTATCTGGTTGAGGAGGAAGGTCCTCAGACCAGGGGGCGGGTAACCTCCCTCAGCCGAAAAACTGAGGCAAGGTGACAAGACCTGGGCCAGGACGAGAAGAGGGGAAGAAGACTTTGCGAAGACAAAAGCTTAAGAAAAGAAGACTTTGCTCGTAAAAGTGGTCAAAAGCTCGAATAGCTGTTGACCTGAAGAAAGAAGACTCCGCGTAGTAAAAACTGTTACATAAACCAAAGACTGTGTCTCTGATTAGGGTGTTTTTTCATAGAACTGTTTAGTATCATAAGGTTGTCGTTCATAGAACTGTTTAGCAAAATAAGATTGTTTTTTCTTAAAACTGTTTAACAGAAAAAGACTGTTTACAGGCAACAATGATGGTTATACCCAAACTATATGGGAATTGGAGACTTTTGGGAATACTGGGGATTATTGCTTGTTTCTGACAATTGTGATTTTTGTGTGAACAGTATGGTGCGTTTCAGGACAATGCAAACTCCACTCAGCCACTCACCAGTATTAACCTTACTTTGATAGTGCTCCTTGCTCCTAAAAGACTTTTTGAACACATCTAAAAAAGTTAAATCTGGTCCTCTGGACATTCAAAAAAACAAAACAAAGCAAATCAACAAAAAATGTAGAAGCGTTTCGTCTCTCATCCGAGAGACTTCCTCAGTCTGGATGAGAGACGAAACGCTTCTACATTTTTTGTTGATATGCTTTGTTTTGTTTTTTTGAATGTCCAGAGGACCAGATTTAACTTTTTTAGATTTTTCTACCTGGATTATTGAGCATGCATCAGGATTTTTTGAACACACAATCTATCACATGGACTGAAGAGTACACCCAGGTGTGAGATGTGGACACATTTTAGCGCGCCGTAACATAAATTCAAAATTTAATGTGCATGCAAACAGTCCTACTTATATTGATGCGATTGGAGTCCCTAGGGGAGTTCCAGATGAATATAAGCTAACTGATTGGGTGGCTCCCGGATTTGAGAATTCATTACATTCATTATAATGTGTTGCGACTGATTAATTTGACTCGAACTGCTGTAGAAGGATTGGATGAACAACTAGCACCCACTTCCCTTATGATTACAAAAAGGGGCGTGTGTGCTAGGTTTGAGAAATAATGCTGTCCATTACTCAAGCAACAGAAGGCCTGAATGGTTAGTTTAAAACAATGCACGAACACCCAGGTGAAGACAACCCCTGGATGGTTGGCTGAATGAACTTCTTGGTAAGTGAGATGTGCAGTATTGTCTGTGTTCATATATGATGTTTTTGTTTGGGGAAATTGGGGGTATAGGGGGTTAAGACAGGATGATTTAACTTACATTTGAGTTAGTCTGTGAAGGATACTGAGTGGACCGGTAAGGTCACCGTCATGGGGTGTGAGGTGATGCTGTGCTTTCCTCTTAAATAATGATAAAACCGTTCACTCGAGGGGGTTTGCAACAGCATTCACACAGCATCCTAGGGTTTAAACCACAAATATTAATCTTTTATGATAGATGTGCCTTTTGAATCATAAGTATTACTCTTTTTAATAGATGTCGTATAAACCACAGGTATTAACCTTACTTTGATAGAAGTGATCTATAAACTGATGTTTAGCATTAGCTTCACTGTTACATATGATTGACACCTGAGGGTGACCATTAATCTTACTATGTTATGTGTGATTAATCTGAGTTTTAAATCTACACAATGTGAGGCATGTGATCTCCTTTTAGGAGATCTGGGGGGTGGGGGGGTGGGGATATTGTGAAGGTTTAAAACTATTAATTGATCATTAGGAGTTAGTTTAGTCAAGTTAATATGTTTTAGTGTATGTGAGAATAACTGACCGGCAGCTGTGAACCAGGTACCTCTGTTAATTACACCAGCAGGAAGGGAGGTTTAGCCTCATTTGAAGATAAACTTAGGAATGTTGTAGGGTCTCTGAGAAAACTCCACCATTTGGAGGCACCGAGAGATAAATTGAGTCTTAAAAGCGCCTCTGCCTGCCTGAGGAGGTGAATTGTGGTCTTCCTGTGCAGAAGGTCAAAATATCTCCCGGGGGGAGGCCCCCTGGTGTTATAAGGAGGCACTTTTCCTTTGTTTTTCAAAACCGGCTCCTGTCATACTGGGTCCGCTTCTCCAGATCTGCTTGTATTCTGTGCATACATCTGTATGTGAAAATAAATGTTGTTAAACCTGAAGGAAGCTTGGTCTTTCCCTCCGATCAAAACCAATCCGGGAAGAACGAACCGGCACTCGTTCTTAACAAAGGAAATAGCAAAGTCATAAAGAACTATAGGAAATTGACTATGACACGCTAAAGGCTGGAGAGGAAAGAGTAGGTGGGCTTAATACATGTTTTTATTTGAAATGAATACGAGTCGTGGACCACAAAAAAAAAACAACCCTAATTGACCGCTGCAATCAGGTAACGGAGGGCCCTCCACAACCACAGAGTTGTGTTGGTTCTCCCTCATAGTCACTCACTATCACACCATAAAGGTCACTGACATGACCAAAGAAAAGGAAGTCAGGCTCAAGTGGAATTATTCTTTGACTTATGTTACAAACACAAATTGTTCAGACTGTTTAATGTATTTTGTTTTTGAGAAGTCAAACGGGGTCACTTATCAGGTTTGATCTAGGTGTATGACCATCTTTAATTTATGACTTTGTCAGCACCAATAAAAAAATCACAACATATAATGTAAAATGAGTTCTTAACCCAATAAAATGGGCTAAAATACTAGGGAAAATGAAAAAAGAAAAGTCAGAAGTAGTATTTCTTCAGGAAACATCGCTCTGAGATAGAACATAGTAAATAAACTAAAAAGGCAGGGTTTTAGTCAGGTATTCAGTGCATCACAGGAATCAGGACGCAGAAGGGGGTGGCAACATTATCTAAAAAAAAGTGGCATTTGAGAAGATTTCTGAATACAAGGATAAAGAAGGGAGATACAATATGGTGACTGGCAAACTTGAGGGTCTAGAAACTACCTTTGTCAATGTGTATGCTCCCCCAGGCTCTCAATGGACTTTTTAAAAACATATTTTTGACTTGATAATAACTAAAGCACGAGGTACAGTAAGCTGGAGACTTAATTCAACCATACCCAGGGGAAAATTAAAGAGCTAAGACAAGAAATTCAATCATATATACACACACCGGATAATGATAAAGGTGAAGTCTCTCCAGCAATATTATGGGATGCCTGTAAAGCAGTCATCAGAGGCAAAATAATCCCATACATACATATACACACACACACACACACACGCACACGCACACCACACACACACACACACACACACACACACACACACACACGCACACACACACACACACACACACACACACACACACA
>NC_056505.1:43790685-43802060 GCF_014905685.2 Nematolebias whitei | reverse complement strand
TATACATATTTATTAAATTTTTTTTTTTTTCATTTTTATCTTATTTGTCTAACTTAGTGGAAAGAAAACGAGAGCTAGACAAAGCTCTTGTGAATATGGTGGTTAAAGACTGTCAGCCTTTCTCAATCGTAGATGACTGTGGCATTAAGGAGTTTGTGGCTTAGCTTGATCCAACATACACTCTGCCATCCAGGTGGACTCTTAAGAACATGGTGGTCCAGAAATACGAAGAGGAGAAGACTAAGGCCAAGGCAGTGTTGCAGAATGTAGAGGCTGTGAGCCTAACTGCTGATATGTGGACATCCATGAATATGGATGCATATTTAGCTGTAACCTGCCATCATATAAATGACTCTATGAAGTTGGCCACAGTGCTTTTGGGAGTGCTGCCTTTCCCTGAAGCTCATACAGCTGATAACATCAGCTCTGCAACAAAGTCCCTCATGGATGAATGGGGCATTCAAGGCAAAGTGACCTCTATGGTGACAGATGCAGGAGCTAATATGGTTGCTTCTGTCAAAAGTTTAAATATGAAGCACACACTCTGCTTTGCTCACTCATTGAATTTAGTGGTGAAGAAATCTCTGGATGCAACTCCTGGTCTAAAAGATCTTCGTACAAGGGCAAGAAAAGTGGTAACTTTATTTAAAAGCAGCACAACAGCCAAAGAGCAGCTCAGACAAGTGCAGGAGCAGTTAAATTGTCCCGTGAAAAAACTTCGTCAGGAAGTTCACACATGCTGGAACAGCTCATTTCTCATGCTGCAATGCCTTATCCATGAGAGACAATCAGTGGGGGCTGCTATTGCCGCATTAAAAACTGACGTAAAGCCTCTGTCCTCTGAGGACTATGAAACAACTGCTGCATGCTTGAAGTTACTAGCTCCCTTTTACCAGGCTACAGTGGAACTTTCAGAAGAGAAAAGAGTCTCAGGGTCAAAGGTTATCCCAATGACCAAGATGTAAATGTTGTACTTGTTCAAAACAATTGGAACAGTAACACACAACACTGCTAAGCAACTGGGAAATAATTTAATAACAGCAATGCAAAACAAGTTTGACACTACTGAGAACCAGACAGCATTGACGTTTTCTACACTTCTGGACCCAAGATTTAAAAGATTAGGATTTTACAATCAAGCACAGGCACAAGCTGCTGTAAACAGACTCACAGCACCGTGCTCACAGTTGATCAGACACGCACCAGCTGAGACACCTAGAGAAGAGGCCTCCACATCAGCACCAGCAAATTTTCCAAATCCTTATTCCACAGGTAATGTTCTATTTCGTATGGGCTTCGCCCTTTAAGGCTGTTGCTGATGGGTTTATCCCGCTATGCGAAGCATTGCACTGAAAAATTTAGTCCACGCCCACCTGCTGTGTGGGCCCCACCCGGTCCGTATAAATTACGTTAAGAGCGGGTAATCGGCTCCCATTTTTTCTTCAGCGAGCTAATAGCACTGTCAGAAGAACAAAGAAGGAAAGTTGTGTAGATGACCAACCTTTGTTAAGAATGCTTGGCCTGTCACATCGACCTCTGGTCGTCCCGGTGAGCTCTCCTCCCAAGGAGAAGCTAACGAGCAGTCTTGTTTCAAGGTAAGCGCCAAGGAGTATTTCTCAGTGACAGGTCGCTACACGTTGGACAACGCCACCTTGTAATTTTCCTCTCATCGCCGACCCTCGGAGCGAATCGGATGGTTCCTCTGGGACAGGCCACGTCAGCTGCAGCCCCCCGCTCCTCATTCCTTCCTGGAGAGCGTAGTGTCGGTGGAGGGGGGCTGAGCGAATGCTCACCTCATCCCACCTCGTTTCGCATCGGCGATCACACTGCTCCCGGCCGATGGCACACTCTGGGGTTGCCCAGCGTAATCCAGGAGCCGCTGGCATGAAGGGGCCCTTTTTTACGTCCCGCGCCTTTCCTGCCAGTTCGGATGATCCGGCGGGAAGGTTTTTTTCTAGGTTCCATTCTGGCTCACCGTCCTGATCCATCTGGCCTCGGTTTCCCAACAGGACGTCCTACGGGCAAGGCCACAGCCGGCTTTCCTGGTAGATTGGGGGACCGCTCTCTAACTGAGCTCACCAGCATGCATTCCAGACGGCCGCAGCGAACAACACGTTATGCTGTTGGCGTACACATTCAGAGGTGGGAAGAGACGGTGGGCCCTCTGACCTTCGGCTCGCTCCGCTCTCGTCGCGGCTGTTTGCTAACGGCGCTTTCAGCCCCTGCAGTACACTCCGTCTGCAGGGCAGCTGACGTCATCCCCAACCGGTGCGCTTCTTTTGTTGTCTGCCGGCCCACATCACAGCCGGAGAACGAGGTCCCAGAGGTTCTCCTGGCTCGTCACTCCACCTTCCTCTCAGGGGAACTGCAGAAGTTTTTTGTTGGAGGGCCTTCATCAGCGAGAGATCATTTCAAGATGCTCCACGGCTGCACAATGCCTCCCCAGCTCTGCTACGCCAGTCCCTCCCGTCAGATGTCCCCGGCATCCGGAAGTTCAACTTTTCCCGGACTCCGCCAACAGGGGGCCCTCTAGGACAACAAATCACGGAGCTCAGGAGAAGATAACCAGGTGTCGGTTTGCTGGATGTATGTTGATGACACGATGTGGAAATAAACATCATTTTATGATGAAGTGTCTTTTAGCCAGGCTGTCAACACGGATGATCTGACAGCGGCCCCATCACACACACTCATCACGAATGAGCCTTTTAAGGTTGTTTCATTCACTGCCGGCTGTGCCAACACGCGCTCCCGCGGCACGAGCAGCCTTCACCTATAAGGCGCTGCGTTATGAAAGTGCGCGCGCAGCTCTCAGCGCCCGCCGTTCACGTTAACGTAAACGTGAGACCACGGTACGAGCCCAGTAACGTATCTCGCTCTCGGCAGGAGCGACACGTGTTTTCACCGCAGTGGTGTCAAACTTGCGCTCCCGCTGGCGTAAACAGTTTCACAAGCCTCACAGCGGATCTGCTCCTTCATCCTCAAAGAAGGTTTTCTGCATTAATACTGCAGCTCGTGGAATCACTCAAAAGCTCACTTGATTCGCAGCCAAGAATGAACGTGTTCTGCAGAATGAGCCCAGTGGTAACCTCACCCCACCGATGCCGCGCGCTGCTTCCTGACCGCACCAGCGTCAAACGCGTGCTCCCGTGGCAATCCTCGCTTAAGACGTCACATGAATGAGGGCGCGCACACACGACTCTTCAGGGCACGTCGGCTCATACGTGCACCCGCTACCCTAGCGTTTACACGGAGCAGCGGCACACAACGTGAGCACAGCACAGATGAGCTGCGTCCCGCAGCATCAGCAAACGCACAAACGATTTGCATGCTCGGGGGCGCACGTTTTTTCTTTCTCCTTCAGCGCGCACCAGCTCATATCAGCATGCATGTGAGTTCACAGCATACACGCGTGCCCACTTTATAACTTTATAAATGAGTGGCAATGAGCACGTGCTCCAGACGGATAGGCGAACCGTTTTCATCCGGGGATTCACGCTGCAGTACAGCTCAAACCCTGGTGCGGAGGAACTATAATGACGTTTCCTGTAATTTCTAGAACAGATCTCGTCCCCTCTCGCAGAAGCTCAGGAAATTCTGATTAAAATGTAATTTCCAGAGTCTCAGAAGGAGAGGAAAACGCAGGGTTCCTCTCTCGTCACTCCCTGGTCCCAACGAACCGGAAAGATGAGTTTTATTCTAGATTTGTCAATTTTTAACTGTGAGAAACAACATTCCATTAATGCGCCTGAGCCGCTCTGCAGCCGCCGCACAGAGCTGGGAGGAGAATTCTGCTTTATCTGGACACCTGCTGCAGCTGAGCAGTTTGTACAGACAGGTGGCAGCAGTGCAACTCACGTGAACTGGTTGAGTGATATCAGCTATTTTCTGTCAGCAGACCTACATCACACATGTCAGACTTCACAGAGGCACACACATTTAACGAGCTGTGGGGGCGCTGTGGTTTTCCACACAGCAGCTCATATAAATGTTTTTGGAGTGTCGCACGGGGTTTTTGAATGTGATTCAACACTTTGCCTCTGTGCTGCAGAATCATCAGGGTTTTTGATTCACACAGACAGCAAGTGACTGTTGCATACATAACTGGCAGGAGATGTATGCGCTCAACCCATGTGCCACATTGTGAGACAGATGCTGTGTGGGGCACACCCAATCTACTCTCCATTGGAGTAGGGTACATCTCCTGTGTTCTGAACAGGGGACGGATGTGATGTCCAAAGATGGTCCTTTGCGGCACGGGGACCAGGGACCTTCCATCCAGAGCTATTGCTCAGATGTGGCAGAAATCCTGCGAGCGGCTGTGGACCTGTTGCAACACGAGAGAACGCTCAATGTCAACTATAATTATCATGGAGCCATGGGACGATCTACCGCTAGGGGTGGACGTGTTTGCTCGCAGCCTGTGGTCGTAATGCTTCTTCACCTCCCTCATTCCCTCTGATATCCTGGTTTTCTGAACCGAGCTCAGGAGGAGGGACTGACAGCTCCTCTGTCCCAAGTGCGTGAACGCATCATGGTTCCCAGTCCTACGACACTTGTTATCGGGGCACTCTTGGAACCTGCCGTGGAGGGAGGTCGCTCTCCTCAAGGTGGGAGGAGCGATCAGGAGTTAATCAGAATAGGCCAGCACCTGTGGTCTGGCCGTTGTGTGGATCCTTTTGACAGGATGGATCTCTCTCAAGATTTAGTGCGTACGATTCAGGATTCACGTGCTGCAACCACTACAGTGCTGTTCACATCAAGTAGTCAATTTTTCAGCACCGCTGTACAGAGAAAGGTGTAGAGGCCATTTCATGTTCACTAGGTGGTGTGCCGTCCTTTCTGCAGCAGATGATGGACAAAGATCTGGCGCTCAGCTCGAGTAAAACTTTCACTGCGGCCATCTCTTCCTGTCACGAAATTTTCGAGACAGAACAGTTTTAATCATCCGCTGATGAAACGTTTTGTAAAAGGTGTACAGAGAAGGCGTAGTGGCCACTTCATACTTCATGTCCACTGGACGCCATGCTGTCCTTTTCTGCAGCAGTCGATGGACAGAAATCTGGCGTTCAGCACGATTATCGTATGCTACAGCCATGTTTTCTTCTTGTCTCAAAGTTGTCGGAGACAGAACAACCTTTAATCATCCTCTGACGGAACATTTTGACTCAGATTGAAATAGCAGCTGTGGGCCTATTTGCGACACGAGAAAACGCTCAGTGTCAATTATGGTTTTCTATGAGCCCGTGAGACGAACCACTGCTGGGGGTGGATGCGTTTGCCCACAGCCCATGGTCCAAAATGCTTCTGTACGCGTTTTCTTCCACCTCCTCTGATTTTACGGTTTCTGAACCGAGTTCAGGAGGAGGGATTGACAGCTCTCCTGGTGGTCCCTGAACGCGTGAACGCACCATGGTTCCCAGTCCTGCAACGCATGCTGTCGGGGCGCCCGTGGAAACTGCCATGGAGGAAGGATGCTCTCCACCAGGCAGGAGGAGCGATCAGGAGTTACCCAGAAATAGGCAAGCACCTGTGGTCTGGCCGCTGAACGGATCCGCTTAGAGAAGATGGGTCTCCTACAGGATGTAGTGTGCACAATTCAGGTTTCACGTGCTTCATCTACCACAGCGCTGTACACATCAAAGCGGACAGCTTTTCAGCGCTGGTGTACAAAGAAGGGTGTAGAGGCCACCTCATGCCCACTAGGTGGCATGCTGTCCTTTCTACAACAGCTGATGGACAGAAATATGGCGTCCAGCACGATTAAAACATACGCTACAGCCATCTCTTCCTGCCACGAAGGGTTCGGAGACAGAACAGTTTTAATCATCCACTGATGAAACATTTTCTAAAAGGTGTACAGAGATGCAGGCCTGTTTCACGCACACTTGTTCCACAGTGGGATTTAACGCTGGTCCTGCGAGCTCTGATCAAAGCTTCATTTGAGCCCCTGGATCAGGTTCCACTTAAATTCTTGTCTCTTAAAACAGCCCTGCTGTTGGCTTTAACATCCGCTAAGAGAGTGAGTGATTTATCTGCCCTCTCTGTCGCGCCGTCATGTTTCAGAATTCAGGCTGACGGCAGCTCAGCTGATTTAAGACCAAACACAGCTTTTATGCCTAAAAACATCACGAGCTCTTTTTATAAAAAAAGGGATATTTTTGGGGGGGGCCCCCCCCCCCCCCCCCCACAGATCAGAAGAAGTAGCGTCTTTCCATCTTCTCTGTCCGGTGAGGGCGTTGACGTGTTACATAGCACGCACAGCTGCAATGCGTCAAACTCAACATTTTTTATTTATTTATTTATTTTTTTTATTTAGCCTTTATTTATACAGGTAGTCTCATTGAGCCATGATAACTCATTTTCAAGAGTTCTCAAAGAGATTTTCATTTGTTTGTACATTATAGAGATGCATCCGTAGGTCGCCCGTTATCCACCCAGCGCTTGTCACACTGGTTGTGTGAGGCCATTTCTGAAGCCTACAGAGCATCAGATTTAGAGCCTGATGTCAACCTCAGAGCACACTCGACCAGGGGTATTGCATCTTCGACTGCCTTGCATAATGGTATGATAATGCAGGACATTTGCACTGTGGCCGTGTGGTCAACACCCTGCTCATTCATTCTCTTTTATCTACGTGATGTGATGGCTCGTCCCTTGACACATTCTGTCCTTAGTGTTTACAGAATGAATATTGTTGTTTCATGGAACTCCGTTTTACTCACATCTGTCTGCATGCATTACAGTGTGAGATTTTATCAATCTCAAGTTGTGATTGTTATTTTGGTTCTATTGTCACTAATCAGTTCATGACTATTGTTACCAATCAGTTCATTTGATTAATAATCAGCTCTCCTGTTATTATTAATCTGTTCATATTGTTCAGCCGTAAACCAGTTGGTTCATGGCTCTTTTCAGCTTTTTTCCCTCCCCGTTGAAGTTTTCCGGGGCGTTCATGCATTCAGAACGCATAGTTACACAACATGCGTCTTTGCATGGCACACATAATTACGCAATGCGTAATTACGCACATGGGGAGCTGAGTGACAAGACGTATTTTGGGCAAGCTTCTGCTTCATACGGTGTTTGAATGGACCCAGTGAGGCGAGGACAACATCCGCTTCGCCCTTAACCCATCAGCGACAGCCTTAAAGGGCGAAGCCTATATGAAATAGAACGTTGGTTACGTACTGTAATCCCAGATTCTATGAGTATAGGCGTAGCCCTTTAAGCATCGGGCCTCACTGGCTCCTAAATGGCTGAAGAAAAAGCTATTTTGGGAGCCGATTACCCGCTCTTAACGTAATTTATACGGACCGGGTGAGGCCCACACAGCAGGTGGGCGTGGACTAAATTTTTCAGTGCAATGCTTCGCATATTGGGATAAACCTATCAGCGACAGCCTTAAAGGGCTACGCCTATACTCATGGAATCTGGGGTTACAGTACGTAACCATCGATTTGTTTAATGTAATTCAACAAAGTTTGGTCAGTCATTATTGTAACCATACATTTTTTTTATTGGCAAAAATTGAATGTTTCAGTTATTATTATTGCTATGTTTCTATTTTCAGATATAAACCTCTGGGGAGCTTTGGATAGGGATATATCTGTAGCAAGAAGGGCAAGAAATCTTTAACCAGCTTAAAAGATTACAGGCAGATGTTGTCTTTTTACAAGAGATTCATAAATCTACGACAACTGTAGATGATCTTAAATCAACTGATTTTCCTAATGTGTTTTGTTTCTGCTATAACTCAAGACAAAGAGGAGTGGCAATATTAATACACAAAAATGTTAACTTTAAAATACTAGACACAGTCACAGATCCAGAGGGTAGATATTTAATAATAAAACTTTATATAAATAACTATAAGTTGTGTATTGTCAGTATATATGCCCCAAATGTTGATGACACCTCTTTTTTTCATGATTTTTTCTCAGCACTTTCTGATCACTTGGATTGCTCACTTATACTTGGAGGTGACCTCAACTTTGGTCTAAATGAAGAATTAAACAGATGTAGTAGAGCAGGAAATTAGCGTAGTTGGCAGTCCATAAATATAGTTAAACAATACATGAGTGATTATGGACTTTGTGATGCATGGCGATCTCTTCACCTGAATCGTAGAGAGTATACTTTCTTCTCTTCTGTCCATCACTCTTACTCTCGTCTGGATTATTTTTTAGTCAGCAGCTCGTTGTTGACGGACATCTCAGACACTGAGATTCACCCTATAGCTGTCAGTGATCATGCTCCTGTCGGTTTAAATCTAGCAAACAGAAAAGAAATCCCCAAAAGTATAAACTGGAGATTTAATACATCACTGCTTGAAGATGTAGATTTTATCAAATATTTTACAGAAGAGTGGGCTTCATATCTGAAGTACAATGACGTGCCTGGAACATCAGCATCTATTCTCTGGGAGGCAGGTAAAGCTGTAATGAGAGGTAAAATAATTTCATTCTCATCACAAAAGAAGAAAAAAGAAAATAAACATATTCAGGAACTAGAAGAAACCATTAAATCGTTAGAAGCCTCTCAAGATGAAGAAATGCTGGATAAAATGCGTAAAGCAAAATTGGAATTAAAAGAATGTATTAACAAAAAAACTCAATTCTTAATACAACGACTTAGAATCGAAAATTTTGAACAGAGCAATAAGTCAGGTAGCTTTCTAGCTAAACAGCTCAAAATAAATAAGGAAAAAACAACTATAGTTGGTGTTAAAGACTTGACTGGGAATACAGTTTACGATCCTGAAAGAATTAACAGCATTTTCAGAGATTTTAATAAAGACTTGTATTCGCCCCAGATAAACCCATCAGATAATGAAATTAATGAATTCCTGGATAAAATAACACTTCCTAAACTATCAGATAGTCAAACAATGGAGCTGGATTCACCACTGACACCAGTGGAACTCCAGGAAGCCCTCAAAAGCATGTCCAATAAAAAGGCTCCAGGTCCAGATGGATTCCCAGCAGAGTTCTATAAAGAATTCTGGAATATCCTGGCTCCACTATTTCACAAAATGCTACAAGAAACTGAGAAAAGTAACAGTCTTCCAAAAAATATAAATTCTGCCAACATTAGTCTCCTGTTAAAACCAGGCAAAGATCCTGTATTACCTACCAGTTATCGTCCAATCTCTTATCAACGTTGATCTTAAAATAATTTGTAAAGCCCTCTCAAAAAGATTAGAAAAGGTAACTCCTCTAATAATACATCCAGACCAAACTGGTTTTATAAAAGGGAGACATTCATCCACAAATTCACACAGATTATTTAATTTAATAGATTATTCTTACAGTAAAAATATTGAAACTGCAATATTCTCTCTAGATGCAGAAAAAGCCTTCGATAGAGTTAACTGGAAATTTTTATTTGCAGCCTTACATAAATTTGGTTTTGGAAATTATTTCATAAATTGGTTACAAATATTATACAGTTCTCCTTCAGCATGCATTAGGACAAACAATCAAATATCTGCTAGTTTTGCTCTGCAAAGGGGAACCAGGCAGGGATGTCCACTCTCCCCCTCACTGTTTGCTATTTTCATCGAACCGCTAGCCGCAGCAATCAGGCAAACTACAGATATTAAAGGCATAAAATGCAAGAACAGAGAGCACAAAATCAGTCTATATGCTGATGATGTGCTGCTCTTCCTCCGGCATTCACAAACCTCCATCTCTCAGGTTATTGGACTGATAAACTCCTTCTCAAAAGTTTCAGATTACTCTATAAACTGGCTAAAATCCACAGTTCTACCAATTAATTGCTCTTTCAACAATTCACTTATTACACAACTGCAATCAGGGAATATTACATATTTGGGTATCAAAGTTTGCCTAAATTAGCAGATTTAACAAAACTAAACCACACCCCACTTTTAAAGAAAATTGAGGATGATCTGGCTAGATGGAAATCTTTACCCATATCTCTTATGGGAAGGATCGCATCAATAAAAATGATGGTTTTGCCTAGAATAAATTATTTATTCTCAATGATCCCAAATAAACCATCATCTGACTGGTTTAGATCCATGGACTCCTCTATTTCTAAATTTCTGTGGAAAGATAAATGCCCTCGTATTAGATTAAAAACACTACAGAAATCCAAAGATAAAGGAGGACTAGAATTACCCAACTTTTATTATTATTTTCTAGCCAACAGGCTAGAATACATCTCAAAATGGATAAAACACACACCCCTTGATGAACCCTGGCTAGACGTAGAACAGACACTTTGCAATAATATAATGATCTCGGACCTTCCATTCATTAGCTCAAACATAAAATGACAGGAATGCTTTAAAAGCATCAATATCAGCTCCTCTCTGACAGCTTGGTGGGAGTTTCTTAAAATGACAGAGTCTTCACTAATCCCATGTAAACGTACACCCATCTGGAACAACCCTGACATCCTACAACAGAATAAGATGATAAACTTCCCAGGTTGGAGGTGTAAAGGAATTGAATATTTGGAACATATATATGAAGAAGTGGACTACATCCCATTTAACAGATTAATAACACAATATGGGATTGATAAGAATAAATTTTTAGAATATCAACAAATTAAATCTATAACCAAAAATAAATTTAACCTTAATAACACTAGGATTGAAATGTCAACAAGTGTATTAGAATTCCTTAATCTTAACCCTCCCAAATTACTATCTAAGGTTTATCAGAAACTCAGTAAAATAGATGAAGCTATATCTCTTCCCATTGTAAAATGGGAGACAGACTTGTCAGTTAATTTTGACCAAAACTTTTGGTCGCAGATCTGTCTGAGAACTTGTAAAATGACTAAAAACACGAATTTACAACTAATACAATACAAAATCCTTCATAGAGTACACTATACAGGTCAACGGATGTTCAAGATGGGTTTCGCATCATCTAATATTTGCTCACAGTGTACAAACAATATTCCTGACAATTACATCCACGCATTTTGGTTCTGTCCACCTGTTCAGAGGTTTTGGTGCCGGATATGTGAAGACTTATCAAAGTGTCTGAGATGTAATATTCCACTCTCTCCGTCAGTTTGCTTATTGGGCCACTTAGATGATGTCACCTTGGAGACTAAATCAATTCATATTATTCTCACTGCCCTATGTATAGCAAAAAAAACTATACTCATGAATTGGAAAAATAAAAATACACTTAGTATTAAACAGTATAAAGACCTTCTGTTAGATTACATAAGTCTTGAGACAGCCTGTACCCCCACATCGGACTATTCTCTCTGGACTTCTTTAATCGGCTCCAACACGTAGTGGAGGTGGGTGGTCCCCTTTGATTCTGTCCCGTGGGGCATGGTGGTGGGTGTGGGTGGGGTGTCGGGGCTGGGGACGTGGGGGGGGG
>NC_056505.1:43777440-43790285 GCF_014905685.2 Nematolebias whitei | reverse complement strand
GGGGGGGCGCTCTTGGTCGCTGTGGTGCTCTATCTGTGACTGTTTGGGCACTCCTGGCTGATTATCCCAGTTGGGGTTTGGTGGCCTCTCTGGTTGGGGGGCTGGGTGTTGGGCTGGGAATCGGGTTGGGGTGTCTGGACGGTTTCGGGATGGGTCTGGGTTGCTGGCCCTGGTTCTGGTTGGTCCTCGGGGGCTATGTGCCAGTCCGTGGCCTTGATCCCTGGTGGTGCGGCTGCCACCTCCTCCTGGGTATCTCTGTTAGACCCTCTGTCCCCTGGTGGATCTCGGAGAGTGGGGGTGCCTATTGGGGTCAGTGGGGGAGCTGGTCCCCTGGGGGGGCATTGCCATCTCAGTTCACCTCCCCATCCCGACGTCCTCCTCTGCCCACTCCACCACACCACCACTCAAACAGGGTTTTGGGGTTCAGGTGCACTACTGAGCTACAGGGAGAATCATCCATCTCCGTGGCTGGTGGGGTCCTGGGCCCTAATTTTAATATACAACCTAGACACTCACTTATAACACTCTCACGACACATGCATATATAGGATCTGGAGTGGGCACATGATCGCACTTAGGTGGTGGGATGTACTACCATTTCCACCTCCCCGGACCTGTGCCCACTCTCATATGTAGCATGTAGACATTTAGGGTTCGGGGCGGAGATGAGGGGTGAACGGGCACCGCCTGCTCTCTGGGCAAGAGGTGGGTCTGTGCCGATCGCCACCTCACCCCCCCATTTTAAACGCACTGTATAACAACATGCATCAACACCATATTCGAGTGGGAGGAGGAGGAAGTAGGTCTGTTCATAATTTATTTATGCATATATAGATTTTTTTTTATTTTTTTTATTTATTTAGTTATTTTTTTTATTTTATTTTATTTTTCACAAACACCTCCTTTCTCCGTGTGACACTAGGGGTCTGGGATGGAGGGGGAGGGGGGCACATTGTTGGGGTCTGGGCTGTGGGTGGGCTTTGGGCCTTGGGGGCGGTCAGTGATGGGGCCGGTGCTTCGGTTCCTCCTGGGCTGTTCCGATTCTTTTAATCTAGGTTCCTGGTTGGATCAATTTGGGCCCCACATTTGGTGTGGGGCCCACTCCCCCCGGTCGTGCCCCCCTTTGGCGGGGGACCCCCTTGCCGCCGGTGCATTGGTGGCTCTCGGTGTCTGGGCTGGGTGGTGGGGTGCACGTCGGTCTGCCCTGGTTGCTGCCTGGCGGGGCCTGGGTGCCCTGGCTCTGTCGGGGCTCTGCCGGGGGGTGGTATGGCCTCGGGGCTTGGGGCTCGGTGTCCATGGCCGGATCTACTTGGGGGGGGCATGGGTCGCCGGCCGGACCTGTGGGCTCGTCGCTGCAGCTTCCTGGAGGCTCTGCATTGTGGTGGCTGGGGTCACCCGGTTCTTTCCTCTGCTCCTCTCTGGGGGGGTGCGGTTCTCCCTGTTGGGAGACTCCTGGGGCTCCGGGCCTGTGGGCCGCTGTGTGTCTGTGGCTCCGGTCCTCCCTATGTTGCCATTGTGTCCTGGGGGGACGGGTCTGTGGGCCCCCGCGTCCACTATTGGGCATTCTTTTGGAGAAATCTGGTGGTGGCAGGCGTGCTTGCGCGGGTGTTTGGATTCAGGTGCTGTGACAGATGCACACTAGGTTGGGTAGTGGTGGAAGCTAGATGATTCCTTGTGCAATGTTGAATGTTTCATGGTGATATTGTGGGTGGCATTGTGCTGTGCATGTTGTTTTGTCGTGGTGGTCTCTCGTTTTATCTATTTCTCTTTTATTATTTAATTATTCTTCTTTCTTCTCTCTTTAAAAAAAAAAAAAAAAAAAAAAGAAGGGCAAGAAATGCCACAGCAGAGGCTACAGTAGAAGTGCAGCGATATATGACAGATCCACCACTGGACAGATCGGAAGACCCACTGGTGTACTGGCTGAACCACCAAAATGTGTACCTACATTTATTTACATTAGGGAAACACTTTTTATGCATGCCAGCATCATCTGTTCCTTGTGAGCGAGTTTTTTCCAAGTATGGAGAGGTTCCCACTGAGCAATGAGACGTCTAAATGACATCTTTTTTAAGTTGTTTTTGCACGTCTAATTTGGGTCCCTCCTAAGTGCAGACTGTTACGACAGCCGACTTCTTTTTCCGACGTCCACTGGACGGTCAATATAGACGTATTTTCTACATCAAAATTTAACTTATTTTATTCAATTCAGATAATAAAATAATTAGTAATTGCTTCGTGTTGTCTTCATTGTACAGTATGTTCCCATGCAGTGTTTAACACATTCACCCTCAGATGGATGTTGAAATGACTCGGGTTCAATCTCAGGACCTTCTGGATTAAAGCTGGCTGCTCTGACGCTGCGCAATTTCTGTGCAGCAAACAAGGCTAAAAAAAAAACAGTATATTTGACCATCTATTGTGCAACAGGAAACCATGCACTACAGATACTAGGTTTACAATTAAATCATCGCTCCTTAAATGTCACTAGAAACAGATGGACTAAGTTTTACAAATAAATCACTCCTTAAATTTTTTCCTTTATCCTCTTTACTGGATTAATAGAAATAGCTTCGAGAGAAAATAGCAACAGTTGGTTTATGAATGAAGCCGTGCAAATTTATAATCATAAAAGAGCAACTGTACACCGTTACTCTTTTATGATTATAAATTATGATTGTAAATTTTATGGTTATAAAAATTATGATTCACTAAGGCACACCTACACCTGTCTTGGATGTCTATATGACCTCCAAGTCCGACGTTCAAACATTCGACTTTATATCGACGTACAATTGAGGTCATGTCCTGATGCATGCTCAATAATCCAGGTAGAAAAATCTAAAAAAGTTAAATCTGGTCCTCTGGACATTAAAAAAAAAACCAAATGTTGGATTTAATATTTTATACCTTTTTATAATTCCTATCAAGCACTCAAATGTCATGTCATATAAAGTGTGTGTGTGTCTTTCTTCCAAGGTTGAACTATGTTTATAGAAAATGTTTGCTAATTCTAACTAGTTGACCTTTAAATATAATCTCATAGTAGCTAAAGATAATTTTACAAGTTCACATTTGATAAATTACAAGCAATCAAATCAGGCCAGAGAGCAGACTGATTAACATAAATAAAGCTAGAACAGCTCTTTAATTTAGACAGTATAGTTTGACTAAGTAAAATCAAATTAAGAGTATAACCATGATCCAAATAAAACCACGAACATAAGTTAGATAATATAATTATTCCTAGAAATAAACAACTATTTCAAATCAGTGTTATCACTAAGGTATAATCACGTTAAACAAACAGTGTTAACAGTTTTAAACGCAGACACAGAAACTAAGATGAATCTGCCTTAAAAACAGAATCAGACCTCCAACAGATAATTGAAGTAACACCCAGGAGGTAGGTAATAATTAATAGTTATTAATTATTACGCATAAACAATTTAGACACGAATCATTTTATATCCCTAAAGTATAATAGCAAGTTAAACTTTAAACAAAAGCCTATTTCAGTGAACCAAAACTTATCTGAAATATAGACGTAACGTCCTTGAGGGGGCGGGCTAAGTCGTAACCATAGCGACAGAAGCTGAACCAATCAGGAAGCTAGCCTTCTCAAACGGGGATAAAAGGCCGGGAATGACGCACGCGCACTGAGCATTTTCAGGGAGGCACGCACGAGGCGGTTTGTTCTTAATGCTCCATTTATATGCATATATCTTATTAATGTAACTGTTTGTCTCTGAATATCTGTAACCCATGTTGTGTCAAATAAATCTTTTATACGAAGGGCGACGCCTCCGCCGTTTTGAACACGACGTGGTATTCTATCCACAACTGGACATTAAAAAAAAAACCAAAACAACAAAAAAATGTAGAAACGTTTCGTCTCTCATCCGAGAGACTTCCTCAGTCTGAGGTGCTGTATTCAGAGTGTCACAGAGCAGACAGCGTCCCCACTAGCTCAGGAGCCAGGCAGAAGGAGAAATCCCACACAAGACAGGCTCTAGAGCAATGTGGATATCCTAACTGGGCCTTCCTAAAAGCAGAGAAGAAACCCAAACAGGACTCCAGTCAGCCAACAGGTGAAAAGGAGGAACCCAGACCCAGACCAGTGGTCATTCCATATGTTGAGGGAGTATCAGAGAAACTGAGACGTTTATTTTCTAAACATAACGTCCCAGTGGCTTTTAAACCCCAAAATACATTACGGCAAAGACTGGTTCATCCCAAAGATCCAGTCCCCCGGCACAAACAGAGTAATGTTGTGTATGCTGTTCAGTGTCAGGAGGGCTGTGATCAGTCTTACATCGGGGAAACAAAACAGCCACTGGCCAAAAGGATGGCCCAGCACAGAAGATCAACATCATCAGGCCAGGACTCTGCACTCTGCACTCTACACTCATCTCCAGGCCAGCGGTCACTCTTTCAGGGATGAAGATGTGCACATCCTGGATAGAGAGGAACGATGGTTTGAGAGAGGAGTAAAGGAGGCCATCTTTGTGAAAAGAAATCGTCCATCGTTAAACAGGGGTGGAGGCCTACGTGTTCAATTGTCCCCCTCTTACAATGCTGTGATTGCTAGTATCACTCAGCCCTCTGTGAATAGTAAACAGCCATCAGTGTGCTAATGATCCATTGTTAGGCTGATGGTCCTTCTTGAGCATGTGATCAGCTGGTTTTGGTTGTCAGCAGCAAAACTGGTTGATCCACTCTGAGAAGGTGCTATTTAAGAGACTGAGCTGAATACAGCACCTCAGACTGAGGAAGTCTCTCGGATGAGAGACGAAACGTTTCTACATTTTTTTGTTGTTTTGCTTTGTTTTTTTTTGTTGGTTTTTTTGAATGTCCAGAGGACCAGATTTAACTTTTTTAGAATTGAGGTCATGGTTAAACGTCCAGAGTGGACCTTGTTTGCACGTCCTGGAGACGTCCAGAATTGGTCTTGACTGACAGACTCAATATAAACGTGATCTGCACATCCATTCGACGTCTAATGTTTAGTGGGTTGTAAGCAAAAAAAGAAACTAAGTCCAAAAACAGTTGAAAAAGTGATGTTCCTCAATAAATTTCTTTAATGGTATCTAATCTTTGCACCATTTTTCACAGGATTTTTGTCTTTGTCGTGTCATTGTTATTTTTTTAGGAATGATAAAGACTCTGACTCTGCCACAGTTACACAAGCACAATACCATTGAAACATTTTTATTAAATCTCTTCATTGCACATTTATCAATCTTTATTTGAAAACATTTAAGCATAAATACATTTTCTAACCAGACAACATAGAAAGTTGATGAATTAAAAAATCTGTTTTTTACCACAGTAAAGTAGTTTCTTTAACACTAGTCATTGAAATTCTTGGTGTGTGCCACCAAAAGCATAACACTTAATTTGACAGCAGCATTGCAAATTGCCACAAGAGGTCAGTGTAACTGAAGCTTCAACAAATGAACCCATTTTTGAAACAATTGGCCCAACTGGTTCAGTGGTTCATAAAAGCTTCATTTGCTCATCACTAGAGGCAGGAACACTGGAGACAAAAAGAGACTGGTAAGTAGATTTACTTAATACTAACTTACAGGCAGGAGACAACACTACCATTAGATGGTCAATGCTCCAGCGAAGAGTAACACTGGGCTGTAGTGATGTTACCTCTAACACCGAAGCTTCAAAGCACGCTTCAAACTCGACAGGGTAGTTATGGTGAAGCAGTGGGCCGGAGCTTGCTTCATGTGATGTCACCGATTACATGTGAACAACTTCACTGCTTCATTCAGACCGAGTCAGCTGACTGCTTCGAGTTGGCAGGCGGAGTTTCAAACATTTGGCTCGATTCAGTGTAAGATGGCTCAAGCCTCGGTACACATCCCCGTTCTACACGTATTATACGTTATGAACAGCTCTTGTTTTTTATATTCAGACAGTGGTTCATTTGTGTCATTTGATCCTGTCAGAACAAGATCCTGGAACTCGATAATTTTGTCTGCTCGGATCCGCCAACTCCGCCCCTAAAAGTCCAAAGTCATTGCGCATTTTTATTTTGATTATTTATTAAAAGTACAACGAGTGGATGTTCTGGCCGCGCCACGCTCCTGCCAGCAGAGACACGGACTGCATGTCCCGCGGGGAGCGTCTTCATCCTCCTCCAGCTGTGCGCCCTGAGACAGTTGTTTTACGCACAGCGTCTCTAGACAGCTCTGCAGGACGCGCGCACAACTGCTGCGTCGGAACTCCTGCATAACATTTCCGATATAATAAATAAGCTTACAGTAAAAAAAAAAAAAAAAAAACCTAGTGAAATGTTTGACGTGTATTACATCATGTATCAAAACAGCTGCACTAATTAGTCAAAATAACAGCGACCAAAATGTTGAAAATACAATTTATCTCAAATAAATGGATGGATAGCTGGACAACAGAGGCAGTGGCAATTGAGATTGGAGCAGAACACACAGGACTGAATTCAGCCGAGCTGAGAAGAGTTCAGGTCGGCACTCGGCTGTGTGTGTGTGTGTGTGTGCGTGTGTGTGTGTGTGTGTGTAGGTGGGGGAAGGTGGTGGGGGGGTGTTAGGACGTCTGACAGACTGTCAAGGACGTGCATTCATGCAAAGGCTTGCTAATTGTTTTTTCTCACTAAAATAGTCATTTCAATTCAACCTTTATTTACACAGGTTGTTGGTCTCATTGAGCCTCGTCATTTACAAGAGAGACCTGTTTTTAATAAATTTATTCAAATGTTTAACAACCTGTTAAAATACACCAAAATGCAGGAAATGGCATCTCTTTTATTCCAAATTTTCTGGGGGAGGACACAAGCCCCCACACCCCTACAGTTCACATTGTTTTTAAATTAGCCTATTACTGTTATATGGGTAAATTACTTAGAATATTTAATGAGGTACTAAAAACACACGTACAGCACATATATACATACATGAGTGCTATTATTTACGCAAGAAGTGCATCACATTTGCAGGGCTTCAGTTGGTGCAACAATCGCTACTGCCAGTAGATGTCACCCAAGGGAATTGAATGAAGCTTCGGGCAGTGAACCACTTTATGACACAATGGTTCAAAATGATTCTATGCTTCAAAAAGCTTCATTTTGACATCACTACTGGACTGCAGCCTTATGTAGGAGATGATCCTCATCAGGTTGATGGCCAACAGCTGTTGACAATTAGCGGCCATCTTGGACGAGGAGCTGCAGGCAGTGATACTCTTACATATACAAAGTCAGAGAATCAACAACTAAAGAAGTTACCTACAAAGATAAAGAAATAAGAGAATGTTTTGAAAAGTACAACCAAAGGCAGACTGAGGAAGTCTTTCAGATGAAAGGCGAAACATTTCTACATTTTTTTTTGTTGTTGTTTTGCTTTTTGAATGTCCAGAGGACCAGATTTTACTTTTTTAAAGATTTTTCTACCTGGATTATTTAGCATGCATCAGGATACTGCCAAAACTAACTCCAGGAAGCTCTCAAAAGCATGTCCAATAAAAAAGCTCCAGGTCCAGATGGATTTCCAGCAGAGTTCTACAAAGAATTCTGGAATATCCTGGCACCACTATTTCACAGACTGCTACAGGAAACTGAGAAAAATAACAGACTTCCAGAAAATATAAACTCAGCCAACATTAGTCTCCTGTTAAAACCAGGCAAAGACCCTTTATTACCTACCAGTTATCGTCCCATATCTCTTATCAATGTTGATCTTAAAATAATTTGTAAAGCCCTCTCAAAAAGATTGGAAAAGATAACTCTATATTACATAATACATCCTGACCAAACTGGTTTTTATAAAAGGGAGGCATTCATCCACAAATTCACGCAGATTATTTAATTTAATTGATTATTCTTACAGTAAAAATATTGAAACTGCAATATTCTCTCTAGATGCAGAAAAAGCTTTTGATAGAGTTAACTGGAAATTTTTATTTGCAGCCTTGCACAAATTTGGTTTTGGAAATTATTTCATAAACTGGTTAAAAATATTATATGCTTCCCCATCAGCATGCATTAGGACAAATAATCAAATATCTGCTAGCTTTCTTCTGCAAAGGGGCACAAGGCAGGGATGTCCACTCTCCCCCTCACTGTTTGCTATTTTCATTGAACCGCTAGCCGCAGATATCAGGCAAACTACAGATATTAAAGGCATAAAATGCAAGAACATAGATCACAAAATCAGTCTATATGCTGATGATATGTTGCTCTTCCTCCAGCATTCACAAACCTCCCTCTCTCAGGTTATTGGATTGATAAACTATTTTTCAAGAGTTTCAGATTACTCTATAAACTGGATAAAATCCACAGTTCTACCAATTAATTGCTATTTCAACAATTCACTTACTACACAACTACAGTCAGGGAATATTACGTACTTGGGTATCAAAGTCTCTCCTAGACTGGCAAATTTAACAAAACTAAACCACATCCCACTTTTAAAGAAAATTGAGGATGATCTTGCTAGATGGAAATCTCTACCCTTGTCTCTCATGGGAAGAATTGCTTAAAAAAAATGATGGTTTTGCTAAAATAAACTATCTATTCTCAATGATTCCAAATAAACCATCATCTGACTGGTTTAGATCCCTGGACTCCTCCATCTCTAAATTTCTCTGGAAAGATAAACCCCCATGTATTAAACTAAAAACACTACAGAAGACCAAAGATAAAGGAGGACTAGAGCTACCCAATTTCTATTATTACTTTCTAGCCAACAGGCTAGAATACATCTCAAGATGGATAAAACACACACCCCTTGATGAACCCTGGCTAGACGTAGAACAGGCACTGCAATAATATAATGATCTCGGACCTTCCATTCATTAGCTCAAACATAAAATGACAGGAATGCTTTAAAAGCATCAATATCAGCTCCTCTCTGACAGCTTGGTGGGAGTTTCTTAAAATGACAAAGTCTTCACTAATTCCATGCAGACGTACACCCATCTGGAACAACCCTGACATCCTACAACAGAATAATATGATAAACTTCCCAGGGTGGAGGTGTAAAGGAATAGAATATTTGGAACATATATATGAGGACGTAAACTATATGCCATTTAACAGATTAATAACACAATATGGGATTGATGAGAATACATTTTTAGAATATCAACAAATTAAATCTATAACAAAAAATAAATTTAACCTTAATAACACTAGACTTGAAATACCAACAAGTGTATTAGAATTCCTAAATCTTAACCCTCCCAAATTACTATCTAAGGTTTACCGGAAGATGTTAACTGTATTGCACCTGGTGTATGTTGCACATGCCTGCACAAGTGCTTTTTAAGTCAGAATTGTGAAATTGATAATTTGCATGTTGAACAAGGAGGAATGTTGTCTTGCTTAATTCACTGTGTTTTGTGTACACTGTTAGCTGACATGACAATAAATCCCATTGAACTTATTCTCCTTGAATTGACAACTTATCATGGTGGGGGAGTTTATGTCTCTGAATGTTCCTAGGAGCTATGCTGTTCAGGGCAAATTGTAATTGCCCCATGGTAGGGTCTCCCAAGGCAGATTTGTCCTAGGTAAAAGACCAGACAAAGAACGATTCAAGACACTTGTATGGACAAAGAAGGAACTTGATGTCCTTTGCCTAGATGTAGGCCCCACTCTGGAGTGAGGCCTGAGTGAGGGGCTCATTGGCAAACTCCTGATGACCAGGCCTCTACCTATCGGGCCTGGTCAGGATCAGCCTGAATGATCAACATGGGTTTGCCTTCCTGTGGGCCCATCACCTGCAGGAGAGGGCATACAAGTCAGGTGCATGAAGACATGAGCAGTGGGCCTTAGTGCTCTGATCCCGGCTTACCAAAGCTGGCTCTTGGGACCTTAAGCTCGTGTGTAAGGTTGAGAAGTACCAATTAGATGTAGTTGGGTTCACCTCGACACACAACATGGGCTCCGGAACCAATCTCCTTGAGAGTGGCTGAACCTTATTCCACTCTGGAGTTGCCCATAGAGTGAGGTGTTCCCCAGGGGTAATAGCATTGTGACCTGGAGGGGTGTGATTGGGAGGAGCAGCCTCTATGATCCGACACTGAGTGGTATTGCTGCTGGACTTCTATGCTAGTCATGGTTGCTTTGTCATGTATGAACATAATGGTGTCCATAAGTGCAGTTGGCACAAGGATACCCTAGGTTGTAGATCAATGCTGGCCTTTGTAGTAATTTCATCTGATTTGAGGCCATTTGTTTTGGACACTCAGGTGAAGAGAGGAGCTGAGCTGTCAACTGATCACCACTTGGTAGTGAGTTGGATCAGATGGCAGTGGAAGATGCCGGACTGACCCGGAAAACCCAAACGTGCACTGAGGACTTGCTGGGAATGTCTGGCAGGAGAAGCCGTCATAAAGAACTTCAACTCACACCTCCGGGATAGCTTTAACCACATCCCAGCTGAGGTGGGAGACATTGAGTCTGAGTGGGCCATGTTCAACACCTCATTTCTTAAAGTAGCTGCCTTGAGCTGTGGCTGCAAATTTGTCAGTGTTTCTCGTGGTGGCCATCCTCAAACTTAGTGGGGTTACCCTGGGTTAGGGAGGCTGTCAAGATGAAGGAGGAGTCCTATCTGGCTTTGTTGGTTAGTGGGATGCTGGCTTTGTTAGTTGCTAGAGACAGCTGAGGAGTACTGGAGGGCCAAGTGGGCTGCAGCCTTGGTGTCTTTGCAGATAATCGAGCAAATCCCACCCTGAGATGCTGTTAACAAATCCAAAATCAATCTATGCTGCAAAACCATAATACGCAGGGCAGTCAATTCAGCAGAGATGCCCTCTAAAGCTCTAAGAGTAGCATTTAGGAAGATTCCAAAGTGATAGTCTAAAGTTTCTACCCTTAAAAGAAGTGAGCCCACACCAACCCAAGGGAACAGTGAAAGCATGACCTTTTCCCCAGTTGTCCAGTGCTTAAACTCCTGGGGCACATCTGTGCCCCACAGAGAGTCATGAGGTTTGATGTCAATAGCTCTTCTGTGTCTTACATAATGAGAACCATTACTTAAGGAAGCCATGAATGAGTCATCTGTCACGACAACCGGTGCACACAGTCCTGTCCAGTTGGCTGGTAATGTCAGCAGTACAGCATGGCCACACAGCCAGGCTAGATCCTCGACAGGATACGTTCCATTACTGTCAGGCACCCCATCGTGATGATTCCTAGAATGATATACAGCTTGACACTTGTCAGGAGGCAGTGAGCCCACTGCCTTCTGAGAAGCGTCCTGCAGGTGGCGGTAGACACAAATAGGAAATTGTTCTTCTGGGGTCCATTCTACAAATTGACTCAGCACCACTACCTGAGATGATTGCATCAGGGAGTACCTGCAAGTTTTACAACGATGTGGATCTTTCACATAACCTCTTGAACTGTATTACAGAAAGCAGAAAGACAACTTGCGTTAGATGGGTTTAACACGTAAGGTCAGATGTGAGGCTGAAACTGGGATTTTGGTACACACATAACATTCAGCGTTGTGACGGCTTCTGGCCAAAAACTGAGCATAACGGTACCAGCTGTTCATTTGAAAACTATGAGACAGATTCAACACCAGATGATCCACCTCATTCACTTGAGACCAAGCCATGAGTTTAGGGTCGCTGCGTTTGACCCTTAGTTGTTGATGCTGGCAGCGGGAGTGACCTGGAATTACACAGTAATATTCACACAGAAAAATTATGGAAGTGAGTAACACTGTCACCACACCCAATATTATTGTAGTCCTCCAGGGGTTCTGGAACAGACCCATGGTGTAACACTTCAAAACCTGTAAAAAATACCAAATGAGTAAACCTTAGAAGTTAATTAAAATACTACCAAACTAATGGAAGATTAAAATTGAAATGAGTAAACAATTAAACCACTAGTTATAAAACAACTCGTAAAACACTCAAAAATAGCCAAAATTGACCCCTGAAAATTGAGAAATACCAAAAGATTGACCTCTCTTTAAAATACCTCGAAGAATTTTAGAATGTTTATGTTGTTCAATTGAATAAAGTAAAATTTTGAATATTTAGAGTTCTCAATTGAATCCACTGACCCTTTTAAAAGCTCTGGATTGTTTCCCCAGAATGACTGAAAGAAAAGATAAACACTCATATTAAACACTCCTAGCTAGCAGGTCTTCCACAATCCAAGGAGTTGGATTGTGGAATGGTCTAGAGAGTGATGTGAAAAATGCCAAGTCAATGTGTACATTTAAGAAAAAGATCAAAACTGGATTGTTAAAAAAGTATATATGAAGTAGCTTAGTGTGTGTTTTGTATTAGAATTAGAAAATTTAGAAAGTTATTCATTTTGTTCTGTTACTTGAAAATTACTATGATTTAAATAATTGTTTGAAAAAAGGGGCAGATATAATAAGATTTTTTCTTCTTTCTGCTGCCTTTCATTTTAAATCATTTGTATCTTTTTTTATATTGTTATGGAATTGTTTTGTACTTTTTTAAAATGAATAAACTTTATACCATACCATACATACATACAGTATATACATATTCATATATATACATACATATATATACATATTCATATATATACATATACATATATACATACATACATATATACACATACATATATAAGAAAAAGATCAAAGCTGAATTGTTAAAAAAGTATATATGAAGTAGCTTAGTGTGTGTTTTGTATTAGAATTAGAAAAATTAGAAAAAGTTATTCATTTTGTTCTGTTACTTGAAAATTATTATGATTGAAATAATTGTTTGAAAAAAGGGGCAGATATAATAGGATTTTTTCTTCTTTCTGCTGCCTTTCATTTTAAATCTTTTGTATCTTTTTTTTAAATATTGATATGGAA
>NC_056505.1:43768549-43777340 GCF_014905685.2 Nematolebias whitei | reverse complement strand
ACTTGGAACGAAGGAAAACGACCTCTCTGAAATATTTTTGTCGTCATTCTTCACTCTTGTGCACAAACTAACCCTTTACGCAACGGTAGGTGCAAACCCCAAGGGAGCACGCGTAAACCGTGCTCTACGTGGTGTGCAAAAACGTTGAACGAAAGGAACAGGCCCTCTGAAAAATTGTAGGCTTCGTTTTTCACTCTTCTGTTCAAACAGACTCTTTATGCAACTGTAGGTGTGAACCCCATGGGAGAATGAATAAACCGAGCTCATAGTGGTCTGTAAAAACTTTGAACGAAATGAACGAGCCCTCTGAAAGTTTTCGTCGTAATTCTTCACTCTTGTGCAGACTCCTGACCCTGAAAAACGCACACTTGCTCATTCAAAGACAGAAATCAGAAAATGCATAATTACTCTGTAACAGCTTTAACATGAATTCTAACTTTGCATGAGAATTAAAAATCATTACACTGTTTCAGTTAATAAAATCGATTAGTTCACTGCAACATCTAAAATGGTTTGAACTAAGACACTTTGATTATCAACATTTGTAAAATAGTAATGATAATAAAAAGAGAGTGTTCTTCCACTTGAATTTTCAAGAAAGAAAGTCTCAGGATGGGTCAAACTGTATTTCTGGATTCAGATCAATGAAATGACAGTTTCTGTCCCACAAGGTTCTTAAGGTCAAGGGTTTTGACCTTAGGCTTAGTTTGACATCAGGTTAGGTTCACTACAACTACAGTTGTGATTTCCAAAGGAGCATGCGTATGCAGTGCTCCATTACACAATGAGACCCTATACACGACAGCAGGTTCGAACACCACAGCAGCATGTGTAAACCGTGCTCTATGTGGTGTGTATAAATGTGGAATGAAAGGAACGGGCCCTTTGAAAGATTTTTGTTCTCATTCTTCACTTTTGTGCACAAACAATCCCTTTACGCAACTGTAGGTGCGAATCCCACGGGATCATGTGTAAACCAAGCTCTAAGTGCTGTGCAAAATATGTAACGAAAGCAACGGGCCCTCTGAAAGTTTGTTGTCTTCGTTCTTCACTCTTGTTCACAATCACACCCTTTTAAGTGTAGTGGACTAGGCCCATGTCAAAAACTAAGTCTAAGGTCAAAAATCTTGACCTTAAGAACCTTGTGGGACAGGAACTGTCATTTCATTGATTTGAATCTAGAAATACAGGTTCACCCATCCTGAGACTTTCTCTCTTGAAGATTCAATGTGAAAGAACACTCTCTTTTTTATTATCATTACTATTTTACAAATGTTGATAATCAAAATGTCTTAGTTCAAACCATTTTAGATGTTGCAGTGAACTAATCAATTTTATTAACTGTGTAATGATTTTTATTCTCATGCAAAGTAGAACTCATGTCAAAGCTGTTACAGAGTAATTATGCCTTTTCTGATTTCTGCTTTTGAATGAGCAAGTGTAAGTTGGTCCAAGGTTGGAGTCAAACGCAAAACAATGTTGTTAGAACTAACTGTCATGTTTTTAGAATCCTCTCAGACATAAATATAGAGGTTTTTGGCACCTGTTTCTGAAACGCGCCAAAACAAAACTCTCTCTGTCTGTGAGAACATTTCTGATCTGTTTCATAACAATTCTTGCTGTCTTCTAACCTCCTACGTCACAAAACACACCCCGTCTGGTCGGTTCTGACCAATGGTAATACTCCCAAAAGTGAACCGGGAAACAGCTCTTTAAAAGGTCAGTACTTCCTGGTCTACTCAGTTCAGTTCTGTTCTAGTTCTAGTTCTGGTTCTGGTTCTGCTCGAGATCTGTAAGCTACACAGTTCAACCAGTTCTGTGAGAGAAGCCCAGTTCTGTGAGAGACGGGATGACCCTGACATGACAACAGAGCTCTTCCGAGTTCCATGGGAATATAACACTTTTCACTCGCCACTACTTCTGACGAGCTACAGCCATACTAAGGAGACGCTGGACAGGTAGCGTTAACGGAACACCATATCTGCTGATTATCATCAGAAAGGTAATGGGTCAAGTTTCCTACCAAGCGTACCGAGGCGAGCTGGGTTTCTGATGGAGAGTGTCGGTTCTGGTGAACACTTACTTCCCCTCACACACCCTCTTACTCCCTCTTAACTTCTTTCATCTTTAAACTTTTCTCTCAAGTAGAAATTCTTCCAGATATTTTAGAAATGTCTGTGTAAAATGCTCACCCACATCCATGTGGGTAAAAGATCATAATTGTACAGTTTTCATAAATGTCTGTGGTGAAGCAACGGAAAAATCATGGCCGTATGATTTTTCCTGATTGATTGCTTATGTTGTTATTTTCATAATTTGCCAAATTAATGTAAATGTTTGATGTTAAACTTTGATTCTGTAAATAAATGACCGCATTCATTTTGATGGGTCAAACATAAATGACGTCTCACGTTTGCATTTCTATAAATTCAATGCACGTTTTATTCAGTCCAGAAAAATGAGGAATCCGTGTTAAATGATGAATATATCTGAGCATCTGTTCATCTACATAAGCGACTGCAGGTGCAAACCCCACAGGAGCATGCGTAAACTGAGCTCTACTTGGTGCGCAAAAATGTGGAACGAAAAAAAAAGGGGCCCTCTGAAAGATTTTCGTTGTCATTCTTCACTTTTGTGCACAAACAAACTCTTTACGTGATTGCAGGTGTATATCCAAAGGAGCATGCGTATACGGCTCTCGACGTGATGCGCAAAAACTTGGAATGAAAGGACGAGCCCTATGAAAGTAATTCGTAGCCATTCTTCACTCTTTTACAGAAACAGACCCTTTACGCGACTGCAGGTGTGAACCGCATGGGAGCACACGTAAACCAAGCTCTACGTAGTGTGCAAAAATGTGGAACGAAAGTTACGGGCCCTCTGAAAGATTGTAGTCTTTGTTCTTCACTTTTGTGCACAAACATACCCTTTACAAAAACTGTTGGTGCGAACCCCACGGGATCACGCGTAAACCAACTCTAAGTGGTGTGCAAAAATGTGGAACGAAAGCAACGGAACCTCTGAAAGTTTGTCGTCTTCGTTCTTCACTCTTGTTCACAATCACACCCTTTACGCGACTGCAGGTGCGAACCCCACAGGAGCATGCGTAAACTGAGCTCTACTTGGTGCGCAAAAATGTGGAACGAAAGGAAGGGGCCCTCTGAAAGAGTTTTGTTGTCATTCTTCACTCTTAGGCACAAACAAACCCTTTTCGTGACTTCAGATGCAAACCCCACGGTATTACGTGTAAACCGAGCTCTACGTGGTGTGCAAAAACATGAAACGAAAGGAACGGGCCCTCTGAAAAATTGAAGTCTTCATTCTTCACTCTTGTGCCCAAACAGAACTTTTACACGACTGCAAGTGCAAGCCCCACGAGAGCACGCATAAACCGAGCTGTATGTGGTGCGCAAAAACGTGAAATGAAAGGATGTGCCCTATAAAAGATTGTAGGCTTCGTTCTTCACTCTTGTGTTCAAACAGACCCTTTCCGCTACTGTAGGTGCGAACCCCATGTGAGCAAGTAAACCGAGGTCTACGTGGTGTGCAAAAACTTGAAAGGAAGGAAAATGAGCCCTCTGAAAGATTTTTGTCGTCATACTTCACTCTTGTGCACAAACAAACTCTTTACGCAACTGTTGGTGCGAACCCACGGGAGCACAAGTAAATCAAGCTCTACGTGCTGGGCAAAAACGTCGAACGAAAGGAACGTGCCCTCTGAAAGATTGAAGTCTTCATTCTTTATTCTTGTGTACAAACAGACCCTTTACGCAACAGTAGGTGCGAACACCACAGGAGCACGCGTAAAGCGAGCTCTACGTGGTGCGTAAAAATGTGGAATGAAAGGAACGGGCCCTTTGAATGTTTTTTGTCCTCATTCTTCACTTTTGTCCACAAACAAACCCTTTACACAACTGTAGGTGCGAACCCCACGGGAGCACGAGTAAACTGAGCTCTACGTTGTGCGTTAAAATTTTGAACAAATGAAAGAGCCCTCTGAAAGTTTTTCATCCTCATTCTTTGCTCTTGTGCACAAACAGACAATTTACCCGACTGTAGGTGTGAACACCATGGGAGCATGAGTAACCCGAACTCTACGTGGTATGCAAAAACTATGAACGAAATGAACAAGCCCTCTGAAAGTTGTTTGTCGTCATTCTTCACTCTTGTGCCCAAACAGACCCTTTAGGTGACTGCAAGTGCAAACCCCAAGGGAGCACGCGTAAACCGAGCTCTACATGGTGTGCAAAATTGTGGAACGAAAGGTTGTGCCCTCTGAAATATTGTAGGCTTCGTTCTTCACTCTTGTGTTCAAACAGACCCTTTCCGCAACTGTATGTGTTAACCCCATGGGAACAATTAAACCGAGCTCTACGTGGTGCACAAAAATTGGAACGAAGGAAAACGAGCCCTCTGACAGATTTTCATCATCATACTTCACTCTTGTGCGCAAACTAACTCTTTACGCGACTGTATGTGCGAACCCTATGGGAGCACGCGTAAACCGAGCTCTACGTGATGCGCAAATCTTGTAAGGAAGGAAAACGAGCTCTCTGAAAGATTTTCGTCGTCATTCTTCACTCTTGTGCACAAACAAACTCTTTACGCGATTGTATGTGCAAACCCCATGGGAACGATTAAACCAAGCTCTATGTGGTGCGTAAAAACTTTGAACAAAATGAACGAGCCCTCTGAAAGATTGTAGACTTGGTTTTTCACTCTTGTGTTCAAACAGACCCTTTATGCAATTGTAAGTGTGAACCCCATGGGAGCACGAGTAAACCGAGCTCTTCGCAGTGCGCAAAAACTTTGAACGAAATGAACGAGCCCTCTGAAAGTTTTTTATCGTCATTCTTCACTCTTGTGCACAAACAGACTCTTAATGCGACTACAAATGCAAACCCCACAGGAGCACGTGTAAACCAAGCTCTGCAAGGTGAGCAAAAATGTGTAATGAAAGGAACGGGCCCTCTGAAAGTTTTTCGTCGTCATTCTTCACTCTTGTGCACAAACAGACCTTTTACGTAACTGTTGGTGCAAACCCCATGGGAGCACGAGTAAACCGAGCTCTACATGGTGTGCAAAAACTTAGAACGAAGGAAAACGAGCCCTTTGAAAGGTTTTCGTCATCATTCTTCACTCTTGTGCAAAAACCAACCATTTACACAACTGTATGTGCAAACCCCATGGGAGCACCCGTAAACCGAGCTCTATGTGATGCGCAAAAACATGGTGCGCAAAAACGTGGTGCGCAACAACGTGGAATGACAGGAACGGGCCCTCTGAAAGATTGTAGTCTTCATTCTTCACTCTTTTGCACAAGCAGACCCTTTACACGACTGTAAGTGCGAACCCCATGGGAGCACGAGTAACCCAAACTCTATATGGTATGCAAAAACTTTGAACAAAATGAACAAGCCCTTTGAAAATTGTTTGTCCTCATTCTTCACTCTTGTGCCCAAACAGCCCCTTTCCACAACTGTAGTTGCAAACCCCATGGGAGCACAAGAAAACTGAATTCTACGTGGTGACAGCGCAGAGGTGACAGAGCCTTCTCTGTAGCAAGACCAAGACTCTGGAACGAGTTACCTCTGCTTGTCAGACAGGCCCTCTCCCTCTCGGTTTTCAAGTCCCGCTTAAAAACTCACTACTATTCAGTAGCTTTCAACACCAGATGATCTGTGTTTTGAACCTGTACGCTCCACACTGGTTTGTCGTCATTATCTGCATTGTTTTTATGTCTATATTCTGATTTACCTAATTTTGTATTTTGCTTTGTGTTACCTGTTGTTTTGTCTGTACAACACTTTGGTTGGCCTTGTAGCTGTTTTAAGTGCTTCTAAGGAAGCTTATTCGGTGGAACTGAGTACTTCGCATTTATTCTAAAGATTCCCAGCTACTTTAACCGGAGACGCTGTAAAGGGATCGTACTAATGGACTTCTGTTCCAGAGTGGAGGTATCCCCCATCTAAGTTAACAAAGTTGCTGCACGTCCTGGAGTGTACTAGGAAGCTGAGCAGGATGTCGGAGGAAGGGTGAAAAGTTCTGGTTTCACACATAGCTTCCATCTAAACCTCCTTTTAAATCTTTAAACTTCTATTCCCCTTCTCTCTAAACTTCTATTTGCCAGTAAATCAAACTAGATGCCTTCAGAGATGAATCAGTCTCAATCAGTAATGTTCTGTTGTCTTGTTAGTAAAGCTTATTAAGTTTATTAATCAGAAACAGATCAGCAAATCAATGTGTACATGTTTTGATGTTAAATTTTGATTCTGTTAAAGAAATGACCGCATTTATTCTGATGGGTCAAAGATGAAATGGCGTCTGATGTCACTGATTAAACAATCCACTCACAGTTATCTCGGTCACATGGCAGAAATTTAACTCGAAAAAGAAATAATCCGTTGTAATTAAACAATTAATATTCTTTGTGCTTGAACTAGCTTTAAGAATAATTAATTAGTCGTGTGCCTACAGCAAAGCTGTCTTGATATACTACATAATTGGTGGCTCGTAACATTTCTAAAGAGATAAATTATGTGTGACTTGTGATACTGTGAATTACTTGTCATCTTGGCATAACAAAGTCCGAGTTTTGACCTTAGTACAGACAAATTTTACGGCTGTGTGGTTCAGAAAGATGCAGAATTGCGTCAATGTGTTCATTTTGAAGCTGAAATTGTCATTCTGTTTGTGTAATTAAGCTGTAAGCAGAGGGAATAACGCATTCATTCTGTTTGAAACTCTAGCATGACCGGGGGTTCTGCGGGTTCGACCCGGTTCTGTTTATTGGACTCGACAAGTCCTGTTTTAAATGGTGAAACGTTGTCTTTGGAGCTGAGCGCCAACTCAGAGCTGCTTCTATGCTGATTTGTTACATTTTCACAGTTAATCGTGCATTTTCTAAGGGTGATAATTTGACCGGACTGTCGATGCTAACTGCTAGCTTAAGGCGAGTACACACGAGCTGTGATTGGTCGACAACCGCTGTTTGGGACGTTATGATTCGCTGAGAAGCTGGTGACGTAACGCCGTGTACGGTCCACTCACTCTGGCGTCAGTGCGAAAAGCCCACCCCCGATGTTCACGTGTCTGTAAAGTCACGTGACCCCGGAAATGAAGCTTGTTTTAACGGAATCTTCCTTTGTGTTTAAAAAAGCTGAATAAAGCCCCGACATTTGTTCCTAAACTCATGAGTCTGTGCATAAAGAGCGTGCTTGTGAAGCGACGCCACGTTAAGCTTTAAATCCGTGCATAAATGCTGATTTGAACCGTGTTCGACCGTTGCTAATTGTAGCTAATGGCTAACGGCTGGATGTCAACAGGACGGTTCACAGGAAGTCGTTAGTGACTCCTACCAGTAAAAGTAAGCTTACACCACCACCTCCTGTTGAAAAAATAGTATAACAGTTTTTCAGTACTGAGAGCTGCACACTCGCTTTTCATTTATTTATTTTTTTGTTAATCAAGCCTGGTTTATGAGTTACTGTTTAAATAGCAAATTCTGGTAAATTAAACTGCTTAAGGAGCGTTTACAACTACAAAGTTGCTGTCAGTCTTCTTAGAAAATATTGCAGGTTTATTTAATTTTAAGTGCATTGGAGTAAATGAACACTGAAATAGCCTGGCTCTTGTATCTGTTAGAATTAAGCTTATATTAAGTAACACTGCCACAGGATTTACTTACTAATAATACCCAATTTAATATTCTTGAATTTGTCCTGTACGCTAAATTTCTAATTTGATGAATTAATTTATTTAGACCAGAAGGACAGGGTAGTCCGCTTACCATGATTCTGAGGTGTCTCTCAGAGAATCTTTGTGTCAGTAAACGGCATATTTCCCGCTCTCCAGGAGGGAGATACGGGCCTCACCCAAGGACAGGAGCAATCTATGCCAAATTGAAGAATTCAGAGTTTTTGGACGAGCCCGGGTCAAGCTTTTTAGAAGTAGGATCCTTCTTCAGTCTGTTGTTACAAGTGGAGACCTATTCCAATCCCATTTCAGTAGAAAAAGAAGTAGATCCCCAGCCTTGTCCCAAACCGATATAATCCAACTTCTTTCGGGCGTCTCTGATCCTCTAGCTGCTCTCTGCTGTAGTACCTTCTGTTCAGCTCTTCAACCCAGCCTTCGACTCTGCATTGACCAAGTTTAATCTGTTCAGTCTGTATTTAAAGACTTCTTTTTCCCTCCTCCTTTTAAGGAGGGGTTTTGGAAAATTACATCATCTCTTTTCCAGTAACTTCTCTGCTGTTTTGCACCTCAACCGGTTTAGACTAGTTCTCCGGTACTTTCCAGAACTTGTTTTGCTCAAAGATGCGTCATCATGTGGTGAGCTGAGTTCGAACTCCATGACCTCTTGTTTTCCTTCTACTGCTCGAGGCAAGCCCAGACTTGTCCTAGGTGGACATGTTCGGACTTGTTCACTCTTCAACTTTACCACTACACAAGTAAAAGTAAATCACACAATCATACAAAAGATTATACAATTTCTTAAAGATCAATACTTCCATTAATTGATTATTTGTTGATTATTAGCAAAACAGTAAAACAGCTTTGGTTACACATTATCAAAACAGTAAAACACTTTTTGGTTACACATTATCATTTTAGCTGGATTTAAAGCAGGAGTTCAGTCCTTCTGTACTCAGCTGCTGAGGAGAACTTTGATCAGGCTTCACCTTTTAAAGCTGGTCGTCTGTCATGCATCATCACTACAGACACCTGGTTTATTGACAATACATATACATATATATATATATACATACATATATATATATATATATATATA
>NC_056505.1:43763022-43768449 GCF_014905685.2 Nematolebias whitei | reverse complement strand
TGAAATGACAGTTCCTGTCCCACAAGGTTCTTAAGGTCAAGATTTTTTACCTTAGACTTAGTTTTTGACATGGGCCTAGTCCACTACACACATACAGGATGTCACAGGATGATTGTGCTTATCACTTGGCCTATGAGCTGGATGCAAATTATGAGAAGGTGTGGTACTGTCACACACCCGTTCCACTGGACAGAACATGGAGTTGTATTTCCAGTATATTTGAGTTCAAAGCAGAGTTCGTTTTTGGTGTTGAGGATTTAATGCCTCATATACCTCTTTCTAAGCATACAGGATTTCTGACAGATGGGAAGATTTGGGTCCATGGGTTAGGAAGAACAGAAATGGGACTGACTGCCAGGCCACAGCTGACCCATGTGTGTTGTTTTCACCTAGAATTAGAGTTCATAGCTCAGCTTTCACCTCTGTGTTGCGCACATCTGACGCACAGTACAGATACAGTCCAGGTTGAATCTTCACTTCATCACTATCCCATCTTGAGCAAGCACAAAGGAAACGGTGGAAAGGAAAAACTTCCTTTTAACACGAATAGACCTCCAATAGAACCAAACTCAGGATGAGTGGTCATCTGCTTCGACCAGCTCAGAGCCCTGTAAAGAGAGAGTTGCGACACTCTTTGAACTCGCCGATACGCGGTCACATGGTTCATGCAGCTCCCCATAGTTCCAAACAGCTCATCGCTGTCAGTCAGTTTGAGCGGCTGCTGGCACAACATAACACAAAAATCGACTTTTCTTACTTTACCTGACGTCTTTCAGTAATTGCTGAGCAGTAACGAACTGATTACTTAACCGATTATTGATTATTTCACAAACTATGCATTTTATCAAAGCATTTTTAGAAGCGGCTGATACATTTATCATTAAATTTTAGAAGGAAACGAGACTGCAAACACATATTTGTTAGAAAAAAAATGTATATGCAATACAATGATCAATATAGCCATGTCAGTGTTTTATAACGTATACACACGTTAAAAAAGATCAGAGTAACTCCTGTTATAAAGCTGTTTCTGATGTTCGCTGCAGGATAATGCTCCACCTTGTCCTCCATGCAGCAGTTCAGATCTGCTCCAGCTTACCTTAGATCATCTGGATGAATTATTGATTTCTATCGAAGATATTAATTCAACCTTTATTTAAACAGGTTCGTCCCATTGAGCCACGAGGACTCATTTACAAGAGAGACTGAATATAATTGTTGTATTTGTCATTTTTTTATGGGAACCAAGTACCTGATAACTGAGTTGATTGTAGCCTGACAACTATTGTAAAATTGTAATTCATTGATTAAAATGTTAATTTAAATGAAACTGTTTCTAGTTAAAATCATAACAGATGACAAAATAAGTGTTAACTGTGCAAAAATAAATTTCCAAACAATTATAAAATATGTAAAATGTAAAGCAAGCTTTAATAAAGTACTTTTACTACTATTTATACTGTTTATTAATGACATCATCTCAAGTCAGCAGGAGCACCATCATCATCATCACAACAACACAAAGTGAGAGGTGTAAATTTAATCTGCACAAACATTTTCAGTCAGGGCTCAAAATGTTTAACTGTAAAAGAAATGTTCAAGAAAATAAACTAATGTCACTCTACAGGCACATTTAAAGAGAGGACAGTTCACAGAGACACAGTGAGGACGTGTGAGACTGAGAGACAGTGAGGACGTGTGAGACAGAAGGTTCAACCAGTTGTTCATGGACCAGACCCAGATGAGAAGAACAGCAGAACTTCCACTGACCAGTGACCTGACCAGTGACCTGACCAGTGATCTGACCAGTGATCTGAACAGTGACCTGACCAGTGACCTGACCAGTGATCTGACCAGTGATCTGACCAGTGATCACACATGTTGTTCTAAATTAAACTTTGGTACGAACAGTGTTAAATAAGACATGTCATATTTTTTATTGAACAATAATCTTCATTCTAACAGTGACGTCGTAATTTCAGAGACTGAGGAAGAAACAGAAATGAGGCGAGTGAGATGAGGGAAAGATGAAAATGTGTCCTCAGAGGACGGGGACATGTCAGGATCTGATGATCCAGGATCAACAGGACCAGGAGGATGGATCAACAGGCAGTCAGGGAACAGAGATGAACAACCTGAGGGAACAATTAGAACACAAAAAATACATAAGCAGGACAGAAGAAACTCACAGAAGAAAATTAACTCAGTCCTGTGAAGAAAAATGTTAATGGAAAATAAATTGACATTTTTACAAAAGATCAGATGAAGACAACTGGCATGAAGAATAACTTCCAGCTCCATCTCAATGTACCTGTGATAGTTTAATAAGTGTTTTGTTGCTGTCCTACAGTTTATTGATGCTGATATATTCTTGTAATAATTCTTATTTCTTGTTCTGTCTTGAAAGAGTCTCATCTCAACTTGACCCATGATTACCAAACACTAAACTAATAATATAAAACTAATGTAAATGAACAGTCCTGCAGTAAATACCAACTTTGTGAAGGTTATGGTGTTAAAGTAATTTTATTCAAACATCTTGATTAAGCTGTTACTGATTAATAGAAGATAGAAAATGAGATCTTGTACCTTTGTGATACTTTGAATGCAACATTCAGTTCATGAAGTCATTCTCCTCTGGTTTACCTGGAAAACATGAAAAAAATTGACTCATCTCCACAATCACGTTTTTCTTTAATGATAATGTCACAATTTATGCTGCAGTCTTTGACAAATGATCTATAACTTTAACTAAATTACGTCAATCTTGTTGTCATTTTGTCATCATTCTTTGTTGAAATCAGGTCTCTCTTGTAAATGAGTCCTCGAGGCTCAATGGGATTTACTGTCTAAATAAAGGTTGAATGAACCTCTCAGGAAAAAAAGGCCAAATATTTTCTAGTTGAGTTCAGTAACTGGAATTACCATAAATTTAAAAAAGACCACCTTTCAAAATGTAAGCAGTAATAGATATTTTAAAACGTTGAATTAGAAATAGACCCGTTTAAACCGTCATGTTGCAGAGCAGCTGCAGTTAAAACACAACTAGTAATTTAACATGTTTCATTAACTAAAACTGGCAACATGAAGTATTAATGTTGATAATTTGTGGTACAGAACAGTCAAATAATGCTTCACAATGGAGAAAAAGTGTCGTATTTGCATTAACTTACTGGAAAAACACGGAAAATGAACAACGTTCAATGCTGAACCCGCTGCTGTTTGGAATTCTTTGCCGCTGCATGACCCACGTGACTTCCGCATTTCATTCTTTCTATGGGAGTCTATGGGAGTGTCGCAACTCTCTCTTTACAGGGCTCTGGACCAGCTGTGTTTGAGGGGACAGGAAGTAGAAACAGACAAACGCAGAATGACGGGTCCAGATGTACTTTCTATAGGAGGAAAAACAAAACACACATTTAATTCAATTCAGTTAATTTATATAGCGCCAAGTCACAACAGAAGTCTCAGGGTGCTGAACAGAAACATTTATATATCAAAATAATAATTTAACACTATTTATCTGAGGAGCCGACTGCTTTGAGTTTAACTTAATCGCAGAACTCATCTTGAGCAAGCATGAAGGTGACAGTGGAAAGGAAACACTCCCTCATGAGGACAAAACCTTTAGCAGAACTAGGATCAGGACAAGCAGCCATCTTTTTTTGACTGGCTGTGTTTGGTAGGAACAGATACACAATGCCAGGTCAAGAATCACATGTTAAGATATAAATAATTACAAATACAAACAGGTAGAGTACAGCAAGTACATACAGCAGCAGTGAGGAAATGTGGTCATTTTGTCCTTCAGCATGTCCATGGAGGTCCGCACGTATCGGATTAGACAAGAAGCGGATGTTCCCAAGGCATATCCGTGCAAAGATTAATTTTTATGAATGTATACACATACTCGGTGTCGCACAATTAACTGTCCGGCGATGGACTGTTTTGTACGTGACACCAATGTATAAAATTCCTCTTCTTCATCTGTGGTCTGCTTAATGGCCTCTTCTTTTGTTTTGTTTTTTTCCCAAGAGGCAAGCAATCTCTTCCTCCTTGTCCATTGAAGCCACAACTGAAATAGTGAGAAATGGTTCTGATCAGATGATGTATCACTAAGATATAACTGTTGGAATAATGTAGGGGACGCACTTGAGTCAAATGTTAAAGAACAATACCAATGTTTCTACAAGTGTTCACTAATTACGCACACAAAATCTGGTTCAGATCAGATGATATATCACTGAGATACAACTTTTGGAATAATCTAGGGGGTGCACTCGAGTCAAATGTTAAATAACACAAATGTATATAGAAGTGCTCACTGATCACGCACAAAAAAATCTGTTAAAGAATATATAATTGAGATATAACAGTTTGAATAATAAAGGGGGTGCACATGAGTCAAATGTTAAACAACAACACCAATGTGTCTAGAAATGCTCACAGATGACGCACCAAAAAATTGTTGTGGATAGGATGATCTATCATTGAGATATAACTGTTGGAATAATCTAGGGGGCACACTAGAGTCATATGTTAAACCACAATATCAATGTTTCTAAACGTCCTCACTGATGACGCACACTAAATATGGTGCAGATCGGATGTTGTATCACTGAGCTATAACTTTAGGAATAATGTAGGTGACGCTGTGGAGGCTATTAGCCACTTATCATGGATACCTGTTTAAGGGGTGGATAATGATCTATCATAGTGAATTTGGTGCACCTCGGCTGAAATCTGTGCAATTTAGAGCCAAACGTATTGCAATGGCGTCACTTCTTAATTCGTCACACCACCATGCCCACATCCTCAAGCAAAAACGATTCGTGCTTTAAATCAAGTCAGACCATATTATCTGTCTTCTAACACAGGATCATCCTGATTAGGTCAATGGTGTCAAAGAGGGAGCATTCCAAGTTAAAAAAGCAACTTCCTGCTCTGAGGGGGTGGGGCTTTGATGACGTCAAAATGTGACCACAGTGGATCGTCGGGCATCCGACAGGGATGAGTCATGTCAAGTTTCGAGCATTTCGGTCTTTCAATGGGAAAGTTATAGTGTTGGGAAATTTATGGAGTGAAACTTTGAGGCCTGGCCACGCCCCTTAAACATATACGAAAACGCAAGCTTTAGATAACTTTTACTCTCCAATGTCTTAAGGGCATATCAACCAAGTTTGAAGGCAATCCTTAAAAATTCCTAGGAGTTCGTTAAAATTTGCAAGTAGAAACACCCAAAAATGACCCTTTGACCCAAAATTTATTTATTTATTTATTTATTTATTTATTTTATTCATTTTATAAATACATAACAATCAACATAATCAACATATATGTAACAACAACAAAATATTAAATATAAAATGAAAGGTAGCAGATCCCCATTACAATTATTTAATAAATCACTATAATATTCTTTCTTAT
>NC_056505.1:43761580-43762922 GCF_014905685.2 Nematolebias whitei | reverse complement strand
GATTCCAAAAAAAGTTGGGACACTAAACAAATTGTGAATAAAAACTGAATGCAATGATGTGGAGATGGCAAATGTCAATTTTTTTATTCGTAATATAACATAGATGACAGATCAAAAGTTTAATCTGAGTAAATGTAACATTTTAAAGGAAAAATATGTTGATTCAAAATTTCACAGTGTCAACAAATCCCAAAAAAGTTGGGACAAGTAGCAATAAGTGGCTGGAAAAAGGAAATTGAGCATATAACGAACAGCTGGAAGACCAATTAACACTAATTAGGTCAATTGACAACGTGATTGGGTATAAAAAGAGCTTCTCAGAGTGTCGGTGTCTCTCAGAAGCCAAGATGGTAAGAGGATCACAAATTCTACCATTGTTGCGCAGAAAGATAGTGCAGCAATACCAGAATGGTGTTACCCAGCGTAAAATAGCAAAGACTTTTAAGTTATCATCATCAACCGTACATAACTTCATCAAAAGATTCAGAGAATCTGAAACAATCGCTGTGCGTAAGAGTCAATGCCGTAAAACTCTTCTGGATGCTTGTGATCTCCAGGCCCTTAAACGTCACTGCACCTCAAAAAGGAATGCCACTGTCAAGGCAATAACAGAATGGGCTCAGGAATTCTTCCAGAAAGCATTGTCAGTGAACACAATCCACCGTGCCATCCGCCGTTGCCAGCTGAAACTCTACAGTGCAAAGAGGAAGCCATTTCTAAGCAAGCTCCACAAGCTCAGACGTTTGCACTGGGCCAGGGGTCATTTAAAATGGAGTGTGGCAAAATGGAAGACTGTTCTGTGGTCAGTTGAGTCACGATTTGAAGTTCTTTATGGAACACTGGGACGCCATGTCATCCGGACCAGAGAGGACAAGGATAGCCCAAGTTGATATCAATGCTCCGTTCAGAAGCCTGCATCACTGATGGTATGGGGTTGCATGAGCCATACTGAGATACAGTATGAGATACTAAGATATGTTGTCATACATGAGACATACATACAATGGTGGAATAGGTTAACCTCTCACCATCATGGCTTCTGAGAGACACTGACACTCCTAGAAGCTCTTTTCATACCCAATCATGTTGTCAATTTGACCTAATTAGTGTTGATTGGTCTTCCAGCTGTTCGTTATATGCTCAATTTCCTTTTTCCAGCTACTTATTGATACTTGTCCCAACTTTTTTGGAATTTGTTGACACTGTAAAATTTTGAATCAACATATTTTTCCTTTAAAATGTTACATTTACTCAGATTAAACTTTTGATCTGTCATCTATGTTATATTACGAATAAAAAAATTGACATTTGCCATCTCCACATCATTGCATTCAGTTTTTAT
>NC_056505.1:43756834-43761480 GCF_014905685.2 Nematolebias whitei | reverse complement strand
ATATATATATATATATATATATATATATATATATATATATATATATATATACTGTATATATACACTATATTATATATATATACATATATGTATGTATGTGTGTATGTAGGTATGGGGGAGTGGTGGAGCAGAGATTAGAGAAGGTGGGCCTGTGAAGGTTGTTGGTTCAACTACCCAGACTGACAACATCAAAATGTGGATGGGATTAGTGAAGCACCCACACCTGTCTTCACCCTCACCTGCCCCACACTGGGCCCTTGAACAAGGCCCTTAACCCCCAATATCTGCTCCCCCCGGACCCTCTAGATGACAGCTCTCTGCTCCACACAGAGGGCTGAGGTAGCTCAGTGGTGTGTGGTTGCATCAGGAAGGGCCTCCAGTGTAAAAACTATTGCCAAGTCTTTGCACGAGTTAGTTCGCTTTGGTGACCCCTGAAGAAGGGAGCAGCCGAAAGAAGAAGAAAAAACACACATATAGGTATATTGTAGGTATTAAAATGATATTTGTTATTGTTCATACAATACACCAAATAATACATACTGGACAAAATTTCATGCAGCTACTAAATAAAATCATTACAGAAAATAAAAAATGAGTAGTCATACACAGATAGGTGAATATACATGAGTTTTCATAAGTTCAGTCTGTTGATTTAGAGGTGTGTCCTTGCTCTGATCAGGAAGCCAACTGGCTGATTCCACCTCAAAAGTCTTCAATATAATTTGTTTCATTAATATGTCAGATCATGTGTTTTGTTTATTTTTGTGTCTGTCTGCACATTGTTTTATTTCCCTTCAACACGCCAGCTTATTCTGTCCTGAATGAAAGCCGTGGATGTGGTGCTGTATGATGTGAGTTGTGCTGACGTGACGCAGAAGTTCTGGGTCATCTGAGTGAAGAGCAAAAGGCTCAACCATTTACAGAGAACCAGTGTTAGTTCAGACTGAACAGAACAAGGTCTGTCAGAACAACAGTTCAAAATTCATTTGCACAACAGCAGACATGGGCAACGTATGGCCCGAGGGCCAAAAGTTACCATTGGACAACCTCTATCTGGTCCACAATATCCATAACTGAAAAGAAAACAACAGAGTGAATGATAAAATCCTGCATTAGTTCAGTGAATCTTAATGAAGTCTAAATTAAACAAAAACATTCAAAAGCTTTGGACTGAAGTAGGCTGAACACTTTTTAAGTTGTATTTGTACAGTGTACCTTTAAAGCCTCCAAAAATCAAACAGCTGTTTGCTTGTTTTTGGCATAATATGTTAAATACACCTGTATTGTCACAAGAGCCAGTTTACAGGTATATATATATATATATATATATATATACAGGTCCTTCTAAAAAAATTAGCATATTGTGATAAAAGTCATTATTTTCCATAATGTAATGATAAAAATGAAACTTTCATATATTTCAGATTCATTGCACACCAACTGAAATATTTCAGGTCTTTAATTGTTTTAATACTGATGATTATGGCATACAGCTTTTTTTTTTTTTTTTTTTTTTTTTTTTTTTTTTTTTTTTTCATGAAAAGGTTCTCTAAACAAGCTATTAACCTAACCATCTGAATCAACGACGTAACTTTAAACACCTGCAAAAGATTCCTGAGGCTTTTAAAAACTCCCAGCCTTGTTCATTACTCAAAACCGCAATCATGGGTAAGGCTGCCGACCTGACTGCTGTCCAGAAGGCCATCATTGACACCCTCAAGCAAGAGGGTAAGACACAGAAAGAAATTGCTGAACGAATAGGCTGTTCCCAGAGTGCTGTATCAAGGCACCTCAGTGGGAAGTCTGTGGGAAGGGAAAAGTGTGGCAGAAAACGCTGCACAACGAGAAGAGGTGACCGGACCCTGAGGAGGATTGTGGAGAAGGGCCGATTCCAGACCTTGGGGGACCTGCGGAAGCAGTGGACTGAGTCTGGAGTAGAAACATCCAGAGCCATCGTGCACAGGCGTGTGCAGGAAATGGGCTACAGGTGCCGCATTCCCCAGGTCAAGCCAATCTTGAACAAGAGACTGCGTCAGAAGCATCTCACCTGGGACTGCTGCTGAGTGGTCCAAAGTTATGTTCTCTGATTACAGTAAGTTTTGCATTTGCTTTGGAAATCAAGGTCCCAGAGCCTGGAGGAAGAGAGGAGACACAGAATTCACATTGTTTGAGGTCCAGTGTCAAGTTTCCACAGTCACTGGGGTGTCATGTCAGCTGCTGGTGTTGGTCCACTGTGTTTTATCAAGGGCAGGGTCAATGCAGCTAGCTATCAGGAGATTTTGGAGCACTCCATGCTTCCATCTGCTAAAAAGCTTTATGGAGATGAAGATTTCATTTTTCAGCACAACCTGGCACCTGCTCACAGTGCCAAAACCACTGGTAAATGGTTTACTGACCATGGTATTACTGTGCTCAATTGGCCTGCCAACTCTCCTGACCTGAACCCCATAGAGAACCTGTGGGATATTGTGAAGAGAAAGTTGAGAGACGCAAGACCCAACACTCTGGATGAGCTTAAGGCCGCTATCGAAGCATCCTGGGCCTCCATAACACCTCAGCAGTGCCACAGGCTGATTGCCTCCATGCCACGCCGCATTGAAGCAGTCATTCATGCAAAAGGATTCCCAACCAAGTATTGAGTGCATAACTGAACATGATTATTTGAAGGTTGGCGTTTTTTGTATTAAAAACACGTGTCTTTCATTGGTGGGATGAAATATGCTAATTTTTTGGGACAAGCATTTTGGGTTTTCATGAGCTGTATGACATAATCATCAGTATTAAAACAATTAAAGACCTGAAATATTTCAGTTGGTGTGCAATGAATCTGAAATATATGAAAGTTTCATTTTTATCATTACATTATGGAAAATAATGACCTTTATCCCAATATGCTAAATTTTCTAGAAGGACCTGTACATTAGTCTGTCAGTCACTGAAATTATCCATGAAATTAGCTGAAGTTAACAGTTATTTTTTGAAAGTTTGTAGACTAAAAGAAAGGTAAGTTACCTGGATATGATTGTCCCACAGGAGAAGCTACAAAACATGCCGCCAGCAGCTATAAATTCCTGTATTTCCTCTAGAATTAACGCAGTAAAAACAACAAAATTTTGATCTCCATTCTTTCTTCGGTTGAGCACTGTCACGGTTGCTAGGCAACAGGACATATGCCGACGTAACCCTGAAGGCTAGACCTGTCCCAGTTCACAGCCGCTGGTCTACGTGGTCTTTGAAGGACCCAGCCTACGTCGACCGGGTAGGCCGGATCCTTAAAAGGATGCAGCCATTGGATTGGGACACAGCTTCAGTGTTTTGTTCAGAGATCTCTTCACTCTAGGTTATGTGACCTCACTGTGTCAGTTAGAGGCTGTGAAGAATCTGTCAGTGTTTTTCAAGTGAAAATGGCGTCTTTGTTTGCAAATTACGTTGCCATGGTAACTTAAAGCTCCAATAGAAGTAACAGCACACATCACGGGGCCAAGCCGGTCGTTTTGATATAACATTTGTGGGGGGGGGGGGGGGGACACGTTGTGGTTCGGGCTGTAATAAAGTTGACAGAAGAGCAAGACCCTTGTCAGGTGGATAATAGGGGGCTGCCTTCAGAGGGTCCCCATTAAAGAACAGAACAAACTGAGGTCTGCAAACAGTTCCAGCAACAAAAGTTCACAAACTGATTGTTGCCACATCCTAACAGCTGTTTCCTGTTTCTCATGTCAATTCAGAAGTTTGACTATGACAGCAGCACGGTGAGGAAGCGTTTCTTCCGAGAGGCTCTCCTCCAGATCTTCATCCCCTACATGCTGAAGCAGCTCGGCCCGTCCTGCGCCTCTGTGAGTTCCTGTTCTTTTTGAGGACACCTGTGTGTCCAGAACTTTGACGCAAGCTTTGACTCCTGTTGTTGCTGTGAACTCTAGGAGCTTCCACGCTTCCAGGAGCTGATCTTTGAGGACTACTCCTGCTTCATCCTGGTGGAGAACATCTTTGAGGAGGTGGTTCTGCAGTCCGTTATGAAAGACATCATGATGAGTAAGTCTTCATGGGTACTGCTCTGTTTCCAGATGTTCACAGGATGCTCTGCTGCACACCTGGATCATCTAGAGCTCACCACTACGAAATGCCTTGTGTTTCAGAGCAGAGGTTCCCAAACCATCCAGCTTCTGCTTCACAAATCAACAGACTCACAGCTGAAAACATCTGGTTCCTAATGATAGTCAAACCACCCTTTAGTTATTCCTTATTTTACAAAATTATTTTTCTCCAAGTCTGTGAAATATCTCAACATTCATACTAAACACAGATTATATTTCAAGATTATTCAAGATTTTGTTTTTGTGAAAATTGAGATAAATGTACTGAACTTAATATAACACCTTTCTATCTAATGAAGATCCTCAAAGCTCTTAACACATGCTGTGCCTCATTTACCTCCACATACACTTTCATACAGCACTACTACACACACACACATTCATACAACTCTACTACACACACACATTCATACAACTCTACTACTACACACACATACAAACAGGAATGAAATACACGCACACATTCATACAGCACTCTACTACACACACACACACATTCATAGAGCATTCTACTACACACACATTCATACAACTCTCTACTACACACACATTCAT
>NC_056505.1:43751167-43756824 GCF_014905685.2 Nematolebias whitei | reverse complement strand
ACTACACACACATTCATACAACTCTCTACTACACACACATTCATACAGCACACTACTACTCACACACATTCATACAGCTCTCTACTACACACACACATTCATACAGCTCTCTACTACACACACACATTCATACAACTCTCTACTAGACACACATATTCATACAGCACTCTACTACACACATTCTTACAGCACTCTACTACACACACACACACATTCATACAGCACTCTACTACACACACACACACATTCATACAGCACTCTACTACACACACACATTCATACAGCACTCTACTACACACGCACATTCATACAGCACTACTACACACGCACATTCATACAACTCTACTACACACACACATTCATACAGCTCTCTACTACACACATTCATACAACTCTACTACACACAAACATTCATACAGCACTCTACTACACACACACACATTCATACAGCTCTTTACTTCACACACACACATTCATACATCTCTCCAACACACACATTCATACAAATCTCTACACACACATTCATACAGCACTCTACTACACACACAATCAAACAGATCTACTACACACACACTTTCATACAGCACTCTACTACACACACACACACATTCATACAGCTCTCTAAATGGACTGTAAATGGACTGTACTTATATAGCGCCTTTCTATCTTATTTCAAGATACTCAAAGTGCTTTGCAGTACAATCATTCTAAAGAGACTAATCAGAGCTATATCACATTCAAACACCGATGGGACACACATCAGAGGCTATGAGGGGTTCAGTGTCTTGCCCAGGGACACTTCGGCATATGACTGCTGGTGGATTCGAACCCCCAGCTCTCGCATTGTAGGACGACTGCTCTAACTACTCAGCCACAGCCGCTCCACACACTACTACACACACACATTCATACAGCACTTTACTACACACACACACACATTCATACTGCACTCTACTACACACAGACATTCATACAACTTTACTACACACAGACATTCATACTGCACTCTACTACACACAGACATTCATACAACTTTACTACACACAGACATTCATACAACTGTACTACACGCACATTCATACAACTCTCTACTACACACACACACACACATACATTCATACATTTCTCTACTACACACACACATTCATACAACTCTACTACACACACATTCATACAGCTGTCTACTACACACACATTCATACAGCTCTCTACTACACACCCACATTCATTCAACTTTCTACTAAACACACACATTCATACAGCTTTCTACTACACACACACATTCATACAACTCTCTACTACACACACACATTCATACAGTTTTCTACTACATATCTACAAAGTTAATTTGAATGTGTAGAGATTAATCAGAGCTTTATCACCTTCATCTGATGGGACACACATCAGAGGCAAAGAGGGGTTCAGTGTCTTGCCCAGGGGCACTTCATCATGTTGCTGCTGGAATCAAACCCCCAACTCTCCCATTGGTGGATGACTGTTCTATCCACTCAGCCACAGCTGCCCCTTAAGAGTTGTAAAAATAAATCCTTACCATTTTAAGTGTCTGTATCACCTTTAATTTAAGTGTTCAATTCAATTCAATTCAATTCAAAAAAACTTTATTAATCCCAAAGGGAAATTATTTGTTGTTGTAACTTATCCTCATTTCATTAAGAGATGTTATAGATACTGATGGCTGTAGGCAGGAAGGATCTCTTGTAAAGGTCCATCCCACAGTGGATCCTAAGAAACTGGCTGCATATGCCGTCCGATCCGTCCACCCAGACTCGGCTGGCCTCTCGATTCCCCCGGGCTGTGGGACCACCCGAATGCCGGACAGAACTCCTCCCAGAGCGATGGCCGCTCCTCCCAGCAGTCTGCTGAGCTCCTCGTCACTGCGGACAGCCAACTGTAGGTGCCGAGGGATGATCCTGTCCTTCAGCTGTCATGAGCCGTGTTTCCTGCTAGTTCCAGGATCTCAGTGGTCAGACACTCGAGCACAGCTGGCAGGTAGATGGGAATGCATCCACAGAACATCCTTTTCAACTCATTTGAGATTTAGGGCTGTAGTTGAGATATTATTTGAGCTTTTGAGATGTTAATCAGCTGCTGTTGGTTGTAGAAAACTGCCTTGTTTCCATGGTTATGCATCATAACAAATGTCTTAAACTAAAAAAGTTTCAGTAAAAATCCTTCCAGCTGCACAGCATCTGATACCAGAGGAAACAATCATCCAAAAAAGGTGCTTTACATCCAGAAAAACAGGAATTGAAGTTTCCTTAAGCAAAATCTCAGAATGAAAGTAACAGAGCTACTCGAACATGCAGCCACCTTGAGCGGCGCAATTCTAGAACTTGTTGTTACAGATATCCCTAATTTAATTCTTTCCGGTGCAAAAAACGGGAAAAACGTGTTTGAAATGTACCGGTTTTTGTTCGTTCTGGAAGAAAGGAAACCATGTTCTCATCCATTATTGGACGAGAGCCAACTCTCTTAATGCTGATTGTGTTAACTTGCAGCAAGACTCTTAAGTGTCACCTCCTTTTGTCTGCAGCTGTGAAGGAGGCAGCCGTCCAGAGGAGACACAACCTGTACAGGGACAGCATCGTCCTCAGCAACAGCGACCCCAACCTTCACCTGCTGGGTGATAACCCATCTATTGACTGGGCCCAGAAGTATGGAGAAGGAGAACCAGGGGAGGAGTCTGATGCAGAGTCAAAGAGGAGAAGGATGAAGCAGGTGGTGTCCATGATCCAGGAGGAGAGTCCTACCTTCATTCATGGGGAGTCGTGTGTAGAAGTGCCCAATGTCAACGTCATTGTGGAGGAGAATGCTGACCAGAAAGAATGTGCAGATTCCAAACTGTCAGGGAGCCCTTCAGGCATGTCCAGCAGCTCCATTGTGAAAGAGGAAGCTGTCAAAGCAGAGGAAACGCCAGAGGAGATTGAAGCAGCCACTGATGGTGCTCCAGGTGAAGGAGATGAGGGAAAAGAAGAACCTAAACAGCCAGTGTTGGTGAAGGAGGAGTTCTCAGAGGAGGCAGCACTTCCACTTCCTCACACATCCAACGGTTCTGTTTTAAAGGGAACTGAAGCCGGACCAGAGGAACCTTGTGAAGAAGACACCCTGCTGAAAGTTGGATCTGACACAGAGTCAGTCAAAGAGGAGAAGCAAGTCAACCAGACAGTGGTGGAGGAGGCACTGCCCCACACACAGGAGGAGCCATCCTCATCTCCTCTAACTGAGGAACCACCATTTGAAGCTGCAGAACCGGCTCCAGCGGCCACCCCCGCCCAGCGTCCACACGATGACAGCGGCTTCCAGTCTCCCACCAACGAGGAGGTGAAGCAATGGGAGGCAGCCTCCTGCACACCTGACCCACAGCCCTATGAGGAGCCCCCCATGAAGGAGGAGATGCATAAAGCTGTGGCAGCAAACAAAGAGCCTGGACCGAACTACTCGGATATCCAGAACCAGTGAGGAACCCGAACTGAACCAGTTTTTTTAACAATAAAGGACAATTTCTGGCTCAGAGGCTCACATGAGCCTGGAGGACCCCAAATTTTTCCTTTACCTTCACCTGGTAGAGCATGAGCACCATGGACGGCCTGGTGTCCATAACTGTGTGTTGGAGCACCAAGTTCACGGTGCTGCTGGTGATTTGACCAAACCTCTGCGCTCTTCAGGAACCTGCAGTAGTTAGATGTTTAGGACTAAAACTCAGATTGATGAGCTGCTTGGACCAAGTGTAAAAGAACAAATCCAGTTGATTTTTAATTTTTTTATTTTTGTTAAATGCTGGGCTGCAGGAGGAACATGAAATGCAGAAATGTTTCCTTGAATTTGTGTCTATGACCATCTCAGATAACTTGTAGAGCCTTTCTAAGAACAACCAACTTGTCATTTGACACATTATTTTAAATCATTTCATACATATGTTCACTGCTTATTTCTTTCACCTATTATTTATTATTTTGCACCTCATTATTAATTTGTCATGTTTTTTTAAGTTGTCTCTTGTGTGCTACAAATCCAACATTTAAAATAAATCATTATCCAAAAATCATTTGAGTCATTGGGTTTTCTAAATTTGGGAAAGAGCAGATGGGTCAGAGACAACAACAACAAGCTTTGTTTGTCAACAACACATCTACCAATTCTCATAAATCATATTTTTAAATGATTTCCATGCTTCAAATTTAAGTATACTTGAATAATTATTAATTTAGCTTTTATCGAACAAAGGGCTAATGGATAGGCGTTGCAACAATTATATGTGAAGGGGGCATGCCCCACTCGCATTAAAAAAATGTTAATTTGGACACACACACCCCCACACACACATTTACCATGAAATATTAGTTCACCCAGCATTGTTTCTATTTCTTCGTGAACAAATTCATTCTACTTGATTAATTGGAGAATACTCAAACCACTAAAAGTCCACTCCAGGTTTTCCTGGTTACCTACAACAACTCCATGCAGTGTTTCCCAGAGGTCATCTGCCTTGGCAGGGTACTCACGTGGGGGGGGGGGACACCTCTGTGTTGCACGCTAGCTTAGCACTATGTTAGTGCAGGCAGCAGTTGTTGACTGGGGAGTAGGATGCGTGAGAGAAGTGGAGCGCTACGTCATTAGCATCTTAGCTAGTGCAGCTGTGTTGCACACTGCTAGCTTAGCACTACATTAGTACTGGCAGTTGTCAACGTGTGAGGGCGTGTTAGGATGCATGAAAAAATCGAAGCGTCTATTCACACAAGGAGAGTTGCTGGTCAGGCTACTTCTTGTTGCTCTCTAAAATAGTTATTGAATCAAGTGTTTATGTAGGTAAATGCAGATGTTTAACAACCTGTTAAAATACAGCAAAATGGTGGGGGTGGAGGTGGGGGACATCCTGGACAGGTCTCCAGTCCATCACAGGGACATCCTGGACAGATCTCCAGTCCATCACAGGGGCACAAATGGAGACAAACAACCACACAACAATCACTCCCACTTAGGGAAAGAGTTACCAATCAGCCTAACATGCATGTTTTTGGTATGTGGGAGGAAACCGGAGTACCATGCACGGAGAGAACATGCAAACTCCACCCAGAAAGGCCCATGGCTGGGATTCAATCGGCGACCTTCTTGCTGAGAGGCAACGGCTCTACCACCTGAGCCACCGTGCCGCTGGGACTGAAATCTGCCCTCCAAAATGACAGGTCACCTCCACAAAGAGGGGTTTATCAAAGCCTATTCTTGGATTTTGGGAGTGGAGAAGATGGAGTCCCTGCAGTCCTGACCCTAACCCCTCTGACCACTTGCGGGATCAGTTTGGGCTTGTTTTTTCCAGAGTGACCGACACAGCCACACTGGCTGAATGACAAATGCTGGTATGGAAGGTCTTCCTACAGCATTGGTCCTGATCTGTGAAAGGGATGACGACTAAAAGAACTCGTATTACTCCTAGCTCGCCGTCAAATGATCTGAATTTATTTTATAATGTTATTTTGTAGATGTACATTACAGTTCAGAGCCCTTGTTATGTGCATACGTGTGGAGATTGCAAATTTCTCCTGTTACAGCTGCTCTTATTGTGAAAGCTCATGAGATGGTGGTAATAACACATGTAGATGAACAGATGCTCGGATATATTCATCATTTAACACGGATTC
>NC_056505.1:43740277-43751067 GCF_014905685.2 Nematolebias whitei | reverse complement strand
CACTCAATACTTGGTCGGGAATCCTTTTGCATGAATGACTGCTTCAATGCGGCGTGGCAATCAGCCTGTGGCACTGCTGAGGTGTTGTGGAGGCCCAGGATGCTTCGATAGCAGCCTTAAGCTCATCCAGAGTGTTGGGTCGTGCGCTCTCAACTTTTCTCTTCACAATATCCCACAGGTTCTCTATGGGGTTCAGGTCAGGAGAGTTGGCAGGCCAATTGAGCACAGTAATACCATGGTCAGTAAACCATTTACCAGTGGTTTTGGCACTGTGAGCAGGTGCCAGGTCGTGCTGAAAAATGAAATCTTCATCTCCATAAAGCTTTTCAGCAGATGGAAGCATGACGTGCTCCAAAATCTCCTGATAGCTGGCTGCATTGACCCTGCCCTTGATAAAACAGTGGACCAACACCAGCAGCTGACATGGCACCCCAGACCATCACTGACTGTGGGTGCTTCACACTGGACTTCTGGCATTTTGGCATTTCCTTCTCCCCAGTCTTCCTCCAGACTCTGGCACCTTGATTTCCGAATGACATGCAAAATTTGCTTTCATCCGAAAAAAGTACTTTGGACCACTGAGCAACAGTCCAGTGCTGCTTCTCTGTAGCCCAGGTCAGGCACTTCTGCCGCTGTTTCTGGTTCAAAAGTGGCTTGATCTGGGGAATGCGGCACCTGTAGCCCATTTCCTGCACACGCCTGTGCACGGTGGCTCTGGATATTTCTACTCCAGACTCAGTCCACTGCTTCTGCAGGTCCCCCAAGGTCTGGAATCGGCCTTTCTCCACAATCCTCCTCAGGGTCCGGTCACCTCTTCTCGTTGTGCAGCGTTTTCTGCCACACTTTTCCCTTCCCACAGACTTCCCACTGAGGTGCCTTGATCCAGCACTCTGGGAACAGCCTATTCATTCAGCAATTTCTTTCTGTGTCTTGCCCTCTTGCTTGAGGGTGTCAATGATGGCCTTCTGGACAGCAGTCAAGTCGGCAGTCTTACCCATGATTGCGGTTTTGAGTAATGAACAAGGCTGAGCGTTTTTAAAAGCCTCAGAAATTTTTTGCAGGTGTTTAGAGTTACGTCGTTGATTCAGATGGTTAGGTTAATAGCTTGTTTAGAGAACCTTTTCATGATATGCTGATCTTTTGGGACAGGCATTTTGGGTTTTCATGAGCTGTATGCCATAATCATCAGTATTAAAACAATTAAAGACCTGAAATATTTCAGTTGGTGTGCAATGAATCTGAAATATATGAAAGTTTCATTTTTATCGTTACATTATGGAAAATAATGACCTTTATCACAATATGCTAATTTTTTGAGAAGGACCTGTATTAACTTTATTAACTTGTGCATAATAAATAAAATCTAAATTTATCTTATTAAATTATTAATAATTTAATAAAATTTAATATATTATGTTTAAATTATCTTAAATTTAGAATATAGCATAACATTTCCCAATATTTTATAAGATCCGTTGGTACATAAAGTGGCTGTAAAATGTTAAAAAACAGGGTCTTTCATTTTTTTTATTCCATTTAATAAAATAGTGTTTTTACTGAGCATGAGAATATTTACATTAAGCCTCATAATTGTGATAATGCTTTGATAGCTTATAAAAAATAAAATCTTAACCTAAGAATGTTTTTGTTGTTTTCTACATTTCATTAACCAGACCAGACCCTTGTACTGCGGGATTAACCTGAGTGTCCCAGTCCTGGACCGTTAAGCCCCGAGTATACTGCCGCGTACATCCATACGCAGAGGTATGCACGTACGTACGCAGAGGTACGTGCGTACCCCCTAGTGTACCCTCCGTGCAAAGCTCAAATTTTCACGACCGCATACGCGTACGCAGTGTCGCACAGTAAACTGCCCAGCGACGGATCCCTGATCTGACCTTTTCTTTTGTTTTTTTGCCAAGAGGCAGTGATCTCTTCCTCCTCTGTTGATGCTATGACTGAAATGGTGAGAAATGGAGGAATTTGTCATGAGCAAATTAAACTCGGGTCCAGCGTGGCTGCGGGAGGGTCTGGAGATTTCCTGGTGGGCAGGTCTGATGTGTGGGCTGTAGAGCCAGCGCTCTGATTTTTTTTTTTTCTAGATTCTATTTTAGATCTTTTTATTAACAACATATAAACACAGAACACCGCTGCGGCGGAGGCTGCCAGCGCACGCTTTTTTTCGTTTTTCCGACCTGTCAATCAATCCAGTAGGCGTGTCAGCAAATGACCAATCGGCGACCTCAATTTGTCCCAAAGGTAAACGCCCCTTGTCTGTGAAGCTGCTCTGCAGCTGCTCGGGGTGTACGCTGGAGTATGAAATCTGAACCCTCTGCGTACAGTACACGCGTACTTGCGCATGAACAGACGTACGCGGCAGTATACTGGAGCCTTTACTTTAACCAACAAGATCCTAGACCAGATTTCCAATGAAGCAGGGAGTCTCTGGCTGTGTTGCTTCATCTCCTGGACCTGGATCCACGACATGGTTGGGGGGCCACAATTGAGACCCTGGTGTTTCTTTTCTGGCTGGCAGGTGTCGCATCCTGCAGGGTGGTCTCAGGAGTGTTTGCGATGCCTCGTTCTACTGTCCACTGCATTGTCCATCACATGACAGAAGTGGCCATTCACCACCAGGTCATCCACCTGCCTAAAAACCCAGAGGACATGGAGGTGGTGTTCCGTGGGTTTGCAAGGCTGGCATGCCACAAAGCAATTTGTTTTTAATGAACTTACTCTTAATAAAAATAATTATTAACAATAGTAGTTTTTGTAATCACTTTATTTTTCAAATTTAAAACAAAAAACACCTTTTTCAAGAACATAAAAAAACATCAATTAATTTATTTGCAATTCTTTTCTCCATTCTCTCCCTACTTACATTTGCTCTTCTCTCTTCGGCTTGATATCTTCTGATTAATTGAAATAAATCATACTCTCTGTCCTGCTGCCTCTTTCTTCCCTGTCTCCCTTCTTCTTTGTTCCTCAACCCCATCTTGCTGGTCACCCACTGCTGTGCTTGGACCTGGAGTGTCCTCAGTGATGGAATAGTTAGGACAGGAGGTGCAGTGGAAGGTCTCTGTCCTAAAACCTCGTCCATGAGGACAAACTAGGACCAAGTCGCAGCAGCAGCTTCCCACAAACTCCTTCCCCTGACCCGCCTGGATTTTTGCAGTCCTGAACAAAGAAAATAAGATATCACAGCAGGCAAACAGAGCAACAAACATTTTTTTTAAACTTTACATGTATTAATAGCTGCACATACAAATTATATTCTTCATTACACATGCACTTTGTATTTATTTTTTAGGTTGTCCCATTTCTTTTTAGCCTGCAGAATAGTTACTTCCCCTGCAGGCCCATCTTCTCCAAAATTTTCCTAATAACATCAACATAAAATGAATGAAGAGGAGAAACATGGAAAATAGTATCTTAAATGCACACAGAAAAACTACAGTTTTCACAACACAAGAGGACCTATACTTCATTAAAATCACAGGTTACAGTATGAGGGTTAATGAAACTGCACTCAGAAGCATAAGATGAATAAATTGATTAATTCTTGTACCTTCATGCCACAGCTGCAGTGCTTTGCACTCGTGGAAATGTGGCTGTTCTCATTTTAATAAAAGCTTTGGCCTGCTCATTGCTCCCTAAAATAAAAATTAAAATTAAAAAAGAAGAATTAGCTTAGCGGCGAAAGTACTACAGGACCCGCTGTACGAGATGATCTCCGACAAAATAATACAAATAAATGTTTACGCAATTGACAAAAACCTATCATCCACTTTAAAACATAACCGCTTAGGCTTTTTTTTTTTTTTATCCCAGATTTTAACATACTTGCATATAAAAGTGTACCCAGTCGCTGCTTCGTCCGCCATTACGTCCAGAATTTTACATATGCCTGCAATGCATCTTGGGATAGGGTGGACCGCAAAGGATAAACCGGACCTGGCCTTCAAATCGGGGGGAAAGAAGGCCGCATTCGTGGGCTGTATTGAAGGAGTCTTCGAATTGGGACAGGCCTCGGAGCGTCGTTGTAACGTAAGCAGCCTTCAAATTCGGCCTTCGAAGGATGCAGCCGCTGGATTGGGATACAGCTTGACTTTTGGAGCATTTTGGATCAAGATGGCTGCCACAGCTACCTCAGAAAACTGAAAATTGACTATAACTCAGTCATTCTTTGAGATATTTTTTTTTTTACCAAAATATTTTTATTGAGATTTTCCACTTTGGAAATACCTATGTAACTATCTGAACAAGTTTTCTTTGTAGTCATTACATGACAGTAATTATTCTTTCTCATATCAGAGAAATGAAAAACAAAGAAGGAAGGAAAAAAAAGACAGACATAGGAACAAAAAATAGCTTCTAAAAAAAACAGGGGTATTCAAGCAAATTACAACCAGATTAGAAATAAATGTACACGTCTATTCAACAAGGCACACTGCAGATTCCAGCAAATCAAAACTCAAACAAGCCCTCTGACAAGTCTAAGTCCTTAATAAAATTAATGAAACGACCCCAAATCCTCTCAAAAAGATACTGTTTGGATTTCCTAATATATGTTATTCTTTCTAACGGCAAATTGGATGACATCTGCTGTAACCACTGCGTGGCACTAGGTCTGCTGACATTTTTCCAAGTCAAAGCAATACATTTTTTTGCAGATAATGAGCTTATGTCTATAAAAGTACATTCTGAATTACTAAAGTTATGCTTCTCAGGGTATAAAGCTAACAGGAACAATTTAGGATCAAGTGAGATTTGCTTTGAGATAATTTTTTCAATTATATCTTTCACCTCTGCCCAAAACGCATCGATTTGTCTGCATTCCCACATGCAGTGTATTAAAGTCCCTTTAGAATTACACTTTACGCAAATATCTGGGATATTATTGTTGTATTTATTTAAATGCACAGGCGTAACATAAACACGCATTAGCCATTTAAATTGTAAAATTCTGAGATGGCTATTTATGGACATTGTGTGGGTTTTAATGCAAGCCCTTTCCTAATCCTGTTCACTGATATTTGATGAAAGGTCCATATTCCAGTTTATAAGCTTTTTATTTGAGTTCTCTAACGAGTTAGAGATCAGCACATTATAAAAGTCTGAAATAATGCCCTTTCTTAATTTATTCCGAATCATTAATTTTTCAAGCAATGTAAGGGGAGGCTTGTTAAGATTACTGTAATTTGCTTTGACAAAACTTCTCAATTGAAGACATTTAAAATAATGCTTTTTTTCTAGCTTGAACTTGGTTTGTAATTCTCCAAATGACAAAAATATATCTGAATTTGATGGGTAAAGGTCACCAATACTTTTTAAGCCTTGCAATGCCCAAAGCTTCAATTCCATCTGCCCTACCTGGAGCAAACAGCTGATTGCCCCATATTGGGCTAAATTGGGACATGCTGTTTGGCTCCGTGAGGTATTTTCTAACATCCTGCCAGATTCTAATCATATTTTTCAGAATAGGATTTGTAGTATATTTCTGTAACTTCTTTGGAGTGTTGGAGTATATGAATAAAGGAAGAGCTAAACTTAAGTTATGGGACTCCATTTCTACCCAGTGAGGATTATCATTATCTGCAAAATAGAACACGATAGTCCTTAATTATGTTGTCCAATAGTAAAACTTAAAATTGGGGCACTTTAACCCCCCTCTATCAAATGGTAAATAAAGCAAAGAGAGGCATAGCCTAGATCTTCCGTTGTTCCACATATAGCCCAAAATGTTTTTTTTTTTTTTTTGCCAAATGAATAATTCAGGAGGAGGCGGCAGGGCAATGCTTTGAAAGAGGTATAATAGCTTTGGTAGTATACTCATTTTCAGGACATTAACTCTTCCCAATATGGATATAGGCAGGGATGTCCAGTTGACAATTGAGGCAGCTATTGTTCTCATTAGGTGTTCGTAATTAGATTTGACAACCTGTTGTAGTTCCGGGAAGATCTGAACACCCAGATATTCAAAATGTTTCACTACTTTGAATTGCATAACCTCACTGATAGGATTAGTCCTTTCACCTCCATTTAACACTAGAATAGAAGATTTTATATTATTCACTTTATAACCTGAGACTCTCCCAAATTCCTGGATCACTTCCATCACCGCTGGAATTGACTTTTTCAAGTCTGTTAGAAATAAAATGACATTGTCTGCGAATAGGGAGATTTTGTGTTCTGTAGGGCCCACCATGATCTCGGGGATCTGCGGATGTAGGCGAATAGCTGATGCCAATGGCTCAATTGCCAGTGTAAATAGAAAGGGAGAGAGAGGGCATCCCTGGCGACATCCTTTCCTGGTTTGAATCGCCCTTGAAAATATTTTGTTTGACACCATTTCTGCAGTTGGATTATTATATAATATTTTAACCCATTTAATAAAGTTACTTCCACAACTGAACCTTTCCAATATACTAAAAAGATAGGGCCATTCAACCCTATCAAAAGCCTTTTCGGCACCCAATGAGAGAAGAGCTGTATCATTAGCATTCTTTTTGAGCCAAATAATATTCAGCACCCTTCTAATATTGTGATATCCTTGCCTCCCAACTATAAACCCATTTTGATCCTTATTTATTATGCCTGGTAGAATTATTTGCAACATTTTTGTCAATAGGTTACAGATGATTTTGAGATCAGAGTTAAGTAGACTGATAGGTCTCAGGTTTTCACACTTATTAGGAGGTTTACCTGGTTTTGGCAGCAGAATAATTAGAGTCTGATTCAAAGAGGGAGGCAGGATGCCTTTTTTAAATGACTCCATAAACATATCAAGAAGGGTTGACAGCAATTTATCCTTAATTTTTTTATAAAGTTCAATGGGGAACCATCAGGTCCTGCTTGCTTACCAGATCTCATTCCATCAATGGCCTGTGCTAATTCCTCTTTATTTATTTCTATATGTAAGTCTACTCTACAATCATCTGCAATGACAGGGATATGTAGCCCATTCAAAAACGTATCTAATTCCATTTGATCTAAATTTCCTTGAGTATTGTATAATTTCTGATAATAATCTTTAAAAGTATTATTAATATCCTTTGGATCTATTAGTGTTTTGTCCTGTGTTACAATTTATGTGATCGAGGTTGTTGCTTCAAGCTGTTTGATTTGCCAAGCTAGGAGTTTTCCAGCTTTGTCCCCCTGTTCGTAAAAGTTTTGTTTTAATCTTAAGAGACTGGATGCAGCTCTGAAACTGGACTGTTTATCATATTCTGCTCTTAGGAGCAACAGTTGTTTTTTCAGCTCAGTATCATTTGTTTGAAAAACCCTCTCCTGAATGTCCTTTATTTTATTTTCTAGATGCTGCCTTTTAATCTTGGCTTCCTTGGACTTATTGCCTGTAAAGCTAATAATTTGTCCTCTAATACTGTATATGCTTTAAAGGCATCCCATCTGGTGCATGCAGTTGTTTGATTTGTGTTCAACTGAAAGAACTCATCAATTTGTAGCACAATATATTTAAAAAAAATCCTCATCCTGCAGCCATTTATGCTGAAAACGCCATCTAGGGGGGGGGGGGGGGGGCCCTGGTGAGATTCTCATTGCAGTACGTAAGACAGCACGGAGCGTGGTCTGAGATCACTATGCTATCATACATACAGTTTTGAATTTTGGATATTTGTTCTGATGAAATTAAAAAATAATCTATTCGCGAAAAGTTCGTTTTGCACTCGTGAAAATGTGGCTGTTCTCATTTTAATAAAAGCTTTGGTCTGCTCCTTGCTCCCTAAAATTAAAATTAAAAAATAAGAATTAGCTTAGCGGCGAAAGTACTACAGGACCCACTGTACGAGATGATCTCCGACAAAATAATATAAAAAAATGTCTACGCAATTGACAAAAACCTATCATCCACTTTAAAACATAACCGCATAGGCTTTTTTTTTTTTTTATCCCAGATTTTAACATACTTGCATATAAAAGTGTACCCCGTTGCTGCTTTGTCCGCCATTACGTCCAAAATTTTACATATGCCCGCAATGCATCTTGGGATAGGGTGGACAGCAAAGGATACACCAAACCTGGCCTTCAAATCGGGGGGAAAGAAGGCCGCATTCGTGGCCTGCATTGAAGGAGTCTTCGAATTGGGACAGGCCTCGGAACGTCGTCGTGACGTATGCGGCCTTCAAATTCGGCCTTCGAAGGATGCAGCCGCTGGACTGGGATACAGCTCGACTTTTGGAGCCATTTTGGATAAAAATGGCTGCCACAGCTACCTCAGAAAACTGAAAATTGACTATAACTCAGTCATTCTTTGAGATACTGAGCTGAAATTCGGTTTTGTCGTAGCTGAAAGCGAGTTGTTATACATTCTTAATGCAAATTAAAAATCAAATATGGCCGCCTGGCGAAAAAGAAAAACACACTTAAAATCAGCCATTTTTAGATATATTACATTGAAATTTGATGCGGTGGTTGCTGAGAGCAATGCTCAACACATAGAACTGTCAAATCAAAATTTTAAATGGCCGCCACGTGTTAGTCCCTGTCAAAGTTTCTCCAGGAACTTTCTAGTTATTAGTTGTCATCCTCGGTTGTCTTCATTTAGTCCACATTTTCTCAAATAGACCGTTGGTGTGATCTGACACTGCTGACCTTTGACCTTGAAGTTCACCTCTTAATTTCTATGAAAATTGTTCTGAACTTTTTGGTTAGCATTCACTATCTGTCTCTTCAGTTTGTCATCAGTTGTCCTCTTGTGGACACGTCCATGTTGGTTGTCTCCAGTCCTGTGGACCTTCTGAATAATCTGAGCAGCTGCAGTCAGGAACATCAAGCTGATGGAAAAAGTCTGATAAGTCTTTACCTTCAACATGATGTCAATCTGTCCTCAGCTTCCTGTGCTCCATGTTCAGTGTGTTACACACCATGATACCAAACAGTGACCCTGTGACTACCTGCACCCTTTAAACTGGCAGACCTGTATTTGTGAATTTGTTTACCTTAATGACTCTGTCCTGACAGCGCTGGATGGTCTTACAGAGATCCTCAGTGCCCTGAGACTCCAGACTCTGGTGAAGGATCTGCTCAAATGTATACACAGCATCATCCATTTGCTGCCAGCACACACAAAGAGAGAAAGAAAAACATTTCATTATGGGGATGTTACTGTCCTGCCCTGGATTATACCAAGATTAGTGAGCATGAACTTTAGTGTTTTGAACCACTTTGACATGACTGTCTCGGAGGAGTTGACAAGGGAGAGGGTAGGCCCCAGATGCCATCTTAGCACCAGTAACTGTTCTTTTCCCCAACTATGGAGTATGCCGTTTGTGGGAATCAGTTTTGTTTGTGGATTCTCAGATTGAGGACGTCCTTTGGATGAAGGATGAAACGTCTCGGCAAGAAAATAAACCGTCCAGAGGCCCTGACTGAACATTATTGGATTTTTACCTGGATTGTTTAGCATGAACTTTGGTGTTACTGTCCTGTGTTTTCAGGAGGGCAGCACAGTGACTCAGTGGGTAGAGCTGTTGACTGTCAGAGAGAAGGTTGCCAGATAGAATCCCAGCCGAGACCTTTCGGCGTGGAGTTTGCATGTTCTCTCTGTGCTGTGTGGGTTTTCTTCGGGTACTCCAGTTTCCTCCCCACAGACCAAAAACATGCATGTTAGACTGATTGGTAACTCCAAATTGTCCCTAGGTGAGTGAGAGTGTGAACGGTTGTTTTTCTCTATGTGTCCCTGTGATGGGCTGGAGACCTGTCCAGGGTGTCTCCTGCCTCTCACACAGTGATTGCTGGATATGGACACCAGTGACCCCATGACCCAAAATGGAGGAAGCGAGTAAACGATAATGGATGGATGGATGGATGGATGACCTTTGTGACCCAAAAAGGAAGAAGCAGGTAAAAGACAATGGATGGATGGAGGTAGAATGGGAGGCAGATCTTTCAGATATCGGGCTCCTCTCTTGTAGAACCAACTTCCAGTTTCTGTCTGAGAGGCTGACAAATTGTCCAGTTTAAGATTAGGCTTAAGTCTTACATTTGTAGAGGATATCTGTGATATGTTATCCATAAATTAAACAGATTCATTCATTTTTCTGGACTGAATAATATCGTGCATTGAATAAATAAATGTGACGTGAGACGTTAATTTTCTTTGACCCATCAAATGAATGCGGAACAGAATCAAAGTTTAACATCAAACATTTACATTAATTTGGCAAATTGATTTCAACAACAACATAATTAATTAGCAAGCTTTGCAATTAGGAAACCATACGGCCATGATTTCCCTTGCAACTTTAACCCAACAGACATTTCTGAAAATATCTGGATGATTACTGGCAAGATAGAAGAGTTTTAAAGATGGAAAATGAAGTTTATCTTGAGAGAGATGGTTGAGGGAATTTGTCTGTTATAACCAGAACAACACGCTCCATTGGACCCAGCTTAACCAACGGTACACTTTGTGGTTGAAGATCGACTCTTTTACCTTTGCAGACGATAGTTCGGCCTCGGCGTAGAGTTCTCTTCAAACGCTTTCCAGCGTCTCCGTAAGGATAGTAGGGAACCGTTCGGAGTCGTGAGATCATCCCAGAACAGACTTCTTCATAGTTCCTCTGAACTTCTCTCGTTCAGCTCAGTTGCTGTTGTTCTCCAGCATTCTGAACTCTGCATTCTCTCTCCGCACCCTCTCCGCACTCCACTGCACTCTACTGCACTCTCCTGGAACTAGGAAGTGTTGAACCTTTTAAAGAGGTCACTTCCGGTTCCTCTGAGAGCTTCCTGATTGGTCGATTGACCGAACAGGGGTGTGTTTTAGTGAT
>NC_056505.1:43735000-43740177 GCF_014905685.2 Nematolebias whitei | reverse complement strand
CAAGGTCAGGATTTGACCTGAGGCTTAGTTCACTACAGTCCCCCCTTTGGAAATCATCGCCTGTCCATGGGGATGAATTCCAACATGAACTTACGCCTTCGAATGTCCTTGAGCTTGATGTAATCCAGCAAGGAAAACAAAAGTCAAAGGATGTAATCCCACAATGTTGATGGTAATTCCATAATGTTGTTGGTAATTCCATTGTAGCAATGCTTTAACCCCTTGGAAACAAAGTCTGTAATCCATTGGAAAAAGTCATATAATCCACAACGGTAAATCCACAACGAATGGAGGTGTTGATTGATCAGCATACAGAGAGGTTCCCTTGGATTGAACTGAAGATGCGGCCACTGGATGAAGATTGGAGACCAACGCCAGGATTGCAGGTCTCCTCCAGCGAAGGTCGTCTCTGGGCGACGTCCAGGGTGCCGTTCTGGTTCAAATGTGTAATGCAATTATGTGGTTTAAGGTGGGTTTATGAAGGGGATTTTACATAAGGCCTTAACCTATATGCACCTGGTGTGTAAGCTATTATGATTGGAAACAGCTACAGCTACCAGTTAAAGGGTGGAAAATGGTAGTTATAGGGGTTTATACTGTAGTGAACTAAGCCTGAAGGTCAAAACCTTGACCTTAGGCACCATATGGGACAGGAACTGTCATTTCATTGATTTGAATCCAGAAATACAGGTTGACCCATCCTGAGACTTTCTTTCTTGAAAATTCAAGTGAAAGAACACTCTCTTTTTATTATCATTACTATTTTACAAATGTTGATAATCAAAGTGTTTTAGTCCAAACCATTTTAGATGCTGCAGTGAACTAATCATTTTTATTAACTGTGAAACAGTAATAACGATTTTTAATCCTCATGCAAAGTTAGAATTCATGTTAAGGTCTGTTACAGAGTAATTATGCATTTTCTGATTTTCTGTCTTTGAATGAGCAATGTAAGTGGTCCAAGGTCGGAGTCAAACGCAGACCAGTTGTTGGAACGAGCTGTCTTGTTTTTACATCCTCTCAGACGTAAATAGAGAAGCTGGCACCTGTTGGCAGCTGTTTTCCGCCAACCCGTCCAAACATTTCTCTCGTCTGTCTGAAAAACATTTTCAATCTGTTCCATAACATTCTTGCTGTTTTCTGACCTCTAGTGACCTCTTACGTCACAAAACACACCCCTGTCTGGTCGATATTGACCAATCAGAAACTCCCAAATGACCCGGAAATAGAGCTCTTTAAAATGTCGGTACTTCCTAGTTTAAACCAGTGTCCGGAGAGTGTCGAGAGTGGCAGAGAGTTTCGAGAAGAGTCGAGTTGGAGTCGTTGCAGCTCCCGTGCTGGGAAACAGGAAAATCCTGACATGACCACAGAGCTCTTCCGAGTCTTATGGGATTATAACTTTCTTCCACATCTGGGTGGAACTCTGACGGACTCCACTCATGTGAGTCCACTCGTGAGGTGAACCGTGTCGGACGGAATACCGTCACTACTTCGGACGATTCACAGCCATCCTACGGAGACGCTGGACCGGTAGCGTTAACTGGAACTCCGTATCCGCTGATTCATCTTCAGAGAGGTAACGAGTCGAGTTTACTACCGAGCGTACCGAGGAAAGCTGGGTTCGAATGGAGGGTGTCGTTCTGTTCAACACTTTCCCCTCACACACCATCTCCCTCCCTCTAAACTTCATCTTCCATCTTTAAATTCTTCTATCAAGTAGAAATCATTCCAGATATTTTAGAAATGTCTGTGTAAAGTTCTCATCCACCGCCGTGTGGATAATCAAAATTGTACAGTTTGCTAAACTAGCCATGTTGTTACTCTCAATTCTTGCCAATTAATGTAAATGTGTGATGTGTTAAACTTGATTATGTTAATAAATGACCCACTGTCTTGGTGAGTCAAAGATAATTAACGTTTCCGTCCACATTTTATTAGATTCAATGCACGTACATTATACAGTCCAGAAAAATGAAAGAATCCGTTTAATTGATGAATATATCTCATGCATATGTTCATTCTACATACTGGTGGCCCGTTACGTGTTCATAAATGGACTGTGTATTCGTGTAAGATTGATATCATGTTGGCATGAAAAGTGCAGATTATGCTGTGATGGAACGCAGCGCAGCTGGGACGCTTGGAGAAAGTGCAGCGTGTTGAGCTACGATGCTCAGAGACAGCTCACGGAAATGTTAGCAGCTTGTGGTGTTTTGAAAGCTGAAATTGTACGTCTGTTTTGTGTGACAAATTTGCTGAGCTGTGGAAACGCTTTATTCTGTTTAAACTGTGTTCCAGACGCTGTTCTGGTCCTGTTCGGTTTCTGAAAAGTTTGAACGGTTGGTTTTAAATGGTTGGAAAGACGTTTTTAAGTCCGGGGCGCCGACTCCGTGCAGTTCAGAGCTTGATTCGTTACATTTTTAACAGAAAATGGTACATTTTGACAGTTTAAAAGACGAAAAGTTGACGGACTTGTTCAGGCTAAATGCTAACAAAGATAGCTGAAATGGCGATCTGTGATTGGTTGAAAACTGCCGTGTAACGCTTTCATTGACTGAGAGACGTGTCAGGTCGTAAAACCCACCCCCGTGCTGCTCTGTCATTGGTAGATTCAGTCACGTGACCCGGAAATAAGTTCGGTTGCACCGAACCTTCTCTGTGCTTAAAATCTGTTTTTTTAAAAGTTGAAAAACGCTTTAAAGTTGATTCTGATCCGCTGCTCAGTTCCTTCGAAGCCTAATAGCTGAAATTTTGCCACGTTTGAGTCTAAAATCCGTCATTAAATGATGTTTTTGAACAACGCTAGCGATGCTAATTTTAAGCTAACAGCTAACGACCGGATGAGTGACGTGTCACGTCACTTCCTCCATGTCAGATGGTAAAGCTTGGTTGCACTGAAAGCCTTTGCTGTGCTTAAAATCACTAAATGAAGCTGCCACATGTCCCATAAAACTCATGTTCATGCAAGAAAGTCGTGCTTATTGAAACAACGCCACGTTTAAGCTTTAAAACCGTTCAGAAATGTTGATTTTAACCGAGTTTAGCCGAAGCTAACTTTAAGCTAAGCGGCTAACAACAGGATGTCAATAGAACGTCACAGGAAGTCGTCATAGACTCCTGCTGGTAGAAAGCTAAACACTGCCCCTCCTGTGGAAACTTGATATCACAGTTTCACTTCATCTTTAGGTATTTTGAGTGAAATTAAACGTATTTATTTCTGTAAGACGAACTTTGAGTTAACAACGTTCCTCGAGCTGATTTATACTGTTATGTTATCTTACCATTAAAAGTCAGTAAAGTATTTATGCCCAGAGAGGCGTTTACTAGGACATTTTTCATTCACTGATAAATCCTCAAGCAGGTGCAAAATGAAAAAATGAGAACTTTTTGGTAGACACAGTCACAGATAATCACAGAGCTGATCAGTTTACTCATTTGCTGGAAAGATAATACACGTTTAATTGCTAAATCACTAAATAAGAGTAAACTTATCAGAAAAAAGAAACTTTTCTGTTTAAGTTACCACCTAAAAAACTACATCTTCCTATTTAATTTTAAATAGAAGATATTGGCAGGAGAACAGGAGTAATAACAGTTTTTCTGAAGAAAGACTGATTAATCCTGACACATCATCAATTTTTCTTTTTCTGTTCACCACCTGGTTCTTGAGTAGCTGTTAAATAGCGAGTTTCTGGAAGTAAACGGTTTAAAAAGCGTTTTTAAACTGATGATTGCTGTGAGACTTTTAGAAAAATTGCAGGTTTATAAAAATTCAGTGCTTTAGAGTAAGAAACACTGGGAAGCTTGGTAATCTAGTATCTGTTAAGAAATAAGCACGTTAAGTAACACTGCCAGAGAAGCATTTACTTAAGAATATTCATGAATTGGGGTAAAACCTACAAATAGGTGCCCACATTTGAATAAGTTGACTTATAACAGTACTTTTGTGTAAACCCAGAGCTAAAACAGTGTGAAACTCATTGACACAATATTATTTACCTGTAAAATAATCTGAAGCTGGCAACTGTTTAACCAGAAAAAGTGCTACACAGTGAATGAACATGACAGGTGTGGTAGAAAAAGATTTTGATCCTTATGAGATGAAGGGCTGTTTAGAGGATGCGTTGAAGCTGCTGACAGAATCCTTACATCCATATGTTATACAAGTGAACAGCATGAACCCAAAAGAGTTAGTGGACAATCTGATGGAGGTTGCAAGAAGTGTGACCTCTACAGAAATTACAAAGTCAAGTTATGATCAGCTGGCTAAAATTGCAATTTTGCTGAAAGAATCATTCTATGCAGTTGTTGAGAAAGCTGATGACCTTGCACTAAGGTTAGACAGTGAAAAAGAGTTGGTTCGGGAAATTGAAGAACACTACCTTCAATTTAAAAGCGAACATGAGGTCCTCACAAGAAAACATTATGAACAGATGTTTCAATTACAGCAAGCTAAAGATGCAGAAATTGATTCAATGAACAGCAAAATACAGTTACTTGATGCATCACTATCTGAAGCCAGGGATGCTAAAGATGTGCTTAAAACACAACTTGACGAATGCAGACTGGTGAAAACGGGATTACTCCAGCAATGTCTGCTTTTACAAAGTGAATGTCGGACATCACAGGAGCGCCTGAAGGCTTGTGAGGAGAATCTAGCCACAGCAACAAACAAGATTTCTGACGTGGGGCGAGCTGGTCTGGAACTCGAAGACGAACAAGGTCAGGGTCCGGGTCACCCACAACCACCCCAGAAAGATGTTGTTGTACCTCCTACTCTTAGCCCCATTCTGTCACCCCCACCCCCATCTCGGGTGGTAGGGGCAGACCTGCACCAATTTGCACTACCAACCACGCAAGTGAGACCGTTGATACTGTCTCCTTCAATGGATGATTTGCAGAAAATCTCAAAATATGTACAACGCTTTGTACCTGGACCGATGGGTTCATCTGGAACAAAAGCGTACCTCAGAGATCTTGAATTCAGATTGAGAGGTTATCCTAATGCTACGGTTGAGGATAAGATCAGTCTGATAAGGCTCACTTCAGACAGAGAGGTGTTCACCTTCATCGAGCGTCTACCTGATGCAACGAGAAGGGATTACAACCTTCTGTGTGAAGCTTTGATCAGAGAGTACGACTCCTGCACGGGACCTGCTGGTTTCCCAGCTGCAGAC
>NC_056505.1:43718048-43734900 GCF_014905685.2 Nematolebias whitei | reverse complement strand
ATGGAAAAATAGTTTGGAACCCTTTTCTATAGGTATAAACCCCTATGGTTACCCTTTTCAGCATGTTCCACCCCTTAACTGGTAGTTGTAGCTGTTCCCAATCATAATAGCTTACACACCAGGTGCATATAGTTTAAGGCCTTATGTAAAATCCCCTTCATAAGCCCACCTTAAACCACATAATTGCATGACACATTTGAACCAGAACGGCACAGACTGGACGTCGCACAGAGACGACCGTCGCTGGAGGAGACCTGCAATCCTGACGTTGGTCTCCAATCTTCATCCAGTGGCCGCATCTTCGGTTCAATCCAAGGGAACCCCTCTGTATGCTGATCAATCAACACTTCCAATCGTTGTGGATTTACCGTTGTGGATTTACCGTTGTGGATTATATGACTTTTTCCAATGGATTACAGACTCTGTTTCCAAGGGGGTTAAAGCATTGCTACAATGGAATTACCAACAACATTATGGAATTATCATCAACACAATGGAATTACCAAGAACATTGTGGAATTACCTTTGACTTTGTTTTCCTTGCTGGATTACTTTTGACTTTTGTTTTCCTTGCTGGATTACTTTTGACTTTTGTTTTCCTTGCTGGATTACATCAAGCTCAAGGACATTCGAAGGCGTAAGTTCATGTTTGGAATTCATCCCCATGGACAGGCGATGATTTCCAAAGGGGGGACTGTAGTGAACTAAGCCTGAAGGTCAAAACCTTGACCTTAGGCACCATATGGGACAGGAACTGTCATTTCATTGATTTGAATCCAGAAATACAGGTTGACCCATCCTGAGACTTTCTTTCTTGAAAATTCAAGTGAAAGAACACTCTCTTTTTATTATCATTACTATTTTACAAAGGTTGATAATCAAAGTGTTTTAGTCCAAACCATTTTAGATGCTGCAGTGAACTAATCATTTTTATTAACTGTGAAACAGTAATAACGATTTTTAATCCTCATGCAAAGTTAGAATTCATGTTAAGGTCTGTTACAGAGTAATTATGCATTTTCTGATTTTCTGTCTTTGAATGAGCAATGTAAGTGGTCCAAGGTCGGAATCAAACGCAGACCAGTTGTTGGAACGAGCTGTCTTGTTTTTACATCCTCTCAGACGTAAATAGAGAAGCTGGCACCTGTTGGCAGCTGTTTTCCGCCAACCCGTCCAAACATTTCTCTCGTCTGTCTGAAAAACATTTTCAATCTGTTCCATAACATTCTTGTTGTTTTCTGACTTCTAGTGACCTCTTGCGTCACAAAACACACCCCTGTCTGGTCGATATTGACCAATCAGAAACTCCCAAATGACCCGGAAATAGAGCTCTTTAAAATGTCGGTACTTCCTAGTTTAAACCAGTGTCCGGAGAGTGTCGAGAGTGGCGGAGAGTTTCGAGAAGAGTCGAGTTGGAGTCGTTGCAGCTCCCGTGCTGGGAAACAGGAAAATCCTGACATGACCACAGAGCTCTTCCGAGTCTTATGGGATTATAACTTTCTTCCACATCTGGGTGGAACTCTGACGGACTCCACTCATGTGAGTCCACTCGTGAGGTGAACTGTGTCGGACGGAATACCGTCACTACTTCGGACGATTCACAGCCATCCTACGGAGACGCTGGACTGGTAGCGTTAACTGGAACTCCGTATCCGCTGATTCATCTTCAGAGAGGTAACGAGTCGAGTTTACTACCGAGCGTACCGAGGAAAGCTGGGTTCGAATGGAGGGTGTCGTTCTGTTCAACACTTTCCCCTCACACACCATCTCCCTCCCTCTAAACTTCATCTTCCATCTTTAAATTCTTCTATCAAGTAGAAATCATTCCAGATATTTTAGAAATGTCTGTGTAAAGTTCTCATCCACCGCCGTGTGGATAATCAAAATTGTACAGTTTGCTAAACTAGCCATGTTGTTATTCTCAATTCTTGCCAATTATTGTAAATGTGTGATGTGTTAAACTTGATTATGTTAATAAATGACCCACTGTCTTGGTGAGTCAAAGATAATTAACGTTTCCGTCCACATTTTATTAGATTCAATGCACGTACATTATACAGTCCAGAAAAATGAAAGAATCCGTTTAATTGATGAATATATCTCATGCATATGTTCATTCTACAATACCTATAGAAGGGCATTCCAAACTATTTTTCCATTCCTAACTTGGTTTAAGTTAGCTTTACATGGCAAAATATAGTTTGGTTCAATTGTCTGTTGTCTTTTAGACGAACGACTTGAGATTGGGTGTTTGGTTTCCCCATAAATGTTTTGGAGTGTATGGCGAGACTCATCAAAAAGAATTAGCTATCTCCCCGAATAGAATTGTTCGAGTAGGTTCGGCTTAAGCGTTGTGAGATCAATGTAGATTATGGTACTTAAGGTAGCATTAATCTACATTGACTCCGCAAAGATTACGTTTTAACAAATGAACTGCATGTTGGCATAGTTAAAGGCCTCTTAGTCTCTAATTTAACTACACACAAAATTCACTCTTGCTTGGGGTGTTCAGAAACAATACCAAAAACCAAGTAAACGATGTCTCAACATCGACAAAAACAGTGACTAAGCAACCAGTAAAACAACGTTTCAACATTGACAAAAGTAGTGATTAAGCAACTAGAAAACGACGTTTCGGTGCGCCACTCACTCTGAATGTCAGGTTTGATCACGTTATCGCGTCTGGTAACATCACCCTAACTGGCGTCACCCCCCTTCGGTCATGGGAGACCGCGAACACGGGTGAGGACGTCGCTCCATGAGCTAAAGTTAGGTTGTCCTTGGGTAGTTTTAACTGTTTGCGCAGCTGAAAGAGGATTTTGAGGTCTGGATTGCAATCCAGTTCACCTTTCGATGGGGTGTATTTGTCTGGGTCAGTCAGATACAGTATCATCGAGTTAATTGCAGGATCCAACTTCTGAAGTTGGATAATGTCTGGGTCAGGTGAAAATGACTTTTCATATTTTGAAAGAACTTGGCGAATTTTGTCTCTTTCTTCATCAGATGTCAGAGTGTCGGCTTGGGCGACCACCTGTTCAATCTGTGATGAGACTGATGAGGGTTCTTGCTCCTTGGGGAGCTCCAACAAATCCCTTTCTGAGTTGTCGGACCTGTCTATGGGTAAGACACCATAGGTTTGAGGTCCTTGGTCGACATCATCGGTTGAGAAAAGAGCTATGTTGTGTTGGTTTTGTGAACCATACTGGCCCAGCTTCTTGACTCGGTACCAGGTTATCTGGGAGTCCTCCCAGAAATGGAATGCCTAGTTCAAAATCATGAAAATCAGGTTCTGAGTGTTCAGCTTGCGATGACTCGTCATCGTTTGTGTGTGAGTTCACCCCCCCTTCTTCCGATGAGGGGTTGTTGGAGGCAACAACAGCAATGTCTTTGTGTGTTCCACCGACATCTGTAATGTTGTCATTCGCGCCTTCAGATTTAGTAGCGATCACATCACTACATAGTGCTCCAGGTTGGTTTCCCATTTCAGCGTGTTTCAAAGTTTCTAACAACCTTTGTAGTTTCTCTGTCTCTTCCGAGCTCAGAGGTGTAGGGCCTTGTTTCTGGAACCTTTGTGATTTTTTCACCTCGATTTGTTTCGTCCGAGGTGGGGGAGGGTTAGGTACGTCTTTTGGGGGTCCCTTTTCGGACTTCCCCTGATAATACGGGTCCTCTTGGATCCCATATCTTTGCGTCCTACGCACACCCCATTTACGATAATCACGTTCATCCTCTGAAAGAGGAGCTTTTTTGTCCCAGCGTGCACCTTCATGACGCGGTTTGTTAGTTTGAAAATACTGCTTTTCCTCGCCTTTTTTAGGAGGAGGGATCAATGCACGCCGTCCTTCCATTTCTAGGGAGTGGGGTTTAACCTTTATACCAGGAAACACCTCTATGGGCGTCTTAGCATGAGAACATGCCTCAAACACATTCACAACACACTGTTTAATCTCATTGATGGATTTTTCTCTGAAATTTGCCATAATTTGTACTGACATGCGTATGTCAGTGTGGAGATTTTTGCTGAAAACAAATTTAAAACCTTCTTCCTCCTCCATTCCGGTTTCATTTCTGTAACCAAAATAAGCTTGGAAGATTCTTTTGTAATAAATCTTTGGATGTTCATGCTTGCCTTGCGTGACCTTGTCAGCAGCCGGGAAACCAGCAGGTCCCGTGCAGGGGTCGTACTCTCTGATCAAAGCTTCACACAGAAGGTTGTAATCCCTTCTCGTTGCATCAGGTAGACGCTCGATGAAGGTGAACACCTCTCTGTCCGAAGTGAGCCTTATCAGACTGATTCTATCCTCAACCGTAGCATTAGGATAACCACCCAGTCTGAATTCAAGATCTCTGAGATACGCTTTTGTTCCAGTTGAACCCATTGGTCCCGGTACAAAGCGTTGTACATATTTTGAGATTTTTAGCAACTCATCTATTGAAGGAGGAAGTCTCAATGCTCTCTGTTGCCTGTTCGGTAGAGGAGACCTGTTCAGGTCTGTCTCTACCACTTTAGGTATGGATGGAGGTGTGTGTGATGTAAGGAGATTTGGGTCTGAAGCCCAGTGTGTCTCCACATTCTGTCCATGCCTCTCACCATATTTCCTTTCTGCATGGCAAAGTTGTGTTTTAAGCACGTCTATCTCAGCTTTGCAGAGGGACACTTGTGACATTGTCTCGACGTGATCCTGTCTTAATGCAAAGTATGCTGTGGAACACAGTTCTTTAGCATCCCTGGCTTCAGTTAGTGATGCATTAAGTGACTGTACTTGGCTGTTTAACCTTATCTCAAGGTCATCAGCCTTGTTTACCACTGCATAGAATGATGCTTTCAGTAAAATTGCCAATTTAGCCAGCTTTTCATAGCTTGACTTTGTTATGTCTGTAGAGGTCACACTCTCTGCAACCTCCTTCAGCTCGTCCAATAACTCTTTTGAGTTCATGCTGTCCACCTGTTCACCATATGGATGTAAGGATTCTGTGAGCAGCGTCAACGCTCTCTCTAACCAGTCCTTCATCTCACAAGGATCAAAATCCTTTTCTATCACACCTGCCATGGTTATTCACTGTGCTAGCACTTATCTGATTAAACAGTTGCCAACTTCAGATTATATTAACAGGTAAATATTTGTATTCAACTAAGCAGTGAGTCACACACTATTTTAAGCTCTGGATTTACTCAAAAGTACTGTCATAAGTCAACTTATTCAAATGTGGGCACCTATTTGTAGGTTTTACCCCAATTCATGAATATTCTTAAGTAAATGCTTCTCTTCGCAGTGTTACTTTTTTAATGTGCTTATTTTTAACAGATACAAGAACCAGGCTTCTTAGTGATATTTACTCTAAAGCACTTAACATTAAATAAACCTGCAATTTTCTAAAAGTTTCAAGCAACTTAAGTTTTTAAACGCTTTCTTAAGCCGTTCTTTTCCAGAAATTCGCTATTTTAACAGTTACTCATTAACCCAGGTTGGGTGAAAAGAGAAAAGAAAAAAATGATGAGGAATTATCAGTCTCCCCTTCAGGAAAACTGTTATACTCCTCTTTCAACAGCAGGTGGTGGTGTAAGCTTATTTATACCAGCAGGAGTCTGACAACTTCTTGTGGATCGTTCGTTGACATCCTGTTGTTAGCCGCTTAGCTTAAAATTAGCAATGGCTAAACTCGGTTAAATCAACATTTCTGAACGGATTTAAAGCTTAAACGTGGCGTTGTTTCAACAAGCACGTCTTCTTTGCATGAAACATGAGTTTTGTGGGACATGTGGCAGCTCCATTTAGTGATTTTAAGCACAGAAAAGCTTCGGTTGAACCGAGACTCATTTCCGGGTCACGTGACTGAATCATCCAATGACAGCGTAGCAACGGGGGTGGGTTTTACGACCTGACATCAGAGGAAGTGACGACAGACACGTCTCTCAGCGAATCAGGGCGTTTCAAACAACGGTTTTCGACCAATCGCTGCTCGCTATTTCAGCTAGCGTGTTAGCATTTAGCCTGAACATTCCGGACAACTTCCGTCATTAAAACTTTTGAAATGCACTATTAAAAAATGTAAAGTTAAAAATGTAACTAATCAACTCTCAAAGCTTCACTGAGACGGCGCTCAGTTCTTAAAAACGTCTCTCCATCCATTTAAAACACTCGTTCGAACTTATCAGAACCGAGCCGGACCAGAACCCCCAGTCCGTTTAAACAGAATCCACGTTTTCATAGCTCATCAACTTTGTCACACAACAGACGTACATTTCAGCTTTAAAATGAAACCCATTGACTTTATTTTCAGCTTTCAAAACACCACAGCGACAGAACATTGCTGTATTTTCTCTGAGCACCGCAGCTGCAACACGCTTCGTTTCACACAGCAACCTGCACTCTTTATGCCAACATGATAAATTCAATCGTTACACGAATAACAGTCCATTTATGATACCGTACGAGGCCACCAGTTGTAGAGGAACATATATCTGTGATATGTTATCCATAAATTAAACGGATTCATTCATTTTTCTGGACTGAATAATATCGTGCATTGAATAATTAAATGTGACGTGAGACGTTAATTTTCTTTGACCCATCAAATGAATGCGGTCATTTATTAACAGAATCAAAGTTTAACATCAAACATTTACATTAATTTGGCAAATTGATTTCAACAACAACATAATTAATTAGCAAGCTTTGCAATTAGGAAACCATACGGCCATGATTTCCCTTGCAACTTTAACCCAACAGACATTTCTGAAAATATCTGGATGATTACTGGCAAGATAGAAGAGTTTTAAAGATAGAAAATGAAGTTTATCTTGAGAGAGATGGGTGAGGGAATTTGTCTGTTATAACCAGAACAACACGCTCCATTGGACCCAGCTTAACCAACGGTACACTTTGCGGTTGAAGATCGACTATTTTACCTTTGCAGACGATAGTTCGGCCTCGGCGTAGAGTTCTCTTCAAACGCTTTCCAGCGTCTCCGTAAGGATAGTAGGGAACCGTTCGGAGTCGTGAGATCATCCCAGAACAGACTTCTTCATAGTTCCTCTGAACTTCTCTCGTTCAGCTTAGTTGCTGTTGTTCTCCAGCATTCTGAACTCTGCATTCTCTCTCCGCACCCTCTCCGCACTCTACTGCACTCTACTGCACTCTCCTGGAACTAGGAAGTGTTGAACCTTTTAAAGAGGTCACTTCCGGTTCCTCTGAGAGCTTCCTGATTGGTCGATTGACCGAACAGGGGTGTGTTTTAGTGATTAAGAGGTTATTAAAAGTCAAGGGAAAAAGATTAGATTGTTTAAGAACAGACAGAAGATGTTATGAAGATCCCGAGACTTCGTGGAGTCAGTTCCCTCATATCTTTCTGTAAAAGTTAAACATGACATTTCTTTCCAGTAAACTTACAGTTGACCGAAACTTGACCTTTGACCAACTTACACTTGCTCATTTCAGACAGAAGATCAAGAAAAATGAATAATTACTCTGTAACAGACCTTAACTTGATTTCTACTTTGAATGAGGATTAAAAATTCATTAATACTGTTTCACAGTTGATTTAAAATGAGTAGTTCACTTCAACATTTAAAATGGTTTGAACTAACACACTTTGATTATCAAGACATTTGTAAGATAGTAATGATAATAGAAAAAGAGAGTGTTCTTTCAATTGATCAGTGCAGGACACTTAGAAAGTCTCTGGATGGACTTGATTTTGTGTTTCTGGACTCAAATCAATGAAATACAGTTCTTGTCCCAGGAAGGCCCTCAAGGTCAGGATTTGACCTGAGGCTTAGTTCACTACACATTTTTGATAAATCCTATAGTTAGGGTTGGCTTGGGTTTCCCAAGTTATCCCTTAGTTCTGTTGCTATAGGCTTAGACTACTGGAGGACAAGCTGATCACATTTCCTCACTCAGCTGCTGTCTTTACTTGCTCTACTCTTCTTATTTGTATTTGTAGTTATTTATATCTTAACATGTTCTATTTCGTATAGGCTTCACCCTTTAAGGCTGTCGTTAATGGGTTTATCCCTACGTGCGCAGCACAGCACTGAAAACATTAGTCCACGCCCACCTGCTATGTGGGCCTCACCCCCGGTCCGTATAAATTACAGTGAGATCGGGTAATCGGCTCCCATTTTTTCTTCAGCCAGCTAGCTAGCACTGTCAGAAGATCAAAGAAGGAAAAGTTGTCAATATTTGACCGGCACAACCTTTGCTAAGGATGCCTGGGTCTCTGCCACGCCAACCTCCTGCCGTCCCGGTGAGCTCTTCCTTCCCAAGGAGAAGCAGACGAGCAACCTGGTTCAAGGTAAGTGCCGAGGAGTGCTTTTCCATGGCGGGCCGCTACCGCTGGACGACGCCATCCCTGTTTCTAACATTTTTTCCTCGCGGTAATCGAATGATTTCCTCTAAAAAGGCAATGTTAGCATTAGCCCCGCTGAATGTTTTTCCATGGAGGGCCGCTACTCGCTGGACGACGCTACCGCCTTTTCTAACGTTTTTTCCTTGCGGTAATCAAATGATTTCCTCTAAAAAGGCGATGTTAGCATTAGCCCCGTTGAATGTTTTTCCGTGGAGGGCCGCTACTTGCTGGACGACGCCACCACCTTTTCCAACGTGTTTTTTTCTTGCAGTGAATTGGATGATTCCCTTGAAAAAGGCATTGTTGGCAGCAGCTCCACTGAGTGTCTTTTTCTGTGGCGGGACGCTATGCACGGGATGACGCCACCGCCTTCTCTGAAGCACGGTCACACAGTGAATCAAATGATTCCTCCAAGAAAGGTGATGCAGAGCTGCCCCCTCCCTCCCAGAGAGCGTAGTGACGGAAGACGAGTGGCCAAGCGGATGCTCAGCCACCTTGGATATTCCCACTTCGGCGACCACACTGCTCCCAGTTGTCGGCGCCCTCCTCTCGGAGCTGCCCGGCATAATCCAGGAGGAAGTTAACACAAAGGACTTTACAACCCTTGCCTCCCTCCGCCCTGATCGGATGATCTGGCAGCAAGGTTGGCTCCGCCCCGGCTCATTGCACTGACCACATCTGGCCTCGCTGTCCAGCAGTGATGTCACACTTGAACGAGGCTGCAGCTGGGCTCGGCAAGCTGAAGACATCCGTCTGATATCCATCAGAGTGGAGCGTTTTACCGATCGGCGTTTTTCCCTCGGTCCCCCCCGGAGCCAAGCCTGGCAGTGACACTTGGGGCAAAAGCTTCCAGGATGGACCAGCAACCTGTCCCTCCAGGGAAGCATGACCAGATGTCCAATCGAGGTCACCAGTGCTCATTCCAGACGGCCACAGCGAACAACAACGTCGCCCTGCTGGCCTACAGCATCTTTAAGAGGCTCTCTGTAAAGCTGCTGATGTCATCTTAAACATGTGTCACCTCTGCGGTCTGCATGTCCCGCATCGCCGCCTGGATGACCATGATCCAGAGGACCACTTGGCTCCGCCTCTTGCCATCCTTGTCCAAGAGGCTGCAGAAAGACCTGTTGGAGGGTCCCATCACCCCAGAGGTGCTGTTCGGGCCAACTTCAGGACCATCCTGAGAAATTCGCAGAGGTCCGAGGAGGTCTCAGAGACTGCACACCATCTGGTGATGTCACAGTCCTCCGGCCGCTGGAGGTACCGCCTTGGCCAGCAACAGCAACAGAGGTGCTCCACAGCTGCGGCAGCGACTTCACGCCCCGCTCCTCCACCGGCCCTCTCCACCGGCCCTCTCCACCAGGTAACAGATCCTTGAGGGTAAGGTATGTGTTTTTTGACGATGTATGTTTTTGATATAAAACAGAAACACCTCTGAAAGTAAAGTTTACATTTGAGAATGTCAGATCAGCTGATCTCACAGCTGCCTCTCTTCACACATTCTCCACACAGAATGAGCCACTAACCTCTAAACAGCGTTTTAAATGGCACCATAGTTCAGTAAATATCACAAAACACTCATCTGCCAAGTCAGCTAAAATTATGTTTTTTCAGCAGACCGAGTCCGGTAAAATCCCTCATTTTTCAGCCTGTTTTAATTTCTGCAGTTTTCTGCCCACTCACAGCGCAGAGGGAGTAAACATGTTTTGCCACGACAGCTGCAGCCTCCACCGAAACGGCATCTCACTCAGAAAGCGCTCACGCCTCCTCTCAGTGCGCCCCGGCTCACCTCAGTTCTATGCGAGACCGCAGCCTGGGCTCAGCACAGAGGCACACATACAGCCCTTTTTTCTGTCAGAGCCCTCCTTGGGTTCCTCCCAGAGAATCTCCAGAGCGAGTGATGGCAGTAAGTTTTTTAGTCTGGTTGACGTTCATGAGAAACATGACAACACAAATGCATGCCCGCTCTCTGAGCATTACTCAGAGTGGCACCGATTGTGTTCCCTAGACAGATGGACGGACCGTCTGATCAAAAGGGGTTACACGCTGTAGTTCGCAGCTCAACCCCCACCGTTCAGAGGGATTATAGAGACGGTTCTGTCTTCTTCAGAACAGAGCTCGTCTCTCCAGTCAGAAGTTCAGGAATTTCTGCAGAAAAACGTGATTTCCAGAGTTCTCAACGGAGAGGAAAATACAGGGTGCTTTCCTCCCACTACTTCCTGGTTCTGAGAAAAAAAAAAAAAAAACGGAGTGATGAGACCCATTCTCGACCTGTTCATGTTCAGCAATTCGATCATGGGAAGACAATTCCACATGATGACAAACAGCTGCTGGAGAACTTCACCAGAACGACTGGTTTTCACCTTCATAGATCTGAAGAGCGCATATTTTCACATTTCCATCATTCTGAAACACCCCACGCACATTCTCGAAATGCGTGGAGATGGCTCTGCAGTCGTTACACATGGCAGGAATGAGAATTCTTATCTGGACGATCTGCTCTTATTAGTTCGGTCCAGTTAGAAAGCTGTTGCACAGACCAAAACGCTAGTGTTACACCTGCTAAATCTGGGGTTTCTATAAACTGGGAAAAACTTCCATTTGTCCGTCCCAGATGATTGTTTATCTGGAAGTGGAGTTAAACTCAACTAGAATGAGAGCCCGTTTATCACAGCTGAAAGCCGAAGCTCTATCAGCTCAGCTCTGCTGTGTCAAACCCTGCAGCATAGTGACAGTTCTGCCTGTCATGCCACTCCTGGGACCATGCTCCTCCAGGCAGGAAGAGCGATCAGGAGTTACCCAGAAATAAGTCCGCATCTTTGGGTCTATCCACTGAACAGATCCGTTAAGAACAGATCAGATGGGTATCCCACAGGATGTGGTGCGTACATTCAGGGCGCATGAGCTGCTTCCATCACAACGCTGTACATATCAAGTGGACAGTTTTTCAGCGCTGGTGCACAGAGAAAAGAGTAGAGGCCATCTCATAGCCACAGGGTGGCATGCTGTCCTTTCTGCAGCAGCTGATGGACAGAGATCTAGTGCTCAGCACAGTTAAAACTTATGCTGCAGCTATTTCTTCCTGTCACGAGGGCTTCGGTGACAGAACAGTTCTTCATCACCCGTTGATGAAGTGTTTCCTGAAAGGTGTACGGAGACACAGACCGGTGTCACGTCCACTAGCTTCACAGTGAGACCTAATGATGGTCCTGCACGCTCTGATCAAAGCTCCTTCTGAGCCTTTAGATCAGGTTTCACTTAAATTTCTGTCATTAAAAACAGCCCCGTTGTTAGTTCTGACATCGGCAAAGAGAGCGAGTGACTTAAATTTCTGTCATTAAAACAGCCCTGCTGTTAGTTCTGACATCGGCAAAGAGAGTGAGTGTTTGTTTGCTCTTTCTGTTGCTCCCTCATGTCTCAGAATTCAAGCTGATGGCAGTTCCACTGTACTACGTTTTAACGTTTTAACTGAAAAACATCACAAGCTCATTCAGATCAAGAGTGATAACCTTGGATGGGTTTTATCCTCTTCCTCATAATTCTGAGGAAGCAACATCTCACCTCCTTCTGTCCCATGCGCGCATTTTTCATGTTGCGTGTTACACACGGCCGCACTGCACCACTTTCAGCGTATGTTCGTGCATTACTGGGACAGCTCTTCAGGACGTCCTCTATCCACCAAGCACCTCTCACACTGGTTGTGTGAGGCTATTTCTGAAGCTTACAGTTAATCTGGACTGGATCCTCCAGAGAATCTCAGCGCATTCCACCAGAGGTTTTTCATCTTCCATAGCTCTGCATGGAGGGATGACAGTGGAGGATATTTGTATGGCGGCTGCCTGGTCATCGCCATGCTCAATTATTTGTTTTAATCTACGTGATGTTTCTACTTTCTCCATGACCCATTCTGTTCTCAGGGTTCTGACAGAATGATTATTATTTGTTTCATGGAGCCTCATTTTTGAGCTCACACCTGCCTGCATGCAGTCGAAGTGTGAGATATTTATCATCAGTCACAAGTTCATGACTGCTGATTTTATTGTTATTAACCGGTTCATCCTGAGGAACTGTTGGTCTGCTCTGTTTATCGTTACACTGTTACAATTCGTATCCTCCGTTTTTCCTATTAACAGCAGCAGGTCTGCTATCTCAGCCTTTTTTTCCTCACCAGAGATCTTCTCTGGTGCGCTCCTGCGTATGGAGCATTCAATTACGCAGCGCGTAATTACGCACATAGAACGCTAAGTGATGAAATGTTTTTTGTGCAAGCATGTAGTGTCTGAATGGACCCAGTGAGGCATAGACTACATCCTGCTTCGCCTTTAACCCACTAGCGACAGCCTTAAAGGGCGAAGCCTATACGAATAGAACATTGGTTACGTACTGTAACCCCAGATTCTGAGTATAGACGTAGCCCTTTAAGCTCTGGGCCTCACTGGTTCCTAAATGGCTGAAGAAAAAAGCTATTTGGGAGCCGATTACCCGGTCTCACCGTAATTTATACGGACCGGGAGAGGCCCACATAGCATGTGGGCGTGGAAAAAAGTTTTCAGTGCTGCGCTGCGCGTGTAGAGATAAACCCACTAGCGACAGCCTTAAAGGGCTAAGCCTATACTCATAGAATCTGGGGTTACAGTACATAACCAACACTTTTAGTCTTTCCTCCTATAGAAAGTACATCTGGACATGTCATTCTGTGATTGTCTGTTTCTCTTTTCTGTCCTCTCAAACCCAGCCGGTCGAAGCAGATGGCCGCTTGTCCTGAGCCTGGTTCTGCTGGAGGTTTCTTCCTGTTAAAATTAGTTTTACCTTTCCACTGTCTCCTTTGTGTTTGCTCAGGATGGGAGACTGTGACAAAGTGAAGATTCAACATAATCTGCTGCTTCCTCAGAAAGAGAATTTTTCTAACTGTGTTGAAGGAATGTGCTGATCAGCTCTGTGAGGTGCTGGCAGACATCTTTAACAGCTCACTTACCCTGGAGGCAGTTCCCACCTGCCTGAAGACTGCCACCATCATCCCAGTCCCAAAAAGCTCTACATTGACTGGTCTGAATGACTATTGGCCAGTGGCCCTCACCCCGATAGTTGCTAAATGCTTCGAAAAACTGGTCATGACTCACATCAAAACAACCATCAACATGAACGAGGACCCTCATCAGTATGCATACCGTGAGAACCGAGCAACAGAGGATGCCATCTCCTCTGTGGTCCACACTGCGCTCAACCACCTGGAGCAAAAAAACTCTTATGTCCGTATGCTCTTTGTGGACTTCACATCCGCCTTCAACACCATGATCCCCCAAACCCTGATGGACAAACTATTCACACTAGGACTAAGCCCCTCCATTTGCAACTGGGTACTAGACTTTTTAACAAACAGACCACAGTTAGTGAGGATCCACAACTTCTCCTCCTCCACCATAACCCTCAGCACTGGGTCTCCTCAGGGGTGTGTGTTGAGCACCCTCCTGTGTACTCTGCTCACGTATGATTGTGCAGCTACCCATCCAGGCTGTCACATTGTAAAGTTTGCAGATGATACAGCGGTGGTGGGATGCATCACAAACAATGATGAGTCCAGCTACAGGCAAGAGGTGGAACACCTGGAGAGCTGGTGCAAAGAGAATAACCTTCACATCAATGTGAAGAAGACAAAGGAGATGATTGTGGACTTCAGAAGGAACAAAAACATCTACACCCCCCTGAACATAAGAGGATCTGCGGTGGAAGTGGTCTCCAGCTACAAGTACTTGGGTGTACACATGAATGACAACCGCAGCTGAGCAACAACACCACCAGCCTGATCAAGAAAGCTCATCAGAGACTCTACTTCCTCAGACGGCTGAGGCGAGCTGGTCTGGGAAGCTCAGTCCTCACCTCCTTCTAAAGGTGTGCAGTGGAGAGCATCCTGTGCTCCAGCATCAACATGTGGCATGGAGGCTGCACAGCTGCAGAAAGGAAAGCTTTGCAGAGAGTGGTGAAGGCTGCACAGAAGTCTGCCGGAATCAGCCTCCCCACCATCACAGACATCTACACCTCCAGATGCAGGAAGAGGGCCACCTGCATCATGAAGGACCCCACTCACCCAGCACACACACTTTTTGCCCCACTCCCCTCAGGAAGGAGGTTAAGGAGCATTAAGTGTAGAACCACTAGACTGAGGAACAGCTTCTACCCTGAGGCTGTTAGACTCATGAATCTCTACCCAGAATAATCACTGTGAAAAACCATATCATGTTGCTGCTGATCTGTTTCATGTTGATGTGTTCATGCGTGCACATCCGCTCACACAGACTCATGTTCATGTTTGTGCTGATGATCAATGTTTTATGTTATGAGTGCTTAGTGTATATTTAGTTGATGTTTTTCTTAGTTCATATCTTAGATGCTATTACTGTTTTTCTTAAACATTTTATTGTTGGATGTAACTGGGACCTTGTGTACATAATTTCGCTCCACCACATGTACCACATGAGGTGCGAATGACAATAAAGAATCTTTGACTCTCTGATAATGTATGTGAATGTTTCTGTTCAGTGACCTGAGACAACTTCTGTTGCGACTTGGAGCTACAGAAATTAACTGAATTGTATAGAATACTCCTAAAGACTTTTGTGAACATATATATTTTAATGAAGCATGCTAACTATGCCACAACTAGAAAAAAACTCCAAATTTTCCTAAAGAAAATTTGTTTTCCAATTATCTTTGATTGCTTTAAATATGTTGACCGTCGTGTAAGTGGTGAAATATTTAATTATAGTAATTAATGGTGCCTGGGCCTGTTTATCCTGCCACGATCAGCCAGTTTTCTCAGAGTGAAGCAGTTAAAACCAGCCTGATTGAGTGGAGTGCAGGAACGAGAAGTCACAAAAGTTCTGTCTGGACTGAAAAGGCTTTCTGTGTTTTCAGACCTACAACACAAGCTTGAGAAAAAATGTGAATATCAGATGTAATCTGCTGATTTTTACAAATTGGCATTTTGTTAAGTCCTGGATGTGAATGTCTTGTACAGTGATCCCTCACACATTACAGGAGTTATGTTCCAGAGACTACTTTAATAGGTGAAAATATGCGAAGTAGCGGCATTATATTTATTTTGTTTGTTTATATATATATATTTTAAGACTTTATAAACCTTTCCGACTCTTACCTTTGTGTGCAGTGCAGCACTGTGACTTAGTGCTACATAAAAAAACTGAATTGAATTAAATTGAAAACTTTAGGCCACGCCCCCCTGCTATGTGGGCCCCACCCCGGTCTGTATAAACTGTGTTGAGACCAGGAATAGACTCACAAATAGCATTTTTCTTCAGCCATATAGGAGCCAGTAAGGCCCAGATCTTAAAGGGCTGTGCACCTCTACTTGCAGTGGTTCCCAATTCTGGTCCCTGTGGAACACCATTCTGCATGCTTTAGTTGTTCCTCTGCTCCAACTCACCTGTTTTGAATGAAAGGGTGGCTAACAGGCCTTCTGCTGAACTTAAGAAAGTAATTAAACTACTAAATCAGGTGTGTTGGAGCAGAGAAACAACTAAAACATGCAGGATGGTGTTCCTCAAGGACCAGGGTTGGGAACCACTGGGTTACAGTACATAACCAACGTTCTATTTCATTTAGGCTTCACCCTTTAAGACTATCACTTGTGGGTTAAAGGCAACGCAGGATGTAGTCTATGCCTCACTGGGTCCGTTCAGAACCACAGTCACACAGATATCTTGCTTACACTCTTTGAAACAATCCATATTGAGTCTTTGAATCACGCGTACTTGCACATCACTGAATCTGTGCACCAGAGTCGCTCTGAGCAGCAGAGAGAGAAATTATCTCTGGTCAGACTGAAGGCTGAAATGTCAAATCCTGCTCCTGTGAGAACAGGCAAGATGAGAACTTCACTGAAATATCTGTATCATCACTCTGACAAAACTCTGAGGACAGAGTGAGTATGAGAGAAGCTGGAGACATCACTGTTGGATAAAATGTAAATGTTATCCAAAAAAGTTCAATCTGGTCCTCTGGACCTTCAAAAAAGCAAAAAACAAAACAAAGCAAAAAAAATCTAGAAACGTTTCGTCTCTCATCCAAGAGATTTCCTCAGTCTGAGGTACTGTTTTCAGCTCAGTCTCTTAAATAGCACCTTCTCAGAGTGGATCAACCAGTTTGCTGCTGACAACCAAAACCAGCTGATCACATGCTCAAAAAGGACCATCAGCCTAACAATGGGTCATTAGCACACTGATGGCTGTTTACTACTCACAGAGGGCTGAGTGATACTAGCAATCACAGCATTGTAAGAGGGGGACAGTTGAACCCGGAGGCCTCCACCCCTGTTTAATGATGGACGATTTCTTTTCACAAAGATGGCCTCCTTTACTCCTCTCTCAAACCATCGTTCCACTCTTTCAAGGATGAAGATGTTCACATCCTGGACAGAGAGGAACGATGGTTTGAGCGAGGAGTAAAGGAGGCCATCTTTGTGAAAAGAAACCGTCCATCATTA
>NC_056505.1:43690078-43713048 GCF_014905685.2 Nematolebias whitei | reverse complement strand
TTCTGGCTCCGCTGCGTCGGAGAAAATCTGTATCTGTTGATTTTGCCAGTTGCTCACTCCTCCTGTCTCACAATAAAACACGAGCTCTCCCGTCGAACGGCGGACTTCACCTTGACCTTTGGTCAGGTCACGAACTCCCCCCTCTGCAGAGGGCTCATCAAAATTCTTACACTCTGTCTTGTGTGTGAATTCTTTAAAGGTGATACGAGGGAAAAAATCCCTATCATTCTTGGCGAGCCAGCCAGGACCTCCCCGCAATCTCTTCATCGGTGGGACTCGACAGGACGCGCTGAAAGGTCCGCAATAGGCCGCCCAAAAGCCCCGGACGCTGATTGCATCACAGGCCAGCGAGATAGGTTCTCCTCGAGACATTGGGGACAGACCAGCGGAGCTCCGACCCATCTCTCACACAAGGCGAGTATGAGACTTTTCCTTTTTTTTTTTTATAAGCAAAGTTGAACAGTGAGGTTGTTTGCTCAAAACAATGCTGAGACCCTATTAAAGTGAAGCTGTTTTGCCCATGCAATCAAGACCTAATTAAATATTGAAAAAGAAAAAACAGTTTAAGCCAAGACCCAGTAAAGTACAGAAGTGAGATTGTTTGTTTAAACCGACCAACAACTTGTTTTGAAGTGAGATCGGTTTGCGCATACAATTAAGACCTACAGAAGTGAGGTGTGACAAGTCAAGACCTGATTTAAATAGTGAGACGGGCACCGAGACCTTATTTGGACATTTGGTGAGGCGTTAAATGAACACTAATGCCATTTTTAATATAAAATGAGTCAAGACCTCCTCTGGAAGTGAGATTTCTAAGGGTTAAGAAACTTATAAACAAGCAACGTGAAAAAAGTGAGATTTTTCATGAGTAACGTGAGAAAAGTGAGATTTTTCACCGATTACAAGCAGAAGTGAGACCTTTCCTGAATCAAGATCTTAATTGACAAAAACAGGTGAGACTATTGTCAAGACCCTTTCTAAAAAATTTTGAGTGAGACTCATAAGCCGGCATTTATTCTGAAAAAATTGTGAGACAGTGCAAAACTCCTGTCTGTCTATGTGTGACTGTCTGTCTGTGTGTATGTTTAAAGTGACAGGCTGATCCTGTGGAGGATCCTTGGCTGTACTAACAGACGGGACCCAAAGCAGATTTGCTTACAACCTTTTTTTTAACTGAGTTTGGGTTAAGTGAATCTTTTTCATCTGGGGAACAAAGACTGCAGTTTTGTTTGTCAGAAAAAAGATAACACCCACTAACTGCATAAGAAAACACGCTAAAATACCTTGTCTACTTCGCCTGTAAGCTTATTGAGTAATATAAGTTTCCAGATAATTGTTCACAATTTTTTTTTTATTCTATAATGTCCTTCAAGCTGTTGGATTTCATGTTTTATCTTTTATTATTATTTTAATCAAGCTTGAAATTTCATGTTATAAAATGAGTATGTGTCATTCTTTGAAGGGTTTTTTATTACCTTAAAATCATTTAAGTATTAATCAGTTACTTTGCTTAAATATAATCTTACATTAACTAGAGAAAATCTTCAGCTAATTCACATTCGTATAAGTTCTCACTCACACACACCTACGCTCTCACACACACAGGGACTGACACGCACACACATAGGCTGGGGGACGTTAAGAGTCTCTGAGCATATTTCTCTACTTTAAACTCAATATAGTTTGCTTAAACTTAATATAGTTGACTAAACATAATTAGTAAAGATAATAGAAAGTAGCATTTAATCGTTTAACAAGTGTGATCAGCTCAGGTTAAAATCTTCAGCTAAAACACCAGCTAACAAAGGGCCATAAACTTTATCTTATGGTATGTGACCTTCAAGACTTATCTAGCATGCAGAAGAGCCCCGTAACCATGACAACGGGGTGTTTAAACCAATCAGAAGCCGAGGCTGCAGAAATCTAGGATAAGGTGCAGAGTCACAGGAGAGGTCGTTGCATTTTGCTGGAAGATTGGCGCTGATGCAGGTCTGTCTGAAAATGCCCATTGTATGCATACAAATGTATTTGTTTTTGATCTTCTGAATACTTGTAATCCGTTGTCAAATAAATCTTTTGAACTAAGGTACCGCTTCAGCTGAATTGAACGCCAATGTGGTTCTTATAAGCCACAACAAAGCATACGGCTGACTTTTTCTGTTATCTGTGGTGTTGCCGGCTCTCAGTCTGGGAGACCAAATGCACGCATGAACTCCCTCCCGTGTGATAACCACACACATGCACAAACACACACGCTCGTGAACGTCATGTTGCACTAAAGTTTCAAGAAGTATGACACTCTAAAAAACAAGTTATCTGAATTTAGATATAAAAAAAAATACTGCATGATGTTGAAAAATAGAAATTGACATTGATTTTATAAGCCATCTACATTGGGTAAGATAGCTACTGTTTATAATCTTGTACCAAAACCCAACTTAGAAAATATCTGAAATTCCCTTTAACTGACTGAATTTATAAAAAATTCTGAAATGTCCCTTTAACTGTTTAAATTCACTTCATGTCAAGAGAATACCTCTGACCTTTGAAACCAAACCACACTTAGTAGTTAATTTTTACTAACGGCTTATTAAATCTATAAATTAGGTGCAAATTTAACATAATATAATTAAATCTGAGATAGCCACATTAGGAGTTGACGGCTCATTTTAAGCAGACCTAACAATGTACATTTTAGCAGACTTAGCACTGTTGAGGCATTAAATATGGATAATACACTAATAGATTGTGTTCTCGTTTCATTTATTGTATGACAATTCAGACCATTTAAGCTCTCATGACCTTTGAGTTTGACATGTGTGATGTAGGAAGTTCTGCCTTAGAGTCTGAGTTTAGTGTTAATGGTGTTTTTTGGCTTTCACTATGAGGTGCTGATTGAGACCCTTGTGTTGGTCAGAGTGCAGTTATGACACCGCTGGAGGTAGAGGCAGATGGATTTTCAAGAGATGGAAATGGCTATCGGAGAGCTCAATCTGAGCTTTATTTGTCTATGTGCAACTTGAGATGGAGAACTTTACAATTGGATTTGTTATTTGGGTAATTGATTTTGCTATTTAAGACTGTTTCTGTTAAGTGCCCTGAGACAACTTTTTGTTTGGTTTGGAGCTATAAATAAATAAATTAAGAATAATATCAGGATTTAATTGGATTACTTTATTTTTAAGCTAATCTTAAATTAAGAAAAAGTTGAATTGAGTGAGTTCTTGAACCAGGAGGGATGTTCTGATGACACATAATGCACGATTGTTCATATAGGTTGCTGAAAACCCACATGCAATTTGCAGTTTGACATCTTGGACTGGTTCTGAAATGCCCAGGAGTGTATCACATATGCAGGGTAGATGAAAAACTAGGCTGACAAGAACTTGTGACTTCATGAGACCACATCCTGTTCTGCTACCAAACAACAACAACAAAAATCTAAGTCTGGAGCACATGGACTTGAACTGAAACAAAATGCTGATGTCTGTGGACCTGCACTTTTGTCCAGGAGGGGGGAGCTGGACTAACATCATGATGAACTCTTGAACTCTGAACTTGTAGTATCTCCAAAGTCACACTGGAGAGAACCTGAAGCGGGCTGTCACTATACGTCTGGATTTGAGTGTCGACTTTTGCATGTGATGTACAGTGGTGCGTTCACTCCGGATCCAGGATAGATGCTGCATGTCGCTCTGACATAAATGCACCCACATAGACACACTTTTCAAACATTACAGCAAAATTTTGATTTTGAAAAGTAGTATTGTGGTCACTTGGGACACCTGCCTAGTTCAAAGGCTTTTAGACAAAAAGAAGAGATTTATAATTTTACAATCTTATATCAAAAATGAATAATGTTACCCCTGAACAAATTATTGGCTTTTCCATTGGGTTCACTTTGTCTTTACAGATTAGACTAAGGACTCAGTGATAAGAATGAAAAAGTGTTGTTTGTATTCTTTTTGGGTAACAAATGTTGGTCTTCAATATGAGCTGGAAAATCTGAATTGTGGTTGATCTCACATTTCCTATAGAGCGCTAATTTGGAAAATAAATACATAAATAAATTATCATGTACAGGGGATGATTCGGTTCTCACACAAACAGTATTTTGGACAAATACAAAATAGGAATCTTATTAACCACATTTTTATAATGAGCACATATTTGTTCTGCCTAAACAGATCTCCAGAGGAGCTACGGCAGAGCTGGATAACTGATTTTTGATTTCCTTTTATTTGTTCTATCTCAATCAGAAAACGCAATGTTTGATGTTGTATTGTACTGATTTGAAAGAAAATATATTTTCTGCGCATGCGTTTAATAATTTTTCCCTACAGACAGGAGGAGGTAAGACAAATTTATTATCTTAACTAAAAACTAACGTCGCTCATGCCAAATATTCACCACTAAAAACTTTAACTTTTTGATTCTGATTACTCATTTTCATTGCATGTGGTAATAACACATAATGTCTTTTGATTTCTATGTTCTCTTGTGAAAATAACTGTGCTTGTTCTAGGATCCAGAGTAAGGACTTTTGAGAATCCGACATATCCTTTTTCTTGGTTCAGGTTTGTAAACATGAAAGTACAAAAGAAATGTGATTTATGTTGTTCTATAAAGCTATTACAGTGTAGAAGTAATAATGAAATATTTATTTTGACAAACCCCTTTAGTGGAAGAGACAGAAAATACAGTTACATGCCTTAGAGGGCTGCATTTGGACTAAAACATAGAACATCATATGACCTACAAAAAATAGACAGGAAAAATTAGAAAAGATCTGAAGATAGACCCCCTAGACAACAATGCAGGAGATTTTTGTAGATTTTTGTGTTACAGGTGGCAGGTGAAAGGAAGACAGTCTCTGGGTGCAACAACTGCTCTCACCTGAGAGAAGAAACGAAGGAATACAGAAAAATTCAGCACCTTTGTGTCAGGCTTCATTCACAGGTGACAAAACCAAAGGAGAGAGATGAACCTGGGAGACCCCACACACTCGGTGCTGCTGAATGTCATCACAAGAGGAAGGGACCGAGGTGGACTGGACCTTATCAGGTGGTTGAGAGAACCTCACACGCCAGCAGAGAAGCCAAACCCATTGGGATCGATCTGGTTGATGAAAGCCCCCACTTTGTCAGGACAAGTGGCCTGACACACATTCTTCCTGAAAATCCTGAACTGAACTTATACCCCCAAAGAAAAACGACAAGATGGACACGCTGACTTAGGCCTCCTCAGTGCACACACGTCCCTAGAAAGTTTAAAACATACTGATAACAGAGACTCTTACACACATGAAGAGAACTCCGCGGTCCTATAATTACATCACCGCTGAGCAACAAAGGACCCCTCACGAGGGCCTACCAACTCTTTCAGAGCACCAAAACGCTGAGGGAAAGGAAAATTGATGTTGTTGTTGCTTTTTATTTGGTCATTTCAGGAGAACAAAGTACAATAGTTTTATTACCAGAACTAGTAGTTAAAATAGTCACAATGCTTTGCACTCAGACCTAAAAACCTGTTCTATATTTATTATTTTAGATTGGTTTAAAGTGATGATTCAGTTATCTTTGCAGTTCATAAAAAAATTACTGCTCGCTCATAAAGAGCCCACATAATTCTAGTTTTGCTTGGTTTTTGTGTGATTTTTGTTTTTCTGCCTTTGATTTACTTGTTCCGGGGCCCACAAATTGAAGATACTGAGTGAACCTGAAGTTCAGGGTCATCGCCAGAGAGGGCCTGGGGTGAAGACGTGCTTTTCCTCCTACGCTCTTACCATCAGCCCTGGGGGGGGGGGGTTCCGCGTCATTCACACAGAATCTTCAGTTAAACGTGATGCCCACATAAATTTATAGTTTGCATATGGTAAAACTTAGTTTTAAATAATAAACAGTAGGGAATGTTGGATAAAATGTAAATGTTATCATTTAAAACCGTTTTTAGACCCCTCCTCATTTAATTAAACTCCAGTCGTGTGAACTAAAGAACAGCCAGAGTCTTGTTCTCAGCTTCATGTGCATGTGCAGTGAGACCAAGACCTTGGGTTTTTAAACAACCATGATGTTATTCAGATCTGACCTCGCTACTCCGGCTATCCCGTTTTGTAATCAAGCTGTCTGTTTAGTAATCTTTTCTGGCTCCGCTGCGTCGGAGAAAATCTGTATCTGTTGATTTTGCCTGTTTCTCACTCCTCCTGTCTCACAATAAAACACGAGCTCTCCCGTCGAACGGCGGACTTCACCTTGACGTTTGGTCAGGTCACGAACTCCCCCCTCTGCAGAGGGCTCATCAAAATTCTTACACTCTGTCTTGTGTGTGAATTCTTTAAAGGTGATACGAGGGAAAAAATCCCTAACAATCACTCAGATAAAAATGAATGAATGAGCACAGAGAAGCCCAGGAAGCTGCTGTACAAATGTCCTGCACTGACCGTGCAGAGCTGTGGAGGATGAGATTCCTTTGATGGAGCGAGCCGTGAGGCCCTCTGAAGGCTGAGATCCAGAGGAAATATATACGCCTGTGAAACAGCCTCACACAGGCAGTGTAACAGGTGCTGAGTAGACACAAGAAGTCCTTCAGATTGATCTCTGAAGTGCACAAACAGATGCCGAGAGTGGCGTGATGTGACCTAGCAGGAAACTGAGCGTACAGGAAAGAGGAGGTGAGAGGAGGCTTCCTCCTCCACTAGTGCAAGTGGTAGTTGTGTACATTATGTACCTCAAAATCCTGCTATATAACAAAAACTCTGCGATACAGCATTAGATATATTTTAAGAAAAAAAACACAAATTAAAGCTGCAAGAAGCATTGAAGGCCCTCGCAGCAAAGCGCCGCTCCGGTCTTACAGCGACTGCAGGAGCTCCAGCGACTCTGCCCAGTCACCATCGTGACCGCTCTTGCGCCCGTCCTACACCCATTCGCCAGGGTACGCATTTGCCGAACCTTCGACAACACCTGCGATTGCGGGAGCTCCAGCAACGCCTCCCAGTCACTGTCGCAAATGCTCTTGTGCCATTCCCGCACATGTCCACCAGGGTGCGCATATGCCTAAACTTTACAATCGCCCTCCGCCCATAACAGTACAAAAGGGGGCGCACTCGAGTCATATGTTAAACCAAAATATCAATGTGTTTAGACGTGCTCACCGATTATGTACAAAAAATCTAGTTCCGATTGGATGATGTAAAACTGAACTATAACTGTTGAAATATTGTAGGGGGCGCACTGGAGTCAAAAGTTAAAAAACAATACCAATGTGTCCATAAGTGCTCACTAATGATGCACCAAAAATCTGGTGCAGATCGGATGAAATATCATTGAGATATAACAGTTTGAATAATCTAGGGGGCGCACTTGAGTCAAATAATAAACAATATCAAAGTGTCTAGAAATGCTCACAGTACCAAAAATCTGGTTCAGATCAGATGTTGTATCACTGAGATATAACTTTAGGAAGAATGTAGGCGGCGCTGTGGAGGCTATTGTCTACTTATCATGGATACCTGTTCAAGGTGTGGATAATGATCGATCATAGTGATTTTGGTACACCTCAGCTCAAATCTGTGCAATTTAGAGCTAAACTTATTGCAACAGCATCACTTCTTAATTTGCCACGCCCACATCCTCCAGCTATAACTGTTTGTAATTTAAATCAAGTCAGACCCTCTTATCTGTATTCTAAGGCCCTATTTACACGGACACGATGGGGGGGAAACGTAGTTTTTTTCGTATGTTAATTAGAGGAAAAGATTTGCGTTGACACGGTCGGATTTTGGGTTTACATGCATCCGGAGGATTCCCCCCTGCCCTCCCGAATCCGCTGTAGTTACCATGCCAGGTCATTAGATGGCGCTGTGAATTTTGTACCTTCACCTAATACAGGTGAGGTGGGGCAGAGGGGCTGTGGCTTTCCTGAAATCCACAATCATCTCCACTGTCTTCCGGGCATTGAGTTCCAGGTTGTTGCTGCTGCACCAGGTCACCAGCCGGGCCACCTTCCTCCTGTATGCAGACTCAGCACCGTCCGAGATGAGCCCGATGAGGGTGGTGTCATCTGTAAACTTAATACGTTTCACAGAGTCATGGCTGGAGGTGCAGCAGTTGGTGTACAGGGAGAAAAGCAGGGGGGAAAGAACACAGCCCTGTGGAGATCCTGTGCTTACAGTCTGAGTGTCCGAGACAGCTCTCCTCAGCCGCACGCACTTACTCCGGTCTGTCAGGAAGTCTGTTATCCACCTGCAGGTGGAGTCAGGTACATGGAGCAGGGAGAGCTTGTCTTGGAGCAGAGCAGGGAGGATGGTGTTAAACGCAGAGCTGAAGTCCACAAACAGGATCCTGGCGTAGGTTCCTGAGGAGTCCAGGTGCTGCAGGATGAAGAGCCAGGTTTATTGCGTCATCTACAGACCTGTTGGCCCTGTAGGCAAACTGCAGGAGGTCCAGGAGGGGGTTGGTGATGGACTTGAGGTGAGACGAAACCAAACGTTCAAAGGTTTTCATGACTACAGACGTGAAAGCTACAGGTCTGTAGTCATTTAGTCCTGTGACACGTGGCTTCTTGGGGACAAGGACGATGATGGAGGACTTGAAACAGGCTGGGACGTGGCAAGACTCCAGAGAAGAGTTGAAGATCCCTGTGAAGACCGAAGCCAACTCTCCAGCACAATGTCTCAGCGTGGAGGGTGACACAAGATCTGGGCCTGCAGCCTTGTGTGTTCAGCCTTTTAAAAACCCTCCTTACTTCATCCTCTTGTACAAAGATAGCAGGGGGTTGTCGAGAGCAGTCCCAAGTGGTTAAACCAGTTGAGCTGGGGTTGGTGTGGAGGATGGAGGAATGAGTCCATGACTTCAAAGCGTGAATAGAAGTCATTCAGATCGTTTGCCAGTTTGAGATTGTCTGTAGAATGAGGTGCTCTGGGCTTATAATTAGTTATCTCTTTCAGCCCCCTCCAGACAGAGGCAGAGTCGTTTGCAGAGAACTGTTTTTCCAGCCGTGTGTTGTACCTGGATTTAGCCTTCGACACCTCCCTGCTAAATCCATACTTCGCACGTCGGTAGTTGTCTCTGTCCCCCTCTCTGAAAGCAGCCTCCTTATGCTGACAAAGCTGTCTTAGTTTGGATGTGAACCAAGGTTTATCATTATTGAAAATGACTCTGGAGTGTGATGGGATGATGCTGTCCTCACAGAAATGTATATATGACATCACAGTGTTTGTGTATTCGTCTAGACTGTCTGTAAAAGCCATGAACAGGTCCCAGTATGTGGTGTCCAAACACGTGCGTAGCTCCTCCACAGCTTCACTGGTCCACTTTTTGGATGTCCTCACCACAGGTTTTGAGAGCTTCAGTCTCTGTCTGTATGCAGGTATGAGGTGAATCATCTCATGATCTGAGAGACCCAGGGCAGCACGAGGCACAGCACGATAAGCACCGCTCACTGTGGTGTAACAGTGATCCAGCGGGTTTCCTTCTCTGGTCGGGCATTTAATAAACTGTTTATATTTAGGTAGTTCATGTCTGAGGTTTGCTTTGTTAAAATCTCCAAGGATAATAACAAGGGAGTCCGGAAAAGTCCGCTCTACACTCGTGATCTGGTCCACGAGTGCACGCTCAGCCTTGTGCACGTCCGCGGACGGTGGGATGTAAACTGCGGCCAGAATAAATGAAGTTAACTCACATGGAGAGTAGAACGGTTTGCAGTTTATGAAGAGATATTCCAGAGAAAGAGGGCAGTGCTGGGAGATCACTGTCACGTCAGAGCACCAGGCGTTGTTGATAAAAAAAAAGAGACTCCTCCGCCTTTTTTCTTTCCTCGGGAAAGTTCCCGCTGTCTGTCAGCGCGGAAGAGCTGGAAACCCTTGAGATGGAGCGTGGAGTCCGGGGTCTGCTCGTTTAGCCATGTCTCCGTGAAGCACAGCACACAGAAGGAAGAAAAATCGTTGTTCCTTCTCATCAGCAGCGCTATCTCGTCTATTTTGTTTTAGAGGGAACGGACGTTGGAGAGGAATATCCCAGGTAAAGGCGTGCATGTACCGCGCCTCCGGAGATGCACGAGCGGTCCGGCTCTTCTGCCCCTACTGCGAAGTCTCACTCTTTTGGACAAAAAGTGCACAAGTTCTGCAGCAGGCATTAAAAAAACTGGACTAATGAGACAGGATCATCCTGATTAGGTCAAGGGTATCAAAGAGGGAGCATTCCAAGTAAAAAAAGAGACTTCCTGTTCTGAGGGGGCGGGGCTTTGATGACGTCAAAATATGACCAGAGTAGATCGTCAGGCATCCAACAGGGATGAGTAATGCCAAGTTTTGGTGCTTTTCGGTCTTTCAATGTGAAAGTTATACCGTTTTTAAATTTATGGCATGAAGCGCAAATTTGAGGCCTGGCCACGCCCCTTTAACAAAACAAAACCGAAAGCTTTTGATAACTTTTACTCTCCAATGTCTTAAGGGCATGTTAACCAAGTTTGAAGGTAATCCTTCAAATTCCCTAGGAGGAGTTCGTTAAAATTTGCAAGTAGAAACGCCCAAAATTGACCCTTTGACCCAAAATGGCTGACTTCCTGTTGATTTTGGACCAGGGCTCCCAGAGACTTTTTCATAGGTCTTGTGAAGATACAAATGTTCGCCGAGTTTCAGAATTATCGGTCAAAAAATGGCTTGGGGCTGAGGTTTTAAAATATTCCAGGGGTTGGGTTATTGGGCAATTATCATGGCTTCCTGTTCAATTAAATTCAAATCAATTAAAAAAAACTTTATTAATCCCAGAGGGAAATTATTTGTTGTTGTAACTCGTTATCCTCATTTCATTAAGAGATGTTATAGATACTGAGCCTGTAGGCAGGAAGGATCTCTTGTTAAGGTCCATTCCACAGTGGATCCCAAGAAACTGGCTGCAGATGCCGTCCGATCCGTCCATCCAGACTCGGCTGGCCTCTCGGTTCCCTCGGGCTGTGGGACCACCCAAATGCTGGGCAGAACTCCACCCAGAGCAAGGGCCACTCCTCCCAGCAGTCTGCTGAGCTCCTTGTCACTGTGGACAGCCAACTGTAGGTGCAGAGGGATGATCCTGTCCTTCCGCTGTCATGAGCCGTGTTTCCTGCTAGTTTCAGGATCTCAGTGATCAGGCACTCGAGCACCGCTGGCAGGCAGATGAGAATGTGTCCACAGAACATCCTTTTCAACTCACTTGGGGCTGTAAATGAGATATTGAGCTTTTGAGATGTTAATCAGCTGCTGTTGGTTGTAGAAAACTGCCTTGTTGCCATGGTTACGCATCATAACAAATGTCCAAAACTAAAAAAGTTTCAGTAAAAATCCTTCCAGCCGTACAGCATCTGATACCAGAGGAAACAATCATCCAAAAAAATTGTGATTTACATCCAGAAAAAGAAGAATTAAAGTTACCAAAAGCAAAATCTCAAAGTGAATGTAACAGAGCTGCTCTAACATGCAGGCACCTTGATCGGCGCAATTCTAGGGGTGGATAATGATCAATCATACCGATTTTGGTGCAACTCTGTTCAAATCTGTGGAGCTTAGAGAAAAACGTATGGCGACGCCGTTACATCTTACTTCGCCACGTCACAATGCCCACACGCTCCACCCAAAACTGTCAGTGTTAGAAAGCAAGTTACACCAACATGTCTTCGGTCACTGGACACACTATCATGCTGATCAGGTGACAGGGGTCAGATAGGGACAGTTCAAGGTAAGACTTGACAATTCCTGTTGTCAGGGGGCGTGGCTTAAGTCATGTCATGATTTGACCATTCAGTCTTGCAGGTGACTGGATGTGAATCAGTCACTGAAGGTTTTTATGTCTCAGACAGTTTTCGTGTAGGAGCTATTAGCGTTTCGTTTTTCACGGCGAGATGCCAAACTTTGAGATCTGGCCTTGCCCCTTCAGCATGCACGAAAATGCAGCATTTTGAAAACTTTTCGTCCCCCATGCCTTTTGACCAAAACGGCCAAATTTGAAACCGATTGAGCGAAATTCCTAGGAGGAGTTTATTCAAATGCGGAGACTGTAAATCCCCAAAATTGTGTGAAAATTGGGCCGGCATTCCAAAATGGCTGCATTCCTGTTTTTTTTTTTTAATACTTTATTTTTATCAATTTTTAAAGTTTTTAATACACACACATACCCGGAACCGCCATCGATCTCGGACTGGAGGGAAATAGTCGAAGAAATCCACACAATGGAGAGACTGACTTTCTCGTTAAGACTTGCTACTCACAAATACAACAAATATTGGAAGAAACTGAAACCTTTGTAACGATTGATAACAATAGTTAATAGATGTAATTACTGCTTTTTGCTGAGTATTACATGACTGCATCTGTCAAATTGAATGCTCTGTGTTTTATGTTAAAGGGGGATCTGACTGTTCCGGGCATGTGTGTGTATTAAAAACTTTAAAAATTGATAAAAATAAAGTATTAAAAAAAAAAAACAGGAATGCAGCCATTTTGGAATGCCGGCCCAATTTTCACACAATTTTGGGGATTTACAGTCTCCGCATTTGAATAAACTCCTCCTAGGAATTTCGCTCAATCGGTTTCAAATTTGGCCGTTTTGGTCAAAAGGCATGGGGGACGAAAAGTTTTCAAAATGCTGCATTTTCGTGCATGCTGAAGGGGCAAGGCCAGATCTCAAAGTTTGGCATCTCGCCGTGAAAAACGAAACGCTAATAGCTCCTACACGAAAACTGTCTGAGACATAAAAACCTTCAGTGACTGATTCACATCCAGTCACCTGCAAGACTGAATGGTCAAATCATGACATGACTTAAGCCACGCCCCCTGACAACAGTAAGTATAAAGTTTTACGTTGAACGAACCCTATCTGACCCCTGTTACCTGGTCAGCATGATAGTGTGTCCAGTGACCGAAGACATGTTGGTGTAACTTGCTTTCCAACACTGACAGTTTTGGGTGGAGTATGTGAGCAGCACGTCGTGGTGAAGTAAGACGTAATGCAGTCGCCATATGTTTGGCTCTAAATTCCACAGTTTTGAACTGAGGGGCACCAAAATCAGTATGAGAGATTATTATCCACCCCTTGAACAGGAAGCCATGATAAGTAGCCATTAGCCTCCACAGTGCCTCCTAGAATATTTTAAAACCTCAGCCCCAAGCCATTTTTGGACCAATAATTCTGAAACTCGGTGAACATCTGTGTCTTCTCAGGACCTATGAAAAAGTCTCTTGGAGTCCCGGTTCAAAACCAACAGGAAGTCGGACATTTTGGGTCAAAGGGTCATTTTTGGGTGTTTCTACTTGCGAATTTTAACAAACTCCTCCTAGGAATCTTGAAGGATTGCCTTCAAACTTGGTTAATATGCCCTTAAGACATTGGAGAGTAAAAGTTATCTAAAGCTTGTGGGGAGTGGCCAGGCCTCAAAGTTTCGCTTCACTCCATAAATTTCCAAACAATATAACTTTCACATTGAAAGACAGAAATGCATGAAACGTGACAAGACTCATCCCTGTTGGATGCCCAACAATCCATTGTGGTCATATTTTGACGTCATCAAAGCCCAGCCCCTTGGAACAGGAAGTCACTTTTTAACTTGGAATGTTCCCTCTTTGACACCATTGACCTAATCAGGATGATCCTGTGTTAGAAAACAGATAATATGGTCCGACTTGATTTAAAGCACAAACCGTTTTTGCTTTAGGATGTGAGCGTGGCGGCGTGATAAATTAAGATGCAACGCCGTTGCTATACGTTTGGCTCTAAATTGCACAGATTTCAGCAGAGGTGCTCCAAAATCACTATGATCAATCATTATCCACCCCTTGAACAGGTATCCATGATAAGTGGCCAATAGTCTCCACAGCACCACCTACATTATTCTTAAAGTTATAGCTCAGTGATACAACATCCATTCTGCACCAGATGTTTAGTGTGCGTCATCTGTGAGGACTTTTAGACACATTGATATTGTGGTTTAACATATGACTCTAGTGCGCCCCCTAGATTATTCCAACAGTTTTATCTCAATGATACATCATCCTATCCACAACAGATTTTTGGTGCGTCATCTGTGAGCATTTCTAGACACATTGGTATTGTTGTTTAACATTTGACTCAAGTATGCCGCCTACATTATTCAAACGGTTATATCTCAATGATAAATTATCCGATCTTTACCAGATGTTTTGTGCGTGATCAGTGAGCACTTCTATATACATATGTGTTGTTATTTAACGTTTGACTCAAGTGCGCCCCTAGATTATTCCAAAAGTTATATCTCAGTGATACATCATCCAATCTGATCCTGAGTTTTTGTGCTTCATCAGTGAACACATGTAGACACACTGGTATTGTTGATTGATGACATCACTTAAGCCCCACCTACTCAGAGAAAAATCTGATGATTATTGGATGACACTTCCAGCTTCACACTGTGTAAGAAATTAGACTGAAACTTTGTTCGCTAACTGTTGATTACCACACATGACATGTTGAAAAGCATAAAGGAAGTGCTTGTCAAACATTTGCAAGAAAACAGGAAGTCACCATAACTATTGTCTGGAAGATCGGATTCCGCCTATACTTGTAAGACCTGCAGCTGGACAAGTAACGACATGGACGGAAGGTGATATCAAAGATTTGGGAAATGCGCCCCGTGGTGAACACGTGTGGGATTGACACGAGAACGTTCGCGATGGCGAATGGGTGGACTAGCTGGAGCTCCCGCGGTCGCAGTAAGGCCGGAGCGACATTTTGCTGCGAGGGCCTTCAATGCTGCTTGCAGCTTTAATTGGATTTGAATCTGGATCAGTTAGATTTATAATTCAGACTTGTCTTTTTGTTTTGCACTGTTCCCCCGAGATGACTTTAACTGAACTGATGCCATGACCTAAAGGAACTGAACTTTCTGAAGCAGCAGTATAAGAAATAAATTCTTGTGTGGGGCTTTCAGGTCACGAGTTTAACTTTCATGACAGTCTTAAACAACCAGCTGAACTGAGATTTGGTTTTCTGGATCTGAGCTGTTGCTCCCAACAGCACCTCTCTTTCTGTTGTTATGTTTCTACAGTAGCTGCAAATGGTACATCTCGCACACTTGGTGAGGAAGTGGGTATTCATTCAGATGCAATCTAAAACAATGACACAGGTCAATTATTTCCCTCCAGACTTGAAGATGCTACAGAACAAACAGAACACAGCAGACAAGTCACCTTTCTCATGAGGATCTGTGCTCTTTGGATGAACACTGAGGGGCTAGAAACATCAAACCTCTGCTGCAGACCCTCCAGGCTCAGCTGCTCAACCTTTTCATAACAGCTCTGCATCTTCACCGGATGGAAAGCCAGCATGGAGATCTTCTCCATGTGCTGAGAAAAAAGTTCACACAGATTGAAATGTAAGGAGTGTACTATACAACTCCTTTCTATCCAACCAGGATAGTGAAAGCTCTTTACAAACACAATCTGTACCTTTATTTACCTCCACAATCAATCACACAGCACTCTACTAAACACACATTCATACAGCACTCTACTACATACACATTCATACAGCACTACCACACACACATTCATACAGCACTCTACTACGCACACATTCATACAGCACTCTACGTCACACACATTCATACAGCACTCTACGTCACACACATTCATACAGCACTACTACACACACATTCATACAGCACTCTACTACACACACACATTCATACAGCACTCTACTAGACACACATTCATACAGCACTCTACTAGACACACATTCATACAGCATTCTACTTCACATACATCCATACAGCACTCTACTACACACACATTCATACAACACTCTACTACACACACATTCATACAGCACTCTACCAGACACACATTCATACAGCACTCTACTACAAAATGAACAGACTCAAAAGCCCTTACTCTTTCCTCCTCACCTGTGCCAAGGTCTCCTTAGTCCCATTATTGAGGGAGTTCTTGCTCATTTCCACCAACTCCTTGAAGAAGACTTCTCGGACCTCAGAAAATCCTCGGCTGGTGGGCTCCATCAGAGCATCCAAAATAGAGCTGATGTACGGCTGGATGCTCACCTTCAGCAACTTCTCAGTCTTGGGGAGAACCACAGCTGCAAGGGAACATCAGATTAGGATAAGACAGAGTTTGTATCAAATAGGGTTGAGTGAGAGGCTGAAAGTTTTCATCTGTGCTGTAGGTGTGCCGGCCCATTGAAGAAGCTTCATCACGATAATAATGGACACGATTAACCATGATGACAGACTGTAAGAAATGCATAGGACAGACTGTCAGAGACGAACAACACCTGACAGACTGTTATATACAGACCGGAACAACATCTGACAGACTGTTATAGATGGACCGGACCGACACTTAACAGACTGTTAATAATGGACCAAAACAACACCTAACAGACTGGTAATAGTCGAACCGAAACAACACCTGACAGATTGTTGAGACGGACCAGAACACCACCTGACAGACTGTTGTATAAAGACTGGAACAACACCTAAAAGACTGGTAAGAGATGGACCGAAACAACACCTGACAGACTGTTAGGGACGGACCAGACCAACACCAGACACACAGAGATGGACCAGACCAACACCTAACAGACTGTTAGAGAAGGACCAGAACAACACCTAACACACTGTTAGAGCCAAACCGGAACAACACCTGAGAGACTGTTAAAAAATGTGGGTTGTGCTCTGTCAAGGTGGAATTCTGCATGTCTGAGATTGGATTTAAATTGTTCAGACATTTACAGATCAAAACTCATGAGGGGGAAAGTTAAAGTAGCTAAAGTGATTTTTTTTTTTCCTTCATTTGTTACATTAGTCATGTTGAGACACAATAGTCCCATTTGCAAAATGTTATTCTTACAAATAAGTAAACATACAAAGATAACCCTATATGTTATTGTAATGGTCAGCGGTCACCGCTGACCCCCTACCCCATTGGCCCCGGTCTCTCACTCACTCCCTCCTGGTATTGTTTCAGCCCCTCGTGCCATAGTTTCTCTTCCTTGCTTTGCAATGCCTATCTCCCATCCCCAGCTCAAGCCTACTCCTTCCAAGCCATGCCACACTTCCCTTGTTTATCACTGCAATCAACCCTGATTCCACTCACCTGCTTCAGCTCATCTAGTTCACCTGCTCTGCACCCTTTATAAGCTCCATTCTCCCTCTCCACCAGTGCCAAATTATTATACCTTCCATGGTCCCTGATATCCAGCCATCTTGTTCTTGTTCATGCTTGATGTTCATGCCCTGTATTTGGATTTTCAACCTCAAGCCTTGTCTTGTGGATTTACCCTTTTGCCTGCTCCACGTCTGGTTCTGCTCTGTCCTTCTGATAACGGTAATTACCTCCTCCTCTGCCTCTATGACCACGATTCACGGAACACCCTTTTTGGATTATTTGTTGGACCTCTGACTCCCTGCGTTTGACCCTTTGGACCATGACCCTGCATTGCCCCATTTTCCCTCTCTGTCTATTAAGATTGGACTCCTGCCTTGGACCCTGACTCCAGCTACCAGCAGCCTAATTAATAAAAATTGTTCTTGTTTTTGCACTCCTGTGTCTGGCTTATTAAGAATCCAAAAACCAGTTTGTGACATTTATAGCCAGTGATAGATATGTTTGCCCTGTTGCCTGGGTATGAAATACTTATTTTAAAACAACATATTTTTAAACAAGAATATTGTATTGTGGCTAAAAATATAGCAGTAACGCTAACTTAAAGGTGCAACAATTCAGTTTACAAACAAAGTATCTTCATTTATGCTGTTATGCTGCTTCATTTATGCTGGCCTTTTTATATTTCATTTTATTTTTCAAAATGAGAAGCATCCATCCGGGCAGCACAGTGGCGCAACTGGTAGAGCTGCTGCCTCTCAGCGAGCAGGTCCTTGGTTCAAACCCCGGTCCAGGAGCCTTTCTGGGTGGAGTTTGCATGTTCTCTCCGTGCATGCGGGGGTTTTCTCTGGGTACTCCGGTTTCCTCCCACAGATAAAAAAAAAAAACATGCATGTTAGGCTGATTGGTAACTTTAAATTGTCCCTAGGTGTGAGTGAGAAAGTGGATGGTTGTTTGTCTCGTTTGTCTCTATGTGGCCCTGTGATGGACTTGCGACCTGTCCAGGGTGTAACCCGCCCCTCGCACAGTGATTGCCGGAAATGGGCACCGGTGACTCCCGTGACCCAAAATGGAAGAAGTGGGTAAAAGATAATGGATGGATGGATGGAGAAGCGTCCATCCGAACAGACATGGACCAGATCTGTCCTGGTTTCAGTCCTACCTCACAGACTGGCAACAGTTTACTCATATCAACTGCTTCTCCTCCTCCATAACCCTGCTATCCCAGGGTGTTCCCCAGGGTTCAATGCTTGTTCTTCTCCTTTTCATCCTCTACATTATCCTCCTTGGCAATATCATCCATCATCATGGTCTCCATTTCCACTGCTACGCTGATGACATACAGATTTACATTTTTACTACATCCATAAACCCCAATATCCACTCCACCCTCACCCACTGCTTAACTGACATCAAAATCTGGATGAAGCACAATTTTCTCAAATTAAACACTGACAAAACTGACATACTCCTCATGGGTCCAAAAAGTATTCCTACCCTCATCTATGGTCACGAGCTTTGGGTTGTGACCGAAAGAATGAGATCTCGGATACAAGCGGCCGAAATGAGTTTTCTCCGCAGGGTGTCTGGGCTCTCCCTTAGAGACAGGGTGAGAAGCTCGATCATCCGGGAGGGACTCAGAGTAGAGCCACTGCTTCTCCACGTCAAGAGGAGCCAGTTGAGGTGGCTTGGGCATCTGTTTAGGATGCCTTCTGGACGTCTCCCTGGTGAGGTGTTCCGGACACGTCCCACCAGAAGGAGGCCCAGAGGAAGACCCAGGACACGCTGGAGGGACTATGTTTCTCGGCTGGCCTGGGAACGCCTCGGGATTCCCCCGGAAGAGCTGGCCAAAGTGGCTGGGGAGAGGCAAGTCTGGGCCTCCCTACTTAGGCTGCTACCCCTGCGACCCAACCCCGGATAAGCGGAAGAAAATGGATGGATGGATGGATGGATGGATGAGTGTTGAACACAAGTAAAAAAGTCTAGTGGTGATATTTTTTATTTCTCTATAAAGACAAATAGCGCAGATCTGACACTCTGTATTAAAGTTAAAATTACTTTAAACCCACAGCTGAATTTACACAAACTTGGTGAGAAACATGTTTTAAATGTGTGGAATTAAAGGAAATCTAGGTGAAATGTTGCTTTTATGTACACTATTGAACACCTTTCTTTAACGCGCATGCACATGCACGCGCGCACACACACCTATACACATCATTGTGTCCCCCCCACATTACGGATGCTTCTGACGCCCTTGATTTATAGCAAATATGAAACATGGATGAATAACTAATAGCATTTCAGAAAGTGAATGATTCAATTCAAAAATACTTTATTAATCCCAAAGGGAAATTATTTGTTGTTGTAACTCGTTATCCTGGTTTCATTAAGAGATGTTATAGATCCTGATGGCTGTAAACAGGAAGGATCTCTTGTAAAGGTCCATCCCACAGTGGATCCTAAGAAACTGGCTGCAGATGCCGTCCGATTCGTCCACCCAGACTCGGCTGGCCTCTCGGTTCCCCCAGGCTGTAGGACAGCCCGAATGCTGGGCAGAACTCCTCCCAGAGCGATGGCCACTCCTCCCAGCAGTCTGCTGAGCTCCTCATTGCTGCGGACAGCCAACTGTAGGTGCCGAGGGATGAGTCCGTCCTTCCGCTGTCATGAGCCGTATTTCCTGCTAGTTCCAGGGTCTCAGTGGTCAGGCACTCGAACACAGCTAGCAGGTAGATGAGAATGCATCCACAGAACATCCTTTTCATCTCATTTGAGATTTGGGGCTGTAGTTGAGATATTATTTGAGCTTTTGAGATGTTAATCAGCTGCTGTTGGTTGTAGAAAATGGTCTTGTTGCCATGGTTATGCATCATAACAAATGTCTTAAACTAAAAAAGTTTCAGTACAAATCCTTCCAGCTGCACAGCATCCGATACCAGAGGAAACAATCATTAAAAAAAATGTGATTTACATCCAGAAAAAGAGGAATTAAAGTTTCCAAAAGCAAAATCTCAGAATGAAAGTAACAGAGCTGCTCCAACATGCAGCCACCTTGATCGGCGCAATTCATATTCATATACATTCAATAGCGATGTAAATCATAAATACTTTGAGAAGAGGTATATTCAATTTGGACTAAGGTTTTAGTTCCAACGTTAAAATTTAGGTAAGCTTTATCTCAGATTCATGAACTAATTATGTCTAAAGAACTCGAGTTGGCACAGAGATGTTTATCATCAGAAGGAAGATGTTTGTCCGACCAGGTGGGCGTCCATCTCTCATTACCACAGTGGATATGATGACCTGAGGGAATGTTTTTTCCTTTACGGACCACGTCTCTTCCAGCTCTGTGGGTATCACTCTCAGGGTGTCTGAGCTTTTCGTGGATTCTTCCATTTCTCATCCGACTGGCTCAGAGCCAACTCTCTGCAGCTCTCGTGCAACCATCCAGCCAGCTTCAGACAACTTCTTCCATCAAGACTGCTTCTCCTTCTCTCCCAAGAGACTGCTTCTCTCTCCAGAGAGTTCTTCTCTGCAACTCACCTAAACTTCTTTTCAGCAACTTACACACAAAATGTGTTCCAAGATGGACACGCTCAGCCGAGTTGCAGCTTCACAGGCTCCCGGTGAACTCTTATCTTTTTTTGTTCCTGTTGTTTCTGTTTTAACTTTTTGTTGCGCCTACTCTGCACATCCACAGTACGGGCATGACTGCGACACAATTGTGGCGTTTTCTGTGTCGCTGCCTTGACATAGTGGTTCAGTTATTCCAGCCTTGGGTTCAGGCCTGTCATGGTGGCTGTCTCCATGATCCTCCATCCGCCTGCACGGACCAAACTCTATGGACCCGTTTGGTTCTGCGGGGAAACCTGGATGTTATCCGTCTGATGGACCCGGTTCTGGAGGGCAGTCTAGGAGGCAGCTGCTGCGGTCTTTATTATCAAGATGCTGCTGAAGGGACCTGCTAACAAAACCTACTAACGCTGCTAACATCACCATGACGCTAACCGAACCACACCACTAACAGTACCATGGTGCCAACGGTACTGTGTTGCTAAGAGAAACCTCACTGTCATCAGAACCACTCTGCCAGTAGGACCATGCTGCTATAGATTTATTGATTTTTCACTTTTGGTGCATTGTTTCTGTATTTTTGTTGCATGCTTTGATTAAATCCTAGTTTATATTAGTTTAGTTTATGTTAGTGCTTGCATTAACCGTGTAAATTATAGCCAAACAGAACCTATGAGAATCGTGCTGCTGTTGTTCAGAGTAATGTTTTGCACAGTTAGTGACTGGCATATATCTTAGATCTTTTAACGTACCGTTTGGTGTTCATTTAGTGTATATCCCTTGTTTATATCTCAGATCCTTATTTACCGTTTTTTTTTACAATTTATATTTTGCTATTGTTTGATGTAATTGGGACCCTGTGTACACAATTTTGCTCCACTACATGTACCACATGTGATGTGAATGACAACTACTACTACTTTTTCATTCATTCATTCAACTTTAATTTAAACAGATAAGTCACGCTGAGCCTCAAAGTCTCATTTACAAGTGAGACCTGTTTGGACGGACAATAAAAGTGATAAAATGGACACATGTAGGAATTGGAAGCGAAAAAAATTCCTACCAGACTTTTTTCCAGCCTGAGAAGAAAAAACTATGACATTAATAAACACCTTGCACAAACAAGCACATAGAGACATAGACATATAGACATTCTGCAGGGGGGGGGGGGGGGGGGGGGAGGGCGGCGAGTATGATGATAGATGCTCTCGAGGGCATTGTATGAGTTCTGGGATGGGATTTACCTGTATAAATAAAGGTTGATTGATTGATTGATTGATTCTGACAAGCATGTAATAATGGTAAATGGTAAATGGACTGTACTTATATAGCGCCTTTCTATCTTATTTCAAGATACTCAAAGAGCTTTACAGTACAATCTGTGTCCTCAATTACCCATTCATACAGCACTCTACTAGATCTTTACAAAACTAATTGAACAAATCATTCTAAAAAGACTAATACGAGCTTTTTCACATTCATACAATGATGGGACACACATCAGAGGCAATGAAGGGTTCAGTGTCTTGCCCAGGGACACTTCAGCACGTGACTGCTGGTGGATTTGAACACCCAACTCTCACATTGGAGGACGACAGCTCTAACCACTAAGCCACAGCCGCAACTACTACTACTACTATGTACTACTACTACTACTACTACTATGTACTACTACTACTACTATGTACTACTACTGCTACTATGTACTACTACTACTAATATTGTTATGTACTACTACTACTACTACTACTACTACTACTACTACTACTACTACTACTTACTATTAGTATTACTATTTACTATTAGTACTACTACTTACTACTACTACAACTTACTATTACCCGTTAATATTACTACTACTACTACTACTTACTATTTCTACTACTACACTACTACTACTTACTATTTCTACTACTACACCACTACTACTACTACTTACTAATACGACTTACTAATTCTACTACTTACTATTACCCCTTACTATTACTACTACTTACTATTACCCCTTACTATTACTACTACTACTACTAGCCATTACTACTACTACTTACTATTACAACTATTACTACTACTACTTACTACTACTACTACTTACTACTACTTACTACTACTACTACTTACTACTACTACTTACTACTACTACTACTTACTACTACTACTTACTACTACTACTACTACTACTTACTACTACTACTACTTACTACTACTACTACTACTAATACTTACTATTACTACTACTTACTAATATAACTTACTATTACTACTACTA
>NC_056505.1:43689577-43690068 GCF_014905685.2 Nematolebias whitei | reverse complement strand
TACTATAACTTACTATTACTACTACTACTTACTACTACTACTTACTATTACTACTACTACTTACTATTACTACTACTACTTACTACTATAATTTACCATTACTACTACTACTACTACTACTACTATTACTACTTACTATAACTACTACTACTATTACTACTTACTATAACTACTACTATTACTACTATAACTTACTACTACTACTATAACTTACTACTACTTACATTTACTGCTACTACTTACTACTATTTACTATTACTACTACTTACCATTACTACTACTATTACATACTACTACTAATACTACTACTATTACTACTACTATTACTACTACTAAAACTTACTATTACAACTAGTACTAGTTACTATTACTACTACTAAAACTTACTATTACAACTAGTACTAGTTACTATTACTACTAAAACTTACTATTAATACTACAACTTACTACTACTACTTTTTACTACTACTACTACTACTTTTTACTACTAC
>NC_056505.1:43639404-43689567 GCF_014905685.2 Nematolebias whitei | reverse complement strand
TACTACTACTACTTTTTACTACTACTACTACTACTTTTTACTACTACTACTACTACTACTACTATTTACTATTACTACTACTACTACTACTATTTACTATTACTACTACTATTACTACTTACTATTACTACTACTACTACTATTACTACTAACTATTACTACTACTGCTACTATTACTACTAACTATTACTACTACTGCTACTACTATTACTACTTACTATTACTACTTACTATTACTACTTACTATTACTACTTACTATTACTACTACTACTACTTACTATTACTACTACTTACTACTACTATTACTACTACTATGTACTACTACTACTAATTATGTACTACTACTAATACTACTACTTACTATTTGTATTATTTACTATTACTACTACTACTAATACTACTACTTACTATTAGTACTACTATTTACTATTAGTACTACTACTTACTACTACTACTACTACTTACTACTACTACTACTATTACCTACTTACTACTACTACTACTATTACTACTACTACGTAATACTACTACTACTACTACTATTACTTACTACTACTATTACTGTTTGTGTACAAAATTTAACTCCATCTCATGAACTACATGAGATGTAATGACAATGATTTTCTTGAACTTGGACTACTGCATCCCTACTTCACGCTTTTTCACCTATTCCGCGCAAGCGAGGGGGGCGTGGTTCCAAACCCCCGCCATAAATGAGGAACTACCATATATTCAAAACTCTGCTGCCCACCTTCTCACCCCCACCTGTTCCAGTTAACATATCACTCCTGTCCTGTAGAACCTCCAATGGCTCCCTGTCACTCAGCGCATCCATTCCAAGATCCTCCTCATCACATTCAAAGCCCTCTATAATCTGACCCCTCCATAATCTGGCCCCTCCATAATCTGACCCCTCCATAATCTGTCCCCTCCATACCTGATCTACCAACTCCATCACCACACGTTCTCGTTCCCTCTGCTCCTCTGATACCAACCTTCTGTCTCTCTCCTGTAGGACCTAGCTCTGAACCTGGGGAGACAGATACTTCTCCATCGCTGCCCCCACCCTCTGGACCTCACTGCCCCAACAGCTTTGTGCCTGCTCCAATCTCTCCACTTTGAAAAAAGAACTCAAAACCCACCTGTTTAAACTTGCTTTTAATGTTTAAATTTGCCCTTTTTATGTGTTTTTAAGGGTTGTGATACATTGTTGAGTTTATGTTGAGTTTATATTTTTTTTAAACTCCTGTAAAGCGTCTTGAATATTTAGAAAAGCAAATAAAATGTATTATTATATTATTATTATTAAAATCTTGTGATACAGAACAGCTTGATGTTGGGAATGATCCATTAATTGTCTATGTTAAGACTGCTTACATAACATCTTTAGTCCAAACAGGTACTGGAAACAAGTTTCATTCTCATTCTCTGTATTGCACAGCTGAAAGTTTTTTAAATTCAGTTTTAAGGCAGCAACAGGAAAAAATTAGTATAATTCTGTGTGCGTGTAATTTAGGAAAGAAAAGGCAGTTTTGTTTCTAACCTTTGATCTTGTTGGAGACGTACTCCTTGGACGAGATGATCTGGTCCATGTCTGTTCGGATGGATGCTTCCAGAGAGGAGCGGGTCGTCTCACACTTATGCACCACGGCCTCATTCTGAGCCTGGCACTGCTCCTGCACCATGCTATACACCGCATCGCTGATCTGCACACACAAAACACGAGGAACGCTCAAGGGGCTTGGTCTGAGCTGGAAAAGCTCCTCTCACACACATGCCTCATCTGTAAACAACGTGATGGTGGTGAAGTGGCTGCTCACCAGCATCCAGGTCCTCTGCCTCTCGTGCAGTTTGCCTTTGAGGTGGGGGGAGATGAGCCCTCTCAGCTCAGGAAGGAGGCCCTCCATCACCAGGTTAGACAAAATCTAGAAGGAGAAAAAGATTCACGTCACCACAAACACACATCTGATCCAACACCGCCGTCTTTTTCTTCAGATTTATAGTTTAGTAGTTTGTACAGTAGTTTAAATTCACGGTTCTCGGCTACATCCATAAAAAGCACACAAACAGAAAGGGATGTTGCTCGACACCACTGTGTTAAACTGAAACCATCAGAAGACGTGGACCCACAGCTGTTTTACAAAGCTGCACAAAACAAACTTCTGGAGTCGTTTGAAGTTTAGGAGCTCTTAGTGTACACGTGTTGTGAAGGACTCTCAGCTACTACCACATCAAATTTCAGCTCACAACCTGTAAAGCAGACTGATTTTTAGCCATCTTTGTGTGGGCTAAGGTCAATTAAAAGGTAACAAGTTGTTACTTTTTAGGAGTTTCATTAAAATTTATGCAGTGGTTCATGAGATATTTTGCTAACAGACAAAAAGGATTGACACTAACTCTTAAAGTTAAAGGCAAAGATATAAAATGTGCAGCGCTTTAAATTGATCATGCAGACGATTTTCAGTTAATACCACGCACATTATTTCAGTTTAATGTAAAAGAGTAATTTCTTTCTACCAAGATCAGTTGGTTGTGGCAGCCATCTTGATATAGGTTGACTCCAAAAGGTACTGGCAATGTTTTACAAACCAACCTCACGTGATCAGTCGGAGTAATAAACGTGTTGGAGGGTGGCCGTTACCGTTACCTGTTTAGTTATTAACTATGCGCCAATCGCATCTTTACTCTTGAGCAGTACAGAAGCTAGCACTCTGACTAGCATTAAACCACCAGCATTCATCTCAGGGTTTACAAATAAACATAACAAGCTTTACTCGTTCCAACAAGACTAAACATCGTAATTTCCGGACTATAAGCTGCTACTTTTTTCACACACTTAGAACCCCACAGTTTATACAATGCTGCGGCTAATTTATAGATTATTTTTTTGACAGGCTAACAAGCTTCCTGTCGCTAAAACATTTAGCCTCATCACACCCAGGTGCTCACATAGCTTCTCAATACAGGTCTCTCTTGGGGGGGTGGGTCCTCATGACTCCATGAGACTACCAAAAAAACTTTAAAAAAATCTGACCAATGAAAATACCTAACAGGTCACAGTGGACCAATGAAACTGGGAGGAGAGCGAGGGGGGTTTGGGGTCCCTTGCATGTGCAGAGTAACCTTTGCTCAAGTCTGCCGGTGGATCCTGACAGCGGAGGAGGAGGAAGGTGAAGATAGCGATCAATGACTTCCTGGAAGGCTACTGTTTTTATTTTTTGTTTTAACAAGCCATGTTACCAGCCCTGCTCAGAAAAACCATTTACTGTATATACTTGTGTATGTTAGTGGTATGCATTTAATTAAACGTTTAAACAATATTTCAGTGTAAATATTTCATGTTAAAATGTGAACACCAGCGGCTTACAGAAAAGCACAGCCTATATATGTACAAAATTATTAGTTTTTTAATTTAGTGGGCGTGGCTTAGGTGCGCTTAATAGTCCGGAAATTACGGTAGTGTACATTTCACCATATTTCTATATCAGACAGTAAAACAGACATTTTAAAATAAAATTACTACCTTTTGTTTGTTTTAATGAAACAAAGAAATAATTTTGAACGATTCTAACGTGTTCAAACAGCTTTATAAATGCCACAAAGTATGTCAGCAGTTTTGAACACCAGAACCCAGTTTGTGTGTAGTAGCACCTGGGATGGAACGCCACACATCATCTCCCAGGTGCCGTAGTGCCCATGAGCTTGTCGGTAGAGTCGGACTGCATCAGTAAAGGCTGGTGTTTGGACTTTATGCTCCTCGCATAAACCTGCAAAAGAAAATTTAACAGCAGTTATTTTTATTTTCAATATAGACTAGGCTGTTTAAAAATAAAATGAAAATACATAGGGGCATTTTGTGACGATCAGCTCGGACCTGACTGCAGGCCTTACAGTGAGTTCATAGCAGAGAAAACGTTGGTTATGTACTGTAACCCCAGATTCTATGAATATAGGCGTAGCCCTTTAAGGCTGTCGTTGATGGGTTTTATCCCTTTATGCGAATCATCACACTGAAAAGTTTAGTTCACGCCCACCTGCTGTGTGGGCCCCACCCGGTCCGTATAGGTTACGTTAAGAGCGGGTAATCGGCTTCCAAATAGCTTTTTTCTTCAGCCATTTAGGAGCCAGTGAGGCCCGACGCTTAAAGGGCTACGCCTATATTCACAGAACCTGGGGTTACAGTACATAACCAACGTTCTATTTCATATAGGCTTCGCCCTTTAAGGCTGTCGCTGATGGGTTAAGGGCGAAGCGGATGTTGTCCTCGCCTCACTGGGTCCATTCGAGCACCGTATGAAGCGGAAGCTTGCCCAAAAACGTCTCGTCAATCAGCTCCCCATGTACGTAATTACGCATTGTGTAATTATGTGTACCGTGCACAGACGCATGCTGTGTAACTATGCGTTCTGAAATGCATGAACGCCCCGGAAAACTTTCAACGGGAAGGGAAGATGTTGAAAAAGGGGGACCATGAACCAACTGACTCATGGCTGAACAGCATGAGCAGATTAATAATAACAAGTGAACTGATTATAATCAAATGAACTGATTGGTAACAATAGTCATGAACTGATTAGTGACAATAGAACCAAATAACAGCCATAACTTGCGACTGATAACATCTCACACTGTAAAACATGCAGTCAGATGTGAGCTTAAACAGGGTTCCATGAAAACAATAATATTCATTCTGTTAGAGCATAAAGGACAGAATGTGTCATGGAGCGAACTGTCACATCACGTAAATAGAAACGAATAAATGAGCAGGGTGTTGACCACGCGGCCGCAGTGCAGATGTCCTGCATTGTCATACCATTATGCAAAGCAGTCGAATATGCAATACCCCTGGTCGAGTGTGCTTGACAGGACAGTAGTTGACAGGAGGCTTTAAATCTGATGCTCTGTAGGCCTCAGAAATGGCCTCACACAGCCAGTGTGACAAGCGCTGGATGGATAACAGGCGACCTGCAGATGCAGCTCTATAATGCACAAACAAATGTTGAGTTTGACACATTGCAGCTGTGCGTGCTATGTAACACGTCAACGCCCGCACCGGACAGAAAAGATGGAAAGATGCTTCTTCGGATTTGTGGGGGGGGAGGGAAAACCCCCTCCAACGATATCGCTCTTGATTTAAAAGAGCTCATGATGTTTTTAGGCATAAAAGCTGGGTTTGGTCTTAGATCAGCTGAGCTGCCGTCAGCCTGAATTCTGAGACATGACGGAGCGACAGAGAGGGCAGATAAATCACTCACTCTCTTAGCGGATGTCAAAGCCAGCAGCAGGGCTGTTTTAAGAGACAAGAATTTAATCGGAACCTGATTTAGTGGATCAAATGGAGATTTGATCAGGGCCCGCAGGACCAGCATTAAATCCCACTGTGGAACAAGCGGGTGTGAAACAGGCCTGCGTCTTTGTACACCTTTTAAAAAACGTTTCATCAGCAGATAATTAAAAGCTGTTCTGTCTCCAAACCCTTCATGACAGGAAGAGATGGCTGCAGCATACGTTTTAATTGTGCTGAACGCCAAATTTCTGGCCATCAGCTGCTGCAGAAAGGACAGCACGTCGCCTAGTGGACATGAGGTGGCCTCTACACCTTTATCTGTACACCAGCGCTGAAAAGCTGTCCACTTTGACATGTACAGCGCTGTGGTAGATGTAGCACGTGAATAATGGATTGTGCGCATTACATCTTGCGGGAGGCCCATCCTCTCCAAGCGGATCCGTTCAGCGGCCAGACCCACAGGTGCTGGCCTATTTCTGGGTAACTCCTGATCGCTCCTCCCGCCTAGAGGAGAGCGTCCTCCCTCCACGGCAGTTTCCACGGGTGCCCCGATAGAAGGCGTTGTAGGACTGGGAACCATGGTGCGTTCACATGCTCGGGGGCCACCAGGAGAGTTGTCAATCCCTCCTCCTGAACTGGGTTCAAGAACCTTAAAATCAGAGGGGGTGGGGGAAATGCGTAAAGAAGCATTTTGGGTCATGGGTTGTGAGCAAACGCGTCCACCCCCAGCGGTGGTTCGTCTCGCGGGCTCAGAGAAAACCATAGTTGACACTGAGCATTTTCTCGTGTCGCAAACTGGTCCACAGCTGCTTTGCCAAATTTCTGCCATGTCTGAGCCATCAGATCTGGATGGAGAGTCCAGTCCCCGTGACGTAGACCGCCCCTGGACATCACATCTGCCCCTTTGTTCAGAACACCGGGTATGTACACTGCTCTGATAGAGAGCAGATTCTGGTGTGCCCAATACAGTAGTTTTTGCGCAATGTGTAACATCTGGGCTGAGCACCCCCCACCCCCCCCCTGCCGGTTTATGTAAGCAGCAGTAACCTTGTTGTCTGTGTGAATCAAAATGTGTTGATTCTACAGAACAGGAGCAAAGTGTTGAATCACGTTCAGAACCGTGCGACACTCCAAAACATTTATGTGGGCTGATGTGTGATGGGGCCACAATGTTCCTACAGCTTGAGATAGTCGAGATAGGCATCCCCCCCCCCCCCCCAACCTGACAGCGACGTGTCTGTTAAGACTGACACGTGTGACGTGGGTCTGCTGACGGGGGCTCCCTCCGACAGAACCAGGGTGTTTCCCCAGTGTCGTAGGTCTGCCCTCACGGAGGGAGGAACAGTGATCATCCGTCTCTTTTGTTTTACTGGATCCACACGCAGATGTGCAAACCACCTCTGGAGGCGTCTCATGTGTAATAAACCCAGCGGGACCACTGTGTGAGCTGATGACATCGTTCCTAACAGCTTCATGACGGAAACAGCTGTTACCAGTCTGCCAGGTCTCATGTTGCGGAACTGGTCTTTTAGAGTGTCGATTCTCGTTTGTGATAAACGAGTCCGCATAGTAGTCAAGTTTACCTCCACTCCCAGATAAACAATCGTCTGGGCCGGGAGAATCGAGCTTTTCTTCCAATTTATGGCGAAGCCCAGATTTAACAGGTGTGGTGTCAACATCTGAGCCTGCATTGCCGCTTCCTGTCTGGAGTGTGACAGCAGCAGCAGGTCGTCCAGGTAAAACAAAACTCTCATCCCTGCTCTGTGTAATAGTTGCAGGGCCGTCTCCACACATTTTGAGAACGTACGAGGCACAAGGGAATACTCGAACGGCAGCCTGTTGTACTGATACCTCATCCCTTGAAAGGCGAAGCGCAAAATTTTTCTGCGTTTTGGGATGATAGGTATGTGAAAATAAGCGTCTTTCAGGTCGATGGAAACAAACCAGTCGTTTCTCTGGATGTTGTCCAACAGCTGTCTGGTTGTCAACATGTGAAACGGTCTGTCCATGACCACCTTGTTGAAAACTGACAGATCCAAAATCGGTCTCGTTCCTCTGGTCCGTTTGGGAACCAAGAAGTAATGTAAGTAAAACCCCGTGTTTTCTTCTCCGTTGGGAACTGTGGAGATTACCTCTTTTACCAGAAGTTCTTGGACTTCTGCATTTAGGAATGAGATTTGGTCTGGTGACGACAGGACCGTCTCTAAAATTTGTCCGAACGGAAGTGGTCGGGTTGCAAATTGCAGCGTGTAACCCCTGCTTAAAAACTTGGTCATCCATCTGTCTGGCGAGCATGTTTTTAGCCACTCCGCGCAACGTTCATGGAGCGGACGCGCGTTTAAGTGATGCGTCATGTTTTGTACGGATGTCATCCAGTCCACCGCCTTGACCGCCGTCATGTGTCGCGGGAATGTGTTCCGCGTGACCCAAGGCGTGGCTTTCTCGAAAGGGCTCTGAATGCACCTGTGTGCTGCGTTCGAACCGCGGGTCTGCCTTCATGTCTAGGTGGACCGGTGTGTGTTGAGGAGAAGCGTGTGACAACTCATGACGCCGCAGGGATGCGCCTTTGATGCCATTGCGGTGAAGCGTGTGTCGCTTCAGCCGCGAGCGGGGTCCTGCGCTGGGCTTGCTTTGCGATCTCGCATCTATGCTGACATGAGCGGGCAATCGCTGACAAGCTTACAGACTGGCTAAAAACAGACACTTTAATCATTGAATGATGTTTTATTTCAACATTTGTGTCACTTTTACACACACCCTCTGCAGACAGTCATTTTTTTTAACCTTTTCCCCAGTGAGCTCTGCGATTTGTTGGCCCAAGGCGCCGCCTGCTGGCGGTCTCTGGGGAAACATTGAACTGCTGGTTGCCGGGATGAAGAGGGCTGGTCTCTGACAGGCGGGGCTGGTGGTGGAGCTGAGCGAGATGACGCCGCCGCGGCCGTGGAACGTCGTTGCTTCTGCCTCTGCTCATGATGATCCTTCTAGAGGGCCAGGGGGCGGGATGAGCCGTGCGGCTTGATGAGGTGGCGCACGGTCTCCGACACCTCCTCCGACTTTTTGGAGTTCTTCAACGTGGCCTTTAAACTGCTCCCGAACAGCGTGTCCGCCGTGATGAGGCCCTCCATCAGGTCTCTGTGCAGCTTCTCCGACAGAGAGGGGGAATGACGGAGCCAGGTGGATTGCTGAATCATCGTCATCCACGCTACAATTCTGGATAAGCAGACTGCAGAAGAGGCGCACATATTGAGGATGGCATCAGCTGCCTTGCAGAGGGAGCTCTTGGACTCCTCAGGTAGATCTGCGGCCTCCAGCCTCTTGGACATGCTGTACGCTAACAGCGTCATGTTGTTGTTAGCTGCGGCTGCCTGAAACGCACATTGATGAGCTTGATTCGAGAGCGTGGTCACCGTCTGATCGTGTTTCCCAGGAGGGACGGGATGCTGCTCCAACCTGGACAGATTCACTCCGAAGGCTTCCGCAAGGCTTGGCTCAAGGGGGGGTACCAAGGGAAAGTTCCGCTTGGTGAAGCCCTCCACTCTGGTGATGGGGGCGAAAGTGGAGACGGGCGCTCTCAGTTTACCAGGGCCGGCCGCGACCTCGTTCCAATACAACGTCATCGCTGGAAACCGAGGCCAGATGGGGTCAGGACAGCGAGCCTGAGTAGAGCCAAACCTTTCCACGAGATCATCTGATCTGGGCAGGGGGAGGGAGGGAACGGAAAGTCCCTTCATGTCAGCAGCTTCCCAGATAATGTCGGGCAACTCCGATAGGAGGGCGCCGACGGCAGGGAGCGATGTGGCCGTTGAGGCGGGAAAGCCCAGAGGGGTCGAGCATCCGCTCGGCCCCCCTAGTTCCAACACTACGCTCTCCGGGAGGGAGCGAGCATCGGGGCTGCTGCTGACGTCGCCTGTCCCAGAGGAACCATCCGATTCGCTCCGAGAGCCGGTGTCAAAGAAGTCGATCGCATCGTCCAGCGAACAGTCTCCCGCCACAAATAGGAAGTCCTCGACGTTAGCCTTAAACAAGGCTTCTCTCTTCTGCCTTTCCTCCGGAGGAAGGTCATCACAGAGGCGGCAGGGACCCAGGAATCCCTCGCAGGTGTTGTGCCGGTCAAAGCTGAGCAAGTAACCAGTCTTGCAGGATGGACACAAGCAGATGGTGTTGGAGCTGGACATCTTGTAGAAGGTCAGTGCTATTGGCTTGCTGAAGAAAATTGGGAGCCGATTACCCGCTCTTAACGTAACTTATACGGACCAGGTGGGGCCCACACAGCAGGTGGCGTGGACTAAACTTTTTTGTGTGATGCTTCACATAATGGGATAAAACCCATCAGCGACAGCCTTAAAGGGCGAAGCCTATATGAAATAGAACAAGTGATGCTGAGGTTCACGAGGCTGCTTTAGTTTGAGAATGAGCCACAAAAGATGATAAGAAACCTAGAGTGAAACTGGTTCAGCAGCACACTGACTGAAGGACTGCTTCATCTGTTTACACACCTGATTTCTGTAGAAGCACATTCAAACCACATGTTAAGACACAGCGTACAGACACATAATCTAGAGTCTCAGATTGTACAGCAGTTTGGTGTCGTTTGTTTTGTATTTACTTTTTGTACACTCCATGTTTCAAGAGATTTCATAAATTTTTCATTTTGTTTATATATTTGTCACAGCCAATTTACATGCACTAATAAACAATACTAAACAGCTTTGTCTTTGATGTTACTTTTATTTAAAAAAAAAACAGCTTGTCTGATTAGGGCGGCACGGTGGCACAGTTAGTAGAGCTGCTGCCTCTCAATGAGCAGGTCACCCCAGTTCAAATCCCGATCCGGGTCCTTTCTGGGTGGAGTCTGCATGTTCTCTCCATACATGCGTGGGTTTTCTTCAGGTACTCCGGTTTCCTCCCACAGACCAAAAACATGCATGTTAGACTGAATGGTAACTCTAAATTGTCCCTAGGTGTGAGTGAGAGTGTGACGTTTGTCTTGTTTGTCTCTGTGTCCCTGTGATGGACTGGAGACCTGTTCAGGTGTCCCTGTGATGGACTGGAGACCTGTTCAGGTGTCCCCGTGATGGACTGGAGACCTGTTCAAGTGTCCCTGTGATAGATTGGAGACCTGTTCAGGTGTCCCCATGATGGACTGGAGACCTGTTTAATTGTCCCCTACCTCTCACACAGTGACTGCTGGACATGGGCACAAATGACCCCCGCAAACTAAAAAAGAAGTGTGTAAAGATAAAGGATGGACGGATGGATGGATGGTCTGATTAAACAGTTCACAGTAATATAATTATTTTCAAACATAATATCAAAAGCTTACATCACACCTGACAACATTTGCTGATGGCAAAGAGGGACACCTATAAGGACACCTTAAAGACGTCCTGTGGCACGAAACAGGTATAGAGGTGTCATGGGGAATTTTTAAATCTATTCAAAACTACGCATTTGCCAGCCATTTGAAGAGCATTTGACTAAATACTTAGGATTGATAAAACAATTTAATCAGTAAGCATTCTACCTTCTTAACAACAGGTTGCGATTTTGCGACCTACTCTGATGATTTTTTTTTGCTCATTTGGAGTCAATTGATGCACCAGCGTGTGGTAGTCACATGACAAATTTCAGTCAGTCTAGCGGTAAAGACACAGCCTGTCAGCATCTCCATTTTAATTTGTCAAAAGTAGAGACTAAGCTCTACCTTATATTTTAAATTGTGTTGATCGGCCAAGTAAAACCAGACTTATGGTCAATAATCCACAGCAAGTCTTCATCTGAAAATCATTGTGATATCTAAAGAGCGTTAGAGCGAGAGGCTACAGCAAAGATGGGCAGTCTCAGGGACAAACACCCCCATCAGTCTATTTTCACCTCCCATCCCAGCTGAACAGATAAACAACCTCCCTCCTCCTTTATGATGGAGGCTCTAAGTTATTTGTCAAGCACCAAAAAATTTACAGGAAGAAGAAGAAAAAGTTGCAGAAGTTGAATTGAGTTCAGCACGATAAAGTCACAGTGAGAGTGAGTCATGAGGTTTGAGAGATTTGTTATATTTATATTTATATATTTGTATATATATTATATATTTAGCATGTTTGTGTTTTATAGTTAAGATGTGTAATTTAGTGTGTTTAGTTTAGTCGGTTTTAGTGTGTTTGAGTCAAAACAATGAGCTGATTTTTGAAATTGAGGAGGAGGAGCTGCAGACCCAGAGGAGGACGGAACCACCGAGTCAGAACCTCTCAGACAGAGGAGAGGATCATGAAGGAGAAAAACAGTGAGTCAGACAGAGGACTTTGTTGATGAAGAAGGTGACCATGATTTGTTGTAGAAGGGGAAGAACAGACCGAGCCCCACTAGGAGGTCTGACTCTGCAGAGGAAGAGGTCTAGAACCCCCGTGACTGGGCCAACAGAACAAGCATCAGTTCTGAAGGATGGAGAACAGAGGAGGATGTGGATGTTGACCCAGAGGGCAGACTAATGGAGGAAAATACCCTTTTAAAAATTACTGTAAAATAAATATTTTATAAAAAATAAAAACTAGAGTTTTTAAACAAAGAAAACTTAAAATGTTAAAATAAACAAACAATAATTTAAATGAGATTTTTATTTCAGGTTGACTGCTCTAAAAGACCGATTGGTTTTTTTGGTAAAAATATTTTAAACTAGTATTTTAATCAGTTCAATAAGGAGATTGATTTTCCCCCTGAGGAACGTGAATACAAGTTGAAAGGGTTCAAAGGTCTTATTCAATATGTTCACAATATGATGCTCTGATGTGGATCAGATTTCATGATCTTGTCTAGTTAGAGAAAACAAAGTCAAGTTTTTGAGCTGCATGCATTCAGCTGGAACTGCTGCAGGATAAAAAATTAAGATAAATTCACTGTGAAATAATTATTAGATTCTTGAAAATGTATATTATCTCATTCTACAAATTGCTGCTGCTGATTATGTCTTCATAACTCTTTTCATGTCTGTGATGCAGGTAAGACATTTTCATCAGTGATCAGAGTTTAAACAGTCTGCTTTCACCAAACAGGACATCTGAATTTAAATGACTCCAGACTCCTCTGAGCCGTTAGCCTCCTACTCGAAAAGGTTTTGATAAGGCTGAATCAGTATATTCTAGGTTTAATAAAATATAGAACACTTGCATCCAGCCTTTAAGCTGAACTTAATCTGAGATCTTCGTTGAAAATGACATTAGCATTATTTTGTTCTGTAGTGAACTAAGCCTCAGGTCAAAACCTGACCCTGAGGACCTTCGTGGGACAGGAACTGTTATTTCATTGATTTGAGTCCAGAAATACAAATTAAGCTCATCCAGAGACTTTCTAAGTGTGTCCTGCACTAATCAATTGAAAGAACACTCTCTTTTTTATTGTCATTACTATTTTTACAATATCTTGATAATCAAAGTGTGTTTAGTTCAAACCATTTTAAATGTTGAAGTGAACTACTCATTTTAAATCAACTGTGAAACAGTATTAATGATTTTTAATCCTCATTCAAAGTAGAAATCAAGTTAATGTCTGTTACAGAGTAATTATGCATTTTTTGATCTTCTGTCTGAAATGAGAAGGAGTGATGTCGGTCAAAAGTCAGAGAACGGTCAAAAACATGTTTATCGGAACGAAATGTCATGTTTAACTCTCTCAGATAGATAGAAGGAAACTGACTCCTAAATGTCTGTCTGTTTCAAAACATCTTTCTGTTATATTTTTAAACATCTACGTTGTCTCCTTGACATGTAGTGACTCTCTGACGTCACTAAAAACCACACCCCGGTTGGTTCGTTCAACCAATCAGGAAGTTCCCAGAAGGAACCGGAAGTGACCTCTTTAAAAGGGTTGACACTTCCTAGTTCCAGGGAGAACAACGTTCCAGAGCAGAACAAGAGTTCCAGGGAGAACCTCGAACCAGAAGTTCCTGAACGAGAGAAGTTCAGAAGAACAGAAGTTCGAACAGTTTCTAATGGAGTGACAAGAGTCCGTCGATGCCACGACGTCTCGCTGTGGCTCTACCCGACGAACGCTCTGAACAATGAGGAAGTTTGTTCTGTGATGATCTCACGACTCCTGAAGTCACAGCTGTTCTTACGGAGATGCTGAAAGGTGGCTTGAAATGGAACTTTACGCCGGAACTGAAATATCTTCAGAAAGGTAAAAGAGTCGATCTTCAACTGCCAGTGTACCGTGGGTTAAGCTGCGTCTAAAGGAGCGTGCTGTTCTGGTTATACAGACACTTTTTCCTTATCCATCTCTCTCCATTTAAACTTCATTTTCCCATCTTTAAACTTCTATCTTGCCAGTAATTAGGTGCAGATATCTTCAGAAATGTCTGTTGGTTTCAAAAGCTGCAAAAGATAATCATGGCCGCATGATTTTCTCATGCAAGGGTCATTAATTAAGCTGTGTTATTGTAGTCAATTTTGCCAATTAATGTAAATGTGTGATGTGTTTTAAATCGTTTCTAATTAAACGACTCACTGTTGTGGTGGGTCAAAGATAAAACACGTCTCTGTCCACATTTAATATTCAAAACACGATATTACTCAGTCCAGAAAAATGAAAGAATCCGTTTAAATTATGGATAATATCATACGCATATTATCTCTATTACAACTGGTGGCCCGTAACGGGTTCATGAAATGGACTGTGCTATTCTGTAACACTTGAATTTATCATGTTGGCATATCTGATCTTAACTGAAAGTAGCTTAAAAGTGCAGATTTCTGTTCGACTGTAAAACGCAATGTTTTCAGCCGTGGTGTTAAGAGAGCTGAAGTTAAGTCAATGTGTTCATTTTAAAGCTGCAATTTGTACATCTGTTGTGTAACTGAAGCTGGGTTTGTGGTAAAACGCTTTATTCTGTTAAACTTTGACAGAGAGGGACGTGTTCTGTCTGACCCGTTTCGGCTGTCGGACTCGGTTCAGATTTTGAACGAGTCGTGTTTTAAATGGATGGAAAGCTGTTTTAAAGCTGAGCACCATCTCAGATCACTGTTAAGAGCTGTTCGTTACATTTGTAGCAGTAAAACTGTACATTTTTGAAGGTTAATGGACGAAAGATGACCGGACTTTTTCAGGCTAATGCTAACAAAGATAGCTAGAATAACGAGCTGTGATTGGTCGAAAACCACTGTTTGGGTAGCTCTGATTCGCTGAGAAGTGGGTGACGTGTCTGCGTTCACTCCCTCTGATGTCAGATTGTAAAACCCACCCGGTTGTTCATTGGTTGATTCAATCACGTGACCCCAGAAATGAATCTTGGTTCAACCGGAGCCTCCACTGTGTTTAAAATCGCTAAATGGAGCTGCCACTGTTCCCACAAAACTCATGTGTTCATGCAGATAGACGTGCTTGTTAAAGCGACGCCACGGTTAAGCTTTAAACCCGTTCAGAAAATGTTGATTTTGATCCGTGTGGGCTGACGCTAATTTTAGCTAACGGCTAACAACCGGATGTCAACGGAACGATCCACAGGAAGTTGTCATAGACTCCTGCTGGTATAAATAAGCTTACACCGCCACCTGCTGTTGGAAGAGGAGTATAACAGTTTTCCTTAAAGAAGAGACTGATAATTCCTCTCTTTTTTTTCTTTTCTTTTTGTTAACACAACCTGGTTTATGAGTAACTGTTTTAAATAGCAAATTCTGGTAAATAAAACTGCTTAAAAAGCGTTTAAAAACTAAAGTTGCCGTGAGATTTTTAGAAAAAGTGCAGGTTTGTTTAATTTTTAGTGCTTTTGAGTAAATGAACACTGGAAAAGGCCTGGTTCTTGTATCTGTTTGATTTAAGCACATTAAGTAACACTGCCAGAAAGAGGCATTTACTTAAAAATATTCATGCATTGGGGTAAAACCTACGAATAGGTGCCCATTCATTTGAAGAAGTGGCTTTAACAGTACTGTTGAGTGAACCCAGAGCTAAAATAGTGTGTGAAACTCACATAGCACTTGAATACAAATATTTACCTGTTAAATAATCTGAAGTTGGCAACTGTTTAACCAGATAAGTGTTGAACAGTGAATAACCATGGCAGGTGTGACAGAAAAGGATTTTGATCCTTGTGAGATGAAGGACTGGTTAGAGGGAGCGTTGACGCTGCTCACAGAATCCTTACATCCATATGGTGAACAGGTGGACAGCATGAACTCAAAAGAGTTATTGGATGAGCTGAAGGTGGTTGCAGAGAGTGTGACCTCTACAGCCAAAACAGAGTCAAGCTATGACCAGCTGGCTAAATTGGCGCTCTTATTGAAAGCATCATTCTATGCTGTGGTAGACAAGGCTGATGACCTTGCAATAAGGTTAAACAGCGAAAGAGAGGAGTACCTCGAACTCATGGCACAGTCTAACTTTGATCAGGAGACCCGTGCAAATGAGGTACAACGTGACAGAGAAATATCCTGATGCATGCTCAATAATCCAGGTAGAAAAATCCAAAAAAGTTCAATCTGGTCCTCTGGACATTCAAAAAAACAAAAAACAAAACAAAGCAAAAAAATCTAGAAACGTTTCGTCTCTCATCCAAGAGACTTCCTCAGTCTGAGGTGCTGTTTTCAGCTCAGTCTCTTAAATAGTACCTTCTCAGGGTGGATCAACCAGTTTTGCTGCTGACAACCAAAACCAGCTGATCACATTCTCAAGAAGGACCATCAGCCTAACAATGGGTCATTAGCACACTTATGGCTGTTTACTACTCACAGAGGGCTGAGTGATACTAGCAATCACAGCATTGTAAGAGGGGGACAGTTGAACCCGGAGGCCTCCACCCCTGTTTAATGATGGACGATTTCTTTTCACAAAGATGGCCTCCTTTACTCCTCTCTCAAACCATCGTTCCTCTCTGTCCAGGATGTGCACATCTTCATCCTTGAAAGAGTGACCGCTGGCCTGGAGATGAGTGTAGACCGCAGAATCCTGGCCTGATGATGTTGATCTTCTGTGCTGGGCCATCCTTTTGGCCAGTGGTTTTTTGTTTCCCCGATGTAAGACTGATCACAGCCCTGCTGACACTGAACAGCATACACAATATTACTCTGTTTGTGCCAGGGGACTGGATCTTTGGGATGAACCAGTCTTTGCCGTAATGTATTTTGGGGTTTAAAAGCCACTGGGACGTTATGTTTAGAAAACAAACGTCTCAATTTCTCTGATACCCCCTCAACATACGGAATGACCACTGGTCTGGGTCTGGGTTCCTCCTTTTCACCTGATGGCTGACTGGAGTCCTGTTTGGGTTTCTTCTCTGCTTTCAGGAAGGCCCAGTTAGGATATCCACATTGCTCTAGAGCCTGTTTTGTGTAGGATTTCTCCTTCTGCCTGGCTCCCGAGCTAGTGGGGATGCTGTCTGCTCTGTGATACAGAGTCCTGATGACTCCTAACTTGTGCTCCAAAGGGTGATGGGAGTCAAACTGCAAATACTGGTCTGTATGGGTGGGTTTGCGGTACACCTCGGTTTGCAAATGTCCTCTATCGGAGACTGAGACCTCACAGTCCAAGAAAGCCAACTTGCCATTTTTTACATCTTCTCGTGTGAACTTGATGTACTTATCCACAGAGTTGATGTGGTCAGTAAAATGTTGGACTTCCTGAGATTTAATTTTAACCCAGGTGTCGTCAACATACCTGAACCAATGACTTGGTGGTGTCCCTGAAAAGGACGTCAAGGCTCTCTTTTCTACCTCCTCCATGTACAGGTTGGCAACAATAGGAGAAACTGGAGACCCCATAGCACACCCATGTTTCTGCCTATAATATTGCTCCCCATATGTGAAGTAGGTTGACTGCAGGCACAGTTTCAAGAGTTGACACAGTTGTTCTGTGGAAAGTGTGGTCCTGCTGCTCAGAGTGGTGTCTGATTTTAATCTTAAACTGACCACCTCCTGTTGATGATGCAGTAGAGGTCATCCGACGTCAGATGCCTTGCAGAGTGAGCTCTTTGTCTCCTCAGGTAGGTCTGTTTCCTCCAGCCTCTTCGAGATGCTGTAGGCCAGCAGTGCGGCATTGTTGTTCACTGCGGCCGCCTGGAATGCACACTGGTGAGCTCAGTTGGAGAGTGACGTCACCGTCTGATGGTGCTTCCCCGCAGGAACTGGACGCTGGTCCAACCTGGACACTTTTGTGCCAAGAGTTTCCGCTAGGCTTGGCTCCAGGGAGGGTACCAAGGGAAAATTCCGCTCAGTAAACCCCTTCACTCTGGGCGTGAAGGTGGAGATGGGCGCTCTCAATTTACCAGGTCCGGCTGCAGCCTCGTTCTAGTAGGACGTCACTGCTGGGAAACGAGGCCAGATGGGGTCAGGGCGGTGAGCCGGGGTGGAGCCAAACCTTCCCGCTAGATCATCCGATCTGGGCAGGGGGAGGAGAGGGACGGAAAGTCCCTTCGTGTCAGCCACCTCCTGGATTATGCCGGGCAGCTCCGAGAGGAGGGCACAGACGGCTGGGAGTGGTGTGGTCACTGATGCGGAAAGGCCCGACCCGTTCCAACACTACGCTCTCTGGGAGGGAATGAGCAGCGGGGCTGCTGCTGATGTCGCCTGTCCCTGAGGAACCATCGGATTTGCTCCGAGACTCGGCGTCAAAAAAATCAATGGCGTTGTCCAGCGAGCATTCCCCCGCCACAGAGAGGCACTCCTCGATGTTGGCCTTAAACAAGACTGCTCGCCTCTGCCTCTCCTCATGGGGGAGGAGGTCACAGAGGCGGCAGGAGGTGGCAAGGTCGGCGTGGCGGGGATCTAGGCATCCTTTGCAGGTGTCATGCCGGTCGAAGCTCAGCATGTAGCCGGTCTTGCAGGACGGGCACAGGTGGATAGTGTTGGTGCTGGACATTGCGTTGTTGGAAGATCAGTACTAGTTGCTTGCTGAAGAAAAATGGGAGCCGATTACCCGCTCTCAACGTAATTTATACGGACTGGGTGGGGCCCACACGGCAGGTGGGCGTGGACTAAATTTTTCTGTGTGACGTGTTGCGTGATGGGATAAAACCCACAAGCGACAGCCTTAAAGGGCGAAGCCTACACGAAATAGAACTGATGTTCCTGTCCAGTATTTCTTAGAAAATTGAGTTCTGATGAGCCGTTGGTCCCCAGATTCACCACAGTTAATCAGGTGGTGGTGCCAGAAGAATACAGGGAACAAGTTCTCAGTCTAGCACATGATTCCAGTTTAGCTGGACATCTTGGTGTAAACAAAATTTACCACTGCATATTAAATAACTTTTTCTGGCCAAGATTAAAATTGGATGTTGTAAAATATTGTCGGTCCAGTCACACATGCCAGGTAGTGGGGAAGCCATCCATCCATCCATTTTCTTTACCCGTTTATTCCATTTTGGGTCACGGGGGTCGCTGGTGCCCATGTCCAGCAATCACTGTGCGAGGGGCGGGGTACACCCTGGACGGGTCGCAAGTCCATCACAGGGCCACATAGAGACAAACGAGACAAACAACCATTCACTCTCTCACTCACACCTAGGGACAATTTAGAGTTACCAATCAGCCTAACATGCATGTTTTTGGTTTGTGGGAGGAAACCGGAGTACCCGGAGAAAACCCACACATGCACGGAGAGAACATGCAAACTCCACCCAGAAAGGCCCCCGGACCAGGATTTGAACCAGGGACCTGCTCGCTGAGAGGCAGCAGCTCTACCAGTTGCGCCACCGTGCTGCCCAGTGGGGAAGCCAAACCAAACAATTCTACTTGCACCTCTGCACCCCATACCTGCACTTGGCGAGTCATTTGAACACTTCTGCTAGACTGTGGGCCCACTGCCAAAAACAAAATCTGGAAATCAATATATTTTAAAGATTATGTGTGTCGCAACACGTTTCCCGGAAGTCACGCCATTACGCACGTTAAAAAGGCAAAATTACTGTGAAATCACTTACGAAACATTTTCTGCATTTGGTCTACCGAAAATCACCTGGAATTGTGATCGTAAGGTCGCTGGTTCAACTCCCAGTACCGACAACATCAAAATGTGGGTGGGATAGGTGAAACACCCACACCTGTCTCACAGAACAGGCAGGAAAGTGTCAAATAACCATGAACTTCACGAGAGTTGTGTTGGTGCTGTGCTGCTTTAAACTTTAGTCTCAGCTGCAGTGAGGAGCTGCGGGGAGTCGGACTTTGTTTACAGTCAGTAAATAAACAGACTCAGACAGTGCATTTTTCTCCACCTTGTCCCTTTTAATTTAAAAATTATGCTCTGCTTTGTCATGTGGATTTTTAGGTTAAAATCGTCATTATCAGTCGCTGTTTGTAATGTAAAAAAAAGCTGAATTCTTCCTGGTTAAAGTGCACGCATTCTCTGGTAAAAATACCCTTATTTTTATATTGCGACATTCTGCTGGATACTGAAATGGAGGAAAATGTGAATAACCATCATTTAATTGTGTAAATAGTTACTGTCGGCTGTAACCATGTCAGTACAACAGCAAACTCGTTAGAGTGAAAGCGGTAAAAATATCCCAGTTTTTATATGAAAGGCTGGTTGCATATATATTATAATAAATGTTTTAGTTTTAGATTTAAGATATGATGTGTACAATTATGTTGTGTTAAATTTTAGGCCAAGAGTTGATTTTTCTCAGTTCATTTCTTCACACCAGGGGCGATTCTAGAAGCTCTTTTTAGTGGCCTTAGCCCCCCCCAGTGTTGACAATGGCTCTTGGCTTGAACCACACAGTGTGTATTAGCATTAGAATTATTGTAGGGGGGGACTGTGGGTTCCTCCCCCATAACTTTTTTGAATAAAGTAGCTGCTATTTCCTGCATTCTGGTGTATTTTAACAGGTTTCAAAACATCTGTTTACCTACATAAGTAAATCCATGATTCAATACAGTAACTGTTTTAGAAAGCATGGCACAACAAGAGGTAGCACTAAGCTTTTTGTTTGTCTTTAATTTTTCTGCCTAACACAGAAAGCTGTTAGCTCTGGAAGCAAGCTGTTAAACAGCTTTGGGCACAAAGACCCATGTCACACACTTCAAAAGAGCAAGTAAGATAAATAAAATCTTGTAATCTCTGCCTGGTGAGGCTGCTTAAATAATTATAAAATATGATTACATGAAATAAAGAAAAATTGAGCTACTGTAATTTATAATTGCAAACGTCACATTTTCTTCACTTAATTTCAATTGTAAATCTCTTGTTTTTGATCAAATATTTTTTTCCAAAAGAAAGACCAACACATTGTAATTTGTAGTCACTGTAACCCTATTTTGACTTGTGCACTGTCTTCTTTCACTTTTAGGTTACGAAAGGTGCTGGACCCGTCACTGAAACTGTGGAGAGATGAGGTGGAACACCAGACCTGCAATGCTACAGTCTGTAAATGATGCTCTGAAGTCTGGTAAGCTGCACGACATCCTGCTTCACCCAAACAAGCTCGTTACCTCAACCACATAGACTGAACTTCTTGAGGACGTCGTCCAATGTATAATAATGCCTTTAAACATTTTTATTTGTCGAGTTCTCTTGCTTGGTACATTATTTTTCTTTTTTTTGTTTTTGTTTGTTTAAACAATTTAAAACATGACAGTAATGTCACCGTTTAAAGGAAACAATTGCTCAATAAATTAGTAAAATGCAACTTGTTATGTTTGGGTTCTTTCATCTAAGGTAGACATGGTGTGACCCATGTACTGGTTTTGATTTTTTGTTTTGACTGTAACTGACCTTCAAAAGAGCTAGAAACTGGGGCTAAGCAGCTGATCCTCCGTAGAAAAATTATATGGACTGCAGGCCATGTATTATTTGTTTTGTGCCCTTTAGTGAAGGTTTTTGTTTGGATTAAGACAATAAATCCCTCTATTTCATCACAGATTAACTGTTCCTGTTGCCATATATTTTGAAATAAAACTGAACAACACAAAGTAATTTAAAAAGGAATGTGTAGGAGATCAAATCAAATTCAATGCATTTCCTAAAAATTAAATGAAGAGAAAAAAACTGGAGCAGGACAGGAGTGGGAGTCATGTTACAAGGAGTGGGACAGGACAAGATTATTTTTTTTACTCTGGACCAGGATTGGGACAGGACAGGATTTTTTTCTGTGGGACCAGGACAGGACAGGAGTGAAAATCCACTCCTGTGTCATCCTCTACTCCGCGGCTGCTTGAGGTGTGCAGAAGGTGGAAAACGCCCACATCTAATTACACAACCTGGCAGCAGTGTTTGTGCCGGTTGTAACCGTTTGTTTTTATATAATTTCTTCTATTTACTTTTTATTTTATATGCTGTTGTCTGTACCGCATCTGTGTTCATTTAAAACAGGTCTCCCTAGTCCTCGTGGCTCAGTGAGACTAACCTGTTTAAATAAAGCTTGAATTAAGTATTTGGTAGGACTTACCATCATTTGAATGTCTGACACAATCCTGTAAAACAGCATGCCACTTCTGCTGCTCTTTCTCCGTGGCCACACAGAAGTAGTAGTGACGGGCATAAGGATGCCACAGAATCAGAGGGAATGGGTTTGGAAATTTTAGAAAGGGTGAACTTCCCACCTTGGCTTTCACATCTGCAACAAAAATATTCAAAACCCTAAGTATTAATTATTATCTATCCTTTTTCTACAGAGCTTTTTGTCAGTGGCACTAACAAAAACAAAAACAGGAGACAGAACTGGAAGTGTCAGAAATGAAGATGTTGAGGTTCACCTTAGGAGTGACAAGGATGGACAAGATTAGGAATGAGCTCATCAGAGGTACAGCACAGGTTGAACAACTGGGAGATAAAGATAGAGAGGCCAGACTGAGATGGTTTGGACATGTCCAGAGGAGGGACAGTGGTTTGAACATGTCCAGAGGAGGGACAGTGGGTATATTGGTAGAAGAATGTTAGAAATGCAGCTGCCAAGAAAACGACAAAGAGAAGATATATGGATGCAGTTAAAGAGGACATGGAGGTAGTTGGAGTGAGGACAGAGTGAGATGGAGGAGGATGACTCGCTGTGGAGACACCTGAAGAGGGAAAAGAAGAAAGAAGACAAAGAAGAAAACAATAAGAACAATAAAAGTAAGAATATGAAGATCAAGAAAAAGAAAAAGAAGAAGCAGCAGAGGCAGAGGTCAGGAAGGGAAATCCAGACATCCTTCTTTCTAGTGACACTCCCCAGAACCTCCTGGGATATCCCAAGCAGTCCCAGGCCAGGGAAGATTTATAACCCCTTCAGTGAGTTCTGGGTCTGCTCCCAGTGGGACATGTCCAGCAAGCCTCTACAGAAAGGCATTTTGATCAGATGCCTAAATCACCTTCACTGACTTCTTTTAAAGTGAAAAAGCAGCAGCTCTACTTGGCGCTCCATTTGGACGACGGAGCTTCTCACACTCTGAAACACCTTACTCACCAGGTGGGCTGTTACTAGTCAGATCTAGGTAGTCTTCCAAAGAGGTCAGCACTTTGTAGCCGGCACAGTTAATGGTTCCTTTGGGATGGAGCTGCTTGTCAAAGGACTGGAAGGACAAACTGAGATCATTAACACATCACATTTTACACTACATCTAACTGTGCACATGCTTCTTACCGATTTGCTGTCGTAAAAGCTGATGTTATACGAGTCTGAGATAAAGAAGAAGCGGTTCTTCCATTTCTTGTTCTCCTCAATGTTCTGAAGCAGGGATCCAGAAAAGATGGACTTGTTCTCCAATTTAATCTGTTCAAGGTGATAGATTTCTGCTCAAAACTAAAAACTTTGGCAATAAATTAAAGAATGGTGATTTATTTTGGCATGTTGGGTTGTAGAGAAGTTGGTACTTGATTAACATATGACCAGTGCTGTGACGGTGGGTGGAGCAGAGTGCTTTACCTTGCGGTGTAACAGTTGTGTTTGTGGACCCCCTCCTCCTTCTACGTCGAAGCGAACTTTGTTAAAGAGAGCAACAGAAAACTGCTGCTTGTACAGATGGCCAAAGTCTCCCATCACCTTTTCAGTCCAGGCTGCAACAAACACACAAGCACGCACACACACGCGCGCACACGCACACACACACACAGAGTTTTTAAGTTATTTATACTGGAAATTGTAGTCAACCGACAGCTGAAGCTCAATCTGTTAAGATCCAGGGGTGTCCAAACATTTTCATATGTGGGTCAAAACTACTCAGATGAACGGACTCGTGGGCCACAAAAATGTGAATTGAACTCATAGTGAACAATATTTTGGAGAAAAGACAAACGTTTTACTAACTTTAGTAGATAGAGTTTTAAATTGTTGTGGATCCAAAACAAGATTCATAAAAGGTTTGATGAAGTTGATCAACTCGTATGTAGAGGACACCACGTTATATTCATTTAAAACAGTCCAGTTTCCCTATTGATTATTTTATCAACTGCAATATTTAGCCAAGTTTTAAGAATCATTATCCAAAAACCTCCTTTCTGGTAGGAATCATTAAAGGTTTTTGGTGCTTTGTACCATGAAGTGAAAATAAAATGATTACAGACAAAGGTTTGTATTTTGTTTAATATTGCTCATTTTGAGAAGATTGTTTTTCATCCATTTTGCTGTTAAACCTAAACATTATAAAAAAAGGATTACCAACTAATTTGCAGAAAGTCTGCAGTGACCTCTTAAGCCTGCTGGACAAAATGATACAGTTCTTATACTGCAGTTGTGGACCACACAAAATCACTCCAAGGGTCGCAAATGTCCCGGCCCCTCGGACTGCACTTTGGACACCCGTAGATTAAGTTAAGACCGTTCTGTCCCTAGATCACTTGGGCCCATCAGAAAAAGAGCAGGGACTGTTGGAAAAATAGGTAAAACTTTTATTTTAGTCAAGAAACCTTCTGAGATTTTGTTCCAGATGTTGAACTGATGGTAACCTCGGTATTGGTTTTCAATGTTCACTCATGTCTGATCCAAACGCTTGCTTACCAGGGAAGGACTGAAGAAATGGTCCTGAGCCAGGCTACAACTATGACTACCATGCAAAACTAGCAATGCAGTCTTTAAGATGACCAGTCATGTAATCGTGGTCAAGTTTCAATAAAAATACGAACAGCAGAACATAATTTTTTAAAACATGCAGAAAGTCTTATAATATTATATTATTATATATTATAATATAAGATAATATACAATATGATATAGACAGTAGTCCCTCACTATTTCACAGTTTGTTTATCGCAGTCTCGCTTTATCGCGGTTTTTCAAACCAAGATTGGACATGACACACAATTGGCTGATTGATGGATGGGCCGCACGATCGGCATGGAATTTTTATTTAAAATAAATTATTTAAAATTATTTAGCATCTGCTGCACTTTGTGCAGCCCATACTGCAGGATAAACTTCCTGCTGCAGCTGATCAGCTGTTCACTGTGCAGAGTGGAGAAGTGGGCGTGGCCAAGAGCGCTTGCAGGTGGCAAAGAGCAGAGGAGGCAAGGAGCAGAAATCATGACATGCTGTGCTCTTTTAGAGCTTTTAAAGTTTAGAAACCTTGTTTAAAATATTGCAAGAGTGTGGGAGGGGTTTAAAACACCTTAATATATACAAACCAGATTCCAAAAAAGTTGGGACACTAAACAAATTGTGAATAAAAACTGAATGCAATGATGTGGCGATGGCAAATGTCCATATTTTATTTGTAATATTGACAATTTGTCAATTTGACAACATGATTGGGTATAAAAAGAGCTTCACAGAGTGTCAGTGTCTCTCAGAAGCCAAGATGGTAAGAGGATCACCAATTCCACCATTGTTGCCCAGAAAGATAGTGCAACAATACCAGAATGGTGTTACCCAGTGTAAAATAGCAAAGACTTTTAAGTTATCATCATCAACCGTGCATAACATCATCAAAAGATTCAGAGAATCTGGAACAATCGCTGTACGTAAGGGTCAAGGCCGTAAAACTCTACTGGATGCTCGTGATCTCCGGGCCCTTAAACGTCACTGCACCTCAAACAGGAATGCCACTGTCAAGGAAATAACAGAATGGGCTCAGGAATACTTCTAGAAAGCATAGTCAGTGAACACAATCCACCGTGCCATCCGCCGTTGCCAGCTGAAACTCTACAGTGCAAAGAAGAAGCTATTTCTAAGCAAGCTCCACAAGCTCAGACGTTTGCACTGGGCCAGGGGTCATTTAAAATGGAGTGTGGCAAAATGGAAGACTGTTCTGTGGTCAGATGAGTCACGATTTGAAATTCTTTATGGAACACTGGGATGCCATGTTATCCAGACCATAGAGGACACGGATAGCCCAAGTTGTTATCAACTCTCCGTTCAGAAGCCTGTGTAGTGAACTAGGCCTCCGACCAAAACCTGCCTCTGAAGACCTTCATGGGACAGGAACTGTTATTTCATTGATTTGAATCCAGAAATACAAATTAGCTCATCCAGAGACTTTCTAATTGTATCCTGAACTAATCAATTGAAAGAACACTCTCTTTTTTATATTATCATTACTATTTTACAATATCTTGATAATCAAAAGTGTGTTTAGTTCATACCATTTTTAAATGTTGAAGTGAACCACTCATTTTAAATCAACTGTGAAACAGTATTAATGATTTTTTAATCCTCATTCAAATTATAAATCAAGTTAAATGTCTATTTTACAAAGTAATTATGCATTTATTGATCTTCGGTCTGAAATGAGAAGAGTGATGTTGGTCAAAAGTCGGAGACAGTCAAGAAACAAGTTGTTGGAACAAACTGTCGTGTTTTTAAAGCTCTCAGACAGTAAATAAGAAAACTGGCACATTTAAGTCTGTCATTTCTCCAAAATATTTTCTCGTCTGTAACTAACCGTTCTCAAAACATTCCAGCTGTTTTCTTGGCTTGTAATGACCCTCTGACGTCACTAAAACCACACCCCTGTTGGTTCCTTGAACCAATCAGGACTTCCTAAAAGTGACTGGAAGCAGAACTCTTTAAAAGTCGACACTTCCTGGAACTGTTGGTTTCTCGGAGTCCCTCTGAGTTCAGTTAGTTCTGCTGGTTCCGATGGAGTTCGGCTGAGTTCCGTTAGTCCCTCTTAGTTCCGTTGGTTCTTCTGGAGTTCCATACCATACCATACCATACCAACTTTATTTATAAAGCACCTTAAAACAACCATGGCTGACACAAAGTGCTGTACATTAAAACACAACATAATAAAAGTGAAAATAAAAACAGTTTAAAAACAGGTCAGAAACAACACAAACAACAGCAAACGCGAGAGGGACAGACGAGCAGCCACATACACCGGCGCCGCCATCTTTTTCCTCAGAGTCTTTTCTGAGTTTTTCTCAGACTCAGTCTTCCGAGTCGAGTTGGGATTATGGAGCCTTCCACATCTGACTGGAACCTCTGACGGACTCACAGCTCGCTGTGTATCGACCCGGGAGATGAGCGTGTTGTTGAACGGAGTACCGTCACTACTTCAGACAATTCTCAGCCATCCTAAGGAGACGCTGAAAGGTAGCGTTGAAATGGAACTCCGTACCGGAGCTGACCTATCTTCTGCAAAGGTAACGAGTCGCTTCACTACCTAGTGTACCGGGGCTGAGCTGGGGTCAGATGAAGGTGCCATTCCTCGTCAACACACTTTCTTCCTCCACATTTTCTCTCCATTTAAACTCCTTCATTTCCCATCTTTAAACTTCTATCTTGCCAGTAATTAATCCAGATGCCTTCAGAAATGTCTGTTGGGTTTATTAAGTAAGACGTGCCAAGTTTTATTAATCAGAGCCGATCGGTCTAATCGTTCAATGTTTTGATGTTAAATTTTGATTCTGTTAATAAATGACCACATTCATTTTGATGGGTCAAAGAAAATTAACGTCTCATGTCACTGATTAAACCATCTACGCACAGTACCCTGTCACATATCTGTCAAGTAGCTCGAAAAAGAGAGAACCCGTTATGAAAATGTGACTGTAGTGGAGCTCTGAAGCTAACCAAGCTAATCGAGCCTTTTAGCACACTACGCCTGCATCACTGATGGTATGGGGTTGCATGAGCCCTTGTGGCATGGGCAGCTTGCAAGTCTGGAAAGGCACCATTAATGCAGAGAACTATGTTCAGGTTCTAGAACAACATATGCTACCATCTAGACGTCATCTCTTTCAGGGAAGACCCTGCATTTTTCAACACGATAATGCCAGACCACATTCTGCAGCAATCACAACATCATGGCTATGTAGAAGGATCTGGGTACTGAAATGGCCAGCCTGCAGTCCAGATCTTTCACTTATAGAAAAGATTTGGCGCATCATAAAGAGGAAGGTGCGACAAAGAAGGCTCAAGACGATTGAACAGTTAGAGGCCTGTATTAGACATGAATGGGATAGCATACCCATTTCTAAACTTGAGAAACTGGTCTCCTCTGTCCCCAGATGTCTGTTGAGTGTTGTAAGAAGAAGGGGGGATGCCACACAGTGGTAAAAATGGACTTGTCCCAAATTTTGGGGGATTTGTTGACGCCATGAAATTTGGAAACAACAGATTTTTCCTTTAAAATGTTACAATTACTCAGATTAAACTTTTGATCCATCATCGATGTTATATTACAAATAAAATATTGACATTTGCCATCTCCACATCATTGCATTCAGTTTTTATTCACAATTTGTTTAGTGTACCAATTTTTTTGGAATCCTGTTTGTAATTTGACTTGCATGATTCATTGCTAAGATTACAAAATAATATACTTTAATCAAATTCATAATATAGAAAGACTAAATGTATAATCTAAATTAAAGAGTCTCAAAACAGCATTAGGTCAGCTCAACTCAAATCCCAACAGAGACTTACAATGGAACTAAACAAACACAGAGGGCCTATGTGCTAAAAACAAGCACTGATTGCTCTAAAATCATCTCAAACTACTGTGTTGTTTACCACAAGTTTGCTTCTAGGCTCAAAAAACTGTTTGACAGGTTTATTGAGGTTGCTACTCACCGGTGCGTGTCTACTCTCCTCCATGCACTGATTGTCACAAAGGACCACACAACTGCATTAAGAACCTAATCAGAATCACAGAAGCTACAGCATAGTTTAGGCTAGAGCTCCCCCTCTGTCTAAATTACGTATTCTAAGAGAAACTAATGTATGAAAGAAAATGAGTTAAAATGAGGTGCAAATAAAAAGTCAAAACAGTCATTTGACACAACACCTCCCACTTGAGCTCCTGGTGAAAACCCAAGGAGGTCACACCAGTTTTCCAGGGTCTTGTAGTTGTTGATCTTCTATGGGAAGGAGGACAATGAGGCGTCTCATCCCTGTGTAGGGTGGTGGCAGGGAACTTTAGTCTACTTTGGCCTTTTGCAGGGTTGGTGCTGGAGACTGGATAGCTTGGGCACACTCTTATGTTTGCATCTCTGATGATTCCTTTTTTGTCTGGGGTAACATTCACCACTCTGTCAAGTTTATACTGGCTCCTTAGTGCATTTTGGTCAGCTACCCAAACGATGTCTCCCACAGCAACATTCCGATCTTTGGTGTGCCACTTACTCCATACAAATAAATTTGGGCCTGCTAGTTCACACCACTTTTTCCAAAATCTGTTTACCTCTGACTGGATGTTTTGGAGTCTCTTATAAGAATAACCCTCAAAACTGAAGTTAGCTGGATCGCCTTTTGGGCCGGCTCGTCCAAGGAGGAGACAGTTTGGACTGACATAGCTAACACAATCCTCTCTGCTTTGTACCTGTGCATTTACTGGCCTTTTGTTCACAATATTTTCTGCCATGTAGAGAAATGTTTGGAATTCACTCCAAGTGAAGATTCTACCAGCCAGGTTGTTGAGAGCTTTTTTTTTTTACCAGCTTTACAGCTGCTTCAGCTGACCCATTTCTGTGTGGTGAGTCTGCAGGATGGATTTTCCAGGACCATTCTGTTCCACTTTTGGCTGCTTTGTTTTCTAACTCAGCTTTGTTCAAATTGTCAATGTAATTATACAGTTCTCAAAGTGCCGGTTTGGCACCAACAAAATCTGTACCAGGATCTGACCACAGCTTCCTGGGATGACCCCTGAGTGTAGTAAACCTTTGATAGGCTAGCAGGAACCCTTGAGATGACTGGTCACATATAACATCAGTATGTAATGCTCGTGATGCCAAGAAGCAGAATACAATGCCCCATACCTTGAGTTTGACCCTCTACTTTATCTCATCTTTCACCATGTATGGTCCAAACAGGTCTACAGTCGTATATTCAAAGGGTTTAGCAGGATTCACTCTTTCTGTGGGTAAATCACTCATGATTTGCTGACATTCTTTTGCTTTGTTTTTTTTTGCAGATTATACAATTGTCAACCACTTTTTTCGCCAATCTTCGCCCCTTCACCGCCCATGCTTTTTTCCTCATCCTGAGAAGAGTTCCAGCAATTCCTTCATGGTTTATATTGTGGGCTTCTCTGGCAAGTAATGTAAATGGTAAATGGTAAATGGACTGTACTTATATAGCGCCTTTCTACCTTATTTCAAGATACTCAAAGCGCTTTACACTACAATCTGTGTCCTCATTTACCCATTCATACAGCACTCTACTAGATCTCTACAAAGCTAATTGAACAAATCATTCTAAAGAGACTAATCAGAGCTTTATCACATTCAAACACCGATGGGACACACATCAGAGGCTATGAGGGGTTCAGTGTCTTGTCCAGGGACACTTCAGCATGTGACTGCTGGTGGATTCGAACCCCCAACTCTCACATTGGAGGATGACTGCTCTAACCACTCAGCCACAGCCGCCCATGTAGCCGCCCATGTAGCCGCTAATGTAAATAACCAAGAGTCAAAAGGCAGGATTGGAACAGCAGATTTATCTTCAACAAACATTTGAACTCTTCCTCCACAGACCAACAAGTCCATTGGTGTCACGGTACACAACCAGTCGGTTGAGAGATGTCTCTGGGAATGTTTTTCCTTCCTGAGCTGCCAAGAATAGATTTGTGAGGGCATTTTGGCACTCAGCTACAGTCAGTACAGGAATGTTCACTTTCTCAGGTATATCTTTTTCTTTATCACATAGGTTTTTGTTCCTCTTTCACTTCCCCATCCAAGTTTTAATAGCTCGCCAGATCCATGCAACCATGTTAACAAGCTTTTGTAGGGTGCTGTATCTTTCTACAGTGACCAGTTTGTTGACCCAACCAGCCCTGATTTCCTCCAGCAATAGCTGGATCTTGGACTTGATCTTGCTGGGCTGTTGGTGGAGGCTGCCGAGTTTTGTTTTGTTTAGTCTGGCTTCTTGTGATGGCAGCTGTGAAAGCTTTTCTTTGGAGTTTAATCACATTTTCTCTAGACTGAGTGGCGACTTCTCCAGCTGACTTTATGGGCCACTCCTCCACTGGTAATTTGAGAAAATTGGGACCATTTTGCCAGACAGATCCCTCATTCAGCTCTTCAGCTGTGCTTCCTCGTGTTATGATGTCAGCAATGTTTAACTTGCCAGGAATCCACCACCAATCTTTGACTGGTGCAATCTTCTGGATTTCACCAATACGGTTAGCAAAGAATGTTTGGTATCCATAGCTCTCTCTCTGAATAGCTACAAGTACTGTTTGGCTGTCGACTAGATGAAACCAGTGTTCCACCTGCATTCTTGACTGTTGCTCAAAGTACATACGGAGTCGAGCTGCAAAAACTGCTCCACATATTTCAGCTTTTACAGCTTCTGCTTTTTGGTCAAGTGGAGTTAGTTTGGCCTTTGCTTCCACAAACTGGACCTCAGCTCCATGTGCTGTGTTCCATCTGAGGTACATGACAGCTCCATAAGTCTTGTCACTCCCATCTGAGAAGGTGACTGCAACAGGTTGGCCTTTCCAGTCAGCTGGTGTCAGACTTCTGGGGAACTTAATCTGGCTTAAGTTGACATATTCTTAAAAGAGTTTGATGGCTTCTTCTTTGAGTCCACCTGAGAGTGGCTTGTCCCAGGTCTCATGAGTCATCCTCCCACTAGCAGTTTCTTGGAATGCTTTTCTTACAAGGACTGAACATGTTTGTTTTACTGGGGAAACGAGGCCAATTGGGTCATCGAGACTGGCTACTTGGCTCAATAACACTCTCCTACACAGTGGATTTGGTGTTGCAGGCCTTACCTGATCTTTGGTAAGATTTTTTTCCCATCCTCATTTTTTTTCTCTTCCTAGAGAATTTTATTGAGGTTAGCATGTACAAACAGGATTCCAAAAAAGTTGGGACACTAAACAAATAGTGAATAAAAACTGAATGCAATGATGTGGAGGTGCCAACATCTAATATTTTATTCAGAATAGAACACAAATCACAGATCAAAAGTTTAAACTGAGAGAATGTATCATTTTAAGGGAAAAATCTGTTGTTTCCAAATTTCATGGCATCAACAAATCCCAAAAAAGTTGGGACAAGTCTATTTTTATCACTGTGTGGCATCCCCCCTTCTTCTTACAACACTCAACAAACATCTGGGGACAGAGGAGATCAGTTTCTCAAGTTTAGAAATAGGTATGCTATCCCATTCATGTCTAATACAGGCCTCTAACTGCCTTCTTTGTCGCACCTTCCTCTTTATGATGCTCCAAATCTTTTCTAAAAGTGAAAGATCTGGACTGCAGGCTGGCCATTTCAGTACCCAGATCCTTCTACGTAGCCATGATGTTGTGATTGCTGCAGAATGTGGTCTGGCATTATCGTGTTGAAAAATGCAGGGTCTTCCCTGAAAGAGATGATGTCTAAACGGGAGCATATGTTGTTCTAGAACCTGAACATAGTTCTCTGCATTAATGGTGCCTTTCCAGACATGCAAGCTGCCCATGCCACAAGCGCTCATGCAACCCCATACCATCAGTGATGCAGGCTTCTGAACGGAGCGTTGATAACAACTTGGGCTATCCTTGTCCTCTCTGGTTTGGATGACATGGCGTCCCAGTGTTCCATAGAGAAATTCAAATCGTGACTCATCTGACCACAGAACAGTCTTCCATTTTGCCACACTATTTTAAATGACCCCTGGCCCAGTGCAAACGTCTAAGCTTGTGGAGCTTGCTTAAAAATGGCTTCCTCTTTGCACTGTAGTGTTTCAGCTGGCAACGGCGGATGGCATGGTGGATTGTGTTCACTGGCAATGCTTTCTGGAAGTATTCCTGAGCCCATTCTGTTATTTCCTTGACAGTGGCATTCCTGTTTGAGGTGCAGTGACATTTAAGGGCCCGGAGATCACGAGCATCCAGTAGAGTTTGTGGCCTTGACCCTTACGCACAGCGATTGCTCCAGATTCTCTGAATCTTTTGATGATGTTATGCACGGTTGATGATGATAACTTTAAAGTCTTTGCTATTTACACTGGGTAACACCATTCTGGTATTGCTGCACTATCTTTCTGCACAACAATGGTGGAATTGGTGATCCTCTTACCATCTTGGCTTCTGAGAGACACGACACTCTGAGAAGCTCTTTTTATACCCAATCATGTTGTCAATTGACCTAATTAGTGTTAATTGGTCTTCCAGCTATTTGTTATATGCTCAATTTCCTTTTTCCAGCCACTTAGTGCTACTTGTCCCAACTTTTTTGGGATTTGTTGACACTGTGAAATTTTTAATCAACATATTTTTCCATTAAAATGTTACATTTACTCAGATTAAACTTTTGATCCGTCATCAATGTTATATTACAAATAAAATATTGACATTTGCCATCTCCACATCATTGCATTCAGTTTTTATTCACAATTTGTTTAGTGTCCCAACTTTTTTGGAATCCGGTTTGTACAATTTGTCTTCTTCAGTCTCATAGCCTACAGGTCCTTCTAAAAAAATTAGCATATTGTGATAAAGGTCATTATTTTACATAATGTAATGATAAAAATGAAACTTTCATATATTTCAGATTCATTGCACACCAACTGAAATATTTCAGGTCTTTAATTGTTTTAATACTGATTATTATGGCATACAGCTTGTGAAAACCCAAAATGCCTTTCCCAAAAAATTAGCATATTTCATCCCACCAATGAAAGACAAGTGTTTTTAATACAAAAAATGCCAACCTTCAAATAATCATGTTCAGTTATGCACTCAATACTTGGTCGGGAATCCTTTTGCATGAATGACTGCTTCAATGCGGCGTGGCATGGAGGCAATCAGCCTGTGGCACTGCTGAGGTGTTATGGAGGCCCAGGATGCTTTGATAGCGGCCTTAAGCTCATCCAGAGTGAGTGGTGGGTCTTGCGTCTCTTGACTTTCTCTTCACAATATCCCACAGGTTCTCTATGGGGTTCAGGTCAGGAGAGTTGGCAGGCCAATTGAGCACAGTAATACCATGGTCAGTAAACCATTTACCAGTGGTTTTGGCACTGTGAGCAGGTGCCAGGCCGTGCTGAAAAATGAAATCTTCATCTCCATAAAGCTTTTCAGCAGATGGAAGCATGAAGTGCTCCAAAATCTCCTGATAGCTACCTGCATTGACCCTGCCCTTGATAAAACACAGTAGACCAACACCAGCAGCTGACATGGCACCCCAGACCATCACTGACTGTGGGTGCTTCACACTGGACTTCTGGCATTTTGGCATTTCCTTCTCCCCAGTCTTCCTCCAGACTCTGGCACCTTGATTTCCGAATGACATGCAAAATTTGCTTTCATCCGAAAAAAGTACTTTGGACCACTGAGCAACAGTCCAGTGCTGCTTCTCTGTAGCCCAGGTCAGGCACTTCTTCCGCTGTTTCTGGTTCAAAAGTGGCTTTACCTGGGAAATGCGGCACCTGTAGCCCATTTCTTGCACACGCCTGTGCACTGTGGCTCTGGAATCGGCCCTTCTCCACAATCCTCCTCAGGGTCCGGTCACCTCTTCTCGTTGTGCAGCGTTTTCTGCCACACTTTTCCCTTCCCACAGACTTCCCACTGAGGTGCCTTGATATAGCACTCTGGGAACAGCCTATTCGTTCAGCAATTTCTTTCTGTGTCTTACCCTCTTGCTTGAGGGTGTCAATGATGGCCTTTTGGACAGCAGTCAGGTCGGCAGTCTTTCCCATGATTGTGGTTTTGAGTAATGAACAAGGCTGGGAGGTTGTAAAAGCCTCAGGAATCTTTTGCAGGTGTTTAGAGTTACGTCGTTGATTCAGATGGTTAGGTTAATAGCTTGTTTAGAGAACCTTTTCATGATATGCTAATTTTTTGAGACAGGCATTTTGGGTTTTCATGAGCTGTATGCCATAATCATCAGTATTAAAACAATTAAAGACCTGAAATATTTCCGTTGGTGTGCAATGAATCTGAAATATATGAAAGTTTCATTTTTATCATTACATTATGGAAAATAATGACCTTTATCACAATATGCTAATTTTTTGAGAAGGACCTGTACACCAAGAGCTTTACTATCCTCATCCCTCATTTGATTTGGGAGGATAATAGTTTTGCTCTGAGGTTTTAGGTTATTTTGTTGGATGCCTCCTATGCTCTTTTGCCTACCACTTTGACCAGACCACACCCATGGTTTTAGGTAGAAGCCTCCTGCTTTTAGTATTTTTTCCACTCCTTGTGTGATCAAACTTAGTGTCTCACGGCTGTTATGGGAAGTGAGGATGTCGTCTACATAGCTGTCCTCTTCTAGGATTCTGTGCTCTTCTTCCAGGTGAGTAAAGCTTGGTAGCTTTGCAGTTTCTCTCATTGCTAGTTGTGCAATGCATCCAGCTGGTCTGTCACCAATGTTCACTCTGGTGATGGCAAACTCCTCAATGTCATTTACAGGATGATCTCTCCAGAGAAACCTGTGTAGATGCATTTCACGGTCCTCCAGCCAGACTGAATTATACATCTTGTTGATGTCACCTAAGGCTGCAAACACCTTGCCTGAATTGTAGCAGGAAAGCCATGATGGGATTAAGCACATCAGGTCCTTTCAGAAGGATATCATTCATACTAAGTCCTTTGAATTTTTGGCTGCTGTTCCACACCAGTCGAACAGGAGTTGTTATTGAGTGGGGATTTGGGGCAACCAGGTGACTCACATACCACACAGAGCCTTTCCAACTTTCTTTTATCTCCTCGGTGAGCTTGATAGCTGCACCCTGTTCCACAATTTTGTGAATTTGATCAGTATATGCTTTCTTCCATTCAGATTCTTTCTCTAGTTGTCTTTCTGTTCTTAAGAATGTGGCTTGGACAGCATTTCTATTGTCAGGGAGTGTGCTATGATCCTCTGACCATGGATACTTTGCATCCCAATGTGGTGAATTGACATGAGCATCCTCCTTGACATAAGTGAGTTCTTCTTTTATTATTTCCAGCTTGTAACGGTTATGTGAAATCAAGGTTTTGGGGTGCAAGCAAGGTCTCTCTCCTGACATATAAGAGGTTTAATTTTATTATGTTTACCCTTGAACACAAAACCCGCACAAAGGATGTAAAACACAGAAGTGATTAACACCCTCAACATTAAATGAAAAAAAAAAAGAAAAAAACCACAAAGATTCTCAGCAAGTTTCAAATGTATTTACCCACCGACACAAAAAAAGAATACTTCATACAATAATAATCAATCCTTTAACTTAAAGAGGGACATAGCTCGAGCATTATTCAATCACTTAATTTCAGTCCCAAACACTGCACAGAGGCACAACCAGCACGGTGCTCAGCGGCACCCAAAGTTTAACAACCTGCAGTCGCAACCGCAGATATCAACAGGTTGGGAATGTATTTACACACACATAAATAAACAATAGTTCAACCAATAATAATCAATTATTTAAATTAAAGAGGAACGTAGCTAGAGCGATAGTCAATCAATTAATTGATGTTCCAAACAGTGCTCGGCAGCACCCAAAGTTTAACAACCAGCAGCAGCAACCGCAGCAACAGGTTGATTTGTTTCACTCATGCTACCGATGCTTGGGAGAGACACTCAGTCCAAAGGAAATGCTTCTGTTGCGAGGTGACGAGCCCTCAGGTGATCCAAGATCAAGTAGTCCGACGGTTCCAGATGAGCTGTCAGATGGCACACCCCTTACTGCTCTGCCGCGCTTCATTTCACAACTCTCAAAAAGGGTATTTCAACCGGAAACAGCTGGGCTTGACTGCCAGCGTGTCGGAGGATGATTGCTCCAAACAATAACTGGGTGGATTCGTTTTTTTTTATGTGCAAAATATTTATTGGTGAGTGATCAGGCTGTCACATTCCCCCTTCCCTGAAGAAAGCCGAAGCCTGTGGAGGAACTTGACTGCATCATCAGCTTTAAAACCCTGTAAATTCCTCCTCATCGCTGTCGTCTTCAAAAATCTTTAGGAGTTCATTTCTCTGCTCCCTGTCGACTTCTTCAGCGGTAGGATAACAAGGTTTCATTTGTGTCACATTTACTATGCGAAGGTCCTCCCCAGTGTCTTCCATGACAACCTCATAGTTCAAAGGTCCTAGTTTCTGGACAATCCGATATGGACCTTTCCAACGTGGAGCAAGTTTGGCAGAATAAGACATATCTGCCCTTGAGCTGGGGTGAGTGTGCAGCCAGGCCCGATCTTGTATCTTGAGGTCAGCTTCTCTTCTTTTGTCATAGTACTTTATTTGTTTCTTGCATGCCTTTTCCAAGTTGTGGGTAATCAGATGTTTGAGTTCCCTCAATTGTTCGGCTGTGGGGTATGCAGGCGAATCTGGATCACATAGGTGAGGGTGGAGGTCATTATCCAGGGGTCCCCTTAAAGAACGTCCAAGGTTGAGTTCAGCAGGGGTCACTCCTGAGGATTCATGCACAGCTGAGTTGAGAGCAAAACGGAACTCTGATAAGTAGGCTTTATGTTTTTCTACCACATATGATGCAATCATTGTCTTTATATTACAGTTTATCCTTTTTGTTAAGTTGGTTTGAGGGTGGTATGGCGATGTCTGCTTCAGCTGAAGATTCTATCGTTTGCAGGTTTCTTCAAACACAGACGATACAAACTGTGGACCTTGGGCGGAGAGGATGTAGGTTGGTGTACCCCAGCGGGTGAGTATTTCTTTGGTCAAGATGTGAGATATAGTCTCTGCTGTTGCCTTGTGGATAGGAAATAGTTCTATCCAGTGAGTGTAGTAGTCAACAAAGACTATTAAATACAGATTTCCGCTGGTACTGCGGGGAAATGGTCCCATGAGATCCACCCCCAGCATCTCCCAAGGACTGTGGACTAGAGTCTATTGAAGCTTTCCACATGGTCTCTGGTTCTCAGGTTTATAAAGATGACACACCTTACAATTGCGCACATAATCTCTTACATCCAAGCTCATCTTGGGCCAATACACAAGGGCTTGTAATCGCTTGTATGTTTTATATCGTCCCAGGTGGCCAGATAAGGGATCGTCATGATAGTGATGAAGTAACTGCTGACAGAGAGATGATGGAATGTAGGTTTGATACAAAGTTTTATGAGGTAATTGTGTCACTTTGTACACTTTATCTTCCACAATAGTGAATTTTGTTGTAGAACTTTCAATGATTTCTCTTGTTTCAGTGATTTTTTTCATAAAGGCTCTGTACATCAGGATCATTCTGCTGTCCTTTCCAGATATCCTCATCTGTTATTTGTAGATGTGGTGAGGCGTCCTTCATTGAGCGTAGCCCAGCAGTACAGGTGGGTGATTCAATGATGTCCACTGGTGCTCTTGATAGGGCATCTGGCACTGTATTGTATCTGCCTTTACAGTATTCCACTGTAAATGAGAACTTTGAAGACGTAAGAGCCCAACGGATCAATCTTGTGCTGGGTTTTGTGGTTTTAAAGACCCAGACAATGGAAGAATGGTCAATGACAACAGTAAAATGCCCCCCTTCCAGATAATATCGCCATTTTTCAAGAGCCCATACCACAGCAAGACACTCTTGTTTGGTGGTAGAATAATTTCTCTCCGCTCCATTTAATGTGCAACTGGCTAAGGCAAGAACATGTTCTGATCCAAGTTCTGTTGATTGAGCTAGGACAGCACCCAAACCAACTTCACTGGCATCTGTATACACAATAAATGGGATGTTAAAATCAGGATGTCCAAGTATTGGTGGTGAGACAAGGTGTTTTTTTAGAGTCTCAAAAGCTGCTTGACATTTGGGGGGTCCAGATGCACTTTGCCCCTTTCTGTTTTAGAGCATTGAGTGGTTAAGTGAGCTGTGAAAATCCTGGCACAAAGTGATGGTACCATCCAGCCATTCCAAGAAATCGTTGTAGCTCTTTAATGTTCTGTGGTATCGTAAAATCCTGAACAGCATTTACTTTTTCGGCGTCCACTTCTACTCCAGCCGAGGAGACAATGTGACCCAGAAACTTTAGTGAGGTATGGAAAAATTAGTTCTTTTTCATGTTTACCATTAGATTTGCCATCTCCAGTTTGTCAAAAACAGCCTGTAGGTCGAATACATGCTGCTCTAGTGTGGTGGAATAAATAATGATATCATCTAGGTAGACAAAGCAATTGCTTCCTCTCAAGTGTCCCAGAACTACTTCCATTAGGTGTTGAAAGGTGGCAGGTGCATTTTTTAGTCCGAAGGGCATCACTTTAAATTGGTATAAGCCAAGGGGACAGATAAAAGCAGTCTTTTCACGACTTTCTTCATCCATTTGAACTTGCCAGTAGCTATTATTGAGGTCTAAAGTTGGGAAAACAGCTGCTCCAAGCAGCGATTCCAATATTTCTTGGAGGTTAGGGATGGGATAAGCATCAGTGTGGGTGGCAGCATTTAGTTTTATATAATACACACAAAATTGTGCTTTTGAATCTTGCTTTTTTGGCACCAGGACCACTGGAGCAGCATAAGGAGAAGTGGATGGCTCTATTATGTCTTTTTCCAACATCTCTTGTATGTGCTCATTGATGACCTGAAGCTTGATGGGTGACACATGGTAAGGGTTTTGTTTGATAGGTACTTGGTGAGTGAGGAAAATCTTGTGTAAGGACTCCAGTGTGGCCCAAAGTGTTGGTACAAACATTCTTATTGTGTTGTAGTTGATGTAACAGTTGTTTTGTTTTTTCCAAAGTCATCCAGATGGGCATTATCTGTGGCCATTTCTAAGAGATCATGGCATAGAGGAAGAGATGTTAATGGTGCTGGAGGTATGGCAAAAAATAAGGCAATATGAGGTTAAAATAAATCTCTGGGCTTTACAGCAGATGCACTTATAAACCGATAACATTGATTTTTGTTTGTTTTAAACCAGTAACTGTTTTCAGAGACATCAAACTGTAAGCCGGAAAAGAAAATGAAGTCAAGTCCAACTACAGCAGAGAAAGCAAGGCTCTTTGCAGGCAGAATCACACAAGGTAATGTCACTGTTTCAGATTGTATGGTCAGAGTAAGTTCACTCCATCCCAATGGTTGCCGTCCTTCTCCATCTGCCAGATACAAAGGTTCCCTGGTCCATGGTTTGAGAACATTATGAGGACCACTCACTCCTGACAAAATATTCTCATTTATCAGGGTGTAAGATGAGCCTGTATCCAAGATGGCAGTTCCTTTCCAATGACCAACCTTCAATGGAATCATCAACTGACAGGGCAGAAGGGTGTCAGCAGTTGATGACGAATAACTCACAGAGGCAGTAGCTCCTGTGTGATCTGGGAGAGCCAGAGTGGAATGTTGATTGATCTTGAGAATTACTAGAAGTCTATGCCTTTGATGAAATTGAAGGCAGAGTCCTGGATTTATTAGCCCTCCATTGTGGACATGAAGCTGGTGCATGGTGTCCTTTACAGCGCCAGCAGTACACTTGAGAAGGTTGGTTGGAGGTAACTGGACTCTGTTCGTTTGGTGCACTTTTTATATTTGGCGATGCAGCAGCCTCACTGGTAGAGGGTTTTTAAATTGTTTTCCACAAACTTTTCCTCTGTTCATATTGCAGTTGGTTCTGTTGGTCCTTCTCCAGTTGCTGCCCCAGGCAGACAAGTTCATCCACTGAAGTAACTCAGTTTCTCAATTGGCTGGCTAGTTGGGGGTTGATGTTTTTCAATATTAGTTTAACAACATCCTCTTCTTTTATAGTTGTCTTCCAACATTTGCACAATGATTGACACATGTAGGCAAAGTCTCTGATGCCTTCATCTTCTTTTTGAATTCTGTTGCGTATCCTCTCAGCCAACTCATCCTCATAATCTTCTGATAAGAAAGCTGCACGGAATTGTTTGTTGAATTCTCTCCAGGTTTGGATTTTATGACGTGCCACATCCGACCAGTCCCTGGCGGTACCATGTAGTACGTTACAAAGAGTAGCCATAAGCTCATCATCAGTGAGTGGATTGAGGGCCAAAAAATCCTCACACCTCTCTAGGTACTGAAGGGGATCTGCAGAGTCCTCAACTTTTCCAAAAGTCGGAAACTGTAGTTTGATAGGGCTCTTTCCCACAATTCTGCTTCTAGTTTCACCTTGGGGTGTTGAACTTCCAGTTGACTCAAGCAGATCATCATGTTTACCATCTCTTATTGTTGACTGCAATCTGGGATGGCCTACAGATTTTAGATGCTTCTCTCCAAGTAAGTTGTCTGAGTAGGTTTGTACACCTGCATGTCCAGTTGCAGTTGTTGCTGTTGCAGTGTTAATTTCCTCAGCCATGGAGTGCAGTGTTAAGACAGAGAAAAAGCTCCTCTTTCACTGGGTGGACGATAGCAGGTATGAGTTTCGTAGTAATTTCAGTGTAATGTTCCTTTAGCTTCCATCCAAGAGAAGTATCAAACTGTGTTCTTAAATACTCCACTCGTTTATCCACATGTTTAACTAAGTGTTTTTGCTGCTCCAGAAATGAGTGTCAGTTTTCCTGATGCATGCTCAATAATCCAGGTAGAAAAATATAAAAAAGTTAAATCTGGTCCTCTGGACATTCAAAAAACCAAAACAAAGCAAATCAACAAAAAATGTAGAAACGTTTCGTCTCTCATCCGAGAGACTTCTTCAGTCTGAGGAGCTGTATTCAGCTCAGTCTCTTAAACAGCACCGTCTCAGAGTGGATCAACCAGTTTTGTTGCTGACAACCAAAACCAGCTGATCACATGCTCAAGAAGGACCATCAGCCTAACAATGGATCATTAGCACACTGATGGCTGTTTACTGTTCACAGAGGGCTGAGTGATACTAGCAATCACAGCATTGTACGAGGGGGACAGTTGAACCCGGAGGCCTCCACCCCTGTTTAACGATGGACGATTTCTTTTGACAAAGATGGCCTCCTTTACTCCTCTCTCAAACCATCGTTCCTCTCTGTCCAGGATGTGAACATCTTCATCCCTGAAAGAGTGACCGCTGGCCTGGAGATGAGTGTAGACCGCAGAGTTCTGGCCTGATGATGTTGATCTTCTGTGCTGGGCCATCCTTTTGGCCAGTGGCCGTTTTGTTTCCCCGATGTAAGACTGATCACAGCCCTCCTGACACTGAACAGCATACACAACATTGCTCTGTTTGTGCCGGGGGACTGGATCTTTGGGATGAACCAGTCTTTGCCATAATGTATTTTGGGGTTTAAAAGCCACTGGGACGTTATGTTTAGAAAATAAACGTCTCAGTTACTCTGATACTCCCTCAACATATGGAATGACCACTGGTCTGGGTCTGGGTTCCTCCTTTTCACCTGATGGCTGACTGGAGTCCTGTTTGGGTTTCTTCTCTGCTTTCAGGAAGGCCCAGTTAGGATATCCACATTGCTCTAGAGCCTGTTTTGTGTAGGATTTCTCCTTCTGCCTGGCTCCCGAGCTAGTGGGGATGCTGTCTGCTCTGTGATACAGAGCCCTGATGACTCCTAACTTGTGCTCCAAAGGGTGATGGGAGTCAAACTGCAAATAATGGTCTGTGTGGGTGGGTTTGCGGTACACCTCGGTTTGCAAATGTCCTCTATCAGAGACTGAGACCTCACAGTCCAAGAAAGCCAACTTGCCATTTTTTACATCTTCTCGTGTGAACTTGATGTATTTATCCACAGAGTTGATGTGGTCAGTAAAATGTTGGACTTCCTGAGATTTAATTTTAACCCAGGTGTCGTCAACATACCTGAACCAATGACTTGGTGGTGTCCCTGAAAAGGACGTCAAGGCTCTCTTTTCTACCTCCTCCATGTACAGGTTGGCAACAATAGGAGAAACTGGAGACGCCATAGCACACCCATGTTTCTGCCTATGATATTGCTCCCCATATGTGAAGTAGGTTGACTGCAGGCACAGTTTCAAGAGTTGACACAGTTGTTCTGTGGAAAGCGTGGTCCTGCTGCTCAGAGTGGTGTCTGATTTTAATCTTAAACTGACCACCTCTAATGCATCATCAACAGGAATGCACGTAAAGAGTGATGTGACATCAAAAGAGACCATTGTTTCATCAGTCTCCATGATGACATCCCTCACCTTATCCACAAAGTCCATGGTGTTCTGTATGTGGTGTTCTGAGCTGCCAACTAAAGGGATGAGTACAGACGCCAGATATTTGGAAACATTGTAAGTGACAGAGTTAATCATGCTAACAATAGGTCTTAAAGGTAAACCTTGTTTGTAGATTTTAGGTAAACCATACAGACTAGGTGTGGCCTCCCGTGGGTACAGTCTGTGGTAGAGAATACGGTCAATAGCCTTGTCCTGCTCCAAATTTTTCAGGCAATCTATTAACTTCTTCTTGTAACCACTTCCTGGATCTCTTTTCAGAGGTTCATAAGTGTTTAAGTCACTAAGGAGTGTCATAACTTTCTCATGATAGTCTTTCTGGTTCAAAATCACTGTGCACCTTCCTTTGTCTGCTGGGAGAATGATGATGTTTTTGTCCTTGCTAAGAGTGGTGAGTGCATCCCTCTCCTTTCTACTGATGTTGGAAGGTGGTGGTTTGGCATTGCTGAGGCAGGATGAAACTTTGATTCTGAGCTGTTCTGCTTCAGCCTCTTTCATTTTGTTGTTGCGGACGGCTGATTCTGTTGCTGTGATCATCTCCACCAGAGGAATTGTACTTGGTGCAACCGCAAAGTTCAGTCCCCTGGCAAGAATCTCTGTCTCCGGCTGGGTGAGCTGTCTGTCAGATAAATTCTTCACCCACTTTTCTGTCTCCCTGGCATGTAATTGACTACTGGCGTGTTGTCCTACACTGAATGTGTTATTGTAATAGTGATGGTGTTGATGAGTTATTAGTAAGTTAAACTTATTTTGTTGTTGAGTCTTGGACTTGACATGCTGTGCTAAGCGTGCCTGATCTGTACAGTCCAACCCTTGCTGAAGTGTGGTCTGATCTAGACACATAGTTAGTTTCTGTTTTTGGACTCCTAACTTGTGTTCCAAAGCGTGATGGGAGTCAAACTGCAAATACTGGTCTGTGTGGGTGGGTTTGCGGTACACCTCAGTTTGCAAATGTCCTCTATCAGAGACTGAGACCTCACAGTCCAAGAAAGCCAACCTGCCATTTTTTACATCTTCTCGTGTGAACTTGATGTATTTATCCACAGAGTTGATGTAGTGTAGTATGTCATATGCTGGATATATTCATACTTTTTCACGAGTTCCTCATCTTTCTGACTGTGTAAATGTCGTGCATTGAGTTTAACAAAAATGTAACGAGAGACGTTATTTATCTTTGACCCATCAAATGAATGCGGTCATTTATTTTCAGAATCAAAGTTTAACATCAAACATTTACATTAATTTGGCAAAATATGAAAATAATAACAGACAAGTTTCACAGATAATGGACTTCAATCACACGGCGGTGATTGAGGACTTTGCTTCAGATATTTCTAAGATATCTGTATTGATTTTAGGAGAAGGGAGAGTTTAAGATGGAAGATGGAGATTTATCTTACAGAGAGATTTGTGAGGGAATTAATCTGTTTGACCAGAAACGTGCACGCTCCTTCAGATCTCAGCTTGCGACGGTACGCTTGGTCGAAGTGGACTGTTACCTGGTTGATGATAGGTCAGCGTCGGTATAGGATCCTCCTTTGACTCTTTCAGCGTCTCCGTTGAGAGCAGCTGAAATCCTTCGAGAGTCGTGCGAGGTTATTCAAACAGAAGTTATAATCCCAAAACGTCTCTGGATCATCCTGAATGTGTTTGCATCCAAGAACTCTGAACTCCTTTCATCTCCTTAGCACTCTCTATCAGACTTCCGACATCAGACTCTTCAGCACTCCGGGAAGAACCGGGAAGTTGCCACATTTTAAATGAGTTGACTTCCGGGTCAATTTAGAGCTTTCTGATTCGTGGATGGACCAGAATAGAGGTGTGTTTTGTGACGTAAGATGTTATCAAAAGTCAAGGGCAGAGAATGAGATTGCTTAACAGACAGAAAAGATTATTGGAGAAACACCAGACTTCGTGGAGTCAAACTCCTATTATCTTCTGAAAAAGTTTAAACATGACATTTCTTCTCAGTAAACATTTTAGTTGACCGAGACTCGACCTTTAACATACTTACAAAACTTGCTCATTGAAGACAGAAAATCAAGAAATGCATATTAACCTGATTTCTTCTTTGAATGAGGAATAAAAATCATTACTTACTGTTTATGTAAATAAAATGAGTAGTTCTCTTCAACCTGTAAGCATTGAGTGAACTAACACAATTTGATTATCAAACATTTGTAAAATAGTAATGATCATAGAGAATTGTCTTTTCTACTTGATTACTTCAAGAAAGAAAGTCTCCAGATGGCTCAAACTGTATTTCTGGATGCAGATCAATGAAATAACAGTCTCTGTTCATCTGATCAGATTTGAGGTCAGATCAGGTTCACTACAGTAGTCAGCAAAATGTTGGACTTCCTGAGATTTAATTTTAACCCAGGTGTCGTCAACATACCTGAACCAATGACTTGGTGGTGTCCCTGAAAAGGATGTCAAGGCTCTCTTTTCTAGCTCCTCCATGTACAGGTTGGCAACAATAGGAGAAACTGGAGACGCCATAGCACACCCATGTTTCTGCCTATAATATTGCTCCCCATATGTGAAGTAGGTTGACTGCAGGCACAGTTTCAAGAGTTGACACAGTTGTTCTGTGGAAAGCGTGGTCCTGCTGCTCAAAGTGGTGTCTGAGATTAATCTTAAACTGACCACCTCTACTACATCATCAACAGGAATGCACGTAAAGAGAGTGATGTGACATCATGATATAAGAATGATTATTTTGATGCTTTTATGTCAATTTATACTTATTTTACACTCATTTTATATGCAGCTTAATTGTGTAACTCAGGCCTTGTGCTACAGAGGGTGATGTGCTTCAAAGGAATGTAGATAAGTCTCTGGGAGTGTTCTTACCGAAAGACTTGGCCCGTCTGGCGGTTACAACGACCCGGAGTTTTCTGTAAACATGTCTTTCATCCATCAGGCTCGTACGCAAAGGCCTTGGGTTTGAAAGACATGTTTTTAAGAGCCATCGCTCTGCTGCAAAACTGCCTTGATAACGGGTAAACATGTTTTGCTCTGCCCGCACGTCACCCAGCCAAAGGGGGAGTATAAAAGTTTAACACTCAGAATAAGAGTTGAAGTCTGCTGTGGATCCTGATCCGATGCTCAGCCTGAATTGATGTTACCTTTTTACTCGGACTGAAATGGCTTCCCAGTCTGGTGTCACGGTGAGGGGCTTTTTACATCAATATCTGATTTGTACTGAATGTACTTTTGCTTCGCTGAATCTGTGGCCGTTTAATAAATGACACTTATTATTCTAGCAGAAACAGCCTGAGAGTTTTTTTTAATTTTTTATTCATTGTTCCGACCATTTTCCCCGAACCTGTATTTTGTTTAAGATAATTTCATAGAACATTTTTCTGGCGTCACAAACAGGTTATCGGGAAGGCTGAGCAACGTTTAAAACCAAAAAAAAGGTAAAAAGAGATTAAAGTTAAGAAAAAGTTGAAGCAGACGCCCGAGGAGGCGTGAGTTGAACAGAGAAAAAGTTGTACCGGGATGGGAAGAAGCCCCACTCCAGTTGTTAGCATTGTTTGAGAGGTGGAGAGGGGCACCCCGAGCCTTGGAATGATTCTCTGAAAGCAGATAGTCCGGGTGATGTTTTGATCGCTTTGCAGGCAATAGAGGTCACAAAGACAGGGCTACCGTGTCGCGAGTGTGTGTGACTGCTTGGAAAATACTGTCAGAAACAGGTGCCTGAGGAGGCGCGAGTTGAACAGAATGACTGATGTGGCTTTTCTTGCTCATTTGGGAACTGGATGGGATCCGTCAAGTTGGGACGGTTACATCTGGGGAGACGAGGAGCTTGCTCACTTGTCTAAAATATGTAAACAACAGACTGCACAATCCAAAGATGCTTGGGTAGCTAGGCTGTTGGATAAAGGTGGAAGTCAGGTAGGAGTGAATTCAGCGCATCGACGGAGTCAGAGCTTTCCAAGACTCGAGACCTTTGTTTTTTGAAGTTTATGAAGGTTATTCTGATGCAGAGGCAGTCCGACAGATGTTTCCTGGAGCATCGGATTGGCCTGATTTACAGGGGCATTGGGTGACCTTAGGAGAATGGGAGCAGAGATTGGTTCGACTGTGTCTAAGGAATGCGCTCGCTGTGCGTTGGGTAGTAGATTATCAAGTACATGTTTTTTTTCAAGGACTGATGTTCGAAGCCAAGTGTTGAAACTGGGTGCACTCGGAGATTGGAACACAGAGAGAAACACAGAGCTGAAAACCGTGAAAAAAACATTTAGTCAACCCATGGGTCATGGGCCGAGAAGGGACGGCCGGAATAACATGCAGGGATCTACTCGTTCTGCTTTCTGGAGGGCATTAATACAGACAGGAGTGCCTCCAGCTGAGATGGATGGTGTGTCAACAGAAGAGCTGAGGGCTAGATGCCATTATTTGGATTAAAAGGGCCAAAAGTGGAAGGTCCAGAAGTTGACATCAACCTTCTGAAAGCAGATATTGTCAACATTGAACATCAAAGGTCCAGAATTAGAGGGCCCAGATTTTGACGTTAAATTAAAAGGCCCCAAACTTGAAGGTGATATTGATGTTAAAATGCCAAAGGTCAAAGGAGAAATTAAAACACCTGATGTTGACATTAAAGGCCCAGACATTGAGGGCCACAAAGGATGAATTAAAATGCCTAAAGCCAAGATGATTGAAGGGAAAAAGGGTGGATTTGAAATGTCTAAAATAAAAATATCAGAGCACTTAAAGGGGATGTGTTAAGCTGGCTGCTTTGAAGGAAGTGCATCATATGTTGTTTATAAAATGGTTCATCTGCAGCTGAAGTTTTGACGGCATCTAAAACAACCCGAAGTATCTGAAAATATCTGAGATGAAAAATTCACCATCTTGTTTTGCAGTTGTTTCACGTTTAAAGTAAAAGTTCAGCTCTTTTCGAGAGGGGTTCTGTGGAAAAAGTTATGAACAAGTAATATCTTACCTGCTGCACATAGGCTTTAGAACAACCTCAGTTTGGAGAAACTGATGAGTTAAATATTCTGAGTGGGGCCAAGACCAGGAGAAGGATTTCTTCTTTTTTAATAAATAAAAGTTAATTGCTGACACTTTTGCATGAAGTGGTTATGTATGAAGAATTGTCTGATTATTTGTAGAACAAAACGGAAGACATAAAAACTGCAATAAGCATGTCAGCATTAGAAAAGAGGGTCACCACAGCATGTGCAGGGACAAATACACAGAGGAAAGGGACCAGGTCAGATCTGGCAGATGGATTTCATTGGCCCTTTGCCCATGTCACAGGGGTGTAGATATGTATGTACGGCTGTAGATACATATTCAGGTGTGTTGGTGACTCATCCTTGTAAATATGCAAATCAGACATTTACTTTAAAATGTCTTGGTATGATGGAATCATTTTATGGGGTTCCCCTTCAGATACGAGCAGATAATACCATACCATACCAATTTATTTATAGAGCACTTAAAACAGCAACAAGGCCAACCAAAGTGCTGTACAAAAGAAAACAAACATGCACAGCGGACAGGAAAACATAAAATAGAAATACAGATACAAATAGCAGCAGAAGCTAACTAAAATGGCCAACAGTGTAGAGTACAGACCGGACCAAAACAAATCACAACGTGGTAAAGGCAAGAGAATAGAAGTGGGTCTTCAAGCGAGACTTAAAGACTGAGAGTGTGGGAGCCTGCCAGACACTCAGTGGCAACTCATTCCACAGTCGTGGACCTGCAACAGAGAAAGCCCTGTCACCTCTGAGCTAACGACGGGTTTCTGGGACTGAGAGAAGCATCTGGTCTGCTGACCTCAGAGAGCGCGGTGGGACATATGGCTGCAGAAGATCAGTGAGATAGGATGGGCGGAACTGTTCAGTGATTTGAAAACGTACATGAGAAATTTGAATTGGATCCGAAGGTGAATGGGAGGTCAAAACTGGCTTGATGTGCTCTCTATAGCCTGTACCAGTTAAAAATTGGGCTGCAGCATTTTGGACCAGTTGTAGACGAGCAATGGAGGACTGACTGATTCCAAACAGAAGTGAATTGCAGTAATCAAGCCTAGATGTTATGAAGGCGTGGATCACTGTCTCAAGGTTCTTTTTGGAGAGTATAGGCTTCAGCTTAGACAGCTGTCTCAGCTGAAAAAAACAGGATTTAGAAAGAAGAAATGAAATAGAGAAATGAAAGGGTATGTTGTGTTTGCGGAAGATAGCACCTAGTGGCAGCAGGTATAAAGAAAAGAGAAGGGGACCGAGGATGGACCCCTGTGGTACCCCCCACTGGAGCGCTGTCGATGCCGAACTAAAATCTTTGATATTGACACAGAAGGTTCTGTCAGAGAGGTAGGACCCAAACCATTTAAGGGCTGACCCTGTGATGCCCACCCACTGCTCCAGTCTAGAAATGAGGATCTTGTGGTCGATGGTGTCAAAAGCAGATGTAAGGTCCAATAGGACAAGCAACACATAATTACCTGCGTCTGTGGATATGAAAATGTCATTAAAAACCTTCAGTAGAGCAGTTTCAGTGCTATGGAGAGATTTGAATCCAGATTGGAATAACTCTAGGATAGCGTGATCCACCAAAAACGGTTTCAACTGAGACTCCACAATTTTTTTCCAGTAGTTTAGAGGTGAATGGGAGTCTGGATACAGGCCGGAAGTTGGACATGACTGAGGGGTCAAGGTTAGGTTTTTTCAGGAGGGGCTCGACAGCAGCATGTTTAAAAGTTTTTGGCACCACACCTGAGGATAAACTGCTATTCAGAATAGCGAGAATAAAAGGACCCAGGGTAGGAAAAACTTCCTTTAGTAGTCGAGGGGGGACCACATCAAAGGGGGAACCAGATGGCTTCATGCTGCACATTACCTGCTCCAGAGAAGACAGAGAGATGGGCTCAAAGTGGTCAAACACAGCCACACACTAAGATGGGATGGACAGATCATGAACTGGTGGAGAAATGAGTGCCTGGGTGTTTGCCACTTTTTCTAAAAAGAAATGGAGGAAGTTTTCACACAGCTCAGTTGAGGCTTCCAGATGTGAAGGCTCACTGAGGTGTAGAACTGAGTTCAGGGTGGAGAAAAGAACTCGGGGGGTTGTGGGAGTTGGAGACAATTAAATCAGAGAAGAATTTACATTTGGCAGCTTTAACGGTTTTCTGATAGTGATGCCAACTCTCCCTTAACATTTGAAAAGAAACCTGCAGCCTGTCCTTCCTCCACCTTCGTTCAGCTCTGCGACACTGCTGCCTAACGGCTCGCGTGACGTCATTCAGCCAAGGCTCTGATTTAAGTTTTGTTTTTCTGGTCTTAAGGGGAGCAACACGGTCCAGAACATTTAAACAGGCAGAGTTGAACTGAGAGGTTAGCTCCTCAGTGGTAAGAGACACCGAGAGCTGTTCGATCCTCTCAGAGTTAAAACCTTCATTAAAACGAGCAGCAGTGAAATGGTTAATGGAACGCGTACGTGCAGGAACGCACGTCTTAGCCGTAGGACAAGGGGGGGTGAAGTCAAACAATACAGGCATGTGATCTTAAAAAACATTGTCACCGATTTTCAAATTAGAAACAGAGACAT
>NC_056505.1:43635680-43639304 GCF_014905685.2 Nematolebias whitei | reverse complement strand
GTCTTAGCCGTAGGACAAGGGGGGGTGAAGTCAAACAATACAGGCATGTGATCTTAAAAAACATTGTCACCGATTTTCAAATTAGAAACAGAGACATTGCGTGTTAAAACGAGGTCCAGCGTGTGACCGTGTTCCTGGGTGGGACAGTTCACCTGCTGAGCTAAGCCAAAAGAGTCCAATAAATCTAGAAAGTCCTTCACTAAGGGCTTCTCCTGACAACACACATGCAAATTAAAGTCACCAATAAACAAAAAGTGAGTGTATCTCTGTGTGATATCAGCCAAAAAGTCAGAGAATTCATTTATGAAGTCCTTGGAACGAGGGGGGCGGTAGACGAGTGCACACAGAACCGTTGGACTGTGTCCAAGTTCAAAGACACTTAGCTCAAAGCTGGCGCGGGACACTGGGATGGACAACTGTTTACAGGCTAAGTTTGCTTTAAAAACTGTTAATAATCCCCCCCCCCCGCGCTGACCTAATGGCCGCGGGGCATTGAAACACAGACAGTCCAGGGGTAGTAGTTCCACCAAGGCGCTGGACTCACCATCAGAAATCCAAGATTCCGTGACGAACAGAAAATCCAACTCCTGATTTTTAAAAAAGTCATTGAGGATAAATGTCTTGTTGGAAACAGACCTTGCGTTGATTAAACACATCCTGATAGGGTCCAACGCAGGCACGGCCGTGGAGGGAGACGCGAGCGCCAGCGGGCGCAGGTTATGAAGAACGGCTCCTCCAGGTCTGCTTGTGTGGCGCACAGGTAAACAACTCCAGGTTTTTCCATGGACTGAGCACGCGGGCAGCTGGCCAGCAGCCGGGCCCCGGGAGCACCACGGGTCAGAGAGGAGATGATCAGATCCAGAGCGAGTCCTGATAGAATAATCCACACTTTGCCTCAGTTTCACCAAAATCCCTGCACGCTTCCCACGATGTCTGCGATGTTTCCTCCATGGAGAAAGGCCAGGGTCACGCAGAAGGAATGCAGGAATCTCAGATAGGACCGGTGGAGGAAAGTGCTGGCTGCTGTACAAAATCTCTGCGGGAATTTCAGCAAATGTACGGAGCTCCAAAAGTGCCCGACGATCATCCTGAAAATATGACTCGGCACACTGCACCAACCATTGTAAAAATAACAAAAATAAAATACAAGCAGAGAGCGAGAGACGGGCAGCCCTACACACCGGCGCCATCTTGGAAAAATCAATAGTAAAATTGGTCTGTCTCACCCGTTCATTCAGCAGCTGGGTATGTGCCTTCTGAAGGATCTTGCTTGCCCGGTGCCCGCTGACCGATGATTTTAGTTCCAAGCTCTTGGGAATGATGCCATTTTGTCGACATCTGAGGTTGAATCGCAAGTGATTCCTGTAGTCTGCCTTGCTGTTTTCTCAAACTCTCTTACTAGTTTGAAGCAATCCTGGCCAAAGTGTTTCAAAATATCCTGATGCATGCTCAATAATCCAGGTAGAAAAATCCAAAAAAGTTCAATCTGGTCCTCTGGACATTCAAAAAAACAAAACAAAGCAAAACAACAAAAAAATATAGAAACGTTTCGTCTCTCATCCAAGAGACTTCCTCAGTCTGAGGCGCTGTATTCAGCTCAGTCTCTTAAATAGCACCTTCTCAGAGTGGATCAACCAGTTTGCTGCTGACAACCAAAACCAGCTGCTCACATGGTCAAGAAGGACCATCAGCCTCAAAATGGATCATTAGCACACTGATGGCTGTTTACTATTCACAGGGGGTTGAGTGATACTAGCAATAACAGCAGTGTAAGAGGGGGACAGTTGAACCCGGAGGCCTCCACCCCTGTTTAATAATGGACAATTTATTTTCACAAAGATGGCCTCCTTTATTCCTCTCTCAAACCATCGTTCCTCTCTGTCCAGGATGTGCACATCTTCATGCCTGAAAGAGTGACCGCTGGCCTGAAGATGAGTGTAGACCTCAGAATCCTGGCCTGATGATGGCCTGAGCTGAATACAGCACCTCAGACTGAGGAAGTCTCTCGGATGAGAGACGAAACGTTTCTATATTATTTTTTGCTTTGTTTTGTTTTTTTGAATGTCCAGAGGACCAGATTGAACTTATTTGGGTCTCAAAAAGGGTGTTTCAACTGGAAACAGCTGGGCTTGACTGCCAGGGTGTCGGAGGATGATTGCTCCAAACAATAAATGGGTGGATTCATTTTTTTTATGTGCATAATATTTATTGGTGAGTGATCAGGCTGTCACAAGCTCCTTCTCCTCTGTGAGGGTCATTTCCTTCCCACCAGGCTGACAGTTACCACAACGGCACCCTCCATATTTAGGCTCACAGGACGCACCAATCACCCATCGCACCCATCTCTACCATTCGAGGAAGTCACAGGTTGTGGTAACTGTAGTTGTATATAGCAGGACTTTTTCTGGGCTTGGGTGCACTGGAAACTCCTTGTATTTCACCGCAGCAGTCCACATTGAACGAGCAAAGTGAGTTTTTGACATGTGTGCTGCCATTTCAACTTCCTCAAACAAATCAGGATGAGCACCACCTACAGTCTTTCCCAGAGGGCCTTCCCACAAGACAAGGTCTCCAATCACTCTGACCCTTTGAGGGGCAAGTCCTCCCTCACGGTGACTGATCAGTAACTCAACTTCTTTAGGTCTTTTCAGTTCTTCAAGCTCCACTTTTGGGAAGAAGGTTTTAAGTTTTCTTGGTTCAATTTCTTTATGGACTTTGGCAATTTCATCCAGCCCATAACAAATCAGTTCATGTGCTCTTACCTTCCCTGTAGGCATTTGAATGCAGACTCTGAGGAGGTATTTCTTTGTGTTCACTCTCGTGGACATTCTACCCACACCATATAACACTAGAGTAATTTCCTCACTGCGCAGTCCTAGACGGTTAGCAGCCTTGTGTGTGATGTAATTTGTGTCAGATGCCAGGTCTATAAGTGTTCCAATCTTCTGACCTTCATTAGCCGTTACTTCCATTAACATCAGAATGACTGGCAGCTCGGGCAGTCCCATGCTTTTCAAGTAGGTGAGATAAAGCTTTGATCGAGTTACTTGCTTGTTTAGTTCCATTTATGAATGCCTTCCTGCACCTCTGCCATTTCTGGAGACAATTCAGACAAAAAAAATTATTGGTCAGCTGTCAGTTTGGTCTTACTTGGACTGCTTTTTTGTAAGGCCTCATCATCCACTTTGGTGTTTTGGGGGAAGAGGAAGTAGTCAAGTGGGCCTCCCTTTTTGCACTCTTTATTCCTGCAGAAGTACACATCTTTACAGCTTTCCCCATCAGAATGCCAGCAGAGACATTTCATGCATGACCCTAGTCTCATTAAAGTGGCTTTTTTTCTGGAACAGTCATAGCCTTAAACTTTCTGCAGAAGAAAAGTTTATTATAATGTCTCTCTTCTCCACACACATCACACACATTTTCAGGCTCACTTTTTGGCTTGGCCCTGGTCCAGACCCGGAGACAAGCCCAGACCCCGAAACGGGCCCTGGCCAAGACCACGAGACAAGCCTTGCCCTGGCCCAGACCAGAAGACAAGCCGAGACCCCGAGACAAGCCGAGACCCGAGACAAGTCCGGACCACGAGACAAGCCCTGGTCCAGACCACGAGACAAGCCCTGGTCC
>NC_056505.1:43633922-43635580 GCF_014905685.2 Nematolebias whitei | reverse complement strand
AGGAGACGAGCCCTGCCCTGATCCAGACCAGGAGACGAGCCCTGCCCTGATCCAGACCAGGAGACGAGCCCTGCCCTGATCCAGACCAGGAGACGAGCCCTGCCCTGATCCAGACCAGGAGACGAGCCCTGCCCTGATCCAGACCAGGAGACGAGCCCTGCCCTGATCCAGACCAGGAGACGAGCCCTGCTAAGTTTCGGTGAACTGACTGGTCTGTCCCTCATGTCAAACTTTGTCTCCATAAACATGAAAATAATAAAACCTAGTGGAGGTCCAAACAAATCGAACTGGACCAGAACCAGGGGTTACCCGCCTCAAACCAAACCTCAGAACCTCATAACAAACCTGCTTACTTCACTTTTTTTGAACCCATGAACGCATCAGTCCCCTGAACGCACCAGGCCTAGATCGAACATTTAAAATAAAAACCAGAGCATAAGTTGGGCCGAGTTGCCGAACTGAATCGTCCCTCACCTGAGATCATGTCCCGCTTAGCTTCGTCCAGATGAGAGGAAACAACGTCCCCCATGGTGGAGGACAGTGTGTTTCACTCCTCTGCAGATACAAGTCCTCACACCGAATCGCGCTGTGTCCCTCTGTGTCCACGGAAATCTGAAGAGGACAGACGGTGTACTCTGGGGACGGGACTTCTCGAGTGTCAAACTTCCACAGTTCTTTTCCCACAGACACACCCTGATTAAAACACGAAGGGAACTCCCACTCTACGCGCGTGCTGCGTTCAAGGTCTTTAGGGATGTGTGCAACTCCTTTTCTGTGTCAGTGCTGCATTCATTGTCTGTAGGGAAGTGGGGAAGTCCCCCCATGGTACGTTCAGGGAACTCCTACACTGTACACCAGCGGAGCAGGGCACTTCTCATTTGGACTCTGAATCCTCCCTGGTATTCATTCTGTAAAAGTGCACGTGTCTGTTGGCAACATTTCTCAAAAGACAATAAAACATTTAATGATTCATGTACCCATGAGATAAAACATGAGTCCAGTCTCTATCAAACAGTTTTACAATCAGCACTGTTACAATCTGACAAAAGGACTTTTAAACTTTTAAACTAATGCAGACATGTTCCTGTTTTTAGTCTTCTACACCACCTTATAATCTAGATGTTTTTTTGTTCGCTACTTCTTCCTTTTGACTGTCCTTTTGGTTGTCATTTTATTTTAATTTGTTTAAAAAAATAAATTTGTAAGCCTCTCTTATGATTGTCTATTATTGTTGTTGTTATTCACTGTTGTCATCACTTTTTGTTAAAGAAATCAGGTCTCTCTTGTAAATGAGTCCCTGAGGATCAATGGGATTAACATGTCTAAATAAAGGTTGAATGAATGAAAAAAAAACTCAGAATAAAAACTTTCCTCCTGACTGGGAACAGCCTCCTCTTCTTTTTATCCACATGACAATGGTCTTGCTCTTCTATCAACGTGTCCCCCCACTTATATAAGTAGATGCCTCATTGCGCACTGAATCGTACGTCAACATTAACGCCATTTTGAATGTGGCAAAAGTGAAGCAATGCCTCATTGATTCAGAGTGACAACAAGGGAAAAATCTGGGCAAGACTATTACTTTCCAAAGTTTATTACTTACACACATGCACACAGAGTGCATATATACCGTGTACACACACTCACATACACACACA
>NC_056505.1:43626760-43633822 GCF_014905685.2 Nematolebias whitei | reverse complement strand
TGGCTCTGGTGCCAGCACCGCCATTGCCTCCTCCCGTGGTGCGAGTACAGCAGGTATGGATCGCCAGTTGGCTGCAGTTGAAAGCTTTTGAGGCCCACCTGGGCAGATGGATGGAGCAGCTGCACCTGTGCCACCTGGGCTGATGGACAGAGGGGCTGCACCTGCGCCACCTGGGCGGAAGGATGAAGTGTCTGCACCTGCGTGGGAGGAGGCAATGGCGGTGCTGGCACCAGAGCCACCTGGAGAGTGTGAATATGTGCTGTCCTAGAAACAGTGCAAACTTGTTTTAACTTGCCATGAGGTAATGCTCTGAAGTATAAGTGAAGTTTAAACAATTGCTGTTAAAACTACAAAAAATCTGTAAAATCGGTTTCTCGTTTAAGTATTGGTCAATTGCCGATCACTCAAAGTTAAGGAAATTGGGGCCGATAAATTGGTGCACCCCTACTTCTGACACTAATGGCCACTGCGTTGTTCAAGCCAAGAGCAATTGCCAACACTGAGGGCTAAGCACCCGAAAGGTCAGATAGTAGAATCGTCACTGCCATGGATATTACCCCAGTCCACCCCTGCCAGCAGTCACTGTGTGAGAGGCAGAAGACACCCTGGATATGTCTCCAATCCATCACAGGAACACCCTGGACAGGTCTCCGGTCCATCACAGGGACACACAGAGACAAACAAGACAAACAACCATCCACTCTCTCACTCACAACTAGGAACCATTTAGAGTTACCAATCATGCATGTTTTTGGTCTGTGGGCGGGAACTGGGTTACACGGCGAAAATCCATGCAGTACGGAGAGAACATGCAAACTCCATCCAGAAAGGTCCTGGGCCAGGATTTGACCTGCATCCTTCTCGCTGAGAAGCGGCAGCTCTACCAACTGAGCCACCGTGCCCCAGATGTGTTCACATATTTGTATTTATGTATTTGATTTGACCTCTATTTTACCGGGTGAAATGTTTTCATATATGACATGACCTACATGTTTCAAACAGTTTCAGCCTTTTTTAATACATTTTATTTTTTCAACAAGCGCTGCTGACACTGAGGTGACTGAAGATGAATCTTTGTTTCTGTCTGGTTTTGCTCTCAGAGGACTTCTGGTCTCAGTGCAGGTGGTTTTAGCAGACAGAGGGTTTGATGTTGCAGAGTCTGTTGGGGACTGAAGATCCCATTCCTCTAAAGGTCTTACACCTCTGGAGAAAATAGTGCACGTAGGCTGTGCACTGACAAACCTGGCTCCTTCTGTTGTTCCCTCAGTTAAACGTTACAAAATATAAACAGGTCGTACTGTGAATTAATATTTTCATAAAAGGAATGGATAATAATAATGATGCATCAGTTATGTCTAAAGTTTGTATTAAATGTTAATTTGAATAAAATAATGAAATATTTGTGCTTCTATGATCATCTGAGGAGCTCCTGATCTCAGGTTCTGATGATGAGGCCTCCTCGGTGTGGTGACTATCATCTTGGTGTCATACAGAATGTTCCAGCCTCCATCTAGAAGCAGAAGAAGCTGTTGACATAAGCACATGAACACATTCTGATGTTTCAAACCTTTTGATGGACAGAAAGCAAGAAAATAAGTCAATTACAGTAAAAGATTTCATGTCATAAAGCCGAGGTTGTGCATGATAGTTGTGTTTATGTAGAAAAGTTTGACTTTACTCTTTCAATAGTAATAATGAACATGAAATTAACATGAATGAACAGGATCGTCCCTCAGCACCTACAGTTGGCTGTCCGCAGCGACAAGGAGCTCGGCAGACTGCTGGGAGGAGTGGCCATCGCTCTGGGAGGAGTTCTGTTCATCATTCGGTCGGTCTTACAGCCCGGGGGAACCGAGAGGCCAGCCGAGTCTGGGTGGATGGATCGGACGGCATCTGCAGCCAGTTTCTTAGGATCCACTGTGGAATGGACCTGTGGCTGCATGTTGGAGCAGTTCTGTTACTTTCATTCTGATATTTTGCTTTTGGAAACTTTAATTCCTCTTTTTCTGGATGTAAATCACATTTTTTGGATGATTGTTTCCTCTGGTATCGGATGCTGTGCAGCTGGAAGGATTTTTACTGAAACTTTTTTAGTTTTGGACATTTGTTATGATGTGTAACCATGGCAACAAGGCAGTTTCTACAACCAACAGCAGCTGATTAACATCTCAAAAGCTCAAGTAATATCTCAACTACAGCCCTAAATTTCAAATGAGTTGAAAAGGATGTTCTGTGGACGCATTTTTATCTACCTGCCAGCTGTGCTCGAGTGCCTGACCACTGAGATCCTGGAACTAGCAGGAAACACGGCTCATGACAGCGGAAAGACAGGATCGTCCATCAGCACCTACAGTTGGCTGTCCGCAGCGATGAGGAGCTCAACAAGCTGCTGGGAGGAGTGGCCATTGCCCTGGGAGGATTTCTGCCCAACATTCGGGTGATCCTGAAGCCCAGGAGGCCAACCAAGTGCAAGTAAACGGATCAACATCTGTGGCCAGTTTTTTCAGATCTGCTATAAGACGGACCATCACAAGAGATCCTTCCCGCCCACAACCATCAACATCTAGAACAACTCTTTTATGAAACAAGGAAAATGAGCTACAACAACATTTAAATTTCCCTCTGGGATTAATAAAGTATTTTTGAATTGAATTGAATTGAATTGAATAAGAGATCCTTCCTGCTTACAGCCATCAGTATCTATAACATATCTTAATGAAATGAGGATAACGAGTTACAACAACAAATAATTTCTCTTTGGGATTAATAAAGTATTTTTGAATTAAATTTAATTGAATTTAAAGATTTCAAGATATCTGCTGAAATCGACCTAAATAATCTGACAGTCCTGTAAAGACACTGAATTATTTTATTACAGAGCTGTTTGCCTTCACTAGCAGCTCAACAAGTTTAATATAAGCACTAATCGTCCACTCTGATGTTTTTGGTAAGTTTTGTAGCATAGATTTTTTTTTTTTTTTTTTTGTGGAAGGGCATGGTGTATTAAACATCTGATATTACATTTCTGTATCCCACCACAATCATTTCTTAGTTTTGACGTCTTTACGTCAGTTTATGGAAGCAGCTCTGATGCTCATATGCAGATATCTCACTTACAGCCAGTCAAAGCAGATGGCCACTTGTCCTGAGCCTGGTTCTGCTGGAGGTTTCTTCCTTTAAAAAGGGAGTTTTTCCTTTCCACTGTTGCCACTGTGCTTTCTCAGGATGGGAGACCAACGAAGCCAAGATTCTGCTGGAGTCTGCTGGAGTCTGCTGGCCTCCTTACATAGAGAACTTTACTAATTGGCTTTTATGTATGTGAATGTTCCTGTAAAGTGCCCTGAGACAACTTTGTTGTGATTTTGCGTTATATAAATAAATTCAATTAAAAAAAGTTAAATCTGGTCCTCTGGACATTCAAAAAAACAAAACAAAGCAAAACAACAAAAAAATGTAGAAACGTTTCGTCTCTCATCCGAGAGACTTCCTCAGTCTGAGGTGCAGTATTCAGCTCAGTCTCTTAAATAGCACCTTTTCAGAGTGGATCAACCAGTTCTGCTGCTGACAACCAAAACCAGCTGATCACATGCTCAAGAAGGACCATCAGCCTAACAATGGATCATTAGCACACTGATGGCTGTTTACTATTCACAGAGGGCTGAGTGATACTAGCAATCACAGCATTGTAAGAGGGGGACAATTGAACACGTAGGCCTCCACCCCTGTTTAACGATGGACAATTTCTTTTCACAAAGATGGCCTCCTTTACTCCTCTCTCAAACCATCGTTCCTCTCTATCCAGGATGTGCACATCTTCATGCCTGAAAGAGTGACCGCTGGCCTGAAGATGAGTGTAGACCGCAGAGTCCTGGCCTGATGATGTTGATCTTCTGTGCTGGGCCATCCTTTTGGCCAGTGGCTGTTTAGTTTCCCCGATGTAAGACTGATCACAGCCCTCCTGACACTGAACAGCATACACAACATTACTCTGTTTGTGCTGGGGGACTGGATCTTTGGGATGAACCAGTCTTTGCCGTAATGTATTTTGGGGTTTAAAAGCCACTGGGACGTTATGTTTAGAAAATAATTGTCTCAGTTTCTCTGATACTCCCTCAACATATGGAATGACCACTGGTCTGGGTCTGGGTTCCTCCTTTTCACCTGTTGGCTGACTGTAGTCCTGTTTGGGTTTCTTCTCTGCTTTCAGCTCACAGCGGCTTCTATTCACACATCCTCCACACAAATCGAGCTGGTAACCTTAAAACAGGTTTTTAAAAGTCACCGCAGCTCGAGAAACCACACAAAATGCTCGCTTGACACAGCAGCTAAAAATTATTTTTTTCAGCAGACCGAGCCCAGAAAAAAACCTCGCTCTCAGCCCAGGTTGTGTTCTGATTTTTCTGACCGCAGCAGGAACAAACGCGTTTCCCCACAGCAACTGCGATCTCCACCCAAACGGCGTCGCATTTCTAAAGGCGCTCACGCCTCTCCTCAGTGCGCTTCAGCTCACATCAACTCTGATGTGAGCCTGCAGCCTGAGCATAGCACAGAGGCGTTCCCAGAGCCCTTTCGGCAAGGCCTCTCCATGGGTCGCTCGGAGAGCATCTCCAGAGCATATGACGGTGGTAGAGGCCTTAGCTTAGTTAACGTCCGTAAAAGACCTGACACAACACAAAAATGCGTGCCCACTCCCAGAGCGTTACGCAGAGCGGCAGTGAGTGTGAGCTGCACTTTGCAGCTCAACCACCACCGTTAAGAGGGATTATAGAGACGGTTCTGTCATCTCCAGAACAGATCTCGTCTCTCCACTCAGAAGTTCAGGAATTACTGATAAAAAATGTAATTTCCAGGGTTCCCAACAGAGAGGAAAACACAGGGTTTTACTCACGTTACTTCCTGGTTCCGAAGAGGACCGGTGGGATGAGACCCATTTTCGACTTATCCGTATTCAACAATTCGATCATTGAGAGACAGTTCCACATGCTGACAACCAGACAGCTGTCTGACAACATTCACCAGAACGACTGGTTTACCTCCATAGATCTAAAAGACGCCTGTTTTCACATACCAATCATTCCAAAACACAGAAATTCCCTGTGTTTCTCCTTCCAAGGGACCCAGTACCAGTACAACAGGCTCCCGTTCAGCTATTCCCTTGCACCACGCACATTTTCGAAATGCATGGAGATGTCTCTGCAGCCGCTAAACAGAGCAGGGATGAGAATTCTGTTTTACCTGGACGATCTGCTGCTGCTAATCCGATCCAGGCAGGAAGCAGCTGCGCAAACCAAAGCGCTGACGTCACACCTGTTAAACCTGGGTTTTGCCATAAACTGGGAGAAGAGTTCTGTTCTCCCGGCCCAGATGATCATTTATCTGGAAGTGGAGCTAAACTTAATCACTATGAGGGCCCGTTTATCACAGACAAGAGCCGAAGCTCTAAAGGACCAGCTCCGCTGCGTAAAACCCAGCAGAGTAGTAACGGCCGTCTCTATCATGAAACTTTTGAGAACGATGTCGTCAGCTCACGCTGTAGTTCCGCTGGGCTTACTCCACATGAGACGCCTTCAGAGATGGTTCGCTCACCTGCGCATAGATCCGGTACATCAGAAGGGACGGATGATCTCTGTGCCCCCCTCCATGGGAACTGACCTGAAGCACTGGGGAAACCCTCTCACTCTGTCAGAGGGAGTTCCTATCAGCAGACCTACATCACACGTCTCAGTTTTCACAGACGCATCCCTGTCAGGCTGGGGAGGAACGTGCCTGTCTCAGGCAGTGGGGGAGCTGTTGACACCTCACACATCAGATCATATAAACATCTTGGAATGTCTCACAGTTTGGAATGTGATTCAGCATTTTGCTTCACTGTTGCGGAATCAACATGTTCTGATCCACACAGACAACAAAGTGACTGCAGCTTACATAAACTGGCAGGGGGGCGTGCGCTCAGCCCAACTGTTACGCATTGCGAGACAGCTGTTGTGTTGGGCACACAAAAACCTGCTCTCCATCAGAGCAGTGTACATCCCTGGCGTCCTGAACAGAGGAGCAGACATAATGTCCAGGGGCGGTCCGCGCCACGGGGATTGGAGTCTCCATCCCGAGCTGATTTCTCAGATTTGGAGCAAGTTCGGCCGAGCAGCAGTGGATCTGTTTGCCACACGGGAGAACGCCCAGTGTCAATTATGGTTCTAAATGAGCCCACGGGATGACCCGCCGTTAGAAGTGGATGCTTTTGCCCATAGCCCGTGGCCAAAAATGCTCCTTTACGCATTTCCTCCAGTCCCTCAAATATCACGGTTTCTGAACCGAGTCCGGGAGGAAGAACTGTCAGCCATTCTTGTAGCCCCCGAGCGTGTGAGCGCCCCGTGGTTCCCAAACCTGCAGCGTCTGTTATTGGTTCAACCGTGGAAACTGCCATGGAGGGACGATGCCCTCCTCCAGGTTGGAGAAGCGATCAGAAGTCGCCCAGAAATAGGCCAGCACCTTTGGGTCTTGCCGCTGAGCGGATCCGCTTAGAGAAGATGGGTCTCTCTCAGGAAGTGGTGCACACAATCCAAGACTCACGTGCTCCTTCCACCACAGCGCTGTGCACATCAAAGTGGACAACTTTTCATCGCTGGCGCACGGAAAAAGTGTAGAGGCCATCTCATGTCCACTAGGTGGCGTGCGGTCCTTACTACAGCAGCTGATGGACAGAAATCTAGCATTCAGCACATAAAACGTATGCTCCAGCTATTTCCTCCTGTCATGAAGGCTTCGGTGACAGAACAGTTTTTAATCATTCACTGATGAAGAGTTTTCAGTTTTTTGTTTTTTTTCCATGGTCCTGTCAGGCATTGTGACACTTATGCCCCTTTTCCATTAGTACCTGTAGTACCGGTATAGCACGGCTCTAATTTACTCGGTATGGTACAGGTTGTGTTTCCATTATGCTTTCAGTACCGGTTCCAGTGGGCGGGGTTCAAATTGACGTCACCACCTCTCAGCAGCTGGTGGCGCTGAGACGCTGAAACTGTTTTCAGTACAGGTTGAGAATTTATGTTATTTTGAAGTTGT
>NC_056505.1:43626317-43626660 GCF_014905685.2 Nematolebias whitei | reverse complement strand
TGTGTTAAACTTGATTCTGTTAATAAATGACCCACTGTCGTGGTGAGCCAAAGATAATTAACGTCTCACGTCCACATTTTATTAAATTCAATGCACGTATGTTATACAGTCCAGAAAAATGAAGAACCCGTTTAATGTATGAATATATCTCAGGATATGTCATACTACATCTGGTGGCCCGTGACGGTTCATAAATGGACTGTGTATTCGTGTGACAATTGAATATTCCATGTTGGCATGGAAAAATAGCAGATTGTTTGCTGTGCTGAAACGCAGCTGAAGCTGCGCGCTTGGAGGAAACGCTGCATGTTTACGCTGTGATGTTTTGAAGCTGAAACGCTGC
>NC_056505.1:43611401-43626307 GCF_014905685.2 Nematolebias whitei | reverse complement strand
GATGTTTTGAAGCTGAAACGCTGCATGTTTACGCTGTGATGTTTTGAGCTGAAACAGAAATGAAAATTGTGAGTCATTGAGTCTTTTTAAAGCTGAAATTGTACATCTGTTGTGTAACATAAGCTGGGTTTGAGCTGTGGAAAACGTTATTCTGTTTAAACTATGGTCCAAACGGACGGAGGTTCTGTTGGGTCCGGCTCGGTTCTGAGAAAATTCGAACGAGTTGTTTTAAATAGATGGAGAAACGTTTTAAGGACTGGACGAAGTCTCCACTAAGCTCAGAGTTGATTCGTTACATTTTTTAACAGAAATTGGTGCATTTTGACAGTTTAAAAGGCGAAAAGTTGACGGACTTGTTCAGATAAAGCGAGCATGCTAGTTGGAAAAACGCTGCGTGATTGGTTGAATTCAGTTGAGTTAGCTACTGTGTAACGCTTTCATTGGCTGAGAGACGTGTCAGTCGTGCTGCTCTGTCATGGGTAGATTCAGTCACGTGACCCGGAAATGAAAACTCGTTTTCATAGGGAATTAAAATCTGCTTTTTAAAGCTGAAAAGCGCTTTAAAGTTGATTCTGATATGATGCTCCGTGTCTTCGAAGCATAATTGTTGAAATTTTGCCACGTTAGAGTTTAAAATCCGTCATTAAATGATGTTTTTGAACAACGCTAGCGATGCTAATTTTAAGCTAACAGCTAACGACCGGATGAGTGACGTGTCACGTCACTTCCTCCATGTCAGATGGTAAAGCTTGGTTGAACCGAAAGCTTTGCTGTGCCTAAAATCACTAAATGTAACTTGCCACATGCCCCTAAAACTCATGTTCATGCAACAAAGTCGTGCTTGTTGAAAAAACACCACGTTTACGCTTTAGAACCGTTCAGAAATGTTGATTTTAACCGAGTTTAGCTGAAGCTAACTTTAAGCTAAGCGGCTAACAACAGGATGTCAACCGAACGTCACAGGAAGTCGTCATAGACTCCTGCTGGTAGAAAGCTAAACACTGCCCCCTCCTGGGAAACTTGAGATCACAGTTTCACTTCATCTTTAGGTATTTTTAGTGAAATTAAACGTATTTTCTTTCTGTAAGGCATTTTTGAGTTAATAAACGCTCCTCAAAGCTGAATTTTACTGTTATCTTGCATTTAAAAAGTGAAAAGTATTTATGCCCAGAGAGGCATTTACTAGGACATTTTTCATTCTCTGATAAATCCTCAAGCAGGTGCAAAATGAAAAAAATGAGAACTTTTGGTAGACACAGTTACAGATATTCACAGAGTTGATAAAGTTTACTCATTTGCTAAAAGATAATGCACGTTTAATTGCTAAATCACTAAATAAGAGTAAATATATCGGGAAAAAGAGACTTTTCTGATTTTATTTACCACCTAAACAATTACATCTTCCTATTTAATTTTAAATAGAAGATATTGGCAGGAGAACAGGAGTAATAACAGTTTTTCTGAAGAAAGACTGATTAATCCTGACACATCATCAATTTTTATTTTTCTGTACACCTCTGAACTCGATGAGTAACTGTAAAATAGCAAATTTCTGGAACAGAACGGTTTAAAAAGTGTCTTTAAACTGATTTGCTGTGAGACTTTTTAGAAAATTGCAGGTTTATTAAAAATTCAGTGCTTTAGAGTAAAATACACTAAAAAAAAGCTTGGTAATCTAGTATCTGTTAAGAAATAAGCACATAAAAAGTAACACTGCCAGAGAAGCATTTACTTAAGAATATTCATGAATTGGGGTAAAACCTATGACAGGTGCCCACATTTGAATAAGTTGACTTAGAACAGTACTTTTGTGTAAACCCAGAGCTTAAAATAGTGTGAAAACTCAATGACACTTGAATACAAATAGTTACCTGTAAAATATCTGAAGCTTGCAACTGTTTTTAACAGATAAAGTGCTACACAGTGAAAAACATGACAGGTGTGTTAGAAAAAGACTTTGATCCTTATGGGATGAAGGGCTGTTTAGAATATGCGTTGAAGCTGCTGACAGCATCCTTACATCCATATGGCAAACAGGCGGACAGCATGAACCCAAAAGAGTTATTGGACAATCTGATGGAGGTTGCAAAGAGTGTGACCTCTACAAAAATGTCAATGTCAAACTATGAAAAGCTGGCTAAAATTGCAATTTTGCTGAAAGAATCATTCTATACAGTTGTTGAGAAAGCTGATTACCTTGCAATAAGGTTAGACAGTGAAAAAGAGGTGGTTCAGAAAATTGAAGAACACTTCCTTCAATTTGAGAGCGAAAACGAGGTCCTCTTGACAAAACATTATGAACAGATGTTTCACTTACAGCAAAATGCAAATGCAGAAATTGATTCGCTGAATAGCAAAATACAGTTACTTAATGCATCACTATCTGAAGCCAGGGATGCTAAAGAGCTGTTGTCCAGTGAATACTTTGCATTAAGACGGGATCACGACGAGAAAATGTCACAAGTTTCCCGCTGCAAAGGTGAAATAGATGTGCTTAAAAAAGATCTGGAAGAACTCAGAGTGGATAAAAAAAGCATTACTGGGGCTATATAAGCGTTTACAAAGTGATTACCAAACATCACAGGAACGTTTAAAAACATGTGAGGAGAAACTAAGAGCAGCAACAAATAAAAGTAATGACGAGGGGCGAGGTGGTATGGAATCCAGAGAAGACCTTAAACAGTGTCGGGATAATACACCAAAACCTCCAAAGATCTTTTACTCACCTGGTGCTTTTAGACTCATCCAACCACCCTCACCTAAAGTGGTAGGAACAGACCTGAACAGGTCTCCTCCACAGAACGTGCAACAGTGTGCAGTGAATGTGTTCGAGGCATGTTCTCATGTTAAGACGCCCATAGAAGTGTTTCCTGGTGTAAAGGTTAAACCCCACTCCCCAGAAATGGAAGGAAGGCGTGCGTCGCCACCTCCTCCTAAAACAGGCGAGAAAAGGCAGTATTTTCAAACTAACAAACCACGTGATGAAGGTGCACGCTGGGACAAAAAGGCTCCTCTTTCAGAGGATGAACGTGATTATCGTAAATGGGATATGCGTAGGACGCAAAGATATGGGATCCAAGAGGACCCATATTATCAGGGGAAATCCGAAGAGGAACCCCCAAAAGACGTACCTAACCCTCCCCCACCTCGGACGAAACGGACCGAGGCGATAAAATCACAAAGGTCCCAGGAACAAGGCCCTACACCTCTGGGCTCGGAAGAGACAGAGGAAATACAAAGGTTTTTAGACACTTTGATACACGCTGAAATGGGAACCCAACCAGGAGCACAGTGTAGTGATGTTATCGCTACTAAATCTGAAGGCGCGAATGACAACATTACAGATGTCGGTGAAACACACCAAGACATTGCTGTTGCTGCCTCCAACAACCCCTCATCGGACGAAGGGGGGGTAAACTCACACACAAACGATGATGAGTCATCGCAAACTGAAAACTTAGAACCTGACTTTCATGATTTTGAACTAGGCATTCCAGTTCTGGGAGGACTCCCAGATAACCTGGTACCGAGTCAAGACACTGGGCCAGTATGGTTAACAAAACCAACACAGGCCATAGCTCTTTTCTCAACCAATGACGTCGACCAAGGGCCTCAAACCTATGGTGTCTTACCCATAGACAGGTCCGACGACTCAGAAAAGGATTCGTTGGAGCTCCCCACGGAGCAAGAACCCTTAACAGTCTCATCACAGATTGAACAGGTGGTCGCCCAAGCCGAGACTCTGACATCTGATGAAGAAAGAGACAAACCTCGCCAAGTTCTTCTAAAATATGAAAAGTCATTTTCAACTGACCCAGACATCATCCAACTTCAGAAGTTTGATGATCCTGCAATTAAATCGATGATACTGTATCTGACTGACCCAGACAAATACACTCCATCGAAAGGTAAACTGGATTCCAATCCAGACCTAAAAGTCCTCTTTCAGCTGCGCAAACAGTTAAAACTACTCAAGGACAACCTAACTTTAGCTCGTGGAGCGACGTCTTCACCCGTGTTCGCGGTCTCCCATGACCGAAGGGGGGTGACGCCAGTTAGGATAATGCTACCAGACGCGATAACGTGAGCAAATCTGACATTCAGAGTGAGTGGCGCACCGAAACGTCGTTTTCTAGTTGCTTAATCACTGCTTTTGTCAATGTTGAAACGTTGTTTTACTGGTTGCTTAGTCACTGTTTTTGTCTATGTTGAGACATCGTTTAATTGGTTTTTGGTATTGTTTTTGAACACCCCAGGCAAGAATGAATTTTGTTGAGTAGTTAAGTTAGAGACTAAGAGGCCTTTAACCATGCCAACATGCAGTTCATTCGTTAAATTGCAATCTTTGCGGAGTCAATGTATATTATTGCTACCTTAAGTACCATAATCTACATTGATCTCACAACGCTTAAGCCGAACCTACTCGAACAATTCTATTCGGGGGGATAGCTAATTCTTTTTGATGAGTCTCGCCATAGACTTCCAAAAACATTTATGGGGAAACCAAACACCCAATCTCAAGTCGTTCGTCTAAAAGACAACAGACAATTGAACCAAACTATATTTTGCCATGTAAAGCTAACTTAAACCAAGTTAGAAATGGAAAAATAGTTTGGAACCCTTTTCTATAGGTATAAACCCCTGTAGTTACCCTTTTCAGCATGTTCCACCCCTTAACTGGTAGTTGTAGCTGTTCCCAACCATAATAGCTTACACACCAGGTGCATATAGTTTAAGGCCTTACGTAAAATCCCCTTCATAAGCCCACCTTAAACCACATAATTGCATGGCACATTGAACCAGAACGGCACAGACTGGACGTCGCCCAGAGACGACCTTCGCTGGAGGCGACCTGCAATCCTGACGTTGGTCTCCACTCTTCATCCAGTGGCCGCATCTTCAGTTCAATCCAAGGGTACCCCTCTGTATGCTGATTAATCAACACTTCCAATCGTTGTGGATTTACCGTTGTGGATTATATGACTTTTTCCAATGGATTACAGACTCTGTTTCCAAGGGGTTAAAGCATTGCTACAATGGAATTACCAACAACATTATGGAATTATAATCAACACAATGGAATTACCAAGAACATTGTGGAATTACCTTGACTTTGTTTTCCTTGATGGATTACTTTTGACTTTGGTCTTCCTTGCTGGATTATATCAAGCTCAAGGACATTCGAAGGCGTAAGTTCATGTTTGGAATTCATCCCCATGGACAGGCGATGATTTCCAAAGGGGGGACTGTAGTGAACTTGACCTGATGTCAAATCTTGACCTTAGGATCATATGGTCAGAAACTGTCATTTCATTGATTTGCATCCAGAAATACAGGTTGATCGATCCTGAGACTTTCTTTCTTGAATTAATCAAGTGGAAAAGACAATTCTCTATGATCATTACTATTTTACAAATGTTTTGATAATCAAAGTGTTTTGGTTCAAACAATGTCTACATGTTGAAGTGAACTAATCATTTTTATTTACTTAAACAGTAGTAATGATTCTTATTCCTCAATTCAAAGTGAAATCAAGTTAGAGTACATTACAGAGTAATGATTCAATTTCTTGATCGTCTGCTTTGAAGTGAGCAAATTTGTAAGTGTGTCAAAGGTCGAGTTTCGGTCAACTGAAAGTTTACTGAAAAGAAATGTCATGTTTAACTTTTACAGCAAGATACTTGGTGGGAGACTCCACGAAGTCTGGTTTTTCCATGATATCTTTCTGTCTGTTCTTAAACAATCTGAATCTTTTCCTTGACTTTTAATAACACCTTACATCACAAACCACACCTCTGCTTTGGTCCATCGACCAATCAAAAGGCTCTCAAATGAACCGGAAGTAGAGCTCTTTAAAATGTGGGCACTTCCTAGTTCAAGCAGAGTTTTTTGGAATTGAGAAGAGTTCAGCTCAGAAGAGTTCAGCTCAGAGAGTTCAGCTCAGTCTTGAAGCTGCTGTAAGCTCAGTCTTGAAGATGGAGCAGCAGTTCAAGCAGAGAGTTTTTGGAATTCAGATGCAGAGAGTTTGGGAGTTCCTGAATGCAGAACGCGGGCATTCAGGATGCTGCTAAATTAGAATCAAGCTGAACCAGAGACGATTTTGGGAATTATAACTTCTGTCTGGATAACCTCACACGACTCCCAAGGTTTTTAGCTGTTCTCACGGAGACGCTGAAAGAGTCAAAAGAAGAGCTCTACACCGACGCTGAAGCTATCGTCTGCAAGGTAAAAGTTCTATCTCGACCAAGCGTACCGTTGGCCCAAGCTGATTTCAATGGAGCGTGCTGTTCTGGTTAAAACAGACAAATTCCCTCACACATCTCTCTCAGATAAACTTCATCTTTCCATCTTTAAACTCTCCTATCTGCTAGAAAATTAATCCAGATGTTTTCAGAAATGTCTGTGGTGAAGCAACGGAAAATCATGGCCGTATGGTTTTCCTGGTTGTAAAGCTGATTAATTATGTTGTTATTTTCATATTCTGCCAAATTAATGTAAATGTGTGATGTGTTAAACTTGATTCTGTTAATAAATGACCCACTGTCGTGGTGAGTCAAAGATAATTAACGTCTCACGTCCACATTTTATTAAATTCAATGCACGTATGTTATACAGTCCAGAAAAATGAAGAACCCGTTTAATGTATGAATATATCTCAGGATATGTCATACTACAATACAATACTTTTGTGTCTTTTTATGATTTTCAGCTGAGTTAACAGTCATTAAAGTGAAAACAGTATTTCATGATGAAGCTGGCACCGTTTATTTCATTATTTTTTTAATCTTAAACGCTAAAACATATATATATATATTATTTTTTCATGACCAGCTCTGCTGGTCTCACACGATCCTCTCCTCCGGAGACAGGACGGGCAGGCTCATCTTCCCAGCTCCAAGCTCAGCTGGTGACTCACAGAGGCCGTTCCAAGACCCCAGCCGCGCGTAATCATGAAGGCCCGACCCGCGCAGACAGGCGGACAGAGACGGGTCTGCGACGAACGGTGGAAGCGATTTTAAAAAACATTTTACGTGTAAAAAAATTATTTTTAAATCACTTCAGCAATTTTTTAAAAACATTTTTTGTATAAAAACAAAATATATTTTATTTAAAAATCGCTTCCACTGTCCGTCCTAGACTGTCCAGTCCGCCTAACTGCTGGGTGGGATCGGGATTCAGCCTTCATGATTACGCGCGGCCGGGGTCTCGCAACAGCCGTCTGTGAGTCCCCATCTCCAGCTTCGCAGTGACCAGCGGAGCTCTGAGAACAGTATCCGGAACCCGAGCCTCCGAGTCGGCACATCGAAGGATCTTCCGCGGTGACCAGCGGAACTCGGAGCCGGGGAGATGACGTCCTGCCCGGCCTGGCGCTCCGAGGATCTGGGGGGAGGATCGGGGTATACCAGCAAAGCTCCATCCAGCTTGCTCTGAATTATGTTGTCAGCCACCAAGCACAAAAAACGCCAGCACATCAGCATTAGACCAAGATGTTGTCAGTATTGTTTTTAAAATCTTTAAAATAAGTCCAGCCGCTGCTCCAAACCGAGAAATTGCAAATGGTGGATCATTGTTTTGAAAAGTTTCTGAAGGAGCCAGTGACTCTGCCCCCGACTCCGCCCCCGATCAATCAGTGACCGACAGTGTTCTGACGTCACGTTTTAGTACCTCTTCGTTCGGGTTAGAACCACAGAGCCAAGGGTACTGAAAATAGTAACAGGTGCTAAGTACCGGTACTAATGGAAAAGCCTCAGAACCGGGCCAAATAGGGTCCAGTCGGCCCGTACCGATACTAATGGAAAAGGGGCATTAGAATTATTGTCTGAGTGTCAAAGTGATGCCCAACAGATTTACTTTCACAAGCAGAGCATTATGGCTGGCCTTAATGCTCCACTTGATATGAAAATTAAATTTTATTAGAATTTGCTATGGGCTTGTTTCAGATGTAATGGACATGGGGATGAAAAACAAAGAAGATGACAAAGCAGAAAAGTGAGAGAAGGGTTAAAAGGTAAAGAAGGAGATAGGAATAGAGGAGAGAGAGAGGGATAAAGAGAACACAAATCAACATCATCTGCCATCGTCTGCTTCTAGACCTGCGGAAATAAATAAGACAAGACAAAACCGAGAAACCACAACAATAAACAACATATATAATGATACTTGTAACATCATTACAAAGTATTTTATACAGTACATGGTAATACAAGATATATTTGATGGCCACCACAACCCAACTGAGTGTGTATCTGATAAACACCTGAATCTAAACACTTGTGTGAGCATGCTTGTCACTATAAGGTTTCTCCATAAAAATGTTCAATAGTGGATGTGGGGACCCACAGACCCATCCCCACAGGACATGATGGTAACACAGGGAAGACCGGAACCACAGACACACAGCGGCCCCCAAGCCCGGAACTCCAGGAGTCCCCCAACAGGGACACCAGCACCCCCAGAGAGAAAAGCAAAGGGAAGCCCCGGGCGATCCCCAGCCACCACAATATATATGCATGTGTCATGAGAATGTTGTATGTGAGTGTCTAGGTTGTTTAATAAAATTGGGGCCCAGGTCTCCACAAACCACAGAGATGAAGGATCCTTCCCGGAGCTCAGTAGTGCACCTGAACCCCAAGGCCCTGCTTGAGTGGTGGTGTGATGGAGTGGGCGGAGGAAGACGTCGGGATGGGGAGGAACAACTGAGGTGGCAATGCCCTCCCAGGGGGCCAGCTCCCCCACTGACCCCAATAGGCACCCCCATTCTCCGAGATCCACCAGGGGAGGGAGGCTCCAGTGCATCCATCAGGAGCAGGAGGCAGCCGCACCACCAGGACCCAGGCCACAGACCGGCACATAGCCCCGAGGACTGACCAGAACCCGGGCCAGCGACCCAACACCCACAGAGATCATCCAGACCCCTAATCTGATCCCTAGCTCAACACCCAGCCCCCGACCAAAGAGGCCACCAAACTCCAGCAGCAACAATCAGCCAGGAGTGCCTGAACAGCCACAGATAGCGCACCACGACGACAGAGAGCGCACCCCCACCCCCACCAAAGGACCGACCAGTCCACCACAGCAACACCCACAAAGAGAGTACCCCACGCAAGGGATGGCACATGCCTAACACGCCCAGACACCCCCAGGCCAGCAGTACAGAGCCACCCGAGCAAAAGCCCCCCTACCCACAGCCCCCACGGCCCAGCCTCCAAGCCAAGCATCAGACCGCAGCCACAGCCAGGCAGGAAGACACCAGGCTGAATCCACCCATCCCCTCCCATGCCCCCCCATGGCAGAGGCCCCAAAGCCTACCAGCGCACCAATGGCCCCCAGGCCAGGGCCGGGCACCGGCGCATGCACCGGCCCAAGACCCCAACAACATACCCGCCAAAACCCGAAACCCCCGGGTCAAGCCGGGACCCCAGCCCAGAAGCGACATTCCCCCAGAACCTTGAACCCGCACCCACCCCAATCCCACACGGGAGCAGCCAGGCCACCAGGCCAGTAACCTGCGCCCACCGGTACAGACCACCCAGAAGCCTGCATGCAGCCAGCAGAGGTCAACATCCAGAACCACCAAAGCCACCTCCCCAGTTGAGTGCCATATCCCCGGGCCCACGACACTCCCACGTTGATGGAGAGTTTTCTAAATGGTATACGGAGGCACAGACCGGTGTCACTCCCACTAGCTCCACAGTGGGACCTAACGATGGTTCTGCAAGCCCTGATCAAAGCTCCTGTCGAGCCTTTAGATCAGGTTTCATTTAAATTCCTGTCACTTAAAACAGCCCTGCTGTTGGCTTTGGCATCTGCAAAGAGAGTGAGCAATTTATCGGCACTCTCTGCTGCCTCGTCATGCCTCAAGATTCAGGCTGATGGCAGCTCAGCTGCGCTGAGACCCAATCCAGCTTTTATGCCCAAATACATCACAAGTTCATTTAAATTGAGAATGATAACGTTGGAGGGGTTTTATCCTCCTCCTCACAAATCAGAAGAAGCATCTTTTTGTCTCCTTTGTCCTGTGCGTGCGCTGGCATGTTACATAACACACACGGCCACACTGCGTCAGACTCAGCGTCTGTGCATTATAGAGACGTCTCTGCAAGTCGCCCGTTATCCACTCAGCGTCTGTCACACTGGCTGTTGAAGGGTTTGGGGTGTTCAAAATGACCCGAGCACAGAATTTCAGGAGCACTTCACCTTAGTATTAAAGATTTAATTGAGACAAAGTTAAAGTATGCAGATATTACATGTAATCAGAATGTAGTCTGAAGAACAAAGTCAGATCGAACCTTGCCTGGTCAATCAGCCTGGTTTGTTCAACCAAACTTTGTGTCTGAGCGAGATTTATAGGTTTGTCATGTCCCGCCCTTTCGGGTTCGGACAGACTTGTGATTGGATGTCAAAACCTCTTGATGGTCCGAGTGACACCATGTTCAGCCACTCAGGAGCAGATCTTATCCCCATGGTAACTCCGAAGGCCGCAGACAGCCTTCTGCTCATTTTTCTACTGATAAGGGTTGATTTACGAGCTTTGTTTTGGAACGCAGGACACTTACTCTCAGCTGTAGTCTGGCTTTCGTCTGTAGAGTTTTAAAACACGTTTTCTGTGTGTCTGAACTATTATTAATGTGAGAGCATAAATACTCAACCTGTGTTAAGTATAAAGTATATGAATGTTGTGTTTTAGCGTTATTCATGTTTAATTAATGTGTGCACAGTGTGTCACATTGCTGGGCCCTCAACTCTCAGCTGCTCTGCTCAGAGAACAAAGAAGGATCGTTTCCTGCTGCACAAATAAGTATCTTACCTGTCTCTGTTTCCCTCAGAATTATATCAAATGTGAACTTGTATGATTATCCTTAGCACTTGTGAGATTATATATAACATGAAGTAATTAGTGCATGATTATACACGCACACACCTTGTAGAAATGCATCATTTCACATCATCAGAGAAATGTCAAGGCTTGTCAAAAGATACAAGATATAAAAGATATCAAATCCAACACGGTGTGAGGCCATTTCTGAAGCTGTAATGGCAGAAATACGCAGCGCGTAATTACCCACATAGAAGGCTGAGTGATGAAATGTTTTTTGGTGCAAACGGGCACTTCATATTGTGTCTGAACGGACCCAGTGAGGCATAGACTACATCCTACTTCGCCTTTAACCCACCAGCGACAGCCTTAAAGGGCAAAGCCTTTACGAAATAGAACGTTTGTTACATACTGTAACCCCAGATTCTATGAGTATAGGCGTAGCCCTTTAAGCTCTGGGCCTCACTGGTTCCTAAATGGCTGAAGAAAAAGCTATTTGGGAGCCGATTACCCTGTCTCACTGTAATTTATACGGACCAGGTGAGGCCCACACAGCAGGTGGGCGTGGACTAAAGTTTTCAGTGCTGCGCGTGACGGGATGAAATCCACCAGTGACAACCTTAAAGGGCTACGCCTATACTCATAGAATCTGTGGTTACAGTACGTAACCAATGTTTGTTAACGTTACTGCAGCTTAATACGTGCATCGCGGTGAATTAAACTAGAATCCATGTAATGCCAATTTTAAGATATTAGTGTGTAGCTGCATTTCATCTACGTAGCTAGCTAAACTCAGAAGCTAACTAAAGATTGACAGTAACAGATGAAGCTTAGCTTGTAAAAATGTGCTCATCCATCGGATCTGCAATGGACCGGTTTTAGGATCAGAAACAGCACCAGAACTCAGGAGTAGTTTAAAGGTTTTATTTTTGTAACCGCTTCTGGTGGAAGCTTGGGTCCAGACGGTGGTCCAATCTATTAACAGGAGAGACAGGTTAGTGACTGCACATGAAGTTTGAAAAGCGATGGCTAAACTAAAACAGTCACTAACCTTCTCAATTGGTAGCAGGACAGGAAGAGAAGCCATGGTCTGGGTGATGTCACTCATGCAGAGTAATCTGCAGCAGGAAAGCAGGATGATGGGATGTCCAGATCTCGTGGTCCAGTGAGGGTAGAGCCAGGAAGACAAAAACAAGTAAAGCAAAAAATGCAGAGAAGTGTGATCCAAAAAGCGTGGTCGAGAGAGAGCAAGCAAGGGTCGTCTTACTGTGGTCAGAAAATTGTAGAGGTGTCCAGTCAGGAGCAAGGCAAAAGCGAAGAGTCAGGAGACGAAGCAGGGTTCAAGATCAGAAATCAAGGTCGAGGAGAATGCTGGAGAATTTACTGGCTGGAGAGCTTTCAGTAATCTGGCACTGAAGAGAGTGAGAGGAGCTTAAGTAGTGAGCTGAACAGATGTGGCAGGTGAGTGGTGATTGCAGAGACAGGGTGCAGCAGATGAGTGCAGATAGGAAGTCAGTGGCGCGGACGCTGGAAGGAGGAAGTGAATGAATGTACCAAACAAACGAAAGAGGTAGGATTTGATTTTGGTGGATCGCATAAACTGTATATTGACTGTAGCAACATGGCTTCTACATCAGGAGGAAATAGTGGAAACGAGATGGAATGGTTGATATCAAGATCAGCAAAAATGAAAAGAACATTTAGGAAGAGACAAGAAAGAACAAGAAGTTGGTCGGAAGAAAGTGAGTCAAGAGCAGAAGTTAGCAAAAAGACAAAACCAAACGAACGGGTGAGCTCAAGAGAACAGGATGAATCAGAAGTGGAATTTAAAGTAATAGTGGAATTTAAGCAAGAAGGGGGATCTATACACCCAATAAAGTTGACCAAAGCAATAGAGGAAGAAATAGGGAAAATTAAAATGGCTAGAATCATAAATAACAGAAGAGTGCTAATTCATGTTGTTAATGAGTCACAACAACAGAAGATAATCAAAATGAAAACCCTGATGGGGGAAAGAATTAAAACATATATTCCAGGATCTTTAGCAAGGCTAAGAGGAGTAATATCAGGAGTTCCTTTTGAAATGACAATGGAGGATGTGAAAAAAGAAATCAAAGGAGGGAAAATAACAGATTCCATAAGGATTAAAAGTAAAAGAGACGGGGAACTTAAAGACACTATGACAGTGATTCTACAATTTGAAAATATTAAGCCAGAAAATATCCAATTGGGATACATGAACTATAGAGTTAGAGAGTATATTCCTAGACCCATCAGATGTTTTATTTGCCAAAGAATGGAACACATTGCAAAAGAATGTAAAGGTAAAGTTAGGTGTGCAAGATGTGGAGGCCCACATGAATACGGAAAACGTGATAAAGGTGCTAAAATCAAATGTTGCAATTGTGGAGGAGAACATAGTGCAGCATATGGTGGATGTAAAATACAAAGGGAAGCCAGAGAAGCTCAAAGAATCAAAATAACAGAAAGAATTTCATATGCTGAAGCTCTAAAAAGAGTAAGGAAAGACAGTACAAGAGGAATGAGGTTGGGAGAAACAGGTCAAAGAAACACAACTTGGAACATAAATCAAGGGCAGAATGATCAGCGACAAACATTGGTACCAACAACAAATATGCAAAATGCATGTCTGCATAAATGTAGAGTAGATGAAAATACAATGGTGGTGAAAAAAGAAAACTTTGTAGCTTTTATGTGCCATATTGTTAATGTTACAGTACAAATGAAAAAGAAAAGTGATCAAATAAAAGCAATAGTAACAGCAGCAGGAAGATTTTTAGAAATGAAAGAAATCCAAGCAGATCAGATACATACCATTTTGAGCGCCACAGAAACAACAGAAAATGCTCAAGATTAGGATCCAAGCTTTTATTATGGTCTTACATATTCTTCAATGGAATGCCAGAAGTCTAATAGCCAATGGACAATAATTTAAAAAGTTTGTTTATGAATTAGAAATAATCCCATACATAATATGTGTTCAGGAAACATGGTTAAAACCTCAGCTGGATTTTAAGATACCTGGATATAGCATATAAAGACAGGATAGAAGTAATGGTAGTGGAGGAGGATGTGCCACTCTAATTAAAGATGGAATAGCATAAGAAAAACACAATGAATAAAGAATTAGAATGTGTTAATATAGAAATATTTAATTTAGGAAAATATGAAAATATTAAAATAATAAATTATTATAATTCATGCAAACACCTTGATAGTGAAATGTTTAAAGAAATAGCAGGGAGACCACATAGAAGAGAACTATGGTGTGGTGATTTTAATGCCCACAATAGTCTTTGGGGTAGCAAGAAGACAGATCATAATGGTAACATAATTGAAGATGAAAGATGAAACTGTTTCTCCTATTGTTGCCAACCTGTACATGGAGGAGGTAGAAAAGAGAGCCTTGACGTCCTTTTCAGGGACACCACCAAGTCATTGGTTCAGGTATGTTGACGACACCTGGGTTAAAATTAAATCTCAGGAAGTCCAACATTTTACTGACCACATCAACTCTGTGGATAAATACATCAAGTTCACACAAGAAGATGTAAAAAATGGCAAGTTGGCTTTCTTGGACTGTGAGGTCTCAGTCTCCGATAGAGGACATTTGCAAACCGAGGTGTACTACAAACCCAACCACACAGACCAGTATTTGCAGTTTGACTCCCATCACCCTTTGGAGCACAAGTTAGGAGTCATCAGGACTCTGTATCACAGATCAGACAGCATCCCCACTAACTCAGGAGCCAGGCAGAAGGAGAAATCCTATACAAAACAGGCTCTAGAGCAATGTGGATATCCTAACTGGGCCTTTCTGAAAGCAGAGAAGAAACCCAAACAGGACTCCAGTCAGCCATCAGGTGAAAAGGAGGAACCCAGACCCAGACCAGTGGTCATTCCGTATGTTGAGGGAGTATCAGAGAAACTGAGACGTTTATTTTCTAAACATAACGTCCCAGTGGCTTTTAAACCCCAAAATACATTACGGCAAAGACTGGTTCATCCCAAAGATCCAGTCCCCTGGCACAAACAGAGTAATGTTGTGTATGCTGTTCAGTGTCAGGAG
>NC_056505.1:43605960-43611301 GCF_014905685.2 Nematolebias whitei | reverse complement strand
TCAACTCTGTGGATAAATACATCAAGTTCACACAAGAAGATGTAAAAAATGGCAAGTTGGCTTTCTTGGACTGTGAGGTCTCAGTCTCCGATAGAGGACATTTGCAAACCGAGGTGTACTACAAACCCAACCACACAGACCAGTATTTGCAGTTTGACTCCCATCACCCTTTGGAGCACAAGTTAGGAGTCATCAGGACTCTGTATCACAGATCAGACAGCATCCCCACTAACTCAGGAGCCAGGCAGAAGGAGAAATCCTATACAAAACAGGCTCTAGAGCAATGTGGATATCCTAACTGGGCCTTTCTGAAAGCAGAGAAGAAACCCAAACAGGACTCCAGTCAGCCATCAGGTGAAAAGGAGGAACCCAGACCCAGACCAGTGGTCATTCCGTATGTTGAGGGAGTATCAGAGAAACTGAGACGTTTATTTTCTAAACATAACGTCCCAGTGGCTTTTAAACCCCAAAATACATTACGGCAAAGACTGGTTCATCCCAAAGATCCAGTCCCCTGGCACAAACAGAGTAATGTTGTGTATGCTGTTCAGTGTCAGGAGGGCTGTGATCAGTCTTACATCGGGGAAACTAAACAGCCACTGGCCAAAAGGATGGCCCAGCACAGAAGATCAACATCATCAGACCAGGATTCTGCGGTCTACACTCATCTCCAGGCCAGCGGTCACTCTTTCAAGGATGAAGATATTCACATCCTGGACAGAGAGGAACGATGGTTTGAGAGAGGAGTAAAGGAGGCCATCTTTGTGAAAAGAAATTGTCCATCATTAAACAGGGGTGGAGGCCTCCGGGTTCAACTGTCCCCCTCTTACAATGCTGTGATTGCTAGTATCACTCAGCCCTCTGTGAATAGTAAACAGCCATCAGTGTGCTAATGATCCATTGTTAGGCTGATGGTCCTTCTTGAGCATGTGATCAGCTGGTTTTGGTTGTCAGCAGCAAACTGGTTGATCCACTCTGAGAAGGTGCTATTTAAGAGACTGAGCTGAAAACAGCACTTCAGACTGAAGAAGTCTCTTGGATGAGAGACGAAACGTTTCTAGATTTTTTTGCTTTGTTTTGTTTTTTGTTTTTCTGAATGTCCAGAGGACCAGATTGAACTTTTTTGGATTTTTCTACCTGGATTATTGAGCATGCATCAGGATAAGAAAAAAGTAGTTCCTTGGTGGAATGATGAATGTACTACAGCAGTTAAAGAACGTAACAAGGCATTTAAAATATTACAGAAAAATTTAACAACTGAAAATCTTATTGAATGTAAAAAAAAATAAAACTCACAATTTGTACTGTAATGTTGAACAGAATTTTATTCTCGTTAGAATTAATAGTAATTACAAAATTGGTGCAGAAAAAAGAACCGTCCAGGAACCAACACCGAAGTGAAGGTAGTGACACCGGTACCGATACTGATTTTTTTTAGAAAGGTACCCAGCCCTATATAAAAAGGTAGCAGACCAAGAAGGGATCTATAGATGAAAATGAACCAGGAGTCTACGTGTAGATAATGATGAACAACTGACCAATGACTACAGAGTGCAGTGATGGGTACGATAGGTTTTATCAGCATTTAACACCAGTTTGAGATGAAATAAGTCTGACTGAATGATGTCAAATACTACTTCTTAAGTTTCAACGAAAAGAAGTCTGAAGTCATGTTGTTCCCTCCCAATGACACGATCACAAACCACTGCATCGACCTCTCCGCTCTAACCCTGTCAGAAAAACAAAGAGTCACTAATCTGGGAGTGATAATGGACCCTTCCCTGAAACTTAACAATCATGGAAACATGATTGTTAAATCATGTTTCTTCCAACTGAGGAGGCTGTCTAAACTGAAGCCCATATTGTCCAAAAATAACCTGGAGACAGTAATACATGCATTCATTACATCTAGGCTTGATTACTGCAATTCGCTCCTGTTTGGTATCAGTCAAACCTCCATTGCATGACTACAACTTGTCCAGAATGCAGCAGCCCGATTTTTAACCAGTACAGGCAAAAGAGAGCACATTACACCAGTTTTGGCCTCCCTGCACTGGTTACCGGTTCACTTTCGAGTCCAGTTCAAAATACTCATGTATGTCTACAAATCACTGAACAGTTTCACCCCCCTTATCTCTCTGATCTGCTACAACCATATGTCCCACCATGTTCCCTGAGGTCAGCGGACCAGTTGCTCCTCATAGTTCCAGGAACTCGTCTTAAGCACAGAGGTGACAGGGCCTTCTCTGTAGCAGGACCAAGACTCTGAAACAAGTTACCTCTGCTTGTCAGACAGGCCCCCTCCCTCTCGGTTTTCAAGTCCCGTTTAAAAACTCACTACTATTCAGTAGCATTCAACACCAGAGGATCTGTGTTTTAAACCTGTACGCTACACACTGGTTTGTCTTCATTATCTGCATCGTTTTTATGTCTATATTCTGATTTACCTCATTTTGTATTTTACTTTGTGTGTTACCTGTTGTTCTGTCTGTACAGCACTTTGGTTGGCCTTGTCGCTGTTTTAAGTGCTCTATAAATAAAATGGTATGGTATGGTATGGCAAATGCAGACTGTAGATGCTGGAAAACCTTGGCAACTGTGTTGGCTCGACAGTTATAAGGTGGCTCGGTTTGTAGAGCTGCCACCTGTCAGCGAAAAGGTCACCGGATCGAATCCCAGCTGGGGGCCTTTCTGACGTCCTTTTCAGGGACATCACCAAGTCATTGGTTCAGGTATGTTGACGACACTTGGGTTAAAATTAAATCTCAGGAAGTCCAACATTTTACTGACCACATCAACTCTGTGGATAAATACATCAAGTTCACACGAAAAGATATAAAAAAGGGCAAGTTGGCTTTCTTGGACTGTGAGGTCTCAGTCTCTGATAGAGGATATTTGCAAACTGAGGTGTACCGCAACCCCACCCACACAGACCAGTATTTGCAGTTTGACTCCCATCACCCTTTGGAGCACAAGTTAGGAGTCATCAGGACTCTGTATCACAGAGCAGACAGCGTCCCCACTAGCTCAGGAGCCAGGCAGAAGGAGAAATCCTACACAAGTCAGGCTCTAGAGCAATGTGGATATCCTAACTGGGCCTTCCTGAAAGCAGAGAAGAAACCAAACAGGACTCCAGTCAGCCATCAGGTGAAAAGGAGGAACCCAGACCCAGACCAGTGGTCATTCCATATGTTGAGGGAGTATCAGAGAAACTGAGATGTGTATTTTCTAAACATAATGTCCCAGTGGCTTTTAAACCCCAAAATACATTACGGCAAAGACTGGTTCATCCCAAAGATCCAGTCCCCCAGCACAAACAGAGTAATGTTGTGTATGCTGTTCAGTGTCAGGAGGGCTGTGATCAGTCTTACATCGGGGAAACTAAACAGCCACTGGCCAAAAGGATGGCCCAGCACAGAAGAGCAACAACATCAGGCCAGGGCTCGGCAGTCTACACTCATCTCCAGACCAGCGGTTACTCTTTCAGGGATGAAGATGCTCACATCCTGGATAGAGAAGAACGATGGTTTGAGAGAGGAGTAAAGGAGGCCATCTTTGTGAAAAGAAATCGTCCATCGTTAAACAGGGGCGGAGGCCTACGTGTTTAATTGTCCCCCTCTTACAATGCTGTGATTGCTAGTATCACTCAGCCCTCTGTGAATAGTAAACAGCCATCAGTGTGCTAATGATCCATTGGGGCCAATGGTCCTTCTTGATCATGTGAGCAGCTGGTTTTGGTTGTCAGCAGCAAAACTGGTTGATCCACTCTGAGAAGGGGCTGTTTATAAGACTGAGCTGAATACAGCTCCTCAGACTGAGGAAGTCTTTCGGATGAAAGACGAAACATTTCTACTTTTTTTTTGAATGTCCAGAGGACCAGATTTAACTTTTTTAGATTTTTCTACCCGTATTATTGAGCATGCATCAGGATATTTTATCAACATCCCACATACAAACTCCAGCTAACGAATTTGATACAAATGTAAGATCGATTGCTGACTCTGCTCCTGTTCTAACATTTACTCTTGTTCCTCTCCCATCATTAAGACATGCAAGGTTTTTAGTTTCCATCTTTTCTTCCATTATTTGTCCATTTCTATCATTACTTTCCCCCCAAAAAAGTACTATGTGAATTAAAGTCACCACACCACTTTCCCATCCACATATTTTAACACCTCCTCCATCATCTCAAGTGACAGTGCTATACATGGGTTTGTTAAGATATTTTTAATCTAGACTGGTCCTATGGTTTTGATCTGCTCAGAGACGGGATTATAATGAAATTATGACCCGGTTCTGACTGGGTTAAACTGGGCCAGCAAACTCTAAAGAGAGTCTCCCTGGGATTTCAATATCAGCCAAGGAATAGAGTTTGATCTGCTTGCCACATCACGTAGAAAGGCTTTGAAGCACCGTCTCATATTTTCCTAACACGTCAGTCCACATAAGATCTACTGAGATCACATTTAGTCACGCCCCCTCATACAATGACAGGTTGAGCTCCCCTTCTGTGAAGGCAGAGTCTTAGGGCCCTATAAATGAGTAATGACACGAGACATCGGGGCTCTTCCGGGTCTGTGAACGCGTCACAGTCTGAAGAGTCCAGCGTTGTAAAACTGTAACCTTTCTTGCCTTTTTTAATATAATTGATAAAACTTAATTGACGTTTCCTTGATTTATTGATAATGAGAGTTGCCACTTCTGAGGGAGGTTTGAGCCGGGGGTAAATACCTGGGCTGGAGGGGGTTTCCGGATCCGGTGGTCCGCAGCCAGCTCCCGTCTTTAACAGGTTATAGAAATTTATTATCTTATACTTTCCTTCGTCTCCCCATATTTCCACTATTATACATTCTAATTCTATTCCTTTTTTTAATATCTGATATTGAATTCCTTGTTTTACGAATGTTCCACATCCTCCTCCATTTCCTTCCTGTCTATCTCTTCTTATGCTATTATATCCTTTGATAAACTCCAAATTTGATTTTAACCACGTCTCTTGTATGCATATGATTTCTGTTTTTTCATCAAGTCCATCTATCTCTTTAAATTCTTGTCCATTTGCTATTAAGCTCCGTGCATTCCATTGTAGTATTATTATGTGTTTTTGTCATTGAGGTTTCATGACCTCCCTTCTGTTTCCAGTCTTTTATTTATATTTTCCCATGACATCTCTTTAAATCTCAAAAATCTTTCAGCACCTCTCACAATTATTTTAATCTTCTCTGTCTTTGTCACAATCCTCAGTGTTGTTTAGACCCATTTGCAGGCAGGCGAGCGAGGCAGGAGTTTAAAATAAAAACAAAACGGCTGACGGGGCAGCAAAACTACAGGCAGGATCCAG
>NC_056505.1:43566549-43605860 GCF_014905685.2 Nematolebias whitei | reverse complement strand
AGGTGGTTGATGAGGGACAGGTGTGAATGATAAAGACTGAGTGGAGATGCAGACTGAGGAGTGAGTGGAAAATAACAGAATCAGATAAACAGAAAATCACACACAGAGCAGAACAACAAAAGTATAAATAGCAGACAGAGACAGAACCTGTCAGTCTTGTGTTTAGCCTGATCAGAACAGTTGATAACGTATGCCATGAATAGAATAAGTTTCTCTGTTGTCATTGAAATGTTTTCTTCTGGTTGAGTATGTTGTTGTGGGGTTTGATTCTTTATTTGATCCTTTTCTCTTGTTTTTGGTCCTTGCACACTCTTGACTGCTTCAGCATAGCTTATGTTTTTGGTTATCTTGATCTGTTGGATTTGTACGGCCCTCTTCCTCACCTCACATCCTCCATAATTAACTCAATGTTGTCCCCCACAGTTGCAACACTTTCTTGAGCTTCTTCTCTACATTCTTCATATCTGTGCTCCTCTCCACACATGGGACACCTCTGCTTCCCTTTACACACCGCTGCCACGTGTCCATAACGCTGACACTTGTAGCAGTGGAGTGGAGGAGGAATAAAAGGCCTGACCGGGAAATTCATGTATCCTATCTTGATTTTTTCAGGTAGAACAGCTTCTGCAAACTCTAGTAGGACTGACATGCTTGCTACTCTTTCTCCATTTACTGTTTTTGACATTCTTTAGACATTTTTTACCTGTGCTCCAGCAATGCTTCTTTTTATTTTTTTTAAATCCTCATCAACTGGTATCCCTGTAATCACTCCCTTAATATTTTTGTTCTCTCCCACAACCGTTCTTTCTGTTATCATCTTTTTGCAAATGCTTTCAATGTTTAATGCTTTATTTTTTTGCTCCTCGGTTTTACAGATTATCATTAGGTTTCTATCTCTCAATATTTTTGACATTTCTACGTCTCCAATTTTCTTTTTTATTTCTCTTGACAGAAAAATAGGGCTAAGGTTTCCCTGTTCATCCTCTTTGTTAAATCTTAATATTATCTTGAATTTTTCCCTCACCATTTTCTTATGAATCACTCTATCATCCTCTGAACTATTTCCTTCTAATCTTTTTTTATTTCCTTGGTTTTCAAACAACGCCCTGCCCTCCATCTTGCCTCTGTCACCTTCCTTAACATTCCTTCTCCCACCACTAACTGGTGTAGACTCCTCAACATTCATGTCATCCTCTGAACCTCTTACCTGATGTACCATTTCGATCCATTCACACACCAGTTTATGCCAAACATCCAAAAGACGATCTGGTTAAGTTTTTCAGATTCCTTCAGTTCAAAATTAGCGCCCTCCTCCATCAGCTCCGTCAATCTCAAACTCCTGCCTGAGTCGCGTCACGCCAACTAGTTCACGGCTACTTAACATGGTGGTTTTATATAAATGACCCCAATTGGCAGACCAAAAACACGAGGACAACAGGGATACAAAAATGATAGTTTATTTACAGTGTGGTTGTGGTCTTGGCTGTGGGAGGAAAAAAAGGAGATGAGATGAGTGTCTTGATATGGATGGTCTTTGATAACTGAGATGATGTTAAGTGGTTTGTCTTACGGTCAAATGTGGTTGCAGATGGCATTGGAGTGGTGTGAACAGAGAGTTCAGAATCCAGAGATGGCAGGGAATCCAGCAGGTGAGTATTGATCGATGATGCAGTCTTGGTTGAAGGATCCAGAATGTAGTTTCTTAATATGGTTCGGTGTGCAGGATTGGCGACCAGACACAGCCACGAGGAGACCAGACAGGCAGGGCGAACGGGAAAAAAAGGCAATAAATGTTAGAGCGTCCGCTGAATGTCTGGTTGCGGCTTAAGTAGAGCAGGAGGTGGAGGTGCAGGTCTTGGTAGCAGGTGCAGATAATCAGCTATGTAATCTCAGTTGGAGAGAGCGAGATGGTTAAAGGAGAAGGCAGAGAATCCTACATTGCCCCCTCCTCAAACATCGCCTCCAGGCAATTTCCTCTTGTCTGGGTGATCCCTGTAAAAGGTGGTGATTAGGGAGGAGTCCAGAATGAAGGATCGAGGAACCCATGATCGTTCCTCAGGCCCATAGCCTTCCCAGTCCACAAGGTACTGAAGGTTCCGACCCCCTGCGACGAACATCCAGCAGGCGTCTAACAGAATAAACAGGGTTGTTGTTGATTAGCCGGGGAGGGGGGGAGGGGTTGGCAGGTGGGTTGAGTGGGCTGATGGAGACGGGCTTAATTTGGGAGACATGAAAAAAGTGGGATGTATCCTCAGGGTGGGAGGTAGTTGGAGACGGACAGCTGCAGGGTTGATGATTCTGATTATGGGGAAGGGGCCGATGAACCTGGGGGCTAGTTTTCTGGGCGTGTCTTTTAATTTGATGTATTTAGTGGATAACCATACCTTCTGCCCCACCTAATACTTAGGTGAGGAGGAACGGTGTCGGTCGGCAAATTTTCTATTTTGCTCGGCTGTCCGAAGGAGGGCTGTTCTGGTCTGGCACCAAATCCTGCGACACCTACGTAGATGATGCTGAACAGAAGGAACAGAGATGTCAGACTCTTGGGAGAGAAACAAGGGTGGAGAGTATCTCAGAGAGGCTTCAAAAGGAGACAGACCTGTGGCAGACGAGGTTTGAGGGTTATGAGCATATTCAACCATGGGCAGGTGTTGGCTCCAGGAGGTTGGGTTGTGTCCAATAACGCACCTTAATGTGGCTTCGAGCTCCTGGTTGCACCTCTCAGTCTGACCATTAGACTGAGGGTGGTATCCCGACGTCAGGCTTGAGGTGGCTCCCAAGGCTTGGCAGAAGGCCTCCCAGACTTGCAAAGTGAATTGTGGACCTCTGTCAGAAACTATGTCAAGAGGTATGCCATGTAACCGAAAAACATATTTAATCAGGATCTGGACTGTCTCCGATGCTGAGGGTAGTTTAACCAGAGGTATAAAGTGTGCTGCCTTGGAGAAGCGATCAATGATTGTACATACAGAAGAGTTACCTTCAGAAATTCGCAATCCAGTGACAAAATCCAGAGCTATGTGAGACCATGGATGCCCAGGTGGAGGAAGGGGATGGAGGAGGCCCGCCGGGGGTTGATTATTTTTCTTATTGCAAGTGCAGGTGGTGCATGCGGACACGTACTCCCTGATATCCTTCTCCATGTTAGGCCACCAGAAGTGTCTCTTTGCGAGTGAAATTGTGCGTCTCATGCCTGGGTGACAGGAAAATCTGGCAGAGTGAATCCAGTGTAGAACCTTACTTATGATGGCAGTAGGGACAAATCTCTTCCCTGGGGGACCGGTGCTGGGGTCAGGTTCACTCCTTTGGGCCTCAAGGATCTCCTTTTCGATGTCCCACATCATGACTGCCACCATGCAGGACTGGGGTAGAATATGATCAGGTGACTCTGTCTCGGATGATGAGAACTGGTGGGAAAGAGCATCAGGTTTAACGTTATGGGAACCAGGGATGTAAGTGATAGAAAAATTAAATCGGGCGAAAAACAATGACCAGCGAGCCTGGCAGGCGTTGATTCTTTTAGCCCCTTGAATGATTGCGAGGTTTTTGTGATTTTTCCAAATTACAAAGGGTAATTCTGCTCCCTCCAGCCAATGCCTCCGTTCTTCTAGGGCCAACTTTATGGCCAGTAGTTCTCGGTTTCCCACATCGTAATTTCTCTCAGCCGGAGACAGCCGCCCTGAGAAAAAGGCACAGGGGTGGATCTTACCATCCATAGAGGATCTCTGAGAGAGTACTGCACCCACCCGGTATCCGATGCGTCCACCTCCACAACGAACTGCCAATGGGGATCCGGGTGGGAGAGGACAAGGGCTGAGGAGAAGAGTGTCTTAAGTTTCTGGAAAGCATCCTCAGCTTCTGGGGACCAGACAAATTTTCGGAGAGAGGAAGTGAGTTGGGTTAGCGGTGTGGCTACCTGACTGTAGTTCATGATAAAACATCGGTAGAAATTGGAGAAACCCAAGAATCGTTGGAGCCGTCTCCTATCCTGGGGAGTAGGTCACTCTGTTACTGCTCTAATCTTCTCTGGGTCAGATCGGACCTGTCCTTCTTCAAAAATAAAACCCAGAAAAGTTACGGATGACAAATGAAATTCACATTTTTCAGCTTTGACATGTAGTTTGTTTTCCAAGAGTCTCTGAAGAACAGCCTTGACATGACTAGTGTGTTGAGCTGGGTCTTTGGAAAAAAATCCAAATAGCGTCGAGGTACACAAAGACAAATACATTTAGAAAATCTCTTAGGACGTCATTGATATGGTTCTGAAAAACTGCTGGAGTGTTGGTGAGGCCGAAAGGTATTCAAAATGTCCAAGGGGGGTCTTGAATGCGGTCTTCCATTCGTCCCCCTCTCGGATTCTTACCAGGTGGTAGGCATTGAGGAGGTCTAGCTTGGTGAAAATTTTGGCATCTTGTAGCTGTTCGTATACAGAGTCGATAAGTGGCAGGGCATACTTATTCTTAATGGTAATCTTGTTAAGACCTCTGAAGTCGATGCAAGGTCTCAGAGTTTTATCTTTTTTAGATACAAAGAAGAACCCTGCACCGAGGGGAGAAGTGGATGGACAGATTATGCCTGATTTTAACGACTCTTATATGTACTGCCTCATAGCCTCCCTTTCTGGGCCCGACAGGTTGTAGAGTCTGCTGGATGGCATGGGGACACCAGGAAGGAGATCTATAGGACAGTCATAGGGTCTGTGGGGTGGTAGAGAGATGGCCTCCTGTTTGTTGAAGACCGGGGCAAGAGCATGATATATGGGGGTTACTTTGGAAAGGTCAATTTCTTCCTGGACGGGGGGGTGAGAAGAACCCTGATGAAATGGCAGAGTGTAAACAGTCAACAAAACAAGTATTGCCCCAAAGTTCAATCAGGTTATCCCTCAAAAATGATTTGAGGGTTGTATTTAACTAGCCAGGGATAGCCTAAAATAAGTTGAGGTCTTGGAGAGACAAAAATAAAAAAACTCACATTTTTCATGATGGTTGCCTGAAAGAACCAGGTGAAGGTCTCGAGTCCAGTGAGAGATGGAGGTAATGGTTTGGCCGGTGAGACCTGAAACATTGACAGAATTATTTAAAGGAACCATGGGCAGGTTAAGATGTTTGTCGATATCTTGAGAAATAAGGTTCTGTTCGGCTCTGGAATCAATCAGTGCTTGGATGGGGAAATTTACATTCTTAAAACAAATTATTGCAGGCAGACAAAAAACTTTTCTCAGGAGAAGAGGTCACACTACCCATAAATATCTCATGACCTATTGAGGGTTTCTTCCTTTTAAACGGAGCTGACAATTTCTCACATAATGTCCGTATTTGCCACAGTAGAGACATTCATTGGCAGAGATTCTCCGTTGTTTTTCCTCGGGGGATAGTTTTGCCTGACCCACCTGAATTGGTTCCGGTTCGGGGAGTGCCGGTGTCCAGGAACTACTTCCGGTTGAGGTGCGGTCCCAAGGTTTGTAGTCTTTTTCCAACTCCCGTTCTTTATGTCGGTTATCAATACGAATGGCAAGATTAATGAGTTCCTCTAGGTCTTGAGGAGGTTCTCGTGTGGCGATCTGGTCTTTAATGTTATCATTTAATGCGTTATGAAAAGCACTTTTTAACGCCATCTCCCCCCATCCAGACTCTTCTGCGATTATCCGGAAGCGGATGGAGAACTCAGCGACTGATCTTGTCCCTTGTTTGATGGTAAATAATCTTTGTTGGGCCTCCTCTTGTAGTAGAGGGTGGTCGAAAGCTAGCCGAAAACTTTTGATAAAAGAAGTGTACGGTAGAGAGGCTATGGGACGAGAGCGAAGATGAGCATGGGCCCATTGTAGAGCTTCGCCCTTGAGGGCGCTGACAATATAAGAAATACAGGAAGCATCGGAGGCGTACCTGATGGGAGCTTGGTTAAATGCAAGCTCACACTGAAGAAGGATCCCACCATCCAGTTTGGAATCTCCTCTAAAGAGCTCGGTAGGTCAGACATCGGGTTCGTATCTAAACATAGGAGCCAGAGCTGGTGTTGGTTCGTTAAGACGTGGGGGCTTGGGGTCCTTGGCAGCCATGGCAGAGAGTTGATGTCCGAGGGCATGTATCATGCTACCAAGTTCGTTCTGTTGGGCAAGAATTTTTAGAGTTTGTTCATTATTTTCAATCCGGGCGTTTTGTGCTAAAATAACTTGATCCCTCTGACTGTCTTTGGTCTGGCCTTGGGGGTCTGATTGGCTCAAACATTCTAACATGGTGGTTGTTTATAAATGACCCCAATTGGCAGACCAAAAACACGAGGACAACAGGGATACAAAAATGATAGTTTATTTACAGTGCGGTTGTGGTCTTGGCTGTGGGAGGAAAAAAAGGAGACGAGATGAGTTTCTTGGTATGGATGGTCTTTGATAACTGAGATTAGGTTAAGTGGTTTATCTTACGGTCTAATGTGGTTGCAGATGGTGTTGGAGTGGTGTGAACAGAGAGTTCAGAATCCAGAGATGGCAGGGAATCCAGCAGGTGAGTATTGATTGATGATGCAGTCTTGGTTGAAAGATCCAGAATGTAGTTTCTTAATATGGTTTGGTGTGCAGGATTGGCGACCAGACGCAGCCACAAGGAGACGAGACAGGCAGGGCGAACGGGAAACAAAGGCAATAAATGTTGGAGCGTCGGCTGAATGTCTGGTTGCGGTTTAAGTAGAGCAGGAGGTGGAGGTGCAGGTTTTGGTAGCAGGTGCAGCTAATCAGCCAATTAGTTGGAGAGAGCAAGATGGTTAAAGGAGAAGACAGAGAATCCTACACTACTCCTGCTGACTCAGCCCCTTCTTATTATTATTTTTTTGTTTTATGGCGGTTGACAGACCAACTGTACAGAGAAACTCCACTCTCCTTCTGCTCCCGGACAATGATCGACTCCAATGACACGCCAACGTCATCTGCAACTCAGCTCCTCTTTAAGCAGCAACCTCCAGGCAGGCAGCCAATCACAGCTCCGTTAAGCAGTGTCTTCCTCCAGCTGCACTAATTGGCACAATTAGGCTTTTGAACACTCACTCATAGGCAATTTAAGATGGAAGTCGTAACACCCTCCCTCTTAAAAAAAATTAAACATCTAAAATGTTTAATTACCCAAGCCTATTCACAGAAAAACAAAACAAAAACAAAAAAAATTACACAGCTCTAGACAAAGCGTCAGCTATCACGTTCTCTTTTCCCTTTTTGTAACAGATTTCAAGATTGTAATCTTGCAGTAGTAGTGACCAGCGCATAAGTCTGTGGTTAGAGTTACGCATCTGGGCAACAAACACGAGCGGGTTGTGATCAGTAAATACTTGGATTGGCTGTGAGCTGGATCCAAGGTAGACTTCAAAGTGTTGTAATGCGAGTAATAAAGAGAGTGCTTCCTTTTCTATTGTGCTGTAATGTAACTGATGCTTATTTTGTTTTTTTGAAAAGTAACATAATGGGTGATCAGTGCCTTGATCATCTTCCTGTAGAAGAACAGCTCCCACACCGCACGCGCTTGCATCTACTTCTAATTTAAAAGGGAGTTCAAAGCTAACGGACGCACTTGTCCAACCTGTTTTCCCAAATAAGTGATGGCGGCTTTTCCAAACTCACACTTGGCCAAGTTCAAAGTGAGAGAGGCATCACGAAAGTGGTTAAAAACAACAGACAACGTTTCTAAATGTTCAGACCATGTGGATGAATAAATCACCACGTCATCTAAATAGGCTTCACAGTTCTTCACTCCAGCCAGCACTTTCTGCATTAAACGCTGAAAGGTGGCAGGTGCATTACGCAATCCAAAATGCATCACTGTGTACTGGAGGAAGTGATCAGGTGTCACAAAGGCAGAAATCTCTGAAGCTCTTGGAGTCAGAGGTACTTGCCATTAGCCTTTTAATAGATTAAATTTTGTCACATATTTAGCTGAGCCAACTCTGTCAATACAATCTTCCATCCTAGGAAGTAGAAACGAGTCAGCTTTGGTGACTGCATTTAGTTTTCTGTAGTCTGTACAGAAACGGGAGGTGTTGTCTGGTTTCGGCACTAAAATACAAGGCGAACTCCAGGCACTGTTACTGGGAATGGCTAAACCATTTTCTATTAGATAATTTGCCTCTTGTTGCATTTTAAAACGTTTGGCAGGGTTTACTCTGTAGGCATGCCGTTTTATTGGTTTCTGATTTTCGACAATAATGTCATGAGACAACACAGAAGTTTGGCCAGGATGGTCTGAGAAAAGAGACAAGTTTTCTTTAAGTAAACGACTGATATCTTCACGTGCAGGTTCAGACAGATGGGACAGAAATGCTTCTAAATTTGTCAATATTTCAGAATTTCCTAAACGTGCCACCGGCATACAGCTATTTTTTTCTGTTAAATCATTTTCTGCTGGATAATAAGATGGAGCAGTACATACAGGAACAGGAACATTTTCTGCTGTTTCTCTTTCTGAGGTTTCCCTTGAAATGTAACGTTTTAACATATTAATGTGACTGACTCTGGATTTCCTTTTTCGATCAGGTGTTTTCGCAACGTAACGGACTTCATTAATTTTCTTGTCCACTTCATATGGACCTGAAAATTGGGCATGTAGACTAGAACCAGGCAAATGGAGTAACACCAAAACCTTTTCACCCGAAACAAAGTTCTGACTAACATACTTTTTATCACAGCGAGTTTTCATTTTGAACTGAGCTTGAGCCAGATTTTCTTGAGCTAATTTACAGACGTGATGAAGACGTTCTCTAAAGCTGCTAACATAATCCAGCACTTTATGTTCAGCTTCTTGAGGCAATTCTGACAACCACTTCTCTTTAAGGAGACATAGAGGACCATGCACAGTGTGTCCAAAAACTAAATCAGCTGGGCTAAAACCCAGTGTTGACTCTTGTGTGGTTTCTCTGACAGCGAACAGTAGGAATGGAAGACCCTCATCCCACTCTTTACTAGATTCAAAACAATATTTACGCATCATGGATTTTAAGGTTTGGTGGAATCTCTCCAGCGCACCGTGAGATTCAGGATGGTAAGGACTGAATGTCTGATGTTTTATTTGCAGTATGCTCAAAACTTGTGCAAATATCTTTGACATAAAATTTGTGCCTTGATCAGTCTGAATTATTTTCGGTAGGCCAAATGTAGAAAACAATTTAGTAAGTGATTTTACGATAACTTTGGTTTTTAACATGTATAATGGAATAGCTTCTGGGAAACGAGTGGCAGCACACATAATTGTTAGAATATATTGATTTCCATATTTGGTTTTTGGCAACGGGCCCACACAATCAAACAGAACGCGTTCAAATGGTTCTCAAAGCGCAATATGGGATGCAGAGGTGCAGGTGGAATTGTTTGGTTTGGTTTCCCCACTACTTGGCATGTGTGACAGGAATGACAATATTTTACCACATCCGATTTTAACTTTGGCCAGAAAAAGTTATGTAATATGCGGTGGTATGTTTTATTTACACCAAGGTGTCCAGAGAAGCTGGAATCATGTGCCAGACTGAGAACTTGTTCTCTGTATTCTTCTGGCACCACCACCAGATTAATACTGTGGGCATCACCTGAATTTGGGGACCAATGTCTCATCAGAACGCCATTTTCTACAAAATACTGGACAGGAACGTCAATCGTTTCTGTGGTTACGACAGAAGAAAAACAGGAAGTTAGGGACAAATCACTTTTTTGAGCTTTAATCAACATTTCTCTGTTCACGTTTAAAGTTAAATTTGCCTCAGCAGGAAATAGTTCAGACACATCATTTTTTAACAGTTTTTCATTAACAGGTCACTACATTGTTTTTTTCATCAAGCGTAGCCATAAATGAGTCAGATAACACAGTCACCCATCTTCCTAGACTGTGCGTGCGTAATGGCGCAGGCGGGGAACACATTGGAGGAAGGAGTTAAAGGATCAGGAGTGAGCGCGGATGCATTTGTTATCATTTCTGGTGGAGGAAAAACTTGTCCACCAGCGAGATCATTACCCAAAATAAATGTTACACCTTCCATCGGTAAGTGTGGTCGTACAGCAACTTTAACATGGCCATTAATGAACTGAGACTGTAAATACACCATGTGCAGAGGGGTTTTAATAACGCTCATTTCAATTCCCCACACAAGCAAATCAGAACCACAAGATGTTTGTTCTGATAAAGGCAGGACAGACTCTAAAATAAAAGAATGATAAGCACCTGCATCTCTGAGAATAGTAACTGGTACTTTATCTTTCTCTTCTCCAGTTAAAGAGACAAAACCCGTTGATATTAATGGAAGGGATTTAGGATCTACTTCCATTTTAGGTTTTTCTACAGACTGAGAGCGTGTTTTAATTTTCAAAGCAGGCTTTATTAACCCCACGTCAGCAGGGGTTTTAGACTGTTTTGCTTCTTTTTTCTCAGTACTGGACACGCAGCGATCAGATGTCCTGATTTGTGGTAGTAAAAACACTTGCGGGCTTGAGTGGGTAAAGATGGCACATTTTTACGCATGAATTTTTGAGATTTAATTCTCCTTTCACCCCTCCCTGGGCTGTCACCTTACCGTGGTGGAGGGGTTTGAGTGTCCCAATGATCCTAGGAGCTATGCTGTCAGGGGCTTTATGCCCCTATTAGGGTCACCCATGGCAGACAGGTCCTAGGTGAGGGACCAGACAAAGTGTAGCCCAAAGACCCCCTAGTGTTCCCTTGCCCAGACGTGGGTCACCGGGGCCCCACTCTGGAGCCAGGCCTGGAGGTGGGGCACGCGGGCGAGCGCCTGGTGGCCGGGCTTTTACCCATGGAGCTCGGCCGGGCACAGCCCGAAGAGGAGACGTGGGTCCCCCTTCCCATGGGCTCACGACCTCTGGGAGGGGCCAAAGGGGTCAGGTGCAATGTGGGATGGGTGGTGGCCGAGGGCGGGGACCCTGGCGGTCTGATCCTCGGCTACAGAAGCTGGCTATTGGGACGTGGAATGTCACCTCACTGGTGGGGAAGGAGCCTGAGCTGCAGTGTGAGGCTGAGAGGTTCCGGCTAGAAATAGTCGGACTCACCTCTACGCATGGCTCGGGCTCTGGAACCAGTTTCCTTGAGAGGGGCTGGATACTCTTCCACTCTGGAGTTGCCCCTGGTGAGAGGCGCCGAGCAGGTGTGGGCGTACTTATTGCCCCCCAACTTGGTGCCTGTGTGTTGGGGTTCACCCCAGTGAATGAGAGGGTGGCCTGCTTCCGCCTACGTGTGGGGGGATGGGTTCTGACTGTCGTTTGTGCTTATGCACCAAACGGCAGTTCAGATTATCCACCCTTTCTGGAGTCCTTGGAGGGGGTACTGGAAAGTGCACCTCCTGGGGACTCCCTTGTTCTGCTGGGGGACTTCAATGCTCATGTGGGCAATGACAGTGAGACCTGGAGGGGTGTGGTTGGGAGGAACGGCCCCCCTGATCTGAACCAGAGTGGTGTTCTGTTGTTGGACTTCTGTGCTCGTCATGGATTGTCAATAACGAACACCTTGTTCAAGCGTAAGGGTGTCCATATGTGCTGTTGGCACCAGGACACCCTAGGCCGCTGTTTGATGATTGACTTTGTCATCGTCTCATCTCGTCTTGGACACTCGTGTGAAGAGAGGGGCGGAGCTGTCCACTGATCACTACCTGGTGGTGAGTTGGCTCCGATGGTGGGGGAGGATGCCGGTCAGACCTGGCAGACCCAAACGTATTGTGAGGGTTTGCTGGGAACGTCTGGCAGAGTCTCCTGTGAGAGGGAATTTCAACTCCCACCTCCGGGAGAACTTTGAACATGTTCCGAGGGAGGTGGGGGACATTGAGTCTGAGTGGACCATGTTTCGTGCCTCTATTGTCGAGGCGGCTTACCAGAGCTGCGGCCACAAGGTTGTCGGTGCCTGTCGTGGCGGCAACCCTCGAACCCGATGGTGGACACCGTCGGTGAGGGATGCTGTCAGGCTGAAGAAGGAGTCCTATCGGGCCTTTTTGGCCTGTGGGACCCCGGAAGCAGCTGATGGGTACCGGCAGTCCAAGCGACATGTGGCTCGGGTGGTTGCTGAGGCAAAAACTCGGGCATGGGAGGAGTTCGGAGAGGCCATGGAGAACGACTTCCGCACGGCTTCGAGGCGATTCTGGTCCACCATCTGGCATCTCAGGGGGGGAAGCGGTACGCCACCAACACTGTTTATAGTGGGAGTGGTGGGCTACTGACCTCAACTCGGGATGTTGTGGGTCGGTGGGCGGAATACTTTGAAGACCTCCTCAATCCCACCGGTACATCTTCCACTGAGGAAGCGTAGCCTGGGGACTCTGGGTCGGGCCCTCCAATCTCTGGTGCTGAGGTCACCGAGGTGGTTAAAAAGCTCCTCGGTGGCAGGGCCCCAGGGGTGGATGAGATTCGCCCAGAGTTCCTTAAGGCTCTGGATGTTGTAGGGTTATGTTGGCTTACGCGACTCTGCAATATTGTGTGGACATCGGGGGAAGTTCCCCTGGATTGGCAAACCGGGGTGGTGGTCCCCCTATTCAAAAAGGGGGACCGTAGAGTGTGTTCCAACTACAGGGGAATCACGCTCTTAAGCCTCCCTGGTAAGGTCTATTCGGGGGTTCTGGAGAGGAGGGTCCATCGGATAGTTGAACCTCGGATTCAGGAGGAGCAGTGCGGTTTTCGTCCTGGCCGTGGAACACTGGACCAGCTCTACACTCTCAGCAGGGTCCTGGAGGGTGCGTGTGAGTTTGCCCATCCAGTCTACATGTGCTTTGTGGACTTGGAGAAGGCATTCGACCGCGTCCCTCGGGGGACCCTGTGGGGGGTACTCTGGGAGTATGGGGTACCAGGCCCTTTGATACGGGCTGTTAGGTCCCTGTATGACCAGTGTCAGAGCCTGGTCCGCATAGCCGGCAGTAAGTCGGGCTTGTTCCCGGTGAGAGTTGAACTCCGCCAAGGTTGCCCTTTGTCACCGATTCTGTTCATAACTTTTATGGACAGAATTTCTAGGCGCAGCCAAGGTGTTGAGGGGGTCCGTTTTGGTGGCCTTAGGATTGCGTCCCTGCTTTTTGCAGATGATGTGGTCTTATTGGCTTCATCAGATTGTGATCTACAGCTTTCGCTAGAGCGGTTCGCAGCCGAATGTGACGCGGCCGGGATGAAGATCAGTTCCTCCAAATCCGAGGCCATGTTCTTGAGCCGGAAAAGGGTAGAGTGCCCACTGCGGGTCAGGGAGGAGGTCCTACCCTCATCTATGGTCACAAGCTTTGGGTTGTGAAAGAATGAGATCTCGGATACAAGCGGCCGAAATGAGTTTTCTCCGCAGGGTGTCTGGGCTCTCCCTTAGAGACAGAGTGAGAAGCTTGATCATCCGGGAGGGACTCAAGAGTAGAGCCGCTGCTTCTCCACGTCGAGAGGAGCCAGTTGAGGGGGCTTGGGCATCTGTTTAGGATGCCTTCTGGACGCCTCCCTGATGAGGTGTTCCGGACACGTCCCACCGGAAGGAGGCCCAGAGGAAGACCCAGGACACGCTGGAAGGACTATGTTTCTTGGCTGGCCTGGGAATGCCTCGGGATTCCCTCGGAAGAGCTGGCCCAAGTGGCTGGGGAGAGGGAAGTCTGGGCCCCCCTACTTAGGCTGCTATCCCCGCGACCTGACCCCGGATAAGCGGAAGAAAATGGATGGATGGATAATTCTCCTTTCAGAGGGAATGTTCTGACATGTAGCAGATGAACTAAATACGGTTTTATGAGTTAAAATAAACTCATCAGCCAAAAGTGCTACTTTATTTAAGAATGAAACTTTCTGCTCATTTAAATAAACAACGATGCGCTCTGGCAAGCATTTTTTAAATCCCTCCAACAAAATTAGCTCTCTGAGCTCTTCAAATGATTTTATTTGGTCGAATTGCACCATTTAGCAAATAATACAGTTGTCTCTCGTGCAAATTCAACAAAGTTCTGGTTAGCAGATTTATCAAGTTTTCTAAATTTTTGCCTACATGCTTCTGGGGCTAGTTCATAGGTTTGTAACACAGTTTTTTTCAGAGTTTCATAATCTAGACTTTGCTCAATTGATAAACTAGAACAGACTTCTTGAGCCTTTCCTACAAGTTTGCACTGCAACAACAAAGACCAGAATTCTTTTGGCTAATTTAACGCAGCTGCTATGCTTTCAAAAGCAGTGAAATAAGAGTCAACTTCAGACTCACGAAACAAAGGCACTAATGTGATGTGCTTACTTATATCAAACCCAGCAGAAACAGGAAGGTGTGTGCTAGAAGGTGTCTGTCCCACAGCAGAAGCAGGTGACCCTTTTTCAAACTCACAAGCTCTGATACGGATATGCATTAACTGTACCTCCAGCTCTTTATTGCGGGTCTCAACCTCTTGTTTGCAGGACTCCTCCTCCTTTATCCGGAGGGTCAGGTGAAGATCCTTGGTAGACATACCTTTATGAGGATTTGAGACCGGGTCAGGTTCAGCGTCAGAAGCGGGCACGTCCACCACCTCCGTCGTAAACGCAGCTGCTCCCTCAGCTGTTCCATCAGCAGCTTTTTCAACTGCTTTACTTGGCGACTTTAGCACACCTTTTTCCACCAGCTGGTCACACAAGGTCTGCTTTAAATCTGCTTTCCAGCACTGTAAGACACTTGCACATCACAGACTGTTGCGACAATAAGCAAATCAGCTTTCTTACATTTATCTAATTTTTCCACTGACGGATATAATACAAAATCATCAATAGCAAAATTCATTTAAAATATTTCACAATACATTTGCTAACCAGATGAGAGAAACTTGCCAAAATTTTTTAGGAAGAGCTACCCAATTTAGCTCATCGCGGACGAGTCACCCAATTTATGTTACAACCGGCAAACGGCTCGTTGCAGCAGTTGTAACATATGGGGTGGGCGTTTCCACCTCTGCACACCTCAAGCTGTTGCTGTTGTCCATTGTTGTCATCTTTCTTTGTTGAAATCAGGTCTCTCTTGTAAATGAGTCCTCGAGGCTCAATGGGATTTACCTGTCTAAATAAAGGTTGATTGATTGATCAAGCAGCCACGGAGTCAGATGAAAAGGTTTTAACAGTGTTTATTTACAATGTGAATAAATGAATGATATATACAGTGGAGTCTTACCAGACTTTAGGGTGAGCCTCGGGTCAAAATAACAAACAAAACAAACTATTTTTCCTATTTTTATCACTTACCTAACAAATTAAAGTAAACAAAAATACAGGTCTCTTACCTGATCTAAACTAACAAAAAACAGGAGAAAAAGGTCTTAACTAAAATGCCAGCTCACCCCTACAAGAACTCCTCACCAAATTAAACTAATTTTAACAGTAGACAGCAGGTCAGCTGTGGCTGGTTGGGACATACAGAGTGAAAGGGAAAACGCCAACGTCATCTGCAACTCAGCTCCTCTTTAAGCAGCAACCTCCAGGCAGGCAGCCAATCACAGCTCCGTTCAGCAGTGCTCCAGCTGCACACCTGGACACTAATTGGCACACTTAGGCTTTTGAACACTCACTCATAGGCAATTTAAGACTGCAGTCGTAACAACAGGGCTGGTGTGAATGCAACCCAAGTTGTCATCCATATTATTTGCCAAGAGAGTTCACCAGTGTTATTTTGGCAACTTTTTACATTCCACCCAATGCTGTTGCTGAGACTGTGACTGATGTCATCAGCTCCGAGGTTGCTAAGCTACAGACACAACACCCTAGTGCATTTGTCGCAATATCTGGGGATTTTAATCATGTCTCACTCTCTGCTACACTTCTGACATTCCAACAGTTTGTCAGCTGCTCTACCAGAGAAAACAAAACGCTGGACCCTCTCTTAGCAAATCAGATCACAATCTTGTGTTTTTCTGCTCAAAATATAAACCCCTTGTTCAGAGACAACCTGCAATAAAGAGAACAGTGAGAAAATGGTCAACGGAAGCTGAAGAAGCCCTACGGGGTTGTTTTGAGGCTACAGACTAGGATGCACTGTGCCAGCCACATGGAGGGGACATCACTGCCATGACTGAGTGTGTGACCAACTATAAAAACTTCTGTATAAACAACACCATCCCCACCAGAACAGTGAGATGCTTCCCCAATAACAAACCCTGGATCACCACTGACATGAAAGAACTGCTAAACCAGAAAAACAAGCCTTCAGAGATGGAGACAGGGAATTATTGAGGAGTACACAGAAGCAACTACAAGTCAAGATCAGAAACAGCAAGGAGGTGTACAAGAAGAAGCTGGAGAGCAAATTCCAGCAGAACAATATCAGAGAGTTGTGGTCAGGGATGTAAAAGATCACAGGCTTCAAGCAGAAGGAGGATCAGAAGCCTGGACAGAGCCAATGAACTGAACACATTCTTCAATAGGTTCAGTTCAGGAACAAGCTCAACATCCTCCTCTTTTGCCTACAGCCAAACCGACATACCACCCTCCTTTGACCCAAGGCTGTCCTGTCACACCTCAAATATTGTATCTACCACCTCAGTCATGGACAGTCTTCTTCTACATGTTGGTCTTCAACCAAATCAGAAGACATTAATACCTCCTTTGCCTCCCCCATCTGCATCTCTAGAAGTCAGGCAAGGAAGCATTTGGAGAGACTGAACCGGAATAAGGCTGCAGGTCCAGATGGTGTCAGTCCCACAGTCTTGAAGGTCTGTGCATAGCCTGACCCAGGAGAAGTTTCCAGTGTTGTGGAAAACCTCATGCCTTGTTCTAGTACCAAAGAAAACTTACCCATTAGTCCTCAATGACTATACACCTGTTGCCCTGAAATCCCACATCATGAAGGTCCTAGAGAGACTTCTGTTGGCCCACCTGCCTAAACAAACAAGCACATATCAGGACCCACTGCAGTTTGCTTATCGGCGTGGACTTGGAGTTGAAGATGCCATCATACACCTGCTTCAGCAAACTCACTGTTATCTAGAAAAGGCAGACATCACTGTGAAAGTCATGTTCTTTGATTTCTCCATTGCATTTAACACAATCCAGCCTGATTTGCTTTGTCAGAAACTCCAAAAGACTCATGTGGAGGTCTCAACAATCACCTGGATCAAAGACTACCTGATAGACAGACCACAGTTTGTGAGACTGAAGTGTTGTGTGTCTAACCAGGTGGTCAGTAGCTCAGGAGCACCACAAGGGACTGTTCTCTTACCATTCCTTTTCACTCTGCACACCTCAGATTTCCAATACAAAACAGACTCCTGTCATTTGCAGAAATATTCAGATGACTCTGCAGTGGTCTGGTGTATCAGAGATGGACAAGAAGCTGAGTACATGGAACTGGTGGACCGCTTTGTGGCATGGTGTGGAAACAATCATCTCATCTTGAATGTGAACAAAACAAAGGAGATGATTGCAGACTTCAGGAGAAACAGGAACAGGTCCAACACTTTTTTTTCATCATGGGAGAAGATGTGGAGGTGGTGGAGAAGTATAAATACCTTGAGGTTCACCTGGACAACAGACTGGACTGGAAATGCAACAGTGGAGCCATCTACAGCAGACTTTACTTCTTGAGGAAGCTGAAGATCTTCAATGTTTGCAGCAAGATGCTGCATATCTTCTGTTGTAGAGAGCGTTATCTCTTCTGACATCATCTGCTGGGGTAGTAGCAGCACCAGAGCAAGTGACTTAAAAAATATCGACAAGTTCATAAAGAAGGTTGGCTCAGTTCTTGGGACTCCTCTAGAACCTTTGGAGATGACTGTACAAAGAAGGATTCTTCATAAAATGAAGAACATTATAGACAACCATCAGCACCCTTTTCATCAGACTGTCATTCAACAGAGTGTCTTCAGTCTAGGGCTGCAACAACGAATCGATAAAATTGATAAAAATCGTTAAAAATCGTTAAAAATCGTTAAAAATAGATGATTAAAAGCGTTGGCAATGAATGTCGTTATCAATTTGTTGTGTCGCGCAATTATGAGTCTTTCACGGCGCTGCAGAGCCGTTTTGTTCACGGGCAGTGCATTGTCAATGCTGACTGACTGAATAAAGTAAAACAAAAAAACTCTGCAGCACGAGTTGAACAGAGCGAGCGGGGAGGCGGAAGCAGAGCAGAGGCTGTTTTCAAAGGAAAATAAGTAAATTTTACAAATGACTGACGCAGAGAAAACTGTTCGACCCAAGTCCTCCAAAGTGTGGGAGCTCTTCACAAAGATAAAAAAATGAGAAGCATGCCGCATTGAAAATTGACGACACGACACGGTTGAACCACGCTGATAAACAAAAACATGTTGGCGTCACGAGCTGTAGCTGATACAACTTGTCTCACTCCCATCTCATGTGTTGCAGGTGAACCTACAATATTCACATTGTTCTGTTTCCAAGTGAGAAAACGTAACGTCAGTATCTCTGGTAGATGAAGCTGCTGTTTGTTTGTTTGTTTGCCGATTAATGGTTGTCTAACAGATAGAGAACGTGTGTGTTACTTTTTATTTAATTTAATTGGTACAAGCAGTGTTTAAATGTGATTTATAAATAAATCTAACACAAAGATAATAATTTAATGATTAAGCTTCAACTTTTAATTTGTTGGCAAAGGCTGAAGACACTACAGGTATGGCAGGATGAATTGCATTTAAACAGGAATTAAAGTAATTTATTACATCTACTCAAATGTGTGTAATTAAATATTTTATATATATGTGTGTTTGTGTGTTTAATTGCTCTTTTAGCTACTTTTGCCTGAACCCAACTGTAGTGATGTAGCTATTAGCTTCACTACTAATTAATTATTCTTAAAGCTAGTTCAAGCACAAAGAATATTAATTGTTTAATTACAACGGATTATTTTCTTTTTCGAGTTAAATTTCTGTCATGTGACCAAGATAACTTGTGAGTGGAGTGTTTAATCAGTGACATGAGACACCATTTTATCTTTGACCCATCAGAATAAATGTGGTAATTTATTTAACAGAATCAAAATTTAACATCAAAACATGTACACGTTGATTTGCTGATCTGTTTCTGATTAATAAACTTGGCACGCTTTACTAAACAAGACAACAGAACATTACTGATTGAGACTGATTCATCTCTGAAGGCATCTAGCTTGATTTACTGGCGAATAGAGAAGTTTAAGAGAGGAGGAATAGATTTAAGGAGGAAGTTTAGATTTAAGGATTAAAGTTATGTGTTGAACCAGAACATGGCACCCTTCCTCCGACATCCAGCTCATCCCTCTGGTACACTTCAGGACGTGCAGCAACTTTGTTACCTTAACAGAGGATGCATCCACTCTGGAACAGAAGTCCATTGGTACGCTCCCTTTTCAGCGTCTCCGGTTAGAGTAGCTGGGGTCATCAGAATTTGTGACGAAGTACTCGGTTCAACCGAATAAGCTTCCTTAGAAGTTGAGCTTTTAATGCTCGGGTTGAGTCACAGCTGAGGCAGGCTGTGAATACGCTGGAATGGAGAGACCCTTGGCACATGGTCAAATCCATCCGCTACTTAGTTGAGTCTCATCTTCGACTGAAAGTTCCAGCAAGACTGTAAGACTAAGACTGAATAGTTCCAAGAAGTGTTGCCTTTTTAAGGGTATCCCCTTCCTGTTACGTGGTACTTCCTGATTGGTTGAAACAACCAGCAGGGGTGTAGTTCTAGTGATGTCAGAGGGTCACTAGAAGTCAAGAAACAGCAGGAATGTTTTAAGAACGGTTAGTACAGACGGAGAAATGTTTTTAAGAAATGAGAGGATGCAGGTGCCAGCAGTTCTTATTTACTGTCTGAGAGTTTTAAAAACAAGGCACTTCGTACTCATAACTTGTCTCTGACTTTCGACTGACATCCACTACTCCTCATTCAGACAGAAGACTAAATGCACACTTACTTCGAAAATAGACATTTAACTGTATGATCAAAGTCTAATGAGGTTTAAAAATCATTAATACTGTTTCACAGTTGATTTAAATGAGTGGTTCACTTCAACATTTAGAAATGGTATGAACTAAACACACTTTGGATTATCAAGATATCTTAAAATAGTACTGATAATGTAAAAAGAAGAGTGTTCTTTCAATTGATTAATTCAGGACACAATTAAATAGCCTCTTGATGAGATAATTAGTATGTCTGGATTCAAATCAATGAAATAGCAGTTCCTGTCCCCTGAAGGTCTTCAGAGACAGATTGATATCGGAGGCCTAGTTCACTACAGTCCCCCCTTTGGAAATCATTGCCTGTCCATGGGGATGAATTCTAACATGAACTTACACCTGCGAATGTCCTTGATCTTGATGTCATCCAGCAAGAGGAAAACAAAAGTCAAAGAAGGTAATCCCACAACGGTTTTGGTAATTCCATAATGTTGTTGGTAATTCCATTGCAGCAACGCTTTAACCCCTTGGAAACAAAGTCTGTAATCCATTGGAAAAAGTTATATAATCCACAACGATAAATCCACAACGATTGGAGGTGTTGATTGATCAGCATGCAGAGGGGTTCCCTCGATTGAACTGCAGAGGCGACCACTGGATGGCGTTTGGAGACCCACGTTGGAGTTGTAGGTCCCTTCAACGAAGGTTGCTGCTGGTGGTTCCCAGTGGATGCCATTCTGGTTCTATGTGTTCATGCATTTATGTGGTTTTTGGTGGGCTTATGAGGGGGATTTTACATAAGACCTTAACCTATATGCACCTGGTGTGTAAGCTATCATGGTTCAGATCAGCTACAGATACCAGTTAAAGGGTGGGTCATGCTGAAAAATTATCATATAGGGATTTATACCTATAGAAGGGCATTCCAAACTATTTGTCCATTCCTAACTTGGTTTAAGTTAGATTTACATAGCAAAATATAGTTTGGTTCAATTGTCTGTTGTCCCTTTAGACGAACGACTTGAGGTTTGTTTTTTTGGTTTCCCCCTAAATGTTTATGGAATCTATGGCGAGACTCAACTTAAGGATTAGCTACCCCTCCCCCCGAATAGGATTGTTCGAGTAGGTTCGGCTTGAGCGTCATGAGACCAATATAGGCTATGGTACTTAATGTAGCATTAATGTACATTGACTCCTCAAAGATTGAAGTTTAACAAATGAACTGCATGTTGGCATAGTTAAAGTCCTCATAGTCTCTAACTAAAGTACACACAAAATTAATTCTTGCTGGGGGTGTTCAGAAACAATACCAAAAACAAATAAACAATATCTCAACATTGCCAAAAGTAGTGATTTAAGCAACTAGAAAACAACGTTTCAACATCGACAAAAGTAGTGATTAAGCAACTAGAAAACAATGTTTCAATGCGTCACTCACCCTGATTGTCTCACGTTATCACGTCTGAGTTGTTATCTTAACACTTAATTAAGCTTAGACTTATTTAGTTTCTGCTTGGACGACCCTTTTCCCCACGAGGTCTGAGTTTGTGGGATCTTTGTCTCCTGTGGAGTTATTGAATGCCTTGTGTAGTTTGAATGCAATGCCTCTAGTTTGCAGTGGTGCTCTGTGGAGTGGTCTGGATTGCTGAAACTGGCCACAGACCAGGCACCCTTTTATGTAGTTTCTTCGCAGGACTGAGTTAATTTTTTTGTCTGTGAGTTTCTTCTGTCCTGCTTATGTATTTTTTTTGTTCTAATTGTTCCCTCGGGTTTTTCATCTCTGTTCCCTGACTGCCTTTTGATTTATCCTCCTGGTCCTGTTGATCCGTCCTCCTGGTCCTGTTGATTCATCCTCCTGGTCCTGTTGATCCTGGATCATCAGATCCTGGCATGTCCCCGTCCTCTGAGGACACATTTTCATCTTTCCCTCATCTCACTCACCTCATTTCTGTTTCTTCCTCAGTCTCTGAAATTACAACGTCACTGTTAGAATGAAGATTATTGCTCAATAAAAAATATGACATGTCTTATTTAACACTGTTCATACCAAAGTTTAATTTAGAACAACATGTGTGATCACTGGTCAGATCACTGGTCAATGGATCAACATGCAGTGGAAGTTCTGCTGTTCTTCTCATCTGGTTCTGGTCCATGAACAAATGGTTGAACCTCCTTCAGTCTCACACCTCCTGACTGTGTCTCTGTGAACTGTCCTCTCTCTAAATGTGCCTGTAGAGTGACATTAGTTTATTTTCTTGTACATTTCTTTGACAGTTCAACATTTTGAGCCCTGATTGAAAATGTTTGTGCAGATTAAATTTACAGCTCTCACTTTGTGTTGTTGTGATGATGATGAAAGTGCTCCTGCTGAATTGAGATGATGTCATTAATAAACAGTATAAATAGTAGTAAAGGTACTTTATTAAAGCTTGTTTTACATTTTACATATTTTATAATAAATTGTTTGGTAATTTATTTTTGCACAGTTAACACTTATTTTGTCATCTGTTATGATTTTAACTAGAAACAGTTTCATTTAAATTAACATTTTAATCAATGAATTACAATTTTACAATAGTTGTCAGACTACAAGCACAATCAACTCAGTTATCCAGGTCCTTGGTTGCCATAAAAAAAAAAAAAACGACAAATACAACAATTATATTCAGTCTCTCTTGTAAATGAGTCCTCGTGGCTCAATGGGACAAACCTGTCTAAATAAAGGTTGAATTAATATCTTCTATAGAAATCAAGAATTCATCCAGATGATCTAAGGTAAACTGGAGCAGATCTGAACTGCTGCATGGAGGACAAGGTGGAGCATTATTATGCAGAGAACATCAGAAATGGCTTTATAACAAGTGTTACTCTTATACTCTTATAAAACACTGATATGTCTATATTGATCATTGTATTGCATATACATTTTTTTTCTAAAAAAATATGTGTTTGCAGTCTCGTTTCCTTCTAAAATTTAATGATAAATGTATCAGCCGCTTCTAAAAATGCTTTGATAAAATGCATAGTCTGTGAAATAATCAGTTCGTTACTGCTCAGTAATTACTGAAAGACATCCGGTAAAGTAAGAAAAGTTGATTTTTGTGTTATGTTGCGTCAGCAGCCGCTCAAACTGACTGACAGGGATGAACTGTTTGGAACTATTGGGAGCTGCATGAACCACATGACCGCGAATCGGCGAGTTCAAAGAGTGTCGCAACTCTCTTTATAGGGCTCTGGTATGAACTAAACACACTTTTGATTATCAAGATATTGTAAAATAGTAATGATAATGTAAAAAGAAGAGTGTTCTTTCAATTGATTAATTTAGGATACAATTAAATAGTCTCTTGATGAGATAATTTGTATTTCTGGATTCAAATCAATGAAATAACAGTTCCTGTCCCCTGAAGGTCTTCAGAGACAGATTGATGTCGGAGGCCTAGTTCACTACATAACACTGTAAGTGAAACAAGGCATTTCTTCAGTTGCTGTAAATTATGCTATAATACGTATAAACGCTCTCATTCCAGAAAACAACAAACAATGACAGCCTTCATGATGAAAAACGTTATGGACACCACAGCAGCAGCTGTCTTCACTGAAAGCGTCCTGAACATGATCGTCAGTGACATGAGGCCTCTGTCGATGATTGAAGATGAAGGCTTCACTACAATGATCCACACTTTTAATCCAGGTTACAATAATCCACACATTTAATCCAGGTTACACTCTTCCCTCAAGGACACATTTTACAAAGTAGCTACATATTTTGCAGATATAAAGCCTACATTTGAATATATTTTTGTGTATATTTTTTTAAGCTATTTGACTAACTTTTATTTTTTTTATTCAATATTTTACTAACAGAATAGTCAAATAGCTATCTGTTTTTGTGCGAATTGCTATGTCAGTCAAATGTTCAATTTTGGAATAAAGGGGTGGAAATTAAAACTTTTTTTTTTCTCGATTCATCGATTAATCAAAAAAATAATCGGCCGATGAATCGATTATTGAAATAATCGTTATTTGCAGCCCTACTTCAGTCAGAGCCTTCTTCAGATCCGTTGTAGGACAGACCACTACAAGAGCTCCTTCCTGCCCACAGCCATCAGTATCTATAACAACTCTAATGAAACCAGGATGATGAGTTACATTTAATTTCCCTCTGGGATTAATAAAGTATTTTTGAATTGAATTTGAATTGAATTGAGACGAGCTGGTCTGGGAAGCACAGTCCTCACCTCCTTCGTCAGGTGTGCAGTGGAGAGCATACTGTGCTCCAGTATCAACATGTGGCATGGAGGCTGCACAGGTGCAGAAAGAAAAGCTTTGCAGAGAGTGGTGAAGGCTGCACAGAAGTCTGTTGGAGCCAGTCTCCCCACCATCACAGACATCTACACCTCCAGATGCAGGAATAGAGCCACCTGCATCATGAAGAATTATCAGCAGCAGCACGACGGATCAGTGGTTAGCACTGTTGCCTCACAGCAAGAAGGTCCTTGGTTCAATCCCCGGTTGGACTTGGGATCTTTCTGTGTGGAGTTTACATGTTCTTCTTGTGCTTGCGTGGGTTTTCTTCGAGTACTCTAGTTTCCTCCCACAGATTAAAATCATGCATGTTAGTCTGCCTTCAGGCCCAGGACTCCCTTGCAAAAGAGATCTGTGATCTCAATGGGATTTGCCTGATTAAATAAAGGTTAATAAATAAAAGTACCACACTCACCCAGCACACACAATTTTTGCCCCGCTCCCCTCAGGAAGGAGGTTAAGGAGCATTAAGTATAGAACAGCTTCTACCCTGAAGCTGTTAAGATTCCAGTATACTTGGGAATACGTCAGTCCGCGTGTACCGGATTAGAGTTGAAGCGGATACCTGTAGGGCACATCCATGCAAAGCTAAATTTTTACGACCGTGTACTTGTACTCTGTGTCGAACAATAAACTGCCCGGGGACTGACTGTTTTGTATGCGACACCAATGTATTAAATTCCCTTCATCTCTGATCTGGTTTAATGGCATGGTAAATGGTAAATGGACTGTACTTATATAGCACCTTTCTATCTAATTTCAAGATACTCAAAGCACTTCACACTACAATCTGTGTCCTCATTCACCCATTCATACAGCACTCTACTAGATCTCTACAAAGCTAATTGAACAAATCATTCTAATGAGACTAATCAGTGCTTTTAGATCACATTCATACACTGATGGGACACACATCAGAGACTATGAGGGGTTCAGTGTCTTGCCCAGGGACACTTCGGCATGTGACCGCTGGTGGATTCGAACCCCCAACTCTCGCATTGGAGGACGACTGCTCTAACCACTCAGCCACAGCTGCCCCTGTTGTTTTTTTTTTTTTTCTAAAAGGCAAGCAATCTCTTCCTTCTCGTCCATTGACACTATGACTGAAATTGTGAGAAATTAAGGAATTTGTCACGAGAGAATTTAAATCAGGTCCAGCGTGGCTGTGGGAGAGTCTGGTGATATCCTGGTGGGCTGGTCTGATGTGTGGGCTGCACACATCAGATTGTAGATAAAACCAGCAACCAGCCGAATCCAAAAAGCAGGAACCAGTTATCGAAAATCCAATTAAATATGTGTCCTTAAAATCCACAGATGGCAACAGAGATAGACACATCATCAAGTTTTCCAGTTGATGAGATATCAAGCTGCGTACATGCCAACAGGGCAAATCAGCTCTCCTAAAGCCTGTCTTCTCTTCAAAGAAATGTTGTAAATTGAGTTGAGGGACCAACTGATCAATGCAAGTCCATAATTATGGTTCGGAAGATATGCAAGTGAGGCTCACAGGCAGTTTCACAAACAGACAGAGCAGCAAAGCAAAGCAAAGAGGGAAGGGAGAAGCATCTGATCTCGGCGAGATCAAGTGAACTTCACCAATTAAAAAACATCTTATGAACTATGTTTAATGGTGGTTTAAATGTGCAGCTCTTATTTTGAAGCTCAGAGACACGGAAGTGTTCCTGTTCTAATCCCAGTAATCTGAGCAGCAGATGGAGCTGCTCAGTCTGTTCTGAGCTGGACGATTGAACATCCCTCACCATGCCTCTGTTCGGGTTGAAGGCTATTGTTGGAGAAAGTAAGTTATTTTGATTCATTCTTTTAATCATGGTCAAGATGCATTATTTTCACCCAGAGAACAACTGTCTTAATCCACTGTAATCTGAAGTATGTTCATCATCATCAGAGTTTGATGTGTTAAAGAGGTGGACTCACAAAGAAGCGTGCAGCCTGAAACATTTTCAGCCAGATGTGATGCTGAATGGTGTTGGAATGGACTGGGTTTTTCCTTTTTTATGATGAACAGGAGCTCAGAGTCCTGGATCTGTGTAAATCCTGCCTCTCTAATCTGTGTCTGTGGATTAACAGCTGTGACATCATTCTGATTGGACCAGAGTAGCAGAGGGTCTGATTTCAGCACACAATAAAAAAAAACCTTCATATTTAACTTGCAGGCGGTTAAAGAACAACAGGAATTATAGGAGAATGTATATTTATAATCCTCAGTAACAAAACAAATGTAACAAAAAGTTCTTGATCGAGAAGCTTTTCTTTTAAAGAAGGTATATAAACTCAGTCGTCCAGGTAGATAAACCACAAACAAAGGTTAAATCATGTGATCTGGACAGTTTCTTCTAGGAACAAATGTTTTGTCTTTCATCTGAAAGACTTCATCAGTCTGAGGCCTGCCAACAACATCTGTCTTATAAATAGCACCTTATTGATGTTTCAAACCAGCCTGCTGTGGAAATCCCAGAAAATGGATTTACACATGCAAAAAATAATCTGTTCAGACGACATGATTTAATTTTTTTTGTGATTTTTTTGTTGTTGTTTCTTTTAAGAATGAAGACATTTGTGAAGTCAGTTGTGGTTTTCTATGGAATGAGTTATAGCTCTTTGGATCAAACTTTGTAAATAAAGTGATGCTGTGCAGCCTCCAGCTCCAAACAGGCTCTGCTGTTGGTCATCTCTGCAGTTTAGGTCCAAATCTGTCAATTTGACCGAGATGGAGCCATTTCGGAGTCTTTTAACGTCAGTCAGAAACACACAGGTCAGAACATTCTCGGTGTTTTGGTGCAGCTGGTCACACAGGAGATGTTCCATCCATCCATCCATCCATCCATCCATCCATTTTCTTTACCCGTTTATTCCATTTTGGGTCACGGGGGTTGCCGGTGCCCATGTCCAGCAATCACTGTGCGAGGGGCGGGGTACACCCTGGACGGGTCGCAAGTCCATCACAGGGCCACATAGAGACAAACGAGACAAACAACCATTCACTCTCTCACTCACACCTAGGGACAATTTAGAGTTACCAATCAGCCTAACATGCATGTTTTTGGTCTGTGGGAGGAAACCGGAGTACCCGGAGAAAACCCACGCATGCACGGAGAGAACATGCAAACTCCACCCAGAAAGGCCCCCGGACCGGGATTTGAACCAGGGACCTGCTCACTGAGAGGCAGCAGCTCTACCAGTTGCGCCACCGTGCTGCCAGGAGATGTTCCATGTGTTTTAATTCAGCAGAGACACAGACAGCATGAACAGGTCCAACCTCAGTGCTTTTATTGTGACGAGACTCAACTATGTAATGATGGTAAACAATCTGAGGTCCACATGCAAATATTATTGGCCCCTAATATTCCTTGTGTCTGCTTTGCTTTGCCTTCGATCCAGAAGGCTTCATCAGTCAAGGAAACACACAACAAAACTGATTCTTCCCCCAACAGCTTACTTCAAAGTGGAACAAACAGAACTGGTTTGTTCCACTTTGGAGTAAGCTGTTGGGGGAAGAATCAGGTTTTTGGGAGTTTCCTTGACTGATGAAGCCTTCCAGATCAAAGGCAAAACGTTTCAGCACAAAAAAAAAAAAAAACTGTCCAGATGACCTGACTGAAAAATGTTGGATTTTATACCTGGATTATTGAGCATGGACTTTGTTGTTCAGCCCAACAATGTTCAGTCAGGTCATCTGGATGGGTTCTTTTTTTGTTGAGACGTTTCGTCATGCCAAAATGGTTCAAAACACCCAAGTCCATGCTCAATAATCCAGGTATACTGTACCAACAATGCTCAGTCAGGTCATCTGGATGCTTTTTTTTTTTTGGGGGGGGATATTTGAACCACTTTGGCATGGCTGCCTCAGAGGAGTTGATGGGGGAGATGGTGGGCCCCAGAAACCATCTTATCACTAGCAAACTATTTTTTTCTACTATGGGAGTGTGCTTCTTGTGGGACTGAGTTTGTTGTGGCTCCTCAGACTGAAGAAGTCCTTTGAATGAAGGACAAAACATCTCATCAAAAAAGCAAACCATCCAGATGACCTGACTGAACATTGCTGGATTTTTTTACCAGGATTATTGAGCATGGACTTTGATGTTTCTAACTCAGTCTTTGACATGTGGAAATAAATAAATGATCTAGAAGTCATCAAATCATTTTGACAGAAACATGCAATGACAAAACAATGTCATGTTGGCAACAAGAAGAACAAAATACTTCAATTTATTTTCCATGATTCTGACTTAGGCAACACGGTGGATCAGTGGGTAGAGCTGCTGACTCTCAGAGAGAAGGTCCTTGGTTCAAACCCCGGTCTAGGGGCCTTCTGGGTGGAGTTTGCATGTTCTCTCCGTGCATGCGTGGCTTTTCTTCATCTACTCCAGTTTCCTCCCACAGACCAAAAACATGCATGTTAGACTGATTGATAACTCTAAATTGGCCCTAGGCGTGAGTGAGAGAATGGTTGTTTGTCTCATTTGTCTCTATGTGTCCCTGTGATGGACTTGCGACCCGTCCAGGGTGTACCCCGCCCCTCGCACAGTGATTGCTGGACATGGGCACTGGCGACCCCCGTGACCCAAAATGGAGTAAGCGGGTAAAGATAATGGATGGATGGATGGATTTTCATTCATTCAATTTTTATTTATACAGGTTAATCACACTGAGCCTCGGGGACTCATTTACAAGAGAGAAATTAATTTTAACAAAGAGTGATGACAACAGTGGATAACAACAACAACAATAGACAATCATAAAATAGGCATAGGCATACAAATTTAAATTTTTTTGTTTGTTTTTTTACAAATCAAAACAATCAAAACAAAATAGAAACCAAAAGGACAATCAAGAGGAATAGTAGCAAAAAAACAGCTAGATTATAAGGCGATTTAGAAAATTAAAAACAAGAACATGTCTGCATTGGTTTTTGCCAGGAACTTGGATGGATGATGAATGATAGATGGATGATGAATGGACGATGGAGGGATGATGGATGATAGATGGATGGATAATGGATGGATGGATGATGGAGGGATGATGGATGATAGATGAACCATAGCCCCTGCAGTACTAGCAGAAGAAGCTTTAATTACGAAGGTGTAAGCAGATGTTTGGCTTTATAGGTGTCAAAGAAATGTTAGAAAGGGACATGTCTGGCCCAACAGCCACTTATTGTTTAGACCTGATCTTAGCAAGAACAGGTTTTACTTAAAGAATGATGTCAAAGTAATCAAGACTGAATCAAAATAAAATATGATTTGACAGTTTGCAAAAAGAATCCATCACACATGAAGATTTTAAGATGGACTTGTGTAAAAGAACACACCTGTGGATGACAGGAAGTTACATGTGGATGACAGGAAGCTACCTGTGGATGACGGGAAGCTACCTGTGGATGACAAGAAGCTACCTGTGGATGACAAGAAGCTACCTGTGGATGACAGGAAGCTACCTGTGGATGACAAGAAGCTACCTGTGGATGACAGGAAGCTACCTGTGGATGACAGGAAGCTACCTGTGGATGACAGGAAGTTACATGTGGATGACAGGAGGCTACCTGTGGATGACAAGAAGCTACCTGTGGATGACAGGAAGTTACCTGTGGATGATCTCTTTCCTCTGTCAGCTCAGAGCTACAGTCATTATGGTGTTAGCTGGGGTCACTTAGCTGTGGTGTCCATCTTGATTCCAAAAGTTAATTAGTGGCAGATGTTCATATGATGATTACTGTCTGAGTGTTTAATTCAAACTCACCTAGTGGTTTATAAGATATTTTGCTAACATACACTGTAGAATATGTAGTATTCCTGTGTGTTGGGTTGGTGGGTTAGGGTAGTAGAGATTCAGGCAGCAACACGATGAAGGTGTGTGACGCTCCGGTGCAGCAGGCTCTCAGTTGTTGTTCAGAAGCTGCTTGTGGTCTCAGCTGTGGTGTTGTCTGTTCTTAGGACTTCAGCTCTTCTTCTTGCTCTGTGTCAGATAGTTGTTCCCTGTTCTCCATCGTTCCTCATCATAAGACGAGTCGAGTAGGAAACTCTGCTGTGATAGAAAATTTGGCCATTCATGAGGTAGTAATGGATTTAAACCTGCACGTTTGTGACCAAAAGAAGTATTGTATAATCTTATTCTGGCCAGACATTCAGTGCCTCAGAGGACAGCCCAGGAGAAGCCCCTGCAGTCCCAACATTTGTTGTCATGACTGATTTTGGAGGCGGGGCTTATCAGTCTGTTTACATGTGAGGTCATGTTTTCTGACAGAGAAATAGCCTCAGAGTGTTGGAGGCGGTAAGAGGATTGGGAGCAGATTAAAGGCTGCAGTCAGGACGTCCCTTGGTTTTTGTCTTTGTCTCTCAGTGTGGACAGGCGAGACTGACTGCTGTCTGTCAGCAAAACATTCACACCTCAGTTACAGACGTTTGGCTCTTCTCCCTGCTCACACATCATATCAGATATGACATGAAATCTTTCATACTGCTTTTTTTTTTTAAAGTTTGACCAAAATGTCTGCCCAAGGGCGTCAGAAGCAGCCGTAATGTGGGGGGGACACAACGATGTGTGTAGGTGAGTGTGCGTGCGTGTGCACAAAAGAAATGTACACTAATGTACAAAAAAAAAGCAACATTTCACCTAGATTTCCTTTAATTCCACACATTTAAAGCATATTTCTCACCAAGTTTGTGTAAATTCAGCTGTGGGTTTTAGAGACATTTTAACTTTAGTACACTTTAATACAGAGCGTCAGATCTGCACTATTTGTGTTTATACAGAAATAAAAAACATCACCACTAGACATTTTTACTTGTGTTTAACACTACTCATCTAAATGATGTTTCTCACAAAGCTTGAGCAATAAGGTGTGGGGTTTTAAAGACATTTCAACTTTAATGCACCTGAACACACAGCGTCTCTTACACCTACAGCATCTTACAGCGTCACAGTTACTGCTAAGAGAACATGCTACAGACGTAGCGCTGCACTCAAGCATCCTCCTAACATGAATATATGTTGATGATCAACCCCCTAGTCAAAAACTGCCCCCACTAAGCTCGCTAAACTGCGAGTGAGCAACACAGAGGTGTCTCCATCTCCTGCACCTGTGCGCATTTTCTACCGAAGCAGGAGACTCAGCAGCGGCTGCCTGCACAGTTTCTGCTCTGTGTGTAGAGGTGGAGGTAACCTGGAGGTAACCAGGAAAGCCTGGAGTGGAGTTTTATTAGATTGCGTATTCTCCTATTAATCAAGTGGAATGGATTCATTCACGAAGAAACAGAAACTGCGCCGCCTGAACTAATGTTTCATAGTAAATTCAAAAAGCGTTCAATACAAAAACAACTGGACTTTATTTGTAACAGAAGACGTTTCGCTCCTCATCCGAGGAGCTTTCTCAATTCAAAGAGCAGAGAGTGAGAGATACAGGTTATAAGGCTGAGTGAGATAAGACACACACACACACATAAGACACACACACACACACATATATATAGATTGGCAGTTCACACCTAAAACCTAAAACAGTAGGTCTTTGTTCCTCTAATTCACAGACGAGGCCCCCTCTGTTCCCATCAGGTGTGAAAACCGGCTGGGAATCTGTTTTAAAGTTGCATTATATGTTTTTGAAAGTGGGAATCTGAGGCCTCCTCCTCTGTTAAGAGATGGTTTTTCTCTTTTTACATAAATTGCTTCCTTCACCCCCCTCTCAAACCATCTGTGTTCTCGGTCCAAAATGTGCACATTTTGGTCCTCAAAAGAGTGTCCCTTATCTGTGAGATGGAGGTGAACAGCTGAGTCTTGTCCTGTGGAGCTGGCTCTCCTGTGTTGAGTCATACGTCTGTGAAGAGGCTGTTTAGTTTCTCCAATGTAGAGGTCTGGACAGTCCTCGCTGCACTGGACCGCATACACTACACCACTCTGTTTGTGTATGGGTGTCTTGTCCTTAGGGAACAGATGGGACTGATGGGAACAGAGGGGGCCTCGTCTGTGAATTAGAGGAACAAAGACCTACTGTTTTAGGTTTTAGGTGTGAACTGCCAATCTACATATATGTGTGTGTGTGTGTGTGTCTTATGTGTGTGTGTGTCTTATCTCACTCAGCCTTATAACCTGTATCTCTCACTCTCTGCTCTTTGAATTGAGAAAGCTCCTCGGATGAGGAGCGAAACGTCTTCTGTTACAAATAAAGTCCAGTTGTTTTTGTATTGAACGCTTTTTGAATTCATCATGTCCTGGATGACTGAGAATCTTCACCAGCATGTTTCATAGTAAAAGTGGGGGAGTCCAAATGAACGTTTTTTTTTATGTGGGGGGGACTTGTCCCCTTCATATATAATGGTTGCGACGCCTATGTGTCTGCCTCTGTTATTTGTCAACATAAGAAAAACGGTGGCATCAAAGGCAGCGGGCGATATGTATTTCTTCCATTTTCATTTACTAAATGATTTCTGCTGTATTTGTAGGTTTTTCAAAGTAGAGCTGGATGAAACATACTTCCAGCTGTCAGCTCTGCAGACTGCAGGTCTTAGACCTTAACCTTCAATTGTTTTTTTTTTATTATTTTACATTTGGTGTTGTTTGAAACCTTCTATGCCATTTTTTGACCTTTGATGCCGTTTTTTTTTTTTTTTTTTTTTACCTTGGATGCCGTTTTTTAAACTTCGATGCCATTTGTTAGCCTTTGATGCCGTTTATTAAACTAAGATGCTGGTTATTAAACTTTGATACCGTTTATCAACCTTCATTGCCATTTATTCACCTTCAATGCCGTTTTTGTTAACCTTCGATTCCGTTTACATTCCGTTTAATTTTCGATGCTGTTTTTTTAAAACATTCGATTCAGTTTTTTCTCCTTCGATGCCGTTATTTTTACTTCGATGCAGTTTTTTAACCTTCAATGCTGTTTTTAACCTTCAATGCTGTGTATTGTCCTTTGATGCCCTTCAATGCCATTTTTTTTAACCTTCGATGCCGTTTATTAAACTTGATGCCGTTTATTTTAAATTAACCTTAGATGCTGTTTTTTACAGTTAATGCCGTTTTTAACCTTCAATGACATTTATTGACCTTTGATGCCCTTAAATGCCATTTATTAACCTTCGATGCTGTTTTTTTAATATTTAGATGCTGTTTTTAATCTTTTATTGCCATTTTTTAACCTTCAATGCCGTTTTTAACCTTCTATGTTGTTTTTTAACCTTCAATGTCATTTTTTAACTGCTGTTTTTGAACCTGTGATGCAGTTTTTGAACCTTTGATGCTGTTTTTTTTTTTAACCTTCAATGTGACATGATGCTGCTGTTTGGTTGTTGAACCCACGTGCAAGAAAGCAGGACGACTCCGTAGTAAAAGTAATAATAATTTATGGAACAAAAACAAAGTGCTGACGGGGCAGCAAAACTTACTTACTTCAGGAGTAGATGACAGGTGGAGCAGAGACAGATCATGACACTGTGGTAAGGACAACGCCTAGATGACAAGGGCGTGAAAATAAGTAGAATATATACTAACAATAACTAGACAGAGAGAGGAGCTGCTGGGGTGATTAGAATGAGAGTCAGCTGTGTATGAAGATGAGAAAAAACACAGGTGCAGGAAACACAGAACATACAGACTCTTCTTACAATGCTGGTTTTTAACTTTGATGCTGCTTTTTCTAACTTTCAGTGATGGTTTTTTTTTGCCTCCAATGTTGTTTTTTAACACCCAAACTGTTTGATAATCTTTGATGCTGTTTTTTTAACCTTTGATGCTGTTTTAATCATCCTTACCCTGAACTCCACAGGGATCATGAACAACGTCATCAAGAAAGCAAGAGAAAAGGGACAGTGGAAGGTAAAGACTTGTGTTTGTGGTTAATCTTGTTTGGTCAAACCTTACATGACATGTTGACATGTTGCCCTGCTGCAGGTGCTGGTGGTGGACAAACTGAGCATGAGGATGGTTTCCTCCTGCTGCAGGATGACCGACATCATGTCAGAGGGAATCACCAGTATGTAACAATTCAATGAACATCTCTAACATCACCCGTCCTCTTTGATGGAAGCAAAACACGGACTGGAGTGTGATTCTTCAACTAGTAATACTAGTTTGATTAACCTTTACCCCAGCAGCTGGCACTTTCAGATACAAACAGGTCATTTTTATGTCTTAACATTCATTGAAACTCCGCCGGAGGTCACAACACTTGTTTAGCTGCTGGAGCTGCTGCCTCATGAACACAAGTTTCAGCTTCAACTCCCTGTCTTTCTGTGCACATTCTCCAGGTACCCCACTGTCCTCCCACAGATCAGAATCCTTCGTGCTAGGTTCAATGGTAACTCTAAAATGTCCCTAAATGAGAGAGTGAATAGTTGTTTGTCTTGTTTGTCTCAGTGTGTCCCAGTGATGGGCTGGAGACCTTTCCAGGTGTCCCTTTGTTGGATTGGAGACCTGTCCAGGTGTCCTGTGTTGGACTGGAGACCTGTCCAAGATGTCCCCCGCCTGTCTTAAGGGTGTCCCTTGCTTCTCACACAGTGACTGCTGGACATGGACACCAGCTGCCCTGCTAAGTAGAAAGGAAAAGATATTAAAGGAAATAAATGATTTTAGACAGGCGGAGGACAGGGCAGCCTCTGTCTCACTGTGGCTTTGTGTTGAGCAACACCTCTGCTTCAGAGACAAGATATTACAGTAGTCCGTCAATACTTTGTGGTTTGTTATTCGCGGACTCGCTCCACCGCGGTTTTTCAAAATAAGATTGGACATGACACACAATTGGCTGATTGATTGATGTGCTGCATGATCGGCATGGGATTTTTATTTAAAATAATTTATTTTACATTATTTTGCATCTGCTGCAAAGTGGGTGTGGCTGAGAGCGTTGGCAGAGTGCAGCTGGAGGCAGAGAGCTGAGATCATGATATTCTGTGCTCATTTAGAGCGTGAAGAATTTAGAAACATTGTTTCGAATATTGCAAGAGTGTGGAAAGAGTTTACAACAGCTATATATATATATATATATATATATATATATATATATATATATATATATATATATACACACACATATATATACACATACCCAAACCGGATTCAAAAAAGTTGGTTCACGAAACAAATTGTGAATAAAAACTGAATGCAATGATGTGGCGATGGCAAATGTCAATATTTTATTCGTAATATAACATAGATGACAGATCAAAAGTTTAATCTGAGTAAATGTAACATTTTAATGGAAAAATATGTTGATTCAAAATTTCACAGTGTCAACAAATCCCCAAAAAGTTGGGACAAGTAGCAATAAGTGGCTGGAAAAAGGAAATTGAGCATATAACGAACAGCTGGAAGACCAATTAACACTAATTAGGTCAATTGACAACATGATTGGGTGTAAAAAGAGCTTCTCAGAGTGTCAGTGTCTCTCAGAAGCCAAGATGGTAAGAGGATCACCAATTCCACTATTGTTGTGCAAAAAGATAGTGCAACAATACCAGAATGGTGTTACCCAGCGTAAAATAGCAAATACTTTTAAGTTATCATCATCAACCGTGCATAACATCATGAAAAGATTCAGTGAATCTGGAATAATCACTGTGCTTAAGGGTCAAGGCCGTAAAACTCTACCGGATGCTCGTGATCTCCGGGCGGGTAAACGTCACTGCACCTCAAACAGGAATTTCACCGACAAGGAAATAACAGAATGGGCTCAGGAATACTTCCAGAAAGCATTGTCAGTGAACACAATCCACCGTGCCATCCACCGTTGCTAGCTGAAACTCTACAGTGCAAAGAGGAAGCCATTTCTAAGCAAGCTCCACAAGTTCAGACGTTTGCACTGGGCCAGGGGTCATTTAAAATGGAGTGTGGCAAAATGGAAGACTGTTCTGTGGTCAGATGAGTCACGATTTGAAGTTCTTTATGGAACACTGGGACGCCATGTCATCCGGACCAGAGAGGACAAGGATAGCCCAAGTTGTTATCAACGCTCCATTCAGAAGCCTGCATCACTGATGGTATGGGGTTGCATGAGCGCTTGTGGCATGGGCAGCTTGCATGTCTGGAAAGGGACCATTAATGCAGAGAACTATGTTCAGGTTCTACAACAACATATGCTCCCATCTAGACGTCATCTCTTTCAGGGAAGACCCTGCATTTTTCAACACGATAATGCCAGACCACATTCTGCAGCAATCACAACATCATGGCTACGTAGGAGAAGGATCCGGGTACTGAAATGGCCAGACTGCAGTCCAGATCTTTCACCTATAGAGAAGATTTGGCGCATCATAAAGAGGAAGGTACGACAAAGAAGGCCCAAGACGATTGAACAGTTAAAGGCCTGTATTAGACATGAATGGGAGAGCATTCCTATTTCTAAACTTGAGAAACTGGTCTCCTCTGTCCCCAAACGTCTGTTGAGTGTTGTAAGAAGAAGGGGAATGCCACACAGTGGTAAAAATGGACTTGTCCCAACTTTTTGGGGATTTGTTGACACCTTGAAATTAGGAAACAACAGATTTTTCCCTTAAAATGATGCATTATCTCAGTTTAAACTTTTGATCTGTGATTTGAGTTCTATTCAGAATAAAATATTAGATGCTGGCACCTCCACATCATCGCATTCAGTTTTTATTCACAATTTGTTTAGTGTCCCAACTTTTTTGGAATCCAGTTTGTATGTGTATATACCATACCAATTTATTTCTAAAGCACGTAAAATACAACATAGCAGCTGTCTGAAGTGCTGTACAAAAATAAAAACAAACAAAATACAATAAAACAATAAAAACAACTAAATATATATATAAAAAATAATCAGAACATCACAAGTAAACAAATACATTAAGACACAGATGCTAGCTCACTAGGTTAAAAGACAATGAAAAAAAGGTGTTTTTAAACAAGTTTTAAAAACAGAGATTGATGGGGCCTGCCTGACCTCCAGCGGCAGCTCATCCCACAATTTAAGAGCCAGAGCTGAAAATGCTCTGTCTCTTATGGATTTATAAAAGTTTTTCGGAACTGCTAAAAGCATCTGGTCAGAGGATCTAAGAGCATGTGATGGCATGCAAAGGTGAAGCAGTTCAGACAAATAAGAGGGACTAAGACCATTCAAAGACTTAAAAACAAACAGAACTTTAAAATGGATTTGAAACTGAACAGGAAGCCAGTGAAGGAACATCAGAACTGGAGTGATGTGCTCAAGCCTGCCTGTACCAGTCAAAAATCATGCAGCAGCATTTTGTACCAGCTGTAACCGTGAGAGTGAGGCATGGCTAACTCCTATCAAGTGAGAGTTACAATAATCCAGGCATGAAGTAATAAAAGTGTGGATTACTGTCTCTAAGTGGTGCCTAGAAAGGAGGGGCTTGATTTTTGACAGGCGCCTCAGCTGAAAGAAAGACGACCTAACCACTTTGTTGACATGGCAGTCAAGTGTCAGGCAGGGGTCCATTTTCACTCCTAAATTTGTCACAGTGTATTTTTCATATGGGGCCAAAGAAGAAAAATCTAAAGTGGGGAAACTGCTAGGACCACAGGATTTAAAGACCATAACCTCAGTCTTTGTTTTCGTTAAAATGGAGGAAATTAAGTGCCATCCATTCTCTAATGTCATCAAGACAGTCTAGGAGAGACTGAGTGGAGCCATTGTGTTTCAAAGGGAAGTAGACTTGACAGTCATCTGCATATAAATGAAATTGCACATCGATTTCTGAAAATAGAACCCAGTGGCAGAAGATAAAGTGAAAACAGGAGAGGACCAAGAATAGAGCCCTGGGGTACCCCCGAGGGGAGGGCAGCAGAAGCAGAGGTAAAATTATCCATCATCACACTGAAACTTCTGTCAGAAATATAGGACCTAAACCACTGCAGAGCTGAGCCAGTGATGCCCACCCACTGCTCCAGTAGATGAGAATGTCATGGTCGACTGTGTCGAAAGCAGCTGTTAAATCTAAAAGCACAAGTAAAACACAGTTTTCAGAATCCAGTGCTAAAAATATGTCATTAAAAACCCTTAAAAGAGCAGATTCAGTACTGTGGTACATTTTGAAACCAGACTGGAAGACATACACAATTTTAAATTCATCCAAAAAGGCCTTCAAGCTGGGTGTAAACAACTTTTTCCAAAATTTTGGATATAAAGGGTAACTTTGAGATTGACCTAAAGTTCGACAAAGAGGATGGATCAAGGCCAGGTTTTTTCAACAATGACTGCACCACAGCATGCCTACAACTGCTTGGTACCACAGTAAACATCAAACTGCTGTTGATCACATTTAGGATAAAGGAGCCAACAGTAGAAAATACCTCCTTAAGAAAACATGGAGAAAAAACATCAAGGGGGGAACCCGATGATTTCATACTGGTGACCAGTTTCTCTAGATAAAAGAGGGAAATAGGCTCCAAATGATCAAAAACAGCAGGTTAGGGGACCAGGATGGAAGGGTCATGGGATGGAAAAGAGATACAAGCCCTAGTGTTAATAACCTTGTCCAAGAAAAAATGAAGAAACTTATCACAAAGTTCTTCGGATGCTTCAAGAGGGACCGGTTCATGTGCACTGAGGACAGTGTTGATTGTATTATAAAGAACATGGCGGTTGTGAGAGTTAGCAACAATAATGTCAGAGAAATATTTTACTCTGGCTGTTTTCACAGCTTGTTGATAGCGACGCCAACTATCTCTCAGTATATCAAAAGAGACTTGGAGTTTGTCCTTTCTCCACTTGCGTTAATTTCTCCTGCATTCCTGTCTAATGGCACGAGTATGGTCACTCAACCATGAGTCCGATCTTGGCTTTGATTGCCTGGTTTTAATCGGGGCCACATCATTCAAAACAGAATGGCATAAAGAATCAAAATATAAGGAAAGCTCCTCAGTGCTGAGAGACACAGAGAGCGGTGAATCTAAACGATTAAAGACAGTGGAGAAATGGGCAGCAGAGGACGAGTTAAAAACACGGCAGCGTCGAGCAGGAGCTTAACAGGTTTAGAAACAGGAATAAAATCAAATAAAACAGGCATGTGGTCTGAAAACAATGCATCACCAATTTCCAAGTTACAAATAGATAAACCATAAGATAAAACAAAGTCCAGGGTGTGCATATGTTCATGGGTTGGGCCCTTCACTGACTGAGTGAGACCAAAAGCATCCACTACATCTAAAATCCTTCACCAGCGGCTTTCCAGTGCAACACATGTGAATATTAAAATCTCCAATAATTAAAA
>NC_056505.1:43565070-43566449 GCF_014905685.2 Nematolebias whitei | reverse complement strand
CTTTCCAGTGCAACACATGTGAATATTAAAATCTCCAATAATTAAAACTTGCTCATGTTTGGACTTAAAATCGCAGAAGGAATCAGAAAAGTCCCGTATGAAGTCCTTATTATACTTGGGAGGCCGGTAGATGACGGCACACAGAAGCGGAGGAGCGCAGCCCAACTCAAACATGCTCAGTTAAAAGGTAGAGAAGCTTACAGTCAAAACTAGATTTATAAATAATCGCCAAACCTCCTCCAGGACCCAAGGACCTTGGCGTATTAAAGTATGAGCAGCCTTGGTAATAATTCTGAAAAAACATTGGACTCACCCGGAGAAATCCAATTCTCAGTCATGCAGAGAAAGTCAAAACCCTGGGGCGAATAAAAATCCTTCAGGATAAAAGTTTTGTTTGCAACAGATCTTACATTTACCAGACCTATCCTGATGGGAACTGGGTCCGGCCAAGCAGTAGAAAGAATAATCCGTGCAAAGTGTCATAGATTTCTGAGGCTGGCACCTCGCCAGTGCAGATGTGGAAGAGTGAGATGTGGAGGAAAGAAGCATTGATCCAATTTGACAACAGGTACCAACCAGGAATTAACAGGGTCCAAGGAGCGCCAAGAAGCATACAGTCCAGGGACTGATCCAAGCTGGGAGAGGAAGATTCTTGGCGAGTTCGTCAAACCAGTCCTCAGCCTCACCAAGAGCCCGCCGCGTTTACCTCGATGCTCGTGATGCCACATCTGGCAAGGGGTGTGTGGTAAGATAGGACTCCGGCCAGCAGCGGGGTCAAAGAATCATGCTTTTCATGACAGCGATATAAAACTTTTGCAGTAGGCAGATGAAGCCCCAGAAGGGTTTGGAGATCATACACCAGTAGAGAGTTCACATCAGGAAAAGCACAGAAACAACAATAAAAACAAAGAAATAGAGAGTGGTAGACGACTCGCCAAACACACTGGCGACATCTTACCACACCCCTCTATTTTATATGTGTGTGTGTGTGTGTGTGTGTATATATATCCATCCATTTTCTTTACCCGCTTATTCCATTTTGGGTCACGGGGGTCGCTGGTGCCCATGTCCAGCAATCACTGTGCGAGGGGCGGGGTAGACCCTGGACGGGTCGCAAGTCCATCACAGGGCCACATAGAGACAAACGAGACAAACAACCATTCACTCTCTCACTCACACCTAGGGACAATTTAGAGTTACCAATCAGCCTAACATGCATGTTTTTGGACTGTGGGAGGAAACCGGAGTACCCGGAGAAAACCCACGCATGCACGGAGAGAACATGCAAACTCCACCCAGAAAGGCCCCTGGACCGGGGTTTGAACCAAGGACCTGCTCGCTGAGAGGCAGCAGCTCTACCAGTTGCGCCACCATGCTGC
>NC_056505.1:43563847-43564970 GCF_014905685.2 Nematolebias whitei | reverse complement strand
TACACACACATATATACATATATATATATATATATATATACACATATCCACATACATACATATGTAATGAACATATATCTGTCGATATTATTCATAAATTAAACGGATTCTTTCATTTTTCTGGACTGAGTAATATCGTGCCTTGAATGATTAAATGTGACGTGAGACGTTAATTTTCTTTGACCCATCAAAATGAACGTGGTCATTTATTAACAGGATCAAAATTTAACATCAAACATTTACATTAAATTGGCAAAATTGATACAATAACACATAGCTTAATTAGCAAGCTTTACAATTAGAAGACCATACGGCCATGGTTTTACTTGCAGCTTTTAAACTAACAGACATTTCTGAAAATATCTGGATGATTACTGGCAGATAGAAGAGTTTTAAAGATGGGAAAATGAAGTTTAAATGGAGAGAGATGGGTGAGGGAATTTGTCTGTTATAACCAGAACAACACGCTCCTTTGGACCCAGCTTAACCCACGGTACACTTCGCAGTTGAAGATCGACTCTACCTTTGCAGACGATAGTTCGGCCTCAGTGTAGAGTTCCACTTCAAGCCACTTTTCAGTGTCTCCGTAAGAATAGTAAAGACCTCAGGAATCGTGAGATCATTTCGTTCAACAGCAGCTCACCTCACGGGTGGACTCACATGAGTTGTGAGTCCGTCAGAGGTTCCACTCAGATGTGGAAGATTCCATAATCCCCACGAGACTCGGAACTTTGTTCTGCGTGCTGCGTTCCGAACTGCATTCTGCAGCAACTTTTCTGTCCGGTTCTGCTCTCCGAACTGAACTGCACACTGAGAACTAGGAAGTGTTGACCCTTTTAAAGAGGTCACTTCCGGCTCCTCATGAGAACTTCCTGATTGGTTGAAAGAACCAATCAGGGGTGTGGTTTTAGTGACGTAAGAGGTCACTAGAAGTCAGAAAAGCAATTTAATGTTTAGGAACAGATAGAGAGATGTTTTAAGAACAGACAGAAAGATGTTTTGAAGAAACAGAGACTTTTCGGAGCCAGTTCTCCTTCTATCTATCTGAAAAAGTTAAACATGACATTTCTTTCCAGTAAACATGTTTTTGACCGAAACTTGACTTTTGACCGACTTACAACTT
>NC_056505.1:43562623-43563747 GCF_014905685.2 Nematolebias whitei | reverse complement strand
GGGCTCCGTCCAGAGGATCACTCAAGGCTCCGCAAAGTCATTAGGACTTACGCAGATGCGATGTCCACTATCTGCGATCTGGAGGTGAGGATGAATGCCATCCAGGACCTGGTGGGGCAGTTTCTCTATCTTCCTGGACTGGCCAATGTACCAGGGATGTACGAACTATTTGATGAAGCCTGGACAGAGAGACAACGTCTACGCTCACTGTTCCAGCTGCCTGCTTCTCCTATCCCCGGTCATCCCATTCACCTAACTGTGCCCATGACTGTGGTCCCTCCATGTTGCTCAGAGGGAGCTGAAAGGAGCTCAGTGGGTATTGAGGACAGTAACCCTTCTGCCTGCCCTCCTCCTCACGGTCGCAGAAGGAGAGGTCAACGTGGGACTCAAGCCTCCTCTCTGCCCGCTCCGGCTCTCCTGGTCTCGCCGCCCGCAGACCTCACGCCGGACTCGCCGCCCGCAGACCTCACGCCGGACTCACCGCCCGCAGACCTCACGCCGGACTCGCCGCCCGCAGACCTCACGCCGGACTCGCCGCCCGCCCCGACTCTCCTGGTCTCGCCGCCCGCTCCGGCTCTCCTGGTCTCGCCGCCTGCAGACCCCTCGCCGTCTACGCCGCCTGACGCGGCCTCTTCACCGCCTGATGCGGCCTCTTCGCCATCTACGCCGCCTGACGCGGCCTCTCCACCGCCTGACGTGGCCTCTTCGCCGCCTGACGCGGCCTCTTCGCCGTCTACGCCGCCTGACGCGGCCTCTTCGCCGTCTACGCCGCCTGACGCGGCCTCTTCGCCGTCTGCTGCAGAGCTCCAGGTCTCTTCGCCATCTGCTGCAGAGCTACAGGTCTCCAAGTCTCCAGAGGGGTCGACGCTCTCCAAGTCTCCAGAGGGGTCGACGCTCTCCAAGCCTCCAGAGGGGTCGACGCTCTCCAAGCCTCCAGAGGGGTCGACGCTCTCCAAGCCTCCAGGGGGTCCCAAGCCTCCAGGGGGTCCCAAGCCTCCATCACCTGCAGCGGCAGAACTCGGCTCTGACCCCGCAGCTGCAGAACCCGGCTCTGACCCCGCAGCTGCAGAACCCGGCTCTGACCCTGCAGCTGCAGAACCCGGCTCTGACCCCGCAGCTGCAGA
>NC_056505.1:43561565-43562523 GCF_014905685.2 Nematolebias whitei | reverse complement strand
GACTTTGACTCTTCGCCTGCAGAGTCCGACTTTGACTCTTCGCCTGCAGAGTCCGACTTTGACTCTTCGCCTGCAGAGTCCGACTTTGACTCTTCGCCTGCAGAGTCCGACTTTGACTCTTCGCCTGCAGAGTCCGACTTTGACTCTTCGCCTGCAGAGTCCGACTTTGACTCTTCGCCTGCAGAGTCCGACTTTGACTCTTCGCCTGCAGAGTCCGACTTTGACTCTTCGCCTGCAGAGTCCGACTTTGACTCTTCGCCTGCAGAGTCCGACTTTGACTCTTCGCCTGCAGAGTCCGACTTTGACTCTTCGCCTGCAGAGTCCGTCTCTGACCCATCGGCTGCTGAACCCTCGTCCGACCTCCCGGCTGCTGAACCCTCGTCCGACCTCCCGGCTGCTGAACCTAGGTCTGGTCCAGCAGTTTCTGAACCCCGTCCTGACCCAACAGCTGCCAACGTCCCGCCTTCCCCAGCAGCAGCCAGCATCCCCATCTCTGGTCCCATTCCATTCTTCCCCGAACTCTGGTCCTGCAATGACGGTCCCTGGGACGTCCGCCCGAACTCTGGTTCCGCTCTGGACGGTCCCCGGGACGTCCGCCCGAACTCTGGCTTGCTAGGAACGATGCCCAGGGCCATTCATAGAAATACTTGTGTTTGAGGTTGTTTTTTTTGCTCCCAGGTCTACCCTGTCGGTTTTTGTTTAGATTTCCTTTTTTGTGCCCTCCATCCTTGTTTCCCCCATCCTCCCACCCATTCTGTGTTGTGTTCTAGGGGACGTCAAGAGCCGTCCCTTGAGAGGGGGGTTATGACAGGCTCTGTCTCTGTCTGCTCTTTATACTTTTGTTGTTCTGCTCTGTGTGTGATTTTCTGTTTATCTGATTCTGTTATTTTCCACTCACTCCTCAGTCTGCCTCTCCACTCAGTCTTTATCATTCACACCTGTCCCTCATCAACCACCT
>NC_056505.1:43556815-43561465 GCF_014905685.2 Nematolebias whitei | reverse complement strand
AGTCGCTCGCTCAGTTTGGGAGAATGAGCAGGGTAGCTGACGGGGCGGTGGAGCAGGTGTCCCGGTTGCGAGGAAAATTCAAGAGAAAGAAAGCGACTGTATGGAAAAGGTGTGTGGAGGAAGTTCCGAAGAAAGATAAACAGTGGTTACAACAGAAACAGTTGTTATCTGATGCGCAGACAGAGTGCATGCTGCAGAAACAGCATGTTCAGCTGCTGACAGCACAGCTAGACCGCATGATTAACGTAGCTGAGGGCGCGGTCGGTCAGATATGCAGGCTTAAAAGGAGGAAGAAAGAGCGTGATGTTTTGCCGGAGCGAGTCGGAGCTTATGTTGCAAGGTTGGATGACGGATGGAATCCGTCGAGTTTGGATGGTAGCATCTCGGGAGACAAAGAGGTTGTTTACTTGTCTAAAATATCACAACCCACAGATGCTCGAGTATCGAGGCTGTTGGATAAAGGTGGAGGTCAGGTAATGAATTCAGCGCATCGAGTCAGAGCTTTGCAAGACTCGAGACTGTTGTTTGAAGTTTGTGTAGAAACAGCCCGACAGATAGCATCGGATTGGTCTGATTTACAGGGTCATTGGGTGACCGTAGGGGAGTGCAAGCAGAGATAGGCTAAGGAATGCGCTCGCTGTGCGTTGGGTTGTAGATTCAGAGTGTTGGAACTGGGTGCACTCGGAGATTGGAGCACAGAGAGGAACACAGAGCTGAAAACTGTGAAAAAATCATTTAGCCAACCCATGGGTCGTGGGCCGAGAAGGGACGGCCGGAAAAACATGCAGGAACCTACTCGTTCTGCTTTCTGGAGGGCATTAATACAGGCAGGAGTGCATGCAGCTGAGATGGATGATGTGTCAGCAGAAGAGCTGAGGGCTGGAAGCCATTATTTGGATTAAAGGGGCAAAAGTAGGGTCCAAAAGTTGACATCAACACTCTGAAAAGCAGATATTGTCAAACATTGAACATCAAAGGTCCAGAATTAGAGAGCCCAGATTTTGACGTTAAATTAAAAAGCCCCAAAACTTGAAGGTGATATTGATTTTAAAATGCCAAAGGTCAAAGGAGAAATTAAGACATCTGATGTTGCCATTAAAGGCCCAAGCATTGACATTTTGGGCCACTAAGGATGTATTAAAATGCCTAAAGTCAAGATGGTTTAAGGGGAAAAGGGTGGATTTGAAATGTCTAGAAATAAATATGTTGTTTGGATGTGTTAAGCTGGTTGCTTTGAAGGAAGTGCAACATATGTTGTTTATAAATGGTTTACCTGCAGCTATAGTTTTGACAGCATCTAAAAACAACTTGAAGTATCCAAAAATATCTGAGATAAAAAGAATTTCACCATCTTGTTTTGCAGATGTTTCACATTTAAAGTGAAAGTTCAGCTCTTTTCAAGAGGGGTTCTGTGGAAAAAGTTAACATCTCAGTTTGAAAAAACTGATGAGATTTCTTTTTAATAAATAAAAGTTAATTGTTGACACTTTTTGCATGAAGTGGTTATGTATGAAGAATTGTTTGATTAGTTGTAGAACAAGACAGATGATGAAACTGCAATACAACGATGTGAAGCATGCAGCATTAGAAAAGAGGGTCACAATAGTAAATGCAGGGACAAATAGGGGAAAAGGGGCCATATCAGATCTGGCAAATGGATTTTATTGGCCCTTTGCCATGTCACAGGGGTGTAGATATGTATGTACGGCTGTAGATACATATTCAGGTGTGTTGGTGACTCATCCTTGTAAATATGCAAATCAGACATCTATTTTAAAATGTCTTAGTATGATGAAATAATTTTATTAGGGTCCCCTTCAGATACAAACAGACAATGGGACCCATTTTACTGGAAAACAGGTGAAAGACTGGTCAGCTGAAAAACATGTTGAATGGATTTATCATATTTCCTTATCACCCACAAAGCTGCTGGGCTGATTAAGAGAATGAATGAACTGTTTAAAAAAAAAAAAGAAATGCTGAGAAAATGAAAAACATGATTTGACAAACTGAAAAGTAAATTTGTTGCAGGCTGTGTTTCAATTGAATAACAGACCCATTGTACCAGGCACCACTCCTTTAAATTGAATGATACTCCAGAGCTGCCTGTCAGAGGAAAAAAAAGAACCAATTAGAAAATTGACGACAGAGCAGAGCTGCCTGTCCAGCAACTCCTGGATCTGCTGGACTAGTTCTGAGGACTATAGAGCCAGTGATATGGATTTCAGGTCAAATTCAAGTTATAAAATTGGTCTGGGTCTGCAATATCCCAGAGGCAGGAGAAGGAAAAATGGGTAAATGTACCAGTTCATAAGTGTTATTAAAGAGAAAACTAATTCTTCTCTCTTTTTGTTGAAAGCAGTTTTCTTGTTTCCACAGCTTGATGTTTTCCATGGTCTTTGCTAACACCGTTCAGAGGACAACATGAGAAGCTGGTGGCAGGCGCCCGTCAGAAGGGAGTGCAGGCTGTTTGGGCATCACGTGCCTTGTTGCAGATGGACAACGCCTCATCAGCAACACCAGGACGTGTCTTGGAGGAGGATCAGGTGTTCACTTTGGTTGAAAAAAAAAAATGCAAGCAAGATCTGAGTGCAAAGTGACTTTTGGAACACAAAAGCTGCCTGATAGGGCACAACTGACTGTCCTATGTCAAGTGTCGGGCATGCTACCACAGGAAAACCATCCCAGTGGTACCTAAAGGATGTCAGATTAGAATTGTGTGGAAACCCCACTGTGTAACATTGTATAAGAACGGTACATGCTAAACCAGATGAAAGAGAGAAAAAAAAAGGAGAACGAAGTTTGATTTTTACTGCCAATTAAGGAGAAGGAGGAGACGTGCTTTGTTGGCAGTTACCCAAGTTGGAGTCTGGATACCATCAGTTGTCATGACTCAAGAAGAAACGGTCAAAATACTGATCAAAGAAATAAACTTGCAGCCGAAGATGTGGGGGAGCACAGAAGAAGTGCTCTCCAACATAATTGAAGCTTTGAACTTGTTTTCCTGTGTACTTTGCAATTTTTCCATGCACAGCTGTAGGAGGAGCGCTGCCAGAGGGTGGTTACTACATCGAATCATCATGAGTGGAAGAGATTATGGAACATTTCCAGTTCCTACTGGGTAGTTGTAAAACCTGAATTGACAAAATGTAATGAAGGCAACCACAGTTATGCAAATATCACATTTTGCCTTTAATAACTGTACAAGGACACTGGTTTAAAAAAAAAAATAAAAGTACAGGGTGAGTGGTTTGAGCCACAGACAAATCTCACATATAACATGCAATTATGTGAGACAGCTGATAAAGGAGTGATATGTATGTTGAAACTAATCATGTTAACCCATGTTTAACCAGAGACAAGGTATTGTGTGATTGGACTCATGAACTAGGCTAGAGAGCTAGTTTGATAGTAACAATAAAAGTCATATGGTGTACATCTGTGGACTTGGAACAACCAGACTTATCAATTAACTAATTCACCACTCGCACGTACCCTGGCGAGTCTCCCTAGACCGTTTCAAAATGCGCATTGAAATGGGTCTACAGAGCTGAAACGAATGATTGAATCTCATAAGTCTAAACGTGTCTGATCTAACAGTGTCCACCTGCATGGCTCAAAGAAAGGTTTTTACATGTGGCTAAAACCAATAATGTAGGCGTCGGCTCACCATTGGTGGGATATATTTGCAGGAATATTATCTACGGCGCAAAATATATGCAGTATCTCTTTTGCTTGTTTAGTGAAAAAAAAAAAAGAATAACTAGTTTGATCTATGTATCTCTGTATTAACTTTGTGTATTTTGGGAACTTGTTTAGGGTTTAAAAAAAAAAGAATTAATCAGGAAATTTATAATACAGCTTGGTACATGGTTTGGTAGGGAAAAAACTATAATCTGAACACCTACCAGGTGTTTTGATTTACAATGATTGTGTCAGTGGGAATGTAATAAATCAAACGTTCCAGGGGTTTGAAACTCATCTGGATTTTCTTAACTGTGTGAGTGAGTTTATTTAGGATAAAGTCCAGAACAATTTCAATTTCAGGAGAGTGATTTTATGTTTTACATGCCATAAAGGCAAAAGGGTGGAATGATATAAAAATATGTTTTATAAAAATACATTAAGTTGCCTTTATGCCTATTCAAACATATATATTGTGTGTGTGTGTGTTACTTTTCAGAATTAAATGTCTAAATTGCCATAAAAGGCAAGGGTGGAATGATATAGGAATGATTATTTTGATGCTTTTATGTCAATTAATACTTATACTCACTTTTGATGCAGCTTATCTGCCCAAAGTCAGGCCTGTGCTGCAGATGTGTTTTGGAGTAATTAAAGTTCTCTGGGGGATGCTCTAACCAGAAGACCTGGCCCAATCTTAAGGTTACGGTGACCCAGATTTTGAAGGACATGTTTTTATGAAGTCATCGCTCTGTTGCACAGACTGCTTTGATGATGGAAAAACAGATTTAATTAAATCTGTCCTGGCAACCATCAAACTTGTTTTCATCTACTCTCATGCGATCCGGTCGGGAAGGGGTATTTAAGGAGCACAAATACTGTGACAAAGTTGAAGTCTTGTGTGGACCAGCGCGCGGTACCATGCAGTTGTGATGTGAGTTCTGTCATTGGATCGAAAGGCTTCCC
>NC_056505.1:43544282-43556715 GCF_014905685.2 Nematolebias whitei | reverse complement strand
GAACCAGAGACCAGAGACGGAGCTGCAGCTGGTGAACCAGAGACCAGAGACGGAGCTGCAGCTGGAGAACCAGGAACCAGAGACAGAGCTGCAGTTGAAGAACCAGAGACCAGAGACGGAGCTGCAGCTGGAGAACCAAGAACCAGAGACAGAGCTGCAGCTGGAGAACCAGAGACCAGAGACGGAGCTGTAGCTGGAGAACCAGAGACCAGAGACGGAGCTGCAGCTGGAGAACCAGGAACCAGGGACAGAGCTGCAGCTGGAGAACCAGAGACCAGAGACGGAGCTGCAGCTGGTGAACCAGAGACCAGAAACGGAGCTGCAGCTGGAGAACCAGGAACCAGAGACAGAGCTGCAGCTGGAGAACCAAAGACCAGAGACGGAGCTGCAGCAGCAGGTGGTGGAGGAGCCATGAACCCCACCCTTCGCGAAGCTCTCCCCTTCTTGCGCTGGGTTCGGGGAGGACCAGCAGTTTGCCCCCCTCTCTCCGATGATTGCTTGGCCCCACCAGGTGGGGAGCGAGGAGGAGGTGGACAGCGGGATGCAGCGGCACGGTGAGGTGAAGAGGAACGGAGAGGCTGTGAGGACCCAGGTTTAATGGCCAGGCGGGTCCCCCAAAATGGATTCCTCCTCTCCTCCGATGATTGATTGGCCCCACCAGGTGGAGAGCGAGGAGGAGGTGGGCAGTGGGGTGCAGCGGCGCGGTGAGGTGGAGAAGGACGGAGAGGCTGTGAGGACCCAGGTTTAATGGCCAGGCGGGTCCCCCAAAATGGATTCCTCCTCTCCTCCCTTTCTCTGTCTTTCTGGGCAGTTTTTTCTGCCTCACGGCAAAAATACTCAAACAGAGAAATCATCCCTCTGCTGGGTTCTGGTCCGGTGATTCTGTCACGATCCTCGAGGTTGGAACCCAATTGCAGAGAGATGAGTGAGGCAGGAGTTCAAAAACCAAAACAATTTATTTTTTTTTAACAACAAAACAAAAGGCTGTCGGTGCAGCAAAACTTACTTTTGGCAGATTGGATCAGAAATAATGCAGAGCAGATCATCAGGGGGGCAGAAACCAGACAAGGCAGAAGAGGATTGTGATGTCTGTGAACATAGAACAATCACCGGACAAGGAGTGAAGGAAAGAAAGGCTTTTTATGTGACAGAGGGAGAGTTAGTAACGAGAGCACCTGGGCAAGTGGCTGATGAGGGACAGGTGTGAATGATAAAGACTGAGTGGAGAAGCAGACTGAGGAATGAGAGGAACATAACAGAAACAGATAAACAGAAAATCACACACAAAGCAGAACAATAAAAAATATAAAAAGCAGACAGAGACAGAAACTTGAAATAGAAGGAAATGATTAAGACTGTGGGATGATAGTTTGAAGATATAAATGTTGGTTTCTGGTTGCAGCTTGAAGGAGGTGGCAGAGGCTTGGCAGATGGGGGGGCAGCGGGGGCCGCTGACCGTGACAAGTATCTTCTGTTTGACTCCCACCATCCACTGGAACACAAACTCTCTGTCATCAGAACTTTACAACATCGGGCCGAATGCGTCCCCACAAGGACAGAAGGGAAGGAAAAGGAACTGAAACACGTTCAAGAAGCTCTTCTAACATGTGGATATCCTAACTGGGCTTTTGTCAAGTCAGCGAGGAAATCTACAAAACACACCAATAAACAGAAAAAGAACAACAGACGTAAAAACATTGTCATCCCTTATGTTGCTGGAGTATCAGAGAAATTCAGAAGGATCTTCAACAAACACAACATCCCAGTACATTTCAAACCCAGCAGGACTCTCAGACAGAGGCTGGTCCACCCTAAGGACAAGACACCCATACACAAACAGAGTGGTGTAGTGTATGCGGTCCAGTGCAGCGAGGACTGTCCAGACCTCTACATTGGAGAAACTAAACAGCCTCTTCACAGACGCATGACTCAACACAGGAGAGCCAGCTCCACAGGACAAGACTCAGCTGTTCACCTCCATCTCACAGATAAAGGACACTCTTTTGAGGACCAAAATGTGCACATTTTGGACCGAGAACACAGATGGTTTGAGAGGGGGGTGAAGGAAGCAATTTATGTAAAAAGAGAAAAACCGTCTCTTAACAGAGGAGGAGGCCTCAGATTCCCACTTTCAAAAACATATAATGCAACTTTAAAACAGATTCCCAGCCAGTTTTCACACCTGATGGGAACAGAGGGGCCTCGTCTGTGAATTAGAGGAACAAAGACCTACTGTTTTAGGTTTTAGGTGTGAACTGCCAATCTACATATATGTGTGTGTGTGTGTCTTATGTGTGTGTGTCTTATCTCACTCAGTCTTATAACCTGTATCTCTCACTCTCTGCTCTTTGAATTGAGAAAGCTCCTCGGATGAGGAGCGAAACGTCTTCTGTTACAAATAAAGTCCAGTTGTTTTTGTATTGAACACTTTTTGAATTCATCATGTCCTGGATGACTGAGAATCTTCACCAGCATACTGAATGCTAAACTTCATGTTTTTCTGTGGACTGCAGTTGTAGAGGATATATCGAAGCGCCGGGAGCCTCTGCCCACCATGGAGGCCATCTACCTGATCACCCCTTCAGATGAGGTCAGTCCTTCTCAACTCTGCTCTTACTGTTTGAAAAAGAAAACAAAGACTTAGTATTCATTACTTTTTTCTTATTTTTACATTTAAAAAGTCTAACCTTGTTTTGTCTTGTTTCAGTCTGTGGAGGGTCTGATTGATGACTTCAGAGACCCCCAGGCTCCAAGGTACCGAGCAGCTCACGTCTTCTTCACTGACAGTGAGTAAATCATGTCCCGGCCACAAAGCTAAAACAGTTTTTGTTATGGCAGCCTTCTGTGTGCCAGTCACCTGATCCTTTCTGTCGTTCCCTGCAGCCATTCCAGACTCCTTGTTTGGGCTGTTGACCAAGTCTCGCGCCTCCAAATCCATGAAGGCCTTGACTGAGATCCACATAGCCTTCCTGCCCTATGAGTCTCAGGTAAGACACTGTCCAGACTGCAGTTAGCAACCATCACCGGAGGCCTCATGGGGCCACATCCTTCCGGGGAACGTTTTAATGAGTGTTAATATAAGGAATTTTCAGACCTGGAACAGTAAGAGAACCTCCTACTGAGTCTTTCCAAACACACCGAAGAGTCACCGTAACCTCAGGGTTAAATAACCACATACTCCAAAAGCAAAGTTTGTTCTTATTCTATTTTTGGGTGTAACTGGGACCCTGTGTACACAGTTTTTTGTTCCACCTCATGTACTGCATGATGTGAATGACAGTAAAGATACTTGAACTTGATCTTGAACCTTTTTCCCTTTCAATAGTTTTAATAAAAAAACAATAAATACACAATAAACGACGACAGTGGCACCACATTTTATCACCTGGAGCCTAAAGGTGAGGGTGGGGTAACAGTTTGTGTTCATGTGCACACAGAGATGAACAATAAGATGAATAGTGATGGATGTACAGTTTTGCCACATATGCCAGAGAAGATGTCAAATATAAATTGCCAAAAAGTCTGCAGTTTGGGACAGGTCCAGATCGTTACCAAAACATCTCATGAGCCATGAGAAAATGTTACTCAAACTCTCAGAAACTGACTAACCTTTTAAACCAACCCAAGTCAAAATGGCCGTCACAGCCAACTGACCTCAGGAAACACAGAATGTCTTTAGTTTAGTGAGCAGTAGACGTCAAGATTATACCCGAGAGTCATTCAAACCACAAACTGGTTACATCAATTATTTGTTTACAGCTTCTGTCACATGAATACCCTACAAATAAAGGTGGATGTAAACATCTTCATGTTTAATAACTGGCATATATTCCTTTGAACTTGAAGTAGCCAAAGTGAACTAGGAAGTGACTTGATAGGGGAACTCCCTGGATTTATTTCTTGAAACATTGTTTGAACTTTGACTCATCTTTATCTCTGAAAGAAACTCAAAATAATTGAAAGAAACAAGATTTCCCTCTTTTGTGTGATGTTAGCCATTGTAGCACTGCTCTGTTCCCCTTTGACATCACTTTCTGTTACTATCATCACTTCCTGTTACGGTGCACACAGTTATTTCAACAACTGTTCATCTCAGTGGACTGCATTTTTTGAATCTATGTTATCATTGCAGTAGTGGAGGAGTAGTGGCACAGAGATTAGGGAAGTGAGCCACAGGTCACTGGTTGGAATTCCCTAAATGTTGGTAGGAAAGGTGAAACACCTACACCTTTCTCTTCCCTCATTGACCCCATTCTGGGCCCTTGAGCAAGGCCCTTAACCGCCAACTTCTCCCCCAGGCTCCTTAGATGGAAAAAGTTTATTATGGGCCAGTTTGCTCTGAAACAATGTTGGTTTAGTGTGGGGGTGGGGTGTGTACACGGCTGAAACTTGACAGATCTGGACCTGCTGCCAACTACCCTGTGCAGTGAATACACGAGAAACAAAAAGCTCATGTGATAAGATATGATCCAGCCAACGAGTCCACGCTTAACACAATGCAGGTAAAACTAATGCCCCTTTTCCATTAGTACCGGTACGGCCCGACTGGACCCGGTTCAGAGGCTTTTCCATCAATACCGGTACTTAAGTTCCTGGAGAAACTTTGAAGGGGACTGCCACGTTGCCACATCCATTTAAAATTTTTTGATTGGACAGTACTATGTGCTAAGCAATGCTCTCAGCTACCACTATACCATATTTCAGCGTAACAGCTCTAGAAATTGCTGATTTTAAGTATTTTTCCTTTTAAGCTCAGGCTTGGATTATTTTCAAACAGTCTTTCTTTCTTTCTTTTTTTTTGCTTTTTTTGACACACACACGCGCGCGCGCGCGCGCACGCACGCACGCACGCAAACGCTCCTGTAAGAAACCTCTGCCTGTATCAGTATGCAGGAGCTGCTTGGTAGGCATGATGCAACCTGCTCTAAGATTTTAGACCTCATGGCCCTGCTAAAAATCAGGTGATCAAAGCGTGCACCACAACCCTGGTTGAACATGACCACTAGAGCAGCCAGACGTCTATGCAGGAGAGCTGAACGCAAGTGGAAAAAGGACAAATTACAGGTTTCTTTTATTATGTTAAAAACGTGATTGAAAGATTATCAGAGCATCGTTAAATCTGAAAAGAACAAACACTTCTCCCAAATCATAGCTTCAAACAGTCATAATCCCCGTGTTCTTTTTAATACCGTGAATTTCATTTTAAACGTGCCTCGGTCTGCCAGCATGGAGGCCTCTGTTGACATCTGCAACAACTTTACCAGATACTTTGCTGATAAGGTAGAGTTGATTAGGTCATCCATCCCCCAGTCCACAACTGACCCCTCTGTCTTTGTCCCTTGCTCAGCTGTCTTCAAACAGTTTGAACCCATTTCACTCCCATTTCTAAACAAAGTCGTTTGTCAGATGAAACCCTCCGGTTCCCCCGCTGACCCCATTCCTGCGTCACTTTTCAAACAAGTTCTACCCACGATTGGACCCTCTGTTCTTACTATTGTAAATAGTAGTATTGTGATAAGTGTGGTTCCCGATGTTTTCAAACATGCAGTAGTTCATCCGTTAATATAAGAAACCTGGACTTGACCCTTCGACTTGCTCAAATTTCAGACCAATCTCAAAACTTCCCTTCCTGTCCAAAATCTTGGAGAAAATAGTTTTCATTCAATTAAACAAGTTTTTGAATGAGAACAGAATCTTCGAGATTTTTCAAGCTGGTTTTAAGCAACTCCACAGCACTGAAACAGCATTAGTAAGGGTTTGTAACGATATTATGATATCAAACGATTCTGGTCAATTTGTGGTATTTGTACTCCTGGACCTTACTACTGCTTTTGATTCTGTTGACCACAGTATCCTTATATCACAGCTGGAACAGTGGGTTGGGATCACAGGTGCTGTATTAGAATGGTTCCGCTCATACCTAAGTGGCAAGAGTTTCTGTGTCAAGGTTGGTAATAATATATCCACCTCATTACCTCTTTCTTGTGGGGTCCCACAGGGTTCGATTCTTGGAACCCTTCTGTTCTCACTTTATTTGCTCCCACTGGGGTCCATCCTGAGGAAACATGGTCTTTCATTCCATTGCTATGCTGATGACTGCCAGATCTACCTGCCTTTGAAACCAGCAAGTGTTTGCTCCATTCACCCTCTGTTAAAATGTCTGGACGACATTAAGGCCTGGATGGCTTCAAATTTCTTAAGTTTTAACAATGAGAAGACTGAAGTCATTGTCTTTAGCCCTAGCTCAACTGCCACGTCTGATCCTGTCAACCTGGACTCTCTTCAGCCATATCTGAAGCAGTCTGGTAAAAATCTTGGGATGGTTTTAGACTCTGACTTCAAGTTTGACAAACAAATCAACTCTGTTCTGCAGAAAAACTTCTTCCAACTCAGACAGGTAGCTAAGCTCAAGCCAGTGTTGTCCAGACCCAACCTTGAGAAACTAGTCCATGCCTTTGTCACAACCTGTATTATGAAATTCTTTATCAAAGGGTTCGTGAGCGATCGGCACCAGATATTCAGACAAGAGGAAAATGAAACACAAGGGACTGTAACTTGCTAGAATAATATTGTCATTTATTAATCTGCCACAAGAAAAACAGCCAAGCAAAGTCATGTACACTTTGTACACTCTTAACACACAAATTGATATGAGTATCTCTCACCGTGACAAGTGATCGGGAAGCCTTTCGATCCAATGACAGAACTCACATCACAACTGCATGGCACCGCGCGCTGGTCCACATAAGACTTCAACTTTGTCACAGTATTTGTGCTCCTTAAATACCCCTTCCCGACCGGATCGCGTGAGAGTAGATGAAAACAAGTTTGATGGTTGCCAGGAGGACAGATTTAATTAAATCTGTTTTTCCATCATCAAAGCAGTCTGTGTAACAGAGCGATGACTTCATAAAAACATGTCCTTCAAAATCTGGGTCACCGTAACCTTAAGATTGGGCCAGGTCTTCTGGTTAGAGCATCCCCCAGAGAACTTTAATTACTCCAAAACACATCTGCAGCACAGGCCTGACTTTGGGCAGATAAGCTGCATCAAAAGTGAGTATAAGTATTAATTGACATAAAAGCATCAAAATAATCATTCCTATATCACAACCTGATTGGACTATTGCAATGCACTGTATGCTGGGATCAGCCAGGCCTCCATCTCACATCTTCAGCTCATCCAGAAAGCTGCTGCTCAGCTTTTAACTGGAACTCGTAGGTCTGAACATATTACTCCAGTTCTGTCCTCCCTTCACTGGCTCCCTGTTCGTACGAATATAGTCTTTAAAATTCTTCTGTTGACCTTCAAATGCTTAAATGGCCTCGCACCCCTTTACCTCTCTGAGCTTCTGGAACCTTACGTTCCCTCTCGGGCCCTGAGATCATCTGATCAGCTGCTTTTGGCTGTTACAAAAACAAGACTGAAGCCCAGAGGAGATCGGGCTTTTTCAGTCATGGGGCCCAAACTCTGGAACAACCTGCCCCCCAACATCAGGCAGGCCACCTCCATTCCTCACTTCAAATCCCTGCTTAAAACACATCTGTTTTCTCAGGCGTTTCACACAGTGTAAATTGATCTATCCATCCATCCATCCATCCATTTTCTTCCGCTTATTCGGGGTCGGGTCGCGGGGGTAGCAGCCTAAGTAGTGAGGCCCAGACTTCCCTCTCCCCAGCCACTTGGGCCAGCTCTTCCGGGGGAATCCTGAGGCGTTCCCAGGCCAGCCGAGAAACATAGTCCCTCCAGCGTGTCCTGGGTCTTCCTCTGGGCCTCCTTCCGGTGGGACGTGTCCGGAACACCTCACCAGGGAGGCGTCCAGAAGGCATCCTAAACAGATGCCCAAGCCACCTCAACTGGCTCCTCTCGATGTGGAGAAGCAGCGGCTCTACTCCGAGTCCCTCCCGGATGATCAAGCTTCTCACTCTGTCTCTAAGGGAGAGCCCAGACACCCTGCGGAGAAAACTCATTTCGGCCGCTTGTATCCGAGATCTCATTCTTTCGGTCACAACCCAAAGCTCGTGACCATAGATGAAGGTGGGAACGTAGATCGATCGGTAAATTGAGAGCTTCGCCTTTTGACTCAGCTATCTCTTCACCACGACAGACCTGTACAGCGCCCGCTTCACTGCAGATGCTGCACCTATCCGCCTATCGATCTCACGCTCCATTTTTCCCTCATTCGTGAACAAGACCCCAAGATACTTGAACTCCTCCACTTGGGGTAGGACCTCCTCCCTGACCTGGAGAGGGCACTCTACCCTTTTCCGGCTCAAGACCATGGCCTCGGATTTGGAGGAACTGATCTTCATCCCGGCCACATCGCATTCGGCTGCGAACCGCTCCAGCGAAAGCTGTAGATCACGATCTAATGAAGCCAATAGGACCATATCATCTGCAAAAAGCAGAGACGCAATCCTAAGGACACCAAAACGGATCCCCTCAACACCTTGGCTGCGCCTAGAAATTCTGTCCATAAAAGTTATGAACAGAATCGGTGACAAAGGGCAACCTTGGCGGAGTCCAACTCTCACCGGGAACAAGCCCGACATACTGCCGGCGATGCGGACCAGGCTCTGGCACCGGTCATACAGGGACCTAACAGCCCGTATCAAAGGGCCCGGTACCCCATACTCCCAGAGTATCCCCCCACAGGGCCCCCCGAGAGACGCGGTCGAACGCCTTCTCCAAGTCCACAAAGCACATGTAGACTGGTTGGGCAAACTCCCACGCACCCTCCAGGACCCTGCTGAGAGTGTAGAGCTGGGTCCAGTGTTCCACGGCCAGGACGAAAACCGCACTGTTCATACTGAATCCGAGGTTCGACTATCCGACGGACCCTCCTCTCCAGAACCCCCGAATAGACCTTACCAGGGAGGCTTAAAAGCGTGATTCCCCTGTAGTTGGAACACACTCTACGGTCCCCCTTTTGGAATAGGGGGACCACCACCCCGGTCTGCCAATCCAGGGGAACTTCCCCCAATGTCCACGCAGCATTGCAGAGTCGCGTAAGCCAACACAACCCTACAACATCCAGAGCCTTAAGGAACTCCAGGCGAATCTCATCCATCCCTGGGGCCCTGCCACCGAGGAGCTTTTAACCACCTTAGTGACCTCAGCACCAGAGATTGGAGGGCCTGACCCAGAGTCCTCAGGCTCCGCTTCCTCAGTGGAAGACGTGCCGGTGGGATTGAGGAGGTCTTCAAAGTATTCCGCCCACCGACCCACAACATCCCGAGTTGATGTCAGCAGCACACCACTCCCACTATAAACAGTGTTGGTGGCGTACCGCTTTCCCCCCCGAGACGCCGGATGGTGGACCAGAGTCGTCTCGAAGCCGTGCGGAAGTCGTTCTCCATGGCCTCTCCGAACTCCTCCCATGCCCGAGTTTTTGCCTCAGCAACCACCCGAGCCGCATGTCGCTTGGACTGCCGGTACCCATCAGCTGCTTCTGGGGTCCCACAGGTCAAAAAGGCCCGATAGGACTCCTTCTTCAGCCTGACAGCATCCCTCACCGACGGTGTCCACCATTGGGTTCGAGGGTTGCCGCCGCGACAGGCACCGACAACCTTGCGGCCGCAGCTCTGGTAAGCCGCCTCGACAATAGAGGCACGAAACATGGTCCACTCAGACTCAATGTCCCCCACCTCCCTCGGAACATGTTCAAAGTTCTCCCGGAGGTGGGAGTTGAAACTCCGTCTCACAGGAGACTCTGCCAGACGTTCCCAGCAAACCTTCACAATACGTTTGGGTCTGCCAGGTCTGACTGGCATCCTCCCCCACCATCGGAGCCAACTCACCACCAGGTAGTGATCAGTTGACAGTTCCACCCCTCTCTTCACCCGAGTGTCCAAGACATGTGGCCGCAGATCAGATGAGACGATGACAAAGTCGATCATCGAACTGCGGCCTAGGGTGTCCTGGTGCCAAGAGCACATATGGACACCCTTATGCTTGAACAAGGTGTTCGTTATTGACAATCCATTACGAGCACAGAAGTCCAACAACAGAACACCACTCTGGTTCAGATCAGGGGGGCCGTTCCTCCCAACCACACCCCTCCAGGTCTCACTGTCATTGCCCACATGAGCATTGAAGTCCCCCAGCAGAACAAGGGAGTCCCCAGAAGGTGCACTTTCCAGTACCCCCTCCAAGGACTCCAGAAAGGGTGGATAATCTGAACTGTCGTTTGGTGCATAAGCACAAACGACAGTCAGAACCCGTCCCCCCACACGTAGGCGGAGGGAGGCCACCCTCTCATTCACCGGGGTGAACCCCAACACACAGGCACCAAGTTGGGGGGCAATAAGTACGCCCAGGCCTGCTCGGCGCCTCTCACTAGGGGCAACTCCAGAGTGGAAGAGTGTCCAGCCCCTCTCAAGGAAACTGGTTCCAGAGCCCGAGCCATGCGTAGAGGTGAGTCCGACTATTTCTAGTCAGAACCTCTCAGCCTCACACACCAGCTCAGGCTCCTTCCCCACCAGTGAGGTGACATTCCACGTCCCAATAGCCAGCTTCTGTAGCCGAGGATCAGACCGCCAGGGTCCCCGCCCTCGGCCACCACCCATCCCACATTGCACCCGACCCCTTTGGCCCCTCCCACAGGTGGTGAGCCCATGGGAAGGGGGACCCACGTCTCCTCTTCGGGCTGTGCCCGGCCGAGCTCCATGGATAAAAGCCCGGCCACCAGGCGCTCGCCCGCGTGCCCCACCTCCAGGCCTGGCTCCAGAGTGGGGTCCCGGTGACCCACGTACGGGCAAGGGAACAGTAGGTCCATTTGTGTTTCTCATCATTGGGGTCTTTGGGCTGCACTTTGTCTGGTCCCTCACCTAGGACCTGTCTGCCATGGGTGACCCTACTAGGGGCCCTGACAGCATAGCTCCTAGGATCTAGGATCCTATTGATCTAGTGTTTTTTAATTTGTGACCCTTTGTTTTAAATGCTTTTTATTAATTATTCAGTTATTATTATTAGTGTATTGTGTGTATGTATATATATATATATATATATATATATATATATATATTTTTTTTTTCCTTAATTTACTCGTCGTCGTCGTCGTCGTCGTCGTCGTCGTCGTCAAGCACTTTGATAACAGGTTCCGTTTTAAATTTGCTCTATAAATAAAGTTGACTTGACTTGACTATTATAAATTGTGCACTGTATACCAATGCTTATGGTAATTAGTTCAAAGCATTAACACTGTACACCTGCCCCTAATACAAATAAAATGTACATACCACCACCAGAGAACCACAGCCAACTATCTGAGTTAAACACAAGTTTAATAAAAGTTGTTGATTGAAAGAGGCCAGTCTTGTTTATTTTATCCGTTTCCATCCTCGCCATCTGTCTCTGAAATTATATTTTTCCTGTTGTATTCCATGGATTTAATTGTAAATGGTAAATGGTAAATGGACTGTACTTATATAGCGCCTTTCTATCTTATTTCAAGATACTCAAAGCACTTTACACTACAATCTGTGTCCTCATTTACCCATTCATGCAGCCCTCTGCTACATCTCTACAAAGCTAATTGAACAAATCATTCTAATGAGACTAATCAGTGCTTTAGATCACATTCAAACACTGATGGGACACACATCAGAGACTGAGGGGTTCAGTGTCTTGCCCAGGGACACTTCAGCATGTGACTGCTGGTGGATTCGAACCCCCAACTCTCACATTGGATGATGACTGCTCTAACCACTCAGCCACAGCCACCCCCATGGTGTCAACAAACACCTTGTCCGTCCCTCCATGTGTAATGTGAAGCCACTCTGGGAAGAGAAGGCCATACCAAACTCTGGTCTGTTTTGCAGAAGTTGCTTCGCTGCCATGGACACTTCTCATGCCCTTGCCACTCCCGGGGTTTAGTCAGCTGTGATGAAGATGGTTGATTCTTTGAAGTGGAGCTGGCCATCACTGTGCGCCCACTGTAGTATTTCCACACGTTCTTGATGGTAGTGAAGCCTGGCCACAATAACTCTGGACCTCCATCCAAGCCTCTCCTGCCCAGTGTACGGTACATGTAATCCATCAATGGCAATTTATCCAATTTTAGGACCTTCATTACCATTTTAGGTATCATCATGGGGCTTTCACCCGCTGACTCAGGAAGTCCAATAATTCTATTATCACGTCTCATATGCTTCTCCATGGATTCAAACTGTTTTTTAAGTCCATCGACTTCACTCTTTAACTCCACCACCATCCCACACAGCGTCTCCATCTCAACAGAATATAAAGAAAGCCCATTTTCAGTCTCTGAAGCACCAAGTTTAATTTAGTGGATCTCTGCCCTGAAGCCAGTGGCAGTATTAGCCAACTTGGCTCGGACCGCCTGCAATTCTATCCATCCATCCATAAATCCATCCATCCATCCATCCATCCATCCATCCATCCATCCATCCATCCATCCATCCATCCATC
>NC_056505.1:43518022-43544272 GCF_014905685.2 Nematolebias whitei | reverse complement strand
ATCCATCCATCCATCCATCCATCCATCCATCCATCCATCCATCCATCATCTTCCGCTTATTCCAAAGTCGGGTCATGTGGGCAGCAACTTGAGCAGGGAAGCCCAGACATCTCTTTCCACAGCCACCTCTTCCAGCTCTTCTGGGAGGATTCCAAGGCGTTCCCAGGCCAACCGAGAAACATAGTCTCTCCAGCGTGTCCTGGGTCTTCCCCGGTGTCTCCTCCCAGTTGGACATGCCCGAAGCATCTCTCCAGAAAGGCGCCCAGGGGGCATCCTTACCAGATGCCCAAACCACCTCAACTGGCTCCTCTCAACGTGGAGGAGTAGCGGTTCTACGCCGAGTCTCTCCAGAATAACTGAACTTCTCACCCATTTCTAAGGGAGAGTCCAGCTACCCTGAGGAGAAAACTCATTTCAACCGCCTGTATTTGCGATCTCATTCTTTCTGTCACTATTTTTACTCTTTCGGTCGCTCATGATCATAGGTGAGAGTAGGAACGTAGACTGACCAGTAAACAGAAAGCTTTGCCTTACAGCTCAGCTCTCTCTTCACCACAACGGACCGGTACAGAGTCCGCAATACTGCAGATGCTGCACCAATCCGTCTGTCAGTCTCATGCTCCATTCTTCCCTCACTCATGAACAAAACCCCGAGATACTTGAACTCCTCCACTTGAGGCAGAACCTCACCCTCAACCTGAAATGAGCAATCCACCCTTTTCCCGTTGAGGACCATGGCCTCAGATTTGGAGGTGCCGATTCTCATCACAGCCACTTCACACTCAGCTGCGACCTGGTCTAGTGACAGCTGAAGATCACGGCATGATGACGCCAACAGGACCACGTCATCTGCAAAGAGCAGAGATGTAATCCTGAGGCCACCAAACTGGAAACCCTCCGCCAGCTGGCTGCACCGAGAAATTCTGTCCATAAAAGTTATGAACAGAATCGGTGACAACGGGCAGCCCTGGCGGAGCCTAACTCCCACCCTGAAGGGGTCCGACTTACTGCCGGCAAAGCAAACCGAACTCTTGCACCGCTTGTATAGGGACTGAACAGCCTGTAACAAAGGGCCTTCAATCCCATACTCACGAAGCACCCCCTACAGTGTACCCCGAGGAACATGGTCGAATGCCTTCTCCAAGTCCACAAAACACATGTAGACTGGATGGGAAAACTCCCACGACCCCTCAAGAACCCTAGTGAGAGTAAAGAGCTGATCCAGTGTTCCACTGCCAGGACAGAACCCACATTGTTCCTCCTGGATCTGAGGTTCAACCAACGATCGGACTCACTTCTCCAGTACCCCTGAATAGACCTTACCAGGGAGGCTAAGGAAAGTGATGCCCCTATATTTGGAACACACCCTCCGGTCCCCCTTTTTGACACTGCCCCCAATGTCCATGCAACGTTGCAAAGGCATGTCAGCCAAGACAGCCCCACAACATCCAGAGCCTTAAGGAAATCAGGGTGAATCTCATTCACTCCCGGAGCCCTGCCACCTTGGAGCTTTTTAACTGCCTCAGCAACCTCAGCCACAGTTATGGACGGATCAACCCCAAAGTCCCCCGACTCAGCTTTCTCCATGGAAGAAGTGCTGGTGGGATTGAGAATGTCTGGGAAGTATTCCTTCCACCTCCCGATGACATTACTGGTCGAGGTCAACAGTACCCCACCTTCACTGAACACAGTGTTAGTAAAGTGCTACTTTCCCCTCCTCAGCCACCTGACGGTTTGCCAGAATTTCCTCAGAGCCGACCGAGAGTCTCTATCCAAGATCTCACCAAACTCCTCCCACATCCGAGCTTTTGCCTCAGCAACAGCCAAGGCTGCACATCGCTTGGCTCTCCAGTACTCCTCAGCTGCCTCCATAGTCCCACTGGCCAACAAGGCCCGATAGGACTCCTTCAGCTTGACAGCCTCCCTAACCCGGGGTGTCCACCACCAAGTTTGTGGATGACCACCGCAAGAAGCCCCAACAACCTTTCGGCCACAGCTCAAGGCAGCTACTTCAACAAGCAAGATGCGGAACATGGCCCACTCAGACTCAATGTCCCACACCTCTGCTGGGATGCGGTTAAAGCTCTCCCAGAGGTGTGAGTTGAAGATCTCTCTGATGGGTTTTTCTGCCAGGCATTCCCAGCAAACCCTCACTACACGTTTGGGTCTACCGGGTCTGTCCGGCATCTTACCCCGCCATCTGATCCATCTCACTATCAGGTGGTGATCAGTTGACAGCTCAGCTCCTCTCTTTACCCGAGTGTCCAAAACAAACAGCCACAAATCAGATGACACGACTATGAAGTCAATCATTGATCTATGATCTAGGGCGTCCTGGTGCCATGTGCACTTTTGGACATTCTTATGTTCAAACATGGTGTTTATGATGGACAAACTATGACAAGCACAGAAGTCCAACAACAGAACACTGCTCGGGTTCAAATCAGAGAGGCCGTTCCTCCCAATCATGCCCCTCCAGGACACACTTTTTTCATTTCTCACGTGGGCATTGAAGTCCTCCAGCAGAATAAAGGGGTCCACAGCTGGTGCACCTTCCAGCACCACTGCCAAGGACTCCAAGAAGGCCAGATACTCTGAACTATAATTCGGCGCATGGGCACAAAGTACAGTTGTTAGGTTAAAACAAATGAACTCGGACACAATAGAGATTTTTCTTTGCAAAGGGAAGAGTAGCCAGAGACATCCTTTCTCCAACTCTCTTCGACTTGCTCATTCCCTCTTGCTCTTTTTATTCACTTCAAACAATGGTGGGTGTGATCGTATAGAGCAGGTTGTTTACATGGTTTTTATTGCAATAAGTCACAGTCTGTTTCTAAGGGAAGGGCAGATTGGAACAAGTTTTTGCAAGCTTGGTAGATGGTTAAAGGTTGTAAAACATAATACTTTCTTTTCTGGGTTTTTCCACTGAAGATGACATGAAAATAAAATGACCATAAGACAAAATCATAGAAGTAAACTCATGAAGAAAACCAAGAGTAAAACAAAAGAATTCAAAGAATAATATGATTAAAAGAACAACTGTTCTAACACAGTCAGAGCCCATCCCCCCACCCTAAGGTGAAGGGAAGCCACCCTCTCATCTACCAGGAAAAATTCCAATACACAGGCACCAAGTCAGGGGGCTACAAGTAGACCCAGACCAGCTCGACGCCTCTCACCATGGGCAACTCAAGAGTGGAATAAGGTCCAACTCTTCTCAAGGAGATCGGTTCCAGAGCCCATGCTGTGCGTCGAGGTAAGCCCAACTACAAAGTATATCTAGTTGGTACCTCTCAACCTAGCACACAAGCTCAGGCTCCTTCCCTGCCAGAGAGGTTATATTCCATGTCCCAAGAGCTAGCTTTGGTAAGCCAGGGTCAGAGCGCCAAGGTCCCTGCCTTCGGCCACTGCCAATGGCATCATGCACCTGACTTTTATGGCCTTTCCCACAGGTGGCGTGTCCACAGGAAGGCAAACCCATGCTGCTCTTTCGGGCTGATCCCAACCGGGCCCCATGGGCAGAGACCTGGTCACCAGGTGCTTGCTGACGAGCCCCTCCCCAGGCCTTGCTCCAAGGTGGGGCCCCGGTAACCCAATTCCAGGCAAGGGACACAGAGTTCCTTGTTTTGTTTTGTCCATAAAAATCTTCTGAATCGCTCTTTGTCTGGTCTGTCACCTAGGACCAATCTGCCTTGGGAGACCCTACCAGGGGCAATTATAATTGCCCCCGACAGCATAGCTCCAAGGATCATTCAGGCGCACAAACTCCTCCCACACGATAAGATGGCGATTCAAGGAGTGCCTGCAATTCACTCTTTATAGTCTTTTTATAGATTTTTTTTGCATTTTTTATTAACACAGAAAAATAGAGCAAACTAACAAAATCCCCTCTCACACCAAATCAGTCATACATACATAAACTAAAACAAATCAAACAGGAACTAGGGATGGGGCAGATCCGATCCAGTATCGGCCTCCAATACCAGCATAATTTACGCATCGGATTTTCCGATCCTCCTGCCGATATTTCCGATCCATGATGCATGTTGGCTTCAAACTATGGAATGGATTTCCTGAACAGCGTGTCTAATGAGCCCAGAGTAATAAGACCCACCTCACATTCAGGAAATCCATTTCATAGTTTGCAGCCAGCTACAATGTGAGGACTGAGTTAGCAGCACTGTGGCTAATAGCTAACAAACTTTTTGTAGTATGCTAAAGGCTAGGTTAGCTTGGTGAGCTTCAGAGCTCCACTACAGTCACATTTTAATAACGGGTTCTCTCTCTTTCGAGCTACTTGACAGATATGTGATAGGGTACTGTGCGTAGATGGTTTAATCAGTGACATGAGACGTTAATTTTCTTTGACCCATCAAAATAAATGTGGTCATTTATTAACAGAATCAAAATTTAACATCAAAACATTGTACACTTGATTATACTGATCAGCTCTGATTAATAAAACTTGGCACGTTTTACTTAATAAAAACAACAGACATTTCTGAAGGCATCTGGATTAATTACTGGCAAGATAGAAGTTTAAAGATGGGAAATGAAGGAGTTTAAATGTAGAGAAAATGTGGAGGAAGATGTAAACCTGTAGACCAGAACAACACGCTCCTTTCAAACGCAGCTCGCCGTGGTGCACTTGTAGTGAAGACAGTGACGACTCTTTACCTTTGCGGAGAATGGGTCAGCTGTGGTCAAGAGGTCCCTGGCACGCTACCTTTCAGCGTCTCCTCAGGGCGGCTGCGACTCGGCAGAAGTCGTGAGATAATTCATTCCACAGAACAAACTTCCTCAGCAGTTATAGGGCATTCACCGGGTGGAGCCACAGCGAGGCACCGTGACTCCTGCAGAGATGGATGACTCCATCAGCCTGGAAAACTGAGTCCAAAGTTCCACTCAGCAGTGCAAAAACTCCAGAACTCCAGAACTACTCCACAGTACTCCAAGACACTCAGATGAACTCTGAGGAACTCCATCAGAACCAGAAGAACTAACCGAACTCACTGAACCAATGGAACTCTTAAAGAGTTCTGCTTCCGGTCACTTTTAGGAAGTCCTGATTGGTTAAAGGAACCAACAGGGGTGTGGTTTTAGTGACGTCAGAGGGTCATTACAAGTCAAGAAAACAACGGAAATGTTTAGGAACAGACAGAGAAAGTTTTGACGAAGTGAAAAACACTGCAGGTGCCAGTTTTCTTATTTACTGTCTGAGAGGTTTAAAAACACGACAGCTCGTTCCAATAACTTATTTTCGACTGTCTCCGACTTTTGACCGACACTCTTCTCATTTCAGACAGAAGATCAAAAATGCATAATTACTTTGTAACATAGACATTTAATTTGATTTCTAATTTGAATGAGGATTAAAAAATCATTAATACTATTTCACAGTTGATTTAAATTGAGTGGTTCACTTCAACATTTAAAAATGGTATGAACTAAACACACTTTTGATTATCAAGACATTGTAAAGTAGTAATGATAATATAAAAAGAGAGTGTTCTTTCAATTGATTAGTTCAGGATACAATTAGAAAGTCTCTGGATGAGCTAATTTGTATTTCTGGATTCAAATCAATGAAATAACAGTTCCTGTCCCATGAAGGTCTTCAGAGGCAAGTTTTTGATCGGAGGCCTAGTTCACTACAGTCCCCCCTTTGGAAAGCATCGCCTGTCCATGGGGATGAATTCCAACATGAACTTACGCCTCCGAATATCCTTGAGCTTGATGTAATCCAGCAAGAGGAAAACAAAAGTCAAAGAAGGTAATCCCACAACGGTTTAGGTAATTCCACAATGTTGTTGGTAATTCCATAATGTTGTTGGTAATTCCATTGTAGCAATGCTTTAACCCCTTGGAAACAAAGTCTGTAATCCATTGGAAAAAGTCATATAATCTACAACAATAAATCCACAACGATTGGAGGTGTTGATTGATCAGCATGCAGAGGGGTTCCCTCGATTGAACTGAAGAAGCGACTACTGGATGAAGATTGGAGACCCACGTTGGAGTTGTAGGTCCCTTCAGCGAAGGTTGCTGCTGGTGGTTACCAGTGGGTGCCATTCTGGTTCTATGTGTTATGCATTTATGTGGTTTTGATTGGGCTTGTGAGTGGGATTTTACATAAGACCGTAACCTATCATGGTTTAGATCAGCTAAAGTTACCAGTTTAAAGGGTGGGTCATGCTGAAAAAATTTTCATATAGGGATTTATACCTATAGAAGGGCATTCCAAACTATTTTTCCATTCCTAACTTGGTTGAAGTTAGATTTACATGGCAAAATATAGTTTGGTTCAATTGTCTGTTGTCCTTTTAGACGAACGACTTGAGGTTTGATTTTTTGGTTTTCCCCTAAATGTTTTGGAGTCTATGGTGAGACTCAATTGAAGGATTAGCTACCCCCCCCCCGAATAGGATTGTTCGAGTAGGTTCGGCTTAAGCGTTGTGAGATCAATGTAGATTATTGTACTTGAGGTAGTATTAATCTCCTCAAAGATTGCATTCTAACAAATGAACTGCATGTTGGCAAAGTTAAAGTCCTCTTAGTCTCTAACTAAAATACACACAAAATTCATTCTTGCTTGGGGTGTTCAGAAACAATACCAAAAAACAATTAAACAATGTCTCAACATTGACAAAAATAGTGACTAAGCAACCAGTAAAACAACGTTTCAACATTGACAAAAGTAGTGATTAAGCAACTAGAAAACGACATTTCGGTGCATCACTCACTCTGGATGTCAGATTTGATCACGTTATCGCATCTGGTAACATCACCCTAACTAACGTCACCCCCCTTTGGTCATGGGGGACCACGAACACGGGTGAGGACGTCGCTCCATGAGCTAAAGTTAGGTTGCCCTTGAGTAGTTTTAGCTGATTGCGCAGCTGAAAGAGGATTTTAGGGTCTGGATTAGAATTCAGGTTGGCTTCGGGCGGAGTGTTTTTCTTTGGGTCAGTCAAAGACAGCATCATTGAGTGTATTACAGGATCCAACTTCTGAAGTTGGATGATGTCTGGGTCAGTCAGCACGGGTTGTACAGAGACTGTGTTGTCAGCCGGCTTGGCTGTAGCCTGTGCACGTGTGACTGCCATCACCTCGGCTGTAGGATGTACTGACAGGGTTGCGAGCAGCCTGGAGGGGTCAGAGGACCTCTGAGGGCCGTCCATGGCTCCGTCCTTAATAGCTGGTTTATCTGTCCCCGACGACAGTACAGCATCTTTGGTGTGGGATCCTTGGATCTCTACACCTTGAACTACCAATGGTAGGTAGTATTCGGTGGGCCCTGACTGCTTCATCTCACAGAGGAGGCTGTGTAATTCAGTCAGAGTCTGGTTCACCGGTTGGGTGTTTTCGGTTCCACATGCTTTTCAAGGATTACTTACCGGGATAGTGTTCTCTGTCGAGAGGTCCTCGGTGTCTTCTGCAGTGCCTGCTGTTGGACAGTCTGTGACTGTCTCAGGAGGCATGAGTATTGGCAGGGGTTTGCTCACTCTAGCCCACATTGTCTGTGTACCATAATCTATAATCACGTCAAAGAGATTTATAAAATCCTGGCCAACTAAAAATGGGAATGAGTCAACCATAGACACATATGTCTTACGTGACATACGTATAGTGTCATTTCGCCAACCTGCATGTGAACCATAACTCTAGCTGTCAGGGTTGTCCCCGTCTCTGCGAGGCCCTGCAGTTCTATAGCACATTCTATGAGAGGTATTTCCCTGTGAACACCGTTAGTGGCAGTCCTGATCTCCTCGAACAGTTTAGCTGACATAATAGTCATGTCGGCGCCACCATCCAGTAGGGCTTCATGTATGATGACCCCTTCAAGTGTGATCAACATGTAAACTTTATTAGCGACCCCCTTTCTGATCAGGTTACACAGGAACCTTGTAGGTTTTAGCCGACGTTTCTTCTTACGTTCACCTTTACCTGTGTAATCCTGTTTTTTTCGAACCGTTGGTGCAGTTGCTGTTGCTCCTGAGAGTTCGGCTTTTGACGGGCTTCCGTCATTGATCTATGAGATCCCCCCCCACACACACACACCGTGTGTTGAGGGGCTCTCATTGTTTGTAACAACAAGATTCTGGTGGCTGTCCATGACAGCGGCAACGTTGTTGTTGTGTCACCCTGAACCGTTAACACAGCTATTGCTGCTGCTGAAGTTTCAGTTTGTGACGGGTTACCGTCGGTGACGTGTGATTGTACCCCCCCCCCCCCCCCTTTGGGGTTCCCAGTGGGATCCCTGGATGTATGGGTCACTTTTGGTGCCATATTTTTTACCCTTAGGGCGTTCGCCCCCCTTCTGGTACGATCGTTCATGCTCTGGTTCCTTGGGAAACCGTTTAGGATCTCGTCTGGACCAGGGGCACTCACCTGTTGTGGTTTGGCTGCTGGGAAACCTCGTTTCCTCTCGCCTTTTTTGGGAGGGGGAGTTGAAGCTCTCGTCCCTTCCAATTCTAATGACTGGGCAGGAATCCACTCACCTGGGTACACCTCAAAGGGTGTTTTGGCCTGTGAACGTGCTTCAAAAACATTCATAGCACAACTTTGTACCTCACTGATGGATTTGTCTTTGAAATTAGCCATCATTTGCACTGATATCCTTATGTCAGGGTGGAGATTTTTGCTGAACACATACTTAAACGGTTCTTCTTCCTCCATGTTGGCCTCGTTCCTGTAACCAAAATAAGCCTGCAAAATCCTGGAATAAAATGCCCTGGGGTGCTCATTCTTACCTTGTACGACCTTGTCGGCGGCTGGATACCCGCCAGGTCCCGTGCAAGGTGAATACTCTCTCATAAGAGCAGCACACAACAGGCGGTAATCCTTTCTTGTGGCATCAGGTTGACGCTCTATGAAGGAAAACACTGTCCTAGATGAAGTGAGCCTGATCAAACCTACTTTATCCTCAACTGTAGCGTTGGGATAGCTTCTTAATTGGAAGTCAAGGTTGTCCAGATAGGCCTTAGTGTCAGTTGAACCCAACGGCCCTGGCTCAAATCAATTGACATATTTTGCAATTTTGTGCAAATCTGAAATTGGGAGCAAAGGCTGTTTTATCGGTATCGTAGGAATCAAAATGGCGCGTGGAGGTGTGTCGCTAGACTCATGTGGAGGTGACGGAATGGGATTAAGAGCAGGAGGTGCAGCAAAATCCTTCTTAGATGGTGGTGGGTGACCTGGACTCTGACCTTGTTCATCTTTGAGTTCTAGACAACCTCGCCCCACATCAGAAATCTCATTTGTTGCTACGGCTAGTTTCGCCTCACAAGCTTTCAAGCGTTCCTGTGATGTATGACATTCACTTTGTAAACGCACGCCTTATTGGACTAACGCCTCCTTTTCCAATCTGCACTCATTCAGAGCTTTTGATGTGAGCTACAACTGTTGTTGTAGCGTATCGTTGTCTGAACGCAGTGTTTGGTACTTAACCTCTCTTTCCCTCATCTTCTCCTCATATGAGTGAGCTTGTAATGACAGTTGAGCTTGTGAGAGCTCTCTGTCACATTGTAACTCATTCGCACGGGTCTCCTGATCAAATTTAGACTGTGCCATGAGTTTGAGGTACTCCTCTTTTTTGCTGTTTAACCTTATTGCAAGGTCGTCAGCCTTGTTTACCACAGCATAGAATGCTGCTTTCAATAAGAGCGCCAATTTAGCCAGCTGGTCATAGCTTAACTTTGTTCTGGCTATAGAGGTCACACTCTCTGCAACATCCTTCAGCTCGTCCAATAACTCTTTTGAGTTCATGCAGTCTACCTGTTCACCATATGGATTTAAGGATTCTGTGAGCAGCGTCAAGGCTTTCTCTAACCAATCCATCACACAAGGATCAATATTATTTTCTGTCATCTGCCATGGTTATTCACTGTTCAGCACTTATCTGGTTAAACAGTTGCCAACTTCAGATATTTTAACAGGTACATATTTGTATTCAAGTGAACAGTGAGTTTCACACACTATTGTAGCTCTGGGTTCACTCAACAATACTGTTATAAGCCATCTTCTTCAAATGAATGGGCACCTAATTGTAGGCTTTACCCCAATGCATGAATATTTTAAGTAAATGCCTCCGTCTGGCAGTGTTACTTAATGAGCTTAAATCTAACAGATACAAGAACCAGGCCTATTTCAGTGTTCAGTTACACTAAAGCACTTAAAATTAAATAAACCTGCAATTTTTCTAAAAGTCTCACAGCAACTTTAGTTTTCAAAAGCTATTTAAGCAGTTCTTTATACTAGAAATTTGCTATTCAAAACAGTCACTCATAAACCAGGCTGGATGAACAAAAAGAAAAAAAAAAAGATAGGAAATTATCAGTCCCCCTTCAGGAAAACTGTTATACTCCTCTTTCAACAGCAGGTGGTGATGGAAGCATATTTATACCAGCAGAAGTCTATGACAACTTCCTGTGGATCGTTCTGTTGACATCCAGTGTTAGCCGTCAGCTAGACGTAGCACACGGTCGAACACAGTCAAATCAGCACTTTCTGAATGGATTTAAAGCTTAAACGTGGCATCGTTTTAACAAGCACGACTATTTGCATTAAAACATGAGTTTTGGGAACAGTGGCAGGCTTCATTTAGCGATTTTAAACACAGAGGAGGCTTCGGTTGAACCGAGATTCATTTCGGGGGTCACGTGACTTCATAGACACGTGAGGAACGGGGTGGGCTTTACAATCTGACATCAGAGGGAGTGAACGCAGACACGTCACCCGTTTCTCAGTGAATCAGAGCAACCCAAACAGCGGTTTTCAACCAATCACAGCTCGTGATTCCAGCTAGCAGTTAGCATGAAAAGTCCGGTCAACTATCGCCCATTAAACTTCAAAAATGCACAATTTACTGTTAAAAATATAACGAATCAGCATTTAACAGTGGTCTGAGACGGCGCTCAGCTTTAAAACAGCGTTTTCCATTTAAAACACCACTCTTTCAAGGAATCAGAACCAAGTCGGACAGCAGAACCGGGTCAGACAGAACCCCCTTCTCTGCTACCGTTTAAACAGAATAAAGCGTTTTTCCACAGCATGCGAGCATCGGTTACACAACAGATGTACGATTTTCAACTTTAAAATGAACACATTGACATTACTTTCAGCTCTCTGAACACCACAAGCAGAATCATACCTGTATCAAGCTCAAAACTCGGACCTTTTCATGCCAACATGAGCGTACAGCTCAATAACACAGACGCCGTCACATATAATTCACACCTCTTTAAACATTCGTACGGCCACAAAATGTCTAAAGGGGAGGATAGGTCCTAAATGATCTCTTTTAGAGACCATGCGGGTCACGAGAAGCTCTTTAGAGACCACGTCGGGCCACCAGATGTAGTATGCTAAAGGCTAGGTTAGCTTGGTGAGCTTCAGAGCTCTACTACAGTCATATTTTAATAACGGGTTTTCTCTTTTTCGAGCTACTTGACAGATATGTGACAGTGTACTGTGCATAGATGGTTTAATCAGTGAAATGAGACGTTAATTTTCTTTGACCCATCAAAATAAATGTGGTCATTTATTAACAGAATCAAAATTTAACATCAAAACATTGTACACTTGATTATACTGATCGGCTCTGATTAATAAAACTTGGCACGTTTTACTTAATAAAAACAGACATTTCTGAAGGCATCTGGATTAATTACTGGCAAGATAAAAGTTTAAAGATGGGAAATGAAGGAGTTTAAATGTAGAGAAAATGTGGAGGAAGATGTAAGTCTGTAGACCAGAACAACACGCTCCTTTCAAACGCAGCTCGCCGTGGTACACCTGTAGTGAAGCCAGTGACGACTCTTTACCTTTGCGGAGAATGGGTCAGCTGTGGTCAAGAGGTCCCTGGCACGCTACCTTTCAGCGTCTCCTCAGGGCGGCTGCGACTCGGCAGAAGTCGTGAGATAATTCGTTCCACAGAACAAACTTCCTCAGCAGTTATAGGGCATTCGCCGGGTGGAGCCACAGCGAGGCACCGTGACTCCTGCAGAGATGGATGACTCCATCAGCCTGGAAAACTGAGTCCAAAGTTCCACTCAGCAGTGGAAAAACTCCAGAACTCCAGAACTACTCCACAGTACTCCAAGAGACTCAGATGAACTCTGAGGAACTCCAGCCGAACTCCATCAGAACCAGCAGAACTAACCGAACTCACTGAACCAATGGAACTCTTAAAGAGTTCTGCTTCCGGTCACTTTTAGGAAGTCCTGATTGGTTGAAGGAACCAACAGGGGTGTGGTTTTAGTGACGTCAGAGGGTCATTACAAGTCAAGAAAACAACGGAAATGTTTAGGAACAGACAGAGAAAGTTTTGACGAAGTGAAAAACACCGCAGGTGCCAGTTTTCTTATTTACTGTCTGAGAGGTTTAAAAACACGACAGCTTGTTCCAATAACTTGTTTTCGACTGTCTCCGACTTTTGACCGACATCACTCTTCTCATTTCAGACAGAAGATCAAAAATGCATAATTACTTTGTAACATAGACATTTAACTTGATTTCTAATTTGAATGAGGATTAAAAAATCATTAATACTGTTTCACAGTTGATTTAAATTGAGTGGTTCACTTCAACATTTAAAAATGGTATGAACTAAACACACTTTTGATTATCAAGACATTGTAAAATAGTAATTATAATATAAAAAGAGAGTGTTCTTTCAATTGATTAGTTCAGGATACAATTAGAAAGTCTCTGGATGAGCTAATTTGTATTTCTGGATTCAAATCAATGAAATAACAGTTCCTGTCCCATGAAGGTCTTCAGAGGCAGGTTTTTGATCGGAGGCCTAGTTCACTACATTTTCATCTAAACATATCCGCTGTGTGGAAGTATTTTACACTAAAAACACCACAAGACAGAATCGTGCAATGTCTGCAGAGCCATAGCACCACATTAAACCCTGTTAAAGTTAGTTTTACGATGGACATTTGAGCTCTGTGGCTTGAGCGGGGCACTACTCTTTGGTCAAACCAAAAGAGGTGACTCGACACCGTCCAGCCGCGTCCAATCTGCCACACTCAGTCTGCCCGTCTCTGAGGAGGGACAGACTGAGCGCAGCTGCTCCAAATCAGGCTGCCCACTTCGGATTGAACAAGAAGAAGACATCACTGAAGCCAAGGAGCTCAAATGTTTACCGAGAAGTTGCTAAACTTCATCATAATTAATGACCAACCCCTATCAGTTGTAGAAAACGAAGGATTTCTCAGCTTGATACTTGCAGTCAAGATATAGTTTACCCTCCAGGAGATATCAGTACAACAGTAGACAATCATAAAAAAACATGATTTGAAAATTATATATATTAAAAACATAAACAGCTACATTAAAAAGTGATGTAACATACTAAAAACAGGAATATGTCTGCTGGTTTATGCCATGAACCTAGCAGATGTTTGAAGCCATTTAACATTTAATTTAATTAATTTATTCATTCATTTAAATGAAACAAAATTTTTAAAAATCATCAAAAAGAAAACATTGAATGAAAAGAGTGCAGAAAGAAGAAAGAAATATTATATCTGCCCCTTATAAAATATAAAACAACTTTAAACAATCACTTAAATTAATCACTTTAATATCCACTTTAAAACTAGGAATAAAATGAAACATGTTTTGTGTTAGCAGAATTTAATTCTAACTTTAAAACTTATCCAACATTAATAAAACTTACCTCAAGTTGCCTTTTTGTACATGCATGCATATATTTGTACAAATTGTACTTGAGAGGAGATTATTACAGCCTCATATAAAATCAATGATGATCATGATATCAGAACTGGATCGGTATCGGCCGATACTCAGTTCTAGGTATTGGGATCGGATCGGAATTTTAAAAAGTGGATCGGTGCATCCCTAACAGGAACTGACAAGTTTTCCACATATAATACAAAGGGCTACCATGTGTCCCAAAATCTTTTTACAGAGCCCTTCAGGGTGTGTCTTATATCCAATATACATATATTATATATGGGGGGAGGGGGAGGTCCTTCTAATTGCACAAAATTAGTCTCCTGGCCAGAAGAGAGCCAAAGGCAATCACAGCCTTCTCACATTTACTGAAGGAGGTATCCACAGGACTACCCTGAACAGTGAGATGAGTGGTGATGGGTACACAGTTTTCCACCTGCAATTCACTCTTGATAAAATTAAAATCCTTCATCAGAGCTGCTCTTAATTCCATCCTAATTATCACCACAACCTCTGTTTTAATTGAGGCCAGAATGTCTGACCTCAAAGCCGATTCGTCCATCCCTCTGGAGCTCAACGAAAGTGCAGTCGTTGCATCTGCAGGTCCACTTGTTCTTTCATCACGACGGCCCAAGGCTGAAACAGTGACAGCGGGCCGTGAAGTTACTGAAGATTTGGACTTTTCTGCTTTGAGGTCATATTACTAGTATGTTGATTCAGTTATGCGGCGACACCAGTCTCAGGGTGCATTCACACCTGATAGTCCGGTAGATTCGGTTCGGTTGGGGACCAGTATTCATGACATTTTGTTTACATTTGAGCTGGTGCGTTTGCATTCACACTGCACTGTGCAGTTGAGCCAACCTGTTTGAACCAACCTGTTCCCCCCCTCGCCTGTGGGGGCACAGCACCAAGAACTACTAAAAGAAACAACACAAAACCCTCTGAAGACACTTCTTCTTCTGGAAATAAAAACAAAAATGGAGTGGCATCAAGTTTTAGCAGTTTTAGGAGTTATATTTTGTCATTTTTCAAAAATGGACTCAGCATGAGCAGAAGATGAGGCAGAAGACCATGGAGAGTATTGTTGTTCACACAAGGCAGCTGACGGCTCCATATAAGTTAAGAGAAATGCGTGTTTGTTTGCCTTGCGCTGTACTCCACTTCTTGCTTGTGGAGCGGGGCCCGGTCTGTTTACATTCACACTGTACTCAAACCGCGCTGGAGTTCTCTTCTACCTAAGAGACCTAAGTTTTAGCCTGGGCCAGAGTTCGCCTTTTTGTTCCGTGACAGAGTTCGATGGTGCATTCACACCTCCCCAAACGAACCGGACTTTCTAGGAAAACGAGCTAGAGTTTGATTAAAGTGGACTAAACAGGGCTGGTGTTAATGCACCCACAGAGACAAAATCCAGCTTGAAGGCAGCAAGGATACAATCATAAAAATAAGTTTTTCAATGGGGCCGACAGGAGCTCAGCCAAAATGCAGCTCACATGTTCATCGCCATGTTGGTCCTCTCCCATCTTGGATTTTTAATTTGCATTAGAAATGTATAACTTCCTCTCAGCTATGACCAAACCAAAGTTCTGCTCAATATCTCAAAGAATGACCGTTATAGTCAATTTTTGAGTTTTCTGAGGTAGCTGTGGTAGTCATCTTGAAACAAAATGGCTCCAAAAGTTAATCAGTATTTTGTTCAGTTTTTTTTGTTCTCTCAAGCGAGGCACACGCATTCCTTCCTGCTCCATTTCCCCTCCTGCTTTATTTTTGCTCTCTGTCTGTGTATCAGAGCACTCCTATTTTTTACACATCTCCCGAAATGGAAACTACTGTTCTAGATCTGACCAACAAACCTTTTGCAATGGATTACAAATTCTTTCAACAAAGTGATAGGGTTCTGGAGAACCATCATCTGTTCAGACGAGGTGTTCAGCTGGATATATCTCTTGGGGGGGGGGGGTGTCCATCTCTGCTATGGACCGAGGATGCTGAAATTGCCAATAATTGGATTTATGATAACAGGTTTCCTGTGTTTGGAATAGTCTGGATCCTGCCTTATCAACATGCAAAGAAGACGGCTGCAGATAATTTGGTCCTCAACAGGCTGCTGTCTATGTGAAGCTCTGGTTCGAGCTGGATGAGCTGATTTATGAGCGAAACAGTAAGTTGGAAGTGATTTGAATCGCATGCCACTTGCAGATTTGGGACTCGTCAGCATGAAAACAAAAAACCCTTGAAGAGGCTCTTAAGCACGGACCAGTGGAATGGAACCCTAATCTGACCATTTGGACCTTGGAAAGTTATCAGTACAGACTCAAGGCTGACGGAAAATAGTCTGTCTGAATAAATCAACAATTGTAGTTATCTGAATCTCTCCCCCAACTTGTCATTTTCTCCTGGGAAATGTGTAAACTAAGGAAAAACTTTGTCTAATGCATGCATTGGGCTCAAAATGCACTCCTGCTTGACAGGCAGTGGAGTCTTCTGGTCCTTTGGTAACGAGTCAAACTTCTTCCATGAAACTAACCCTTAACTTTACCACAGAGTCATGAAAACCTTCAGTTCCTGTTCCATCCAGTCCTCACACTTTGGATCAGTCTATGTCCAACTGATCCAATCTAACGATCTAATGATGACTTTCTGAGAGTTTCATTAAAATGTGTCCACTAATTCACAAGATATTTAGCTAACACATCAGACCAATAAACCTCCACCCACAGGCCCTTTGTCTTCTGTGACAGACTGCAAATATGCAGAAGTTCTGCTGTCCATACTGGTTGGTCCAGATTGCAGAATGGGACCAGACTGTCTTGCAGCTCTAATCCTCACAGGAAGCATATTATTCAACTAGAAATCTCCTAGAAACCGTGACGGGGACTGCCTTGTTGCATCCAGTTTAAAATTTTGATTCGACAGTAATACCCGGTATCTGAATTGTTCTCAGCTACCAGCATACCAAATTTCTGCTTAATATCTCTAAAAATGTCTGATTAAAAGCATTTTTTATTTTAAGCTCAGGCAGCCATCTTGGATTTTTGATTTGCAATTAGAGTCTATTAAGGATTGTTCTCAGCTACGAATACACCAACTTTCAGCTAAATCACTCTAAAAACCTCTGAGTTATATCCATTTGAAATTAGCTTTGGTGGCCATCTTACAATTGTAGGGGAACACCACCTCAGAAAAGAACACCCCATCTCAAAAAAACAGTCCACCTCATCTCAAAAAAACATCATTCATGTGTTTTGTGTTTGAAACTGTTAAAATAAGATGCATCTATTCCCTTGGGAACAAAATGACCTTGTTTTACAAATATTCAACTCAGTTCACAAACGTATTAGTTGACACTAATGTAAAATTAAAAATAACTGTCACTGTGTTACCTTCACTGCCAATATGAACTAATTTCCCATGAAATGGGCAGATCGTCCCCTGTGGAACAGGGTTCCCCAAGGGACGTGGTCGAACGCCTTCTCCAAGTCCACAAAGCACATGTAGATTGGTTGGGCAAACTCCCACGCACCCTCCAGGACCCTGCTGAGAGTGTAGAGCTGGTCCAGTGTTCTACAACTAGGACGAAAACCGCACTGCTCCTCCTGAATCTGAAGTTCGACTATCCGACGGACCCTCCTCTCCAGAACCCCCGAATAGATATTACCAGGGAAGCTTAAGAGTGTGATCCCCCTGTAGTTGGAACACACTCTACGGTCCCCCTTTTTGAATAGAGGACCACCACCCCGGTCTGCCAATCCAAGGGAACTTCCCCCGATGTCCGTGCAATATTGCAGAGTCGCGTAAGCCAACACAACCCTACAACATCCAAAGCCTTAAGGAACTCAGGGCTAATCTCATCCACCCCCGGGGCCCTGCCACCGAGGAGCTTTTTAACCACCTCAGTGACCTCAGCACTAGAGGTTGGAGGGCCCGACCCAGAGTCCCCAGGCTCCGTTTCCTCAGTGGAAGACGTGCCGGTGGGATTGAGGAGGTCTTCAATGTATTCTGCCCACCGACCCATGACATCCCGAGTTGAGGTCAGCAGCACACCACTCCTACTATAAACAGTATTGGTGGTGTACTCAATGTCCCCTCACCTCCCCCGGAACATGTTCAAAGTTCTCCCGGAGGTGGGAGTTAAAGCTCCGTCTCACAGGAGACTCCGCCAGACATTCCCAACAAACCCTCACAATACGTTTGGGCCTGCCGGGTCTGACCAGCATCCTCTCCCACCATCTGAGCCAACTCACCACCAGGTAGTGATCAGTGGACAGCTCCGCCCCTCTCTTCACCTGAGTGTCCAAGACATGTGGCCGCAGATCAGATGAGATGACAACAAAGTCGATCATCAAACTGCAGCCTAGGGTGTCCTGGTGCCAAGAGCACATATGGACACCCTTATGCTTGAACATGGGTGTTCATTATGGACAATCCATGATGAGCACAGAAGTCCAACAACAGAACACCACTCAGGTTCAGATCAGGGGGGCCGTTCCTCCCAACCATACACCTCCAGGTCTCACTGTCATTGCTCACGTGAGCATTGAAGTCCCCCAGCAGAACAAGGGAGTCCTCAGGAGGTGCACTTTCCTGTACCCCCTCCAAGGACTCCAAAAAGGATGGATAATCTGAACTGCTGTTAGATGCATAAGCACAAACGACAGTCAGAACCCATCCCACCACACGTAAGTGGAGGGAGGCCACCCTCTCATTCACCGCGGTGAACCCCAACACACAGGCACCAAGATGGGGGGCAATAAGTATGCCCACTCCTGCTTGGCGCCTCTCACCAGGGGCAACTCCAGAGTGGAAGAGTGTCCAATCCCTCTCAAGGCAACTGGTTCCAGAGCCAGAGCCATGCGTAGAGCTGAGTCAGACTATTTCTAGCTGGAACCTCTCAACTTCACACACCAGCTCAGGCTGCTTCCCCACTAGTGAGGTGACATTCCACATCCCAATAGCCAGCTTCTGTAGCCGAGGATCAGATCACCAGGGTCCCCACCCTCGGCCACCACCCATCCCACATTGCACCCGACCCCTTTGGCCCCTCCCATAGGTGGTGAGCCCATGGGAAGGGGGACATACATCTCCTCTTTGGGCTGTGCGTGGCCAAGCTCCATGGGTAAAAGCCCGGTCACCAGGTGCTCGCCCGCGTGCCCCACCTCCAGGACTGGCTCAAGAGTGGGGCCCCGGTGACCCACATCCGGGCGAGGGAACATCAAGTTCATTTCTTTTTCTCTTTGGTGAAACATTGCATGTTTTAAGTTTGATTCAAAATATGTCATACCTGAATGTTTATTCATGAAAATGTGTGTTTTAAGTAATCTCTCTTTAAGAATATATTTGATCTTATTTTTTTCTTTTAAAAGTAACTTTTAATGTAGAGAGAAAAGGACTATTTATTTAATAGGTCTTTATAAAAAATGACAAAGGGTTAAGACCACCCCCTACTGAGGTGGACCAAAGTCAATCTGTAACACACAGACAGTTAAGTTAAACTTCTTCACATCTACTTCTATGACTTCTTCTACACACTTCACTGGACTTCGAGAAAACTCCAGAGAAACATGCTTCTGCACAAGAGAACTGGAGAGAAGAAATCCAGTTTCTGCACTGAACTCAGAGAGGAGAGAAGCATCCTTTCTGCAGATGTCTCAGGACGAGAGAAAGACACTGAACCTGACCGAACCAGAACCATCACACCGCAGAGTGGTAAATCCCAGCTGACTTCAGAGCCAGTGGCCGGACTTTCGTCCCTCCAACCGATGATAGGTGAACTTTGAGGAAAAATCAGCCTCTCAGTCACCGGAGCATCTCAGGCCTTGCTGGTATCAATTCAAGCAGCTGTTGGACCATTCCTGACTATCTCATTCTGGTAGGAAAGAGACTTTTAATGCCTTTCTGGTGACCCTACATCACAATAATCTTATCAGACTCACTACCGCTCACCTTAAACACAATTTTTAACTACTTCACAAACAGAACCAGTCCAAAATCTGCCTTTTAAGTTTCCTCATCAATTAGACCTTTGATGCAAAGTTATTTGTTATTCAGTTAACTGTTGTTATGCATAATCATCATCATATACATCATAGATTATTATTTTTATAATTAAATACATAAAATCAACAGAATTTTTGATTAATTTGGCATATCTGTGTGTATTGACTGATTTGATGCCCTTTAAACATGAGAAAAGGACTCACGTTTCAGTTTACATTAATTTGGGGTTAAATAGAGACTGATTTTTCCTTTCCAAGATAGGTGGTACCCACACAATGAGGTTATTTGCATAATAAATGCATATCTTATGAGCTGAACTCATAACTGATAATTAACAATATATATCCAGCCCCATATACCTCTACATAATTGGGTCCACCCGTGTTCGGCTCATTAAAGTGCGTTCTTTGAAATTTTACACACAGAAAATAACTTTCCATGCTGGTTTGCTGAATTGTTTGATCATAAAACTGTTAAAATAGCATTTTTTTCCTCTGTGCTTCGTCTGCTCCAAGCTGCATCTGTGTGTCTCCGTTTGAAAAGGTGGGGGCCACTCTTCTCATACCATGTCTGCTTCTCCTCATAAAAACTAAACTCGATCCTGAAATAAATAATTTTTAATTAATTTTATAATCAAATGAGTCCAACCGAATCAAAGTCAAGGGCTTAAGGATCTGATAAATCCAGTTTTCAAAACTTTTATTCAAATATTGTAGATTTTAAGCCGCAAGAAACGGTAAAATCTATGATATTGCAGTGGACTTTCTGTTAGCATTACCGTAGCTAACTAATTGCTAACGGCCCATTTAATGACACTTTAAACGGTAAAAAGTCCTAATCTGATTCACTAAGGCAAACTGACAGTCGCGTTTTATAGTGAAAATTTTAACAATAAAAAATCTGTTTTTAAACCATCCAAAAATTGCATTTTTGGATCGGTAATAGCAGCTAAACTGAGAAGCTAAGCTAAGCTAACAGGCCGACCCCGGCTAAAAGTGATGCTTTGTTCGTCCAAATTTGTGAAAATGCCGTCATACTGAAAAGCTGATCACAGTTAAGTTCTATTTTCTCCGCAAAAGAAGCTGAGAATTTGTTTACTGATTTTTTTTAAATGCTTTGCTGACACAAATGCTAATAGTTCCAAAACCGAATGTCCACCATTTTGAACAGAGCTTGACCGGAAAGAGAAACGTCAAAGCTCCGCGTCTTCCCTTAAAGATACACACATCTTATCCAAACAGCGATACCTTAGTGGTCAAAGAAGGTACTACAAACTTAAATAAACACAGTTTAAGCATTTGTGGATAACACATTTAAAACAAATTAACCAACATTTCTTCTTAAATTTGACAATAATTTCAGTTTTATAAGTTCAGCTAAGCTGAAAAATTTAGTGGACTATCTCTTCTTTTTCTGATTCACTGGAATCATACAACAATGAACAACAGTTACAAACTCAAGTGTTTAATGTTCAAATAAGGCTTAAACCTTCTCAACCAAGAATATCTCAGAATGCAGACATTATGTTGATTTACAACAGAAGTTGATTAACACATGAGATCAACTTTCTAATGAAATCAAAACTAAAACTGAGATGTTTACAATTCTCCAGAAATCATATGAAAACGATGAGCTTATCCTTGAACAAAATGATATTTGCCTGACTCATTTAAAACTTAAAGATGAAAAAAATAAATTTTTTACAGGAATAACTGTCTGAAGCAAAGGATCCATCCATTTTGAGGTTACGACCTCCTCCTGGCATCAATGGCAGATCTTCCAACAAAGGCCTTAACACATCACATCCATCCACTCCTTGGGGGAGTGGTGGCGCAGAGGTTAGAGAGGTGGGCCTGTGATCCGAAAATCACCGGCTCACGCCCCGGCCCCGACAACATCAAAATTGTGGGTGGGGTGGGTGAAACACCCACACTTGCCCCCACCCTCATTCGCCCCACCCTGGGCCCATGAGCAAGGCCCTTAACCCCCACCATGTGCTCCCCAAACAGGTCTCTCTTGAAAATGTGTTCTCGTGGCTCAATGAGACTAACCTGGATAAATAAAGGCTAAATGAAAAAAAAAAAAAAGTAATCTCATTTCACAGAATCATTTATCCAGATCTCATAATCTGGGACAAAGTGGTGTAGTGTTCTAAGGGCTAGGTTAGCTTTGTAGCTTCACTACAATTATCTTTAAATAACGAGTTCTCTCTTTTTCGAGCTAATTACAGCCATGTGACAGAGGTAACCGTGCGTAGATGGTTTAATCAGTGACATGAGACGTTAATTTTCTTTGACCCATCATAATAAATGTGGTCATTTATTGAACAGAATCAAAATTTAACATCAAAACATTGTACACTTGATTAGACTGATCTGGTTCTGATTAATAAAACTTGGCACGTTTTACTTAATAAAAACAACAGACATTTCTGAAGATATCTAGATTAATTACTGGCAAGATAGAAGTTTAAAGATGGGAAAAATGGAGGAGTTTAAAGGGAGAGTTTTGAAGGAATATGTATGTCTGTGTACCAGAACAGCACGCTCCTTTCAAATGCAGCTCGCCCGCGATCCACTTAGTGCGTGAAGCTCATGACGACTCTTTACCTTGGCAGAGGATGGATCCTCTACGGTCAAGAGGTCCCTGGCACGCTACCTTTCAGCGTCTCCTCATGGCAGCTGCGACTCGGCAGAAGTCGTGAGATACTCCGTTCTACAGAACAAACTTCCTCAGAAGTTGTAGAGCATTCGCCCGGGGGAAGTCACAGCAAGGCGCCATGGCTACAGCAGAGATGGATGACTCCATCAGACTGGAAAACTGAGTCCGAAGTTCCACTCAGCAGTGGAAAAACTCCAGAACAGCTAGAACTGAAGAACAGAACTTCACTCCAGAACTACCTGAGAAGAACCTATAGTTCCACGAAGTGTCGACTTTTAAAGAGTTCTGCTTCCGGTCACTTTAGTATGTCCTGATTGGTTGAAGCAACCAACAGGGGAGTGTTCTAGGGATGTCAGAGGGTCATTACAAGTCAAGAAAAAAGCAAGAATGTTTTAGGAACAGACAGAGAAATGTTTTGGCGAAGTGAGAAACACTGCAGGTGCCAGTTCTCTTATTTACTGTCTGAGAGTTTTAAAAACAATACAGCCCATTCTAACAACTTGTTTTTGACTGTCTCCGACTTTTGACCGACATCACTACTTCTCATTTCAGACAGAAGATCAAAATGCATAATTACTTTGTAAATAGACATTTAACTTGATTTCTAATTTAAAGGAGGATTAAAAAAATCATTAATACTGTTTTACAGTTGATTTAAAATGAGTGGTTCACTTCAACATTTAGAAATGGTATGAACTAAACACACTTTTGATTATCAAGATATTGTAAAATAGTAATGATAATATAAAAAAGAGAGTGTTCTTTCAATTGATTAGTTCAGGATACAATTAGACAGTCTCTGGATGACCTAATTTGTATTTCTGGATTCAAATCAATGAAATAACAGTTCCTGTCCCATGAAGGTCTTCAGAGGCAGGTTTTGGTCAGAGGCCTAGTCCACTACAGTGGTGAGTACCCCAGGACTTTCGAGTCCTCCACTGAGATAAACAGACATTACCCTCCAAACACACTAGGAGTGGTCAGACTGAACCCCTCCTCACCACCAATGAGCACCCAAGCTCAATCTGAACTAACAAACAAAGTTCTGGACATGATTGCTAAACACATTCAAAATTTTGACTCTCACACAGGTACTGATGTAAAATTGTATCTTGATGATGTAGAATATCACCTCAGCCGGTTCCCACATGCATCTATTGAAGACAAGATTTATCATATTAAAATAACTTCTAACACAGAAATCAAAAGGTTTATCGACCGAAAGACATCTCACATCAGATCTGATTTTTCTCTCTTGCGCCAAGCTATAGAGAGAGAATTTTCTGACTTTGTTTCTTCATCAGGATTAATAGTTGCTCTGAACATCAAACAAGGAAGAGATGAACACCCACAGGCTTACTACCACCGGTTGTTCAACACTTACTTTGGGTCACAGAATTACCCCAACATGGAAGAACAATTTAACTTTAAGATACTCTTCGTCCAGAATCTCCATGACTCAATTACCAGCATACTCTGCATTTCTGCCAACCCACAAATCTTCACCATCCTTCAGCTAAGAGAGTTAGCCTGCAGGGCTTTTCAAAAGCTTAACCAATTTGAGCCAGCGGAACCCAAGGATGTTTTTGCTGTTACTCTAAACTTTGGGACTTAACAGGGAAAGTGTGGACACTGACTCAACCAGAGAAAAAGCTGCACCCCTCTTTCCCAAAGCTGACAAGAATCCATCTTATTTCTGACTTAAGACACCTTACCAAAGAAAAGGTCCTAGTAAATACCAAGGTTCTTGGAAACCTCTTCAGGGGGGTAAACACTCTCCTAATCAGACACATACCTTTCAGGATCGTCACCCCCAACCTGAAAGAAAACCACCTTTAGTATGTCAGAAACGTTCTGAAAAGTACAAAGGATCACCAAAGACTAAAAAAGGTAAGTCTACTAGCTTGACTCCTAAAGAACTTGAGATAATTAAATGTTTCCTTCATGAAACACACCAAGACAATGACACCAAAGGTGCTGACCTTCGGTCAGTGACCTCTCTGCCAACCAACCGTTGGACCAACAAGCTGCAGATTTAGAACTTCAACCTGCAACCACAGATTGTAACTCTATTTCTGACATTGTTCTTCCTCCAGAACAACAGATTGACTATTCACACACCCTGAATGCAATCTCAGAAGTTCAAATGAACCCTGAGGACCTCTATTTTGAGAACAATTACTCTGAATTCCCAGAGGAACCTCCAATTCACCAATTTTTGTGTGACCTTACTAAACGAGGGCCCGCAGGAAAGTTTTACTTTTCACTAACGCTGGAACAAATCCTCACTCATGATGCATTTCTTGACACCACAGCAGATGTCACCCTGTTGTCAGCCACCCTGTTCAAGAAACTGCAGTCAGCAGTGAAACATGCTAAAAAAACTTAGTTCTTCAGCCTTGCCTCCTTGGTATTACATCTTATGCTTCTAACAACACAACTGTATCCTTTGTGACTCAGATACAGTTTAAGATTGGTAACATGACACTTAGCCATGTTTATCTGTCTGATTTAGAAACAATTCCACTATTGGTGGGACAAGATTTGTTGACACGATTTCAGCCTTTGATCGATTTTAAGAATCTCAAAGTTTGGGCTCAGGTGCGCCCACCCCTGCCCTCCTTTGTTACACCAGAACTGTACTCACAGTGCTTGGCACTGGACACTTCCGGAAGTTCAACCACATCCCCACCCAAAGACAACCAGCAGGTGACTGAGAACATATCTCCCACCAAGGTAGTGTCAGTTACACTTGCACAACCACTAGAGCTGCAAAGAGCTCATATGATTGACACTACAGTGTCTCTCTCCAGACTGACAAATCCAACAATAACAGGGATCTCTACAATGCCCTGACTCAGAGTCCATCTATTCTCAGAGAGACCAGAGGCCACTCACAGATGTCAGGACAAAAACAGTTTAACAATCTTACAGACTCGTTAACTAACAACAGTACCACTAGTGGTAACATACGGTCTTTTGACCCCTCCTGGCCACCTGATTTTATCCCAAACCCACCCACCCAAGAGGTGCAAACGCACACACATCAAACACAGACTCAAGGCAGATGTCATTAAGTTCTGCCTGTCCCCAAAACAACCTTGTGTTTATCTAAATTTTGGTCGCCTTGGTTGTCCTTGAAGGCCATCTTATCTAAAGTCACCTGGAGAAAATGTAATCTGACGCTCACCACCCCCTCCCTGAGGAATTTCCAACTGATAACCAGATGAAACCCCGCTGAAAAAACTTTGTGTCATCATTTCAGGACTCTGGATTCCTATAGAGGTTATTCTTGGCCATTTCTCAACATACCTCGAGAATGTTTATGGATCTCACCGGAGGACATTGACTGATTACAGTGACCTCGAGAGCATCTGTAGGCGTTGTTGACCGCTCTCGAATCTTCCTTCTTCCTGCTCGCAGAATGTCTATGTAAATATGTGCTTGTTTGTGCGAGGTGTTTTTTCAATATTAGGGGTTTTTCTCAGCCAAGAAAAAAGTCTGATAGGAATTTTTTTCGCCTCCAACTCCTACATGTGTCCAGTTAACCACTGTTTTTGTCTGTCCAAACAGGTCTCACTTGTAAATGAGTCTTCGAGGCTCAATGTGATTTATCCATTTAAATAAAGGTTGAATGAATGAATGAAACATTAACGTGCTGCAGCCTGCTCTTCTGATCGTCCACAACCAACTGATGACACAATCTCAGTTGAACCTACATTGTCTGATAAAGACATCATTAAGCTTCAATCTCTGGATCCAGCCATCAAAATGATGATTTACTGCCTAACTAATCAGGACCATATCTTGATGCATGCTCAATAATCCAGGTAGAAAAATCCAAAAAAGTTCAATCTGGTCCTCTGGACATTCAAAAAAAACAAA
>NC_056505.1:43486289-43508022 GCF_014905685.2 Nematolebias whitei | reverse complement strand
ATTTAAAATGGAGTGTGGCAAAATGGAAGACTGTTCTGTGGTCAGATGAGTCACGATTTGAAGTTCTTTATGGAACACTGGGACGCCATGTCATCCGGACCAGAGAGGACAAGGATAGCCCAAGTTGTTATCAACGCTCCGTTCAGAAGCCTGCATCACTGATGGTATGGGGTTGCATGAGCGCTTGTGGCATGGGCAGCTTGCATGTCTGGAAAGGGACCATTAATGCAGAGAACTATGTTCAGGTTCTACAACAACATATGCTCCCATCTAGATGTCATCTCTTTCAGGGAAGACCCTGCATTTTTCAACACGATAATGCCAGATCACATTCTGCAGCAATCACAACATCATGGCTACGCAGGAGAAGGATCCGGGTACTGAAATGGCCAGACTGCAGTCCAGATCCTTCACCTATAGAGAAGATTTGGTGCATCATAAAGAGGCAGGTGCGACAAAGAAGGCCCAAGACGATTGAACAGTTAGAGGTCTGTATTAGACATGAATGGGAGAGCATTCCCATTTCTAAACTTGAGAAACTGGTCTGCTCTGTCCCCAAACGTCTGTTGAGTGTTGTAAGAAGAAGGGGGGATGCCACACAGTGGTAAAAATGGACTTGTCCCAACTTTTGGGGGGGATTTGTTGACGCCATGAAATTTGGAAACAGATTTTTCCCTTAAAATGATACATTCTCTCAGTTTAAACTTTTGATCTGTGATTTGTGTTCTATCCTGAATAAATTAGATGTTGGCACCTCCACATCATTGCATTCAGTTTTTATTCACAATTTGTTTACTGCCCCAACTTTTTTGGAATCCGGTTTGTATATTAAGTGGAGAAAAATTATGTATCAAGGAAACAAAAACATTCAGAATTGATAGGTTTTGTATCCGGTTTATCTTTTCTCCTTAAACTCCTTGATGCATGGACTTCATCCTCATCAAGCAAACTTCGGTTTAAAATAAACATAATCGACCTCAATACCATCTAAACTAACAGGAGCACTGACTGAACAAATGGTGTCCCTCTTGAGTTTGTCTATTCCTACAAATAGTTGGGTATCTTGGTCGACTTGCATCTCTCCTTTAAGCTTGACGTGGAAAACCTAGTAAGGAAACTGAAAAGTTAAATTGGGTTTATTTTTCCAGAAATAGATCCTGTCCAACTCTGAACGCTAGGAAACGCCTTGTAACTGTGACATTCCTTCACTCCAGACTACAGTGACATCTATATGAACACTCCTACAAGCACCCTGCAGATGTTGTATGTGTCAAGAACCAGTTTGGATCAGAACAACACCCAAAACATAAATGGTTTAAAAAGTTTATTAGGAAATAAACAGCTTCTGGTGCAGGTCTGGGTCCGGGCCCGATCTGTCAAGACAGAAGAGTTAGTGAACCTGGTGAGGATGGGGAGGCGAGGAGAGGTACAATGAATGTCACTAACCTTCTGTCTTGATGGAATAACAGGAGCTGTAGTCTCGCTGGCGCCGATGACATCACTCATGCAGAGTGAACAGCAGCAGCGGAGCAAACAGAAGGCGTACAGGTCCAATAAGGGCAAATCCAGTTGCAGGGTCCAATATGGGTAGCAGGGGTTCAAGCACAGGGAGGCAGAGAGCAGAATAAATCCAAAAACGTGATCTTGAAGCGTGGTCGGTGTGGAGGCGCAGAGTAATTAACCCTAAGGACTGAAGCAGACAAAATCCAAAAGGGAGCAGGCTGGTCGGGTAGTCAGAAAACAGGCTTGGGTTCAGAACAAGGCAAGGCGCAAAGACAAGAAGTGCTGGATTTCTACTGCTCAGAGAGGTTTGAGAACCTGGCACTGAATGAGGGTGAACAGGGAGCTTAAGTAGGGAGGTGCCCAGGTGCGATGAATGAAGCTGATTGCAGAGGCAGGGAGAGGAGGCATGGTGCAGGCACATGAACTGAGTGATTAACAGGGCAGAAAACACTTGGCAGGAGAAAAACATGAAACTAGACAGGCTGAGGTAGTAAAAAAGGGACAAAAACATGACAGGATGCCGTCTATCATGGTGCATTAAGATTCATATCTGGCTGTAACTACCGTACCCATCATTGCACCCTGTATTCACTGGTTAACTGGTCATCATTAACCTCACACAGACTCTCCCATTGGTACATTTTCATCTTTACATCACTTCTCTGTCTGCTACCTTCATACATCTCCTCATACATATCACTGCGCGAGTGTAGCTACAGCATGCGCGAGTGCAGCTACAGCATGCACTCTCAGGACATTATTACATGCAATGTTCCCTCAGTGAGGACTGAACTAGGCAAAAAGCCTTCTCCTGCACTGCTCCTGTTTCCTGGAATATCTTGCAAAAATATCTGAAGCTCTCGACCTTGACCTCTCTAATTTACTTTAAAACTCTGTTAAGTTCCTGGCAAGAACCAATGCAGACATGTTCCTGTTTTTAGTTTTCTAAATTGCCTTATAAGCTAGCTGTTTTTTGCTACTATTCCTCTTCATTGTCCTTTTGGTTGCCATTTTGTTTTGATTGCTTTGATATGTAAAAAAAGAAAAGAAAAAAAAAGAGAAACTTAAACTTGTATACCTATGCCTATGTTATGACTGTTTTTTGTTGTTGTTGTTGTTATTCACTGTAGTCAGAATAAACTTCATTATCATTGCACCGAGATACAACAAAAACATGTACGTACAGTCGTCCGAAAGATGGACGGAGTGCACGAAGCTGCATTATAAAAAGCGCAGCCCTCTTATTCTTATTCAGAATAATATTTTGCTTAGATGAGAAAAGGGAAGAAAACATCAGGAGAGACGGTATATATAAAAAAAGATCTCACGCTGTGTCCTAGACAGTGCACGATTAGAGGCATAAAAAAAAAAAAAACTACCACAGCAAAGCAACATAAATAGACGTTATACATGTACATATAGGCCGGTGAAGACATTGAATTTTTAAGGGAAAGTCGTAGCATAGTACAGAGCCCCCCTCTCAGCCATTGTCTAGATAAGAGGTGTTATTAATGATCAGCTCGGTTGAGGTTCATCACTCTTTGTTAAGAAATCATGTCTCTCTTGTAAATGAGTCCCCATGGCTCAATGGGATTAACCTGTCTAAAAAAAGGCTGAATGAAAAAACAACAAAGTACATGCTCAATAATCCAAGTATAAAATCCAACATTTTTCAGTCAGGTCATCTGGACAGTTTCTTTTTTTGTGCTGAAACGTTTCGCCTTTGATTCCTTGACTGATGAAGCCTTCCGGATCGAAGGTGAAACGTTTCAGCACAAAAAAAAAAAAAAAAAAAAAAAACTGTCCAGATGACCTGACTGAAAAATGTTGGGTTGAATTAATTTTTTTGTTGTTGTTGCTGAATTAGATTTAAATAAGCAGAAATGAGAACAAAATGGAGATAATTAGCTTTAAAAAAAAAAGGCTGAAATGAGCAAAAAATAGCTGAAAAGTAGCTGAAAAGTAGCTGAAAAGGCAGGCAAAAAGCTTAAACCATTAGAAGGAAGTGGAGAGAGCAGAAATGAGCTAAAAAAATGTGGAATTAGCTGAAAAAGCTAAAACAAAAATGAGCACAAAAACGTGGAAAATATCTTAAAAAAAAAAAAAGCAAAAAATTTGCAAAAAACTGTCAAGATCTGTTGTGGTTCAGACCCAAAGGTGCAGGCAGCACGACGACTCGGCAGGTAAAATAATGTTTTAATATAAACAACACAAAATAGCTGACAGGGCAGCAAACTCACATACGCAGGGAATCACTAGGAACTCAGGAGGCAAGAGGTAACAGGAGACAATGCTAGGGCAATCATAAACACAAGGACACAGACTCATATGCACAGGGAGGCAATCAAACACCTGGACGATACGTGGGTGGAAACAATCAAGACAATTAACAGGGAGACCAGGGAGTGTAGGGATGGGACCCACTAAAAGTGGGCCCCATCCTTACAAAAACAGCTGAAAAAGTAGCTTTAAAAGCAGGTGCGGATGAGTGAGCTGAGGGCTGGACGGCGTTTCTTTGGCGGAAAATTTGAGAGTTGGAGCTGAATCGACACAAGAGCCTTGGGTGGTTGGCATAAAACTGGTTTGTGACTGGACTGCTATGGCGTCTCAAGTTGAGAGTGATGGGGATGATGAGATGGAGTTAGGTGAGTGGACACAGGTGCGTGGTGGTAGAGCGTCAGGAAGAGAGAGAAATAGAAAGGAAGATACTTTGCAAAGTAATAAAAGGAGTCTAGAAGAAAACAGTTCGGAGGAAAACAATGTGGTTAGTAAGAGGGTTGTTAGGGAAGAATTTAAATTAATCATAAAGTTTAGAATGGAGGATGAAGGAATTCAATTAGGTCCTTTAGCTCTGTCAAAATAATTAAAAAAGAAGTTTGGAGAGCTGACACTAGCTAAGACTCTTAGAGACGGGAACCTGTTGATAACAGTGAGGAATGAAGAGCAGAAAAACAAAGTGATGAAAATGCAGAGTTTCTGTAAAAAAGTAGTGAGTGAGATCAAGATTTTGGGAGAACAGTTGAAGGTGAAAGAATGGAAAGTCTGTCAGTGATGTTGGAGTTTCAAGCAGCTGTTCTTCCTGAAAGGATAAAAGTAGGATGTACAGGTCCTTCTCAAAAAATTAGCATATTGTGATAAAGGTCATTATTTTCTATAATGTAATGATAAAAATGAAACTTTTAAATTGTTCAGATTCATTGCACACCAACTGAAATATTTCAGGTCTTTAATTGTTTTAATACTGATGATTATGGCATACAGCTCATGAAAACCCAAAATGCCTGTCCCAAAAAATTAGCATATTTCATCCCACCAATGAAAGACAAGTGTTTTTAATACAAAAAACGCCAACCTTCAAATAATCATGTTCAGTTATGCACTCAATACTTGGTCGGGAATCCTTTTGCACGAATGACTGCTTCAATGCGGCGTGGCATGGAGGCAATCAGCCTGTGGCACTGCTGAGGTGTTATGGAGGCCCAGGATGCTTCGATAGCGGCCTTAAGCTCATCCAGAGTGTTGGGTCTTGCGTCTCTCAACTTTCTCTTCACAATATCCCACAGGTTCTCTATGGGGTTCAGGTCAGGAGAGTTGGCAGGCCAATTGAGCACAGTAATACCATGGTCAGTAAACCATTTACCAGTGGTTCTGGCACTGTGAGCAGGTTCCAGGTCGTGCTGAAAAATGAAATCTTCATCTCCATAAAGCTTTTCAGCAGATGGAAGCATGAATTGCTCCAAAATCTCCTGATGGCTAGCTGCATTGACCCTGCCCTTGATAAAACACAGTGGACCAACACCAGCAGATGACATGGCACCCCAGTGACTGTGGAAACTTGACACTGGACCTCAAGCTATGTGAATTCTGTGTCTCCTCTCTTCCTCCAGACTCTGAGACCTTGATTTCCAAAGGAAATGCAAAATTTACTGTAATCGGTGAACATAACTTTGGACCACTCAGCAGCAGTCCCAGGCGAGATGCTTTTTTTTTTTAGCTCAGTTTAAGTGTAGAAACATTGTGAAGTGTTTCAATGAACTTATCATCGCTCAATTTTTTTGTTTGTTTGTTTTGTTTTGTTTTGTTTTTTAAAGAAAGAGAAGAAGAATAAATAAATAAAAGAAAAGAGAAATGGATAAAACGAGAGACCACCACGACAAAACAACATGCACAGCACAATGCCACCCACAATATCACCATGAAACATTCGACATCGCACAAGGAATCATCTAGCTTCCACCACTACCCAACCTAGCATGCATCTGTCAAAGCGCCTGCTTCTGACGCAGTCTCTTGTTCAAAAGTGGCTTGACCTGGGGAATGCGGCACCTGTAGCCCATTTTCTGCACACGCCTGTGCACAGTGGCTCTGGATGTTTCTACTCCAGACTCAGTCCACTGCTTCCGCAGGTCCCCCAAGTCTGAAATCGGCCCTTCTCTACAATCCTCCTCATGGTCCGGTCACCTCTTCTCGTTGTGCAGTGTTTTCTGCCACACTTTTCCCTTCCCACAGACTTCCCACTGAGGTGCCTTGATACAGCACTCTGGGAACAGCCTATTCGTTCAGCAATTTCTTTCTGTGTCTTGCCCTCTTGCTTGAGAGTGTCAATGATGGCCTTCTGGACAGCAGTCAGGTTGGCAGTCTTACCCATGATTGCGGTTTTGAGTAATGAACATGGCTGGGAGTTTTTAAAAGCCTCAGGAATCTTTTGCAGGTGTTTAGAGTTACGTCGTTGATTCAGATGGTTAGGTTAATAGCTTGTTTAGAGAACCTTTTCATCATAAGCTAATTTTTTGGGACAGGCATTTTGGGTTTTCATGAGCTGTATGCCATAATCATCAGTATTAAAACAATTAAAGACCTGAAATATTTCAGTTGGTGTGCAATGAATCTGAACAATATAAAAGTTTCATTTTTATCATTACATTATGGAAAATAATTACCTTTATCACAATATGCTAATTTTTTGAGAAGGACCTGTATGTGCTTCCCTTTTAGGCCATACATCCTTCCTCCTCTCAGGTGTTATAAATGCCAGAGGTACGGACATATCGCAGCAGCATATAGGGGGAAACAAAGATGTCCAAAGTGCGTAGGGGAACATAGATATGAGGAGTGTAAAAATGGAAAGAATACTTGTTGTAACTGTGGAGGACAACACAGGGTAACTTATGGAGGCTGTGAAATCAGGAAAAGAGCAATGGAAATCGAACAAGTCAAAGTCATTAATAATATAAGTTGCGCAGAAGCTGTTCAGAGAGTGAAGAAGCCAAAAGAGGTGCCAGGTAAAGTTCAACCAAAAACAAACATCAGAACAAAGGCAGACTGGACCTGACACAGAACTGACAGTTGAAAAGATTGTTGTTCAATGCATATGGTTATTAATTGTACAGAGCAAGTAAAACACAAAACAGAAAAAATCAAAATAATTGTGAAAGGGGCAGAGAGGTTTGTTGGTATAAAGGACATAGACGAAGGTCTACCTCAATCCAAGGAGTTGGATTGTGGAATGGTCTAGAGAGTGATGTGAAAAATGCCAAGTCAATGTGTACATTTAAGAAAAAGATCAAAGCTGGATTGTTAAAAAAGTATATATGAAGTAGCTTAGTGTGTGTTTTGTATTAGAATTAGAAAAATTAGAAAGAGTTATTCATTTTGTTCTGTTACTAGAAAATTATAATGATTGAAATAATTGTTTGAAAAAAAGGGGCAGCTATAATAAGATTTTTTCTTCTTTCTGCTGTCTTTCATTTTAAATCTTTTGTATCTTTTTTTATATTGTTATGGAAATGTTTTGTACTTTTTTTAAATGAATAAACTTTATACCATACCATACCATACCATACATATCCTGGGAGCACATAAATAAGAGACTGGAAGCAGAAGGGAAGACAGGAGGACCAGAAGACAGAACAAACTGATCAACTTACAGTGGAACGCTAGAAGTCTAATATCAAATGGGCAGGAGTTTAAAGGATTTATCAAAGAAGATATAGATATTATATGCATTCAGGAATCTTGGCTTAAACCAAACCTTGATTTTGTTATAAATGGATATGAAAACATTAGACGAGACAGAGAGGGAGGATCTGGAGGAGGGTGTATAACATTCATTAAACAGGGGATTCAATTTAGTGTTTTAGCTAAAGGAAGAGAGCTAGAATATATTGTTATTGAAATCTGGACAATAAATGGACATTTTTAAATAATAAATTTTTATAATCCATGTAAAAAAAAATTACATTAGACTTAATGGAGGAACTTGGGACATATTTAGAGGGAAAGGTGATTTGGTGTGGGGACTTTAATGGGCATAGCTTGTAACGGTTATGTGAAATCAAGGTTTTGGGGTGCCAGCCAGGTCTCTCTCCTGACATATAAGAGGTTTAATTTTATACGTTTACCCTTGAACACAAAACCCGCACAAAGGATGTAAAACACAGAAGTGATTAACACCCTCAACATTAAATGAAAAAAACCCAACAACCACAAAGTTTCTCAGCAAGTTTCAAATGTATTTACCCACCGACACACAAAAAAAATAATACTTCATACAATAATAATCAATCCTTTAACTTAAAGAGGGACATAGCTCGAGCATTATTCAATCACTTAATTTCAGTCCCAAACACTGCACAGAGACACAATCAGCCCGGTGCTCAGCGGCACCCAAAGTTTAACAACCTGCAGCCGCAACCGCAGATATCAACAGGTTGGGAATGGATTTACACACACATAAATAAACAATAGCTCATCCAATAATAATCAATTATTTAAATTAAAGAGGAACGTGGCTCAAGCGATAGTCAATCAATTAATTGATGTTCCAAACAGTGCTCGGCAGCACCCAAAGTTTAACAACCTGCAGCAGCAACCGCAGCAACAGGTTGATTTGTTTCACTCACGCTACCGATGCTTGGGAGAGACACTCAGTCCAAAGAAAACGCTTCTGTTGCGAGCCGACGAGCCCTTAGGTGATTCAAGATCAAGTAGTCTGACGGTTCCAGACGAGCTGTCAGATGACACACACCTTGCTGCTCTGCCGCGCTTCATTTCACAACTTTCAAAAAGGGCGTTTCAACCGGAAACAGCTGGGCTTGGCTGCCAGCGTGCCGGAGGATGATTGCTCCAAACAATAAATGGGTGGATTAAATTTTTTTTTAATGTGCATAATATTTATTGACGAGTGATCAGGCTGTCACAAGCTCATTATGGAGTAATCATAATGATCAAAATGGAGCTATAATTGAAGAAATAATGGATGCTACAAACTTGGTATGTTTGAATGATGGCAGTGGAACTAGAATTAATTTTAGAGATAATACGTCAGCAATTGATTTAACATTAGTTACAGATTCTCTAGCAGATGTTTGTTGATGGCAAGTAATCAACAAAACAACTATAGGAAGTGATCATCACCCTAGTATGACTGAAATAAAGTTACAAATATATATAAGTATTGTATGAATGGGATGGGAAAATAGTGTTTTAGATCTGCAGATTGGGAAACTTATAAGAATAGTAGTGAAATAAAAATGTAGATATAACTGGTAGTATTGACATCTTTAATTCTTCTATATGTAATGCTATCCTTGAAGCATGCTATAAGGAAGAAAGGAGGGAAAAGGGAAAGAAAGTTGGTACCCTGGTGGACAACAGAATGTACTAAAGCGATTAAGAACCGAAATAAAGCTTTCAAATTATTTAAGAGAAAGCATAACTTTCAGAATCTGAATGAGTACAAGAAACTGCAAGCAAATGTACTTTGTAAGAAGAACTATTAAAACTGCAAAGAGAAATTATTGGAGACGTTTTTGTAATTCAGTAGGGAGGGAGACAGACATTTCTAAGGTATGGACAATGATTAAAATGATGAATGGGATTAAAAGTGTGAATGGATACCCAATACTAAATGGAGTGTTAACAGCAGTGAAAGACAGAGAAAAGGCAGAAATGTTGGTAAATACTTTCGTTAAAATTCATAGTTCTATAAATATTAGTGAAGAAGGGAAAAAAGGAAGAGAAAATACAATTTTAGAAAACAAAGAGGTATTGGAACAAATAGAAGACACAAATGATTCACTGAACATGCTGTTTACAATAACGAGCTGAATAGGACTTAGAAAATATAAATTATCAGCTCCAGGAAAAGATCAGGTTTGTTATGCGATGGTAAGTATTTTTTTTTCATTCAACCTTTATTTAGACAGGTAATCCCATTGAGCCTCGAGGGCTCATTTACAAGAGAGACCTGATTTCAACAAAGAAAGATGACAACAATGGACAACAGCAACAACAATAAACAATTATAAAAAGTCATACAGCAGGTTTTTTTTTTTTTTTTTTTTTTAACAAATAGGATGGCTAAAAGAAAAAATGTAAAAAAAAAAAAAAAAAAACCAGCTAGATTCTAAAGCAAATGTAGAAAACTAAAAACAGGAACATGTCTGCTTTGGTCCCTGCCAGGAGTCCAAAAGATTCTTAAAGCCACTTAGAGAGGTCAAGGTCGAGAGCTTCAAATCTTTTTGTAAGATATTCCAGGAAACAGGAGCGGAGTAGGAGAAGGCCCTTTTGCCTAGTTCAGTCCTCATTGAGGGAACACTGCAGGTAATAATGTCCTGAGAGCACACTCCATAGCTGCACTCCCGCAGAGACATGTAGGAAGAGATGTATGAAGGCATCAGACCAAGAAGTGATTTAAAGATGAAAATGTACCAGTGAGAGTGTCTATGTGAAGTTAATGATGACCAGTTAACTAGTGAATACAGGGTGCAGTGGTGGGTACGATAATCACAGCCAGTTATGAATCTTAGTGCACCACGATAGACAGCATCCAACATCTGCAGGGTTCTTGTAGGAGCGTTCATGTAAATAATGTCACCGTAATCAATGGAGGGAAGGAAAGTCACAGATACAAGGCGTTTTCTAGCATTCAGGGTTAGACAGGATCTGTTTCTGAAAAAGAAACCCAGTTTAACTTTCAGTTTCTTTACCAAGTTTTCCACATGGAGCTTAAAAGCTTACCCAAATAATTATAGAAATCAACAAACTCAATGGGGACACCATTTGAGGATAAAATTGGAGGAAGAACTGCTGGAACCAAATTCCTATTTGAAAAAAGCATCCCTTTGGTTTTGTCAGCATTTAGAACATGTTTGAGGCGGAACAAATCTGTCTGGATGTAGTTGAATGCAGATTTCAAAAGCTGGAAAGCCTTAGCAACAGTTTTAGCTCGACAATAAACAACTGTGGCATCAGCATAGAAATGTATGGATGCATTAGGGATGTTTTTACCTACATTATGTATGTAGATTGTAAAGTCAGAGTCAGAGTCAGAGTCAGAGTTTCTTTATTGTCATTCGCACCTCATGTGGTACATGTGGTGGAGCGAAATTATGTACACAGGGTCCCAGTTACATCCAACAATAAAATGTATAAGAAAAACAGTAATAACATCTAAGATATGAACTAAGAAATGCATCAACTAAATATACACTAAGCACTCATAACATAAAACATTGAACATCACCACAAACATGAACATGAGTCTGTGAGCAGATGTGCACGCATGAACACATCAACATTGAAACAGATCAGCAGCAACATGAAACAGATCAGCAGCAACATGATATGGTTTTTCACAGTGATTATTCTAGTTAGATATTCATGAGTCTAACAGCCTCAGGGTAGAAGCTGTTCCTCAGTCTAGTGGTTCTACACTTAATGCTCCTTAACCTCCTTCCTGAGGGGAATGGGGCAAAAAGTGTGTGTGCTGGGTGGGTGGGGTCCTTCATGATGCAGGTGGCCCTCTTCCTGCATCTGGAGGTGTAGATGTCTGTGATGGTGGGGAGACTGATTCCAACAGATTTCTGTGCAGCCTTCACCACTCTCTGCAAAGCTTTTCTTTCTGCAGCTGTGCAGCCTCCATGCCACACGTTGATGCTCGAGCACAGGATGCTCTCCACTGCACACCTGTAGAAGGAGGTGAGGACTGAGCTTCCCAGACCAGCTCGCCTCAGCCGTCTGAGGAAGTAGAGTCTCTGATGAGCTTTCTTGATCAGGCTGGTGGTGTTGTTGCTCCAGCTGAGGTTGTCATTCATGTGTACACCCAAGTACTTGTAGCTGGAGACCACTTCCACCGCAGATCCTCTTATGTTCAGGGGGGTGTAGGTGTTTTTGTTCCTTCTGAAGTCCACAATCATCTCCTTTGTCTTCTTCACATTGATGTGAAGGTTATTCTCTCTGCACCAGCTCTCCAGGTGTTCCACCTCCTGCCTGTAGCTGGACTCATCATTGTTTGTGATGCATCCCACCACCGCTGTATCATCTGCAAACTTTACAATGTGACAGCCTGGATGGGTAGCTGCACAATCATATGTGAGCAGAGTAAACAGGAGGGGGCTCAACACACATCCCTGAGGAGAGCCAGTGCTGAGGGTTATGGTGGAGGAGGAGAGGTTGTGGATCCTCACTAACTGTGGTCTGTTTGTAAAGAGGATGGGTCCTAAGACTGAGCCTTGTGGTACACCATTGTTGACTGTTAAATAACTGGAGGAAGTACCATTATGTTGAACACATTGCCTCCGGTCTGAAAGATAGTTAGAGAACCAACCAATGGTGTGTTCTGAGAAACCAATTTCTGAGAGTTTATGACACAAGATGTTATGATCCACAGTGTCAAAAGCTTTAGACAGGTCTAAGAAAAGTGCAGCACTATCATCCTTAGCATCCAGTGCTTCATCGATGTCATTAAGAACCTTCAGTGAAGCAGTGGTTGTGCTGTGTTGTTTCCTGAAACCAGATTGATGTGGAGGTAAGATGTTAAATGAGTCCAGGTAATTTTTGATTTGAGAGTTTATCATTTTTACTAGAACCTTGGCTAAAATACAGAGTTTAGAGATTGGTTGATAGTTTAGTTTAATTAGTAGTTTAATAGTAGTTTAATTTAATAGTTTAATTTAAGTAGATCATCTAAAAATATTCTATTAGAATTATATAACCGAGTATGCGAGGATGGGGAAATTCCAAAAAGTTGGAAGGAAGCAGTGATTATACGAATTAGAAAACCAGGGAAAGATGAGTCAAAACCAGAAAATTATAGACCTATAAAGCATTAACATCCAACATATGTAAAATAATTGAGAAAATAATAAATGAAAGATTAATATATTATAGAGAAAATAAAAGACTTTTGTCAAAGTATCAGAGTGGTTTCAGGAGAAGGAGAAGTACAATGGACCTAGTTTTATGTTTAGAGCATGAAATTAGAAAGGCTCAAGTGAATAAAGAGAGTGTAGTGGCAGTATTTTTTGATATAGAGCGAGTGTATGATATGATGTGGAGGAAAGGATTATTAATCAAAATTAGAAGAATGGTTATAAGAATGGGTATAAATGGTCATATGTGTAGATGGATTAAGACTTTTTTTAGAAGGAAGACAAATACAAGTGAGGATAGGGAAGGATTATTCTGAGAGTTGTAATATAGAAAATGGGACACCACAGGGTAGTATAGTAAGTCCATTATTATTTTCAGTGATAGTTAATGATATGTTTAAGGAGAGTGGAATGGGATTTTCACTTTTTGCTGATGATGGGGCAATGTGGAAAAGAGGAAGAAATCTAGGATTTATTATAAAGAAGCTTCAGGGAGCAATTTCAGTTGTAGAAAAATGGTCATATATAAGGGGAGTTAAATTTTCTGTAGATAAAACTATAATAATCTTCTTTACAAGGAAAAGGGTTGATGATAAACTCAAGCTAAAATTATATGGTCAGGAGTTGGAAAGAGTTAAAGAACTTAAATTTCTTGGGTTGTGGTTTGATGAAAGAATGACATGGGGTGTACACATTAAGAAAATAATAGATAAATGTAGGAAAGTGTTAAATATAATGAGGTGTTTAGCTGGAACTGAGTGGGGAGCTGATAGAAATTCATTGACAGCCATATATACTGGATTAATTAGGTCAGTCTTGGATTATGGGTGAATATGTTATATTTCAGCAGCAGATACAAACCTCAATAAGTTAAATAATATCCAATACCAGGCACTATCAGGTTTTAAACGAGGTCAATGTGGGTAAACCCAGAACAACGGCAGGCTCAGAAAAGTTTATAATATGTTTATTTAAACCAGGGAAGGATGGGGTCGGGATCTGAAAGTGGTAAGAACGAGGATTAGTTTTCTGTGGAGCGGATTTGTCAGGTAAGTTGGAGAGTAATGTCTTCTTACAGGTGGGTGCAGAGTCTTCAGCTCTGAAGGTGAGTTTCCAGGTGTATTTACAGGTGCAGGTGTACAGGTGAATATTTACAGGTTTGTGGAGGAGGCAGACAGGCAGCGTGCAGATGGTCTCAGGTGAGTAGCTCTCAGATCTCAGGGGAGTGTTTCTCAGGAGGCTCAGGGAGTTCCACTCTGGAGGCAGGTAAATAAAACAAACATTAACAGGCACAGATAACCAAGACTAAGTTCAGGCTGAGCTGCTTTTACCAAACATAAGCGTTGCTTCAGCGAAGTCCTTCTTCTTCTTCTTTTAATTTATTGGCGGATTGCAAACAACTTTCAGGTGCATACTGCCACCTACTGAGCAAGAGTGTGCAACTCATGACCTCTGTCCCTAAATTCTGCTTTTTATGCTAATGTTTTTCAAGTATGTAACCAACACTTTTCTGACATCTTTTATCTTATCCTTCTCCCCTTCATTTCCTAAAATTCCTCCTAAACTCCAAGCTCTCCCTTTCTCTTTGACTTTTCTTTTCAGTCTCTCCCTTTCTTCCGTATATTTAATGCATTCCATCAATACATGTTTCACACTTTCTGTTTCCCCACATTCCTCACATCTATTGTTATTCCTTTTCCCCATTATGAACATTGCGTCATTAAGTAATGTGTGTCCCACCCTCAATCTCATAAGTATCACCTCCTCTCTTCTACTTCTTTCTCTAAACGTTGTTATTTTAACTGATTTTTGGATCCTGAATAATTTTCTTCCTTTCTTGTCCTCATTCCATCTCTTTTGCCATTTATTTAGTTCTTGTCTTTTAATAATTGATTTAGCCTCTCCTTTACCTAATGGAATATTAGCTGTTATTTCTCTCTTCAATGCTGCCTTGTCAAGATCATCCGCCCTTTCATTCCCTTCCACCCCTTCATGTGCTGGCACCCAACAAAAATGCACATCTATTCCTCCTCTGTGCAACCTAAATAATGCATGTTGAATTTCTAAAATGAGGTCTTTCCTGTTGTTTCCATTTGACTTTATACTTTCTATTACCGCTTTTGAATCTGTGAATATTGCCACTCTATCTGGTCTAACCTCCTCAATCCATTCCAAACTAAATATAACTGCCACCATCTCAGCCGTGAACACTGAAAGGTGATCTGAAATTCTTTTGATAATACATACTTCAAATTCTGGTATGAAGACTCCTATTCCCACCGTTCCCTGATCGTTTTTTGATCCATCTGTATATATTTCTAAGTAATTGTAATATGTTTATTTAATATATCTGCTAGATTTCACCCCTATTTCATTACCTTTCCATTCTTTTTTCCATTCTAGTAATTTTTTGTCCACTTTACTTTCAGGGATTAGCCGGGTGATATAACACTTTTTGGATTACTCCTAGCAAATTCTATATTTTCTATCCCATATATTTCTGCTAATTTATTTATTTTCCATCCAAATCCTCTTCCTTGAAATTTGTAGTACTCCCAACAGTTCTGTATTGTCATATCTGCTGGATTTCCTTCTTTATTTCCTTTGAGTTTGATCCAGTATGATAGTGACAGTTTTATTCTTCTCATTTCTAATGGCATTTCCCCCGTTTCTACAAGTATTGCGTTTATGGGTGTCGTTTTAATCGCTCCTGTGCACACCCGTAGTGCTCTGGATTGTAGTCTATCTAATTTTTGAAGTTTAGTTTTTGTTGCTGCTCCATAAACTATACATCCATAGTCCAGTGTTGATATCATTATAGAGCTCTGTAGATATTTAATAAAGATATTTTATCAGCTCCCCAATTATTTCCTGCCACTGCTTTCATTAAATTTATTACTTTTTTACACTTAGTTTCCATCTCATTCAAATGTGTTTGCCATGAATACGCACTGTCTAACCATATACCCAAATATTTAAATTCATTAACCCTTTTCAGCTGTTGCCCATATAATAAGAAATTACCAATGTTGATCTTCTTTTTATGTGTAATCACCATGTAGTTGGTTTTGTTTACTGACAATTTAAAACCCCATTCATAAGACCATTTCTCTATCTGATTTATTGCTTTTCTTATACATTTAGCTATATGTGGAGCATTTCTACCCCTCATCCATATAGCTCCATCATCTGCATATAATGCAGATCTAATACCCCTATCCAGATTTGCAAACATGTCATTAATCATTAAATTAAATAGTACTGGACTAATTACACTTCCTTGAGGAGTGCCGTTTTCTACTTTATAATCTCTTGATAGTTCACCCCCTACTTTAACTCTTATTGACCTTTCTGTAGTGAACTTAACCTGATGTCAAGACTAAGCCTAAGGTCAAAACCCTTGACCTTAAGAACCTTGTGGGACAGAAACTGTCATTTCATTGATTTGAATCCAGAAATACAGGTTCACCCATCCTGAGACTTTCTTTCTTGAAAATTCAAGTGGAAGAACACTCTCTTTTCTATTATCATTACTATTTTACAAATGTTGATAATCAAAGTGTCTTAGTTCAAACCATTTTAGATGTTGCAGTGAACTAATCGATTTTATTAACTGAAACAGTGTAATGATTTTTAATTCTCATGCAAAGTTAGAATTCATGTTAAAGCTGTTACAGAGTAATTATGCATTTTCTGATTTCTGTCTTTGAATGAGCAAGTGTGCGTTTTCCGAGGTCAGGAGTCGAAGCAGACGTGTTGGAACAACTGCCTTGTTTTTACATCCTCTCAGACGTCAACAGGGGGGTTTTTGCACCTGTTTCTAAAACTCGCCAAAACAAAACTCTCTCTCTGTCTGTGAGAACAGTTTAATCTGTTCAATAACATTCTTGCTGTTTTTCTGACTCCTAGTAACCTCTTACGTCACAAAACACACCCCTGTCTGGTCGGTACTGACCAATGGGAAGACTCCCGAATGAACCGGGAAAAGAGCTCTTTAAAAATGTCGGTACTTCCTGGTTTACCCAGTTCTGTGGGTTTGGAGAAGTTCGGCGGTGCGGACAGTTCTGATATGTCCTAGTGCTGGCAGTTGCTGTGGGAGCCGGGAAGACCCTGACATGACCACAGAGCTCTTCCGAGTTTCATGGGATTATAACATTTTCCACTGAGGTGAGCTTGTGTCGGACAGAATCTCGCCATTACTCCGGACGATTCACAGCCATCCTACGGAGATGCTGAAAGGGTGCGTTAAACGGAATCTCGCCTGAGACATCTCCAGGTAAAAGAGTCGATTTCACCACCTAAGTGTACTGTACGGAAGAAGCTGAAGAAAGCCCGGAGAGTGCCGTTCTGTTCAACACTCTCCCCCAAACACCATCTTTCACCCCCTTTAAACTTCATCTTTTCATCTTTAAATTCTTCTCTAAAGTAGAAATCCTTCCAGATAATTTAGAAATGTCTGTGTAAAGTGCTCATCCACCGCCGTGTGGATAATTGTACAGTTTTCATAAATGTCTGTGGTGAAGCAACGGAAAATCATGGCCGTATGGTTTTCCTGATTGATTATGTGTTATTTTCATATTTTGCCAAATTAATGTAAATGTTTGATGTTAAACTTTGATTCTGTAAATAAATGACCGCATTCATTTTGATGGGTCAAAGATAAATGACGTCTCACGTTTGCATTTCATTAAATTCAATGCACGTTTTATTCAGTCCAGAAAAATGAGGAATCCGTGTTAATTGATGAATATATCTGAGCATCTGTTCATCTACATATTGGTGGCCCGTCACATGCTCATAAATGGACTGTGTATTCGTGTAATAATTGATGTTTCATGTTGGCATGAAGAAAAATAACAGTTGTCAGCTGTGTTGAACGCAGCGTGCAGGAGCTGCGTGCTTGGAGCAAAGACGCTGGTTGTTTACGCTGGGATGTTTTGCGCTGAACTTGTGAGTCATATGTCTTTTTAAAGCTGAAATTGTACGCCTGTTATGTGTAACTAAAGAGCTGGCTTTGAGCTGTGGTAACGCTTTATTCTGTTTAAACTGTGTTCCAGACGCTGTTCTGGTCCGGTTCGGTTCTGGTACCGGCTCGGTTCTGAAAAAGTTCGAACGAGTTGTTTAAATAGCTAGAAAGACGTTTTTGAGACCGGAGCGTGACTCCGTGCAGCTGGGAGCTTATCGTTACATCTTTTAACAGAAAAAAGTGCATTTTGACAGTTTAAAAGACAGAAAAGTTGACGGACTTGTTCAGGTAAATCTAACATGCTAGTTGGATAAACGCTTCGTGATTGGTTGGATTGGCTGCTGTGAAGCGCTCTGATTTGCTGAGAAAGTGAATGACGTGCCTACGTCATTTCCTCTCACCCCCGTGCTGCTTTGTGATTAGCAGATTCAGTCACGTGACCCGGAAATGAAAACTCGTTTTCATAGGGAATAAAATCTGCTTTTTAAAGCTGAAAAGCGCTTAAAGCTGTGTTCTGAAACGCTGTTTAAGTTCTTCAAGGTCTAATTGCTAAAATTTTGCCACGTTTGAGTGAAAAATCCGTTCAGAAATGTTGGTTTTAACCAAGTCTGGCCGATGCTAATTTTAAGCTAACAGCTAACGAACGGATGCAACAGGAAGTCATAGCGACTCCTACTGGATAACACTAACAGTGTCTGAGTTAAAATAAATTAAGGTTGTGCTGCCATCTTCTGGAGAGACTTGAGATCACAGGTTTTCACTTCGCTTTTAGGTATTTTGAGTGAAATTAAACGTTTTTTTTTTCTGTACGGCATTTTTGAGTTAATAAACGTTCCTCAAAGCTGGATAATCACTGTTATCTTGCATTTAAAAAGTAATTAAGGTATTTATACCAACAAACCTTTTATTCACTGGTAATTCCTCATTGAGAAGGTACACAATAAACGGTAGAAACTTTTTAGAAAAAAAGGTACAGTTCAGATATTCACAGAGTTGATAGAGTTTGCTCATTTGCTAAGAGATAATGCACGTTTAATTGTTAAATCACTAAATAAGAGTAAATATATCAGTAGAGAGAAACTCTTCTGATTTTATTTTACCACCTAAACAATTACATCTCCTATTTAATTTCTAAATAGCAGATAATGGCGGAAGAAGATGTAAACACTGACCCCTTGCAATCCAGAGATGCCGTCCAGACGGCTTTATATATTTTAACAAATTCAATTATTGGTACTCAATTAGGGCAATTAGAAGACCTTGATGACAATCAAAGAGATGAGGAACTGCAGAGGTTGGCAAAAGCAGCTAAAGTGTCAGAGGACACAAAATCGAGCCGTGAACGGTTGGCAAAAATTTCCCTGCTTCTCAAAGCGGAATTGGACCATCAGGTTGCACAAAATGTCATGCTATTCAGTGGATATGAATCTGAAAAGGAGAGGTGTGACATATTGATGAATGAATCTGAATTGCAGAAAAAACAATTTCAGATTGAGAGGGACCTCTCGAAGACTGAGCTGTCAGTACAGGCTCATTCATATGAGGGGAGGATTAAGAATAAAGAACGTGCGTATCAAGACGCGTGTTCAGACAACGATGTGCTACAACAACAGTTGCAGATCGCATTAAAGGAGCTGGAGGTTTGCAAAGCGGAAAAGGCGATGATACTCCAACAATGTCTGAATTTACAAAGTGAATGTCAGACATCACAGGAGCGCCTGACAGCTTGTGAGGAGAATCTAGCTACAGCTACAAACCAGATTTCTGATATGGGGCGAGCTGGTCTGAGACTCAGAGACGAACAAGGTCAGGGCCCGGGTCAGCCACAACCACCCCAGACAGAGGCTGTTACACCTCCTCCCCTTAGCCCCGTTCCAACACCCCCACCTCGGGTGATAAGGACGGGTCTGCACCGATATGCACCTCCTCCTCCTAACACCATGCCGTCACCCCCACCCCTATCTCGGGTGGTGGGGATAGACCTGCACCGATATGCACCTCTTCCTCCTAACACCATGCCGTCACCCCCACCCCCATCTCGGGTGGTAGGGATAGACCTTCACCAATTTGCACCACCAACCACACGAGAGAGACCGTTGACACTGTCTCCTTCAATGGATGATTTGCAAAGAATCTCAAAATATGTACAACGCTTTGTACCTGGACCGATGGGGTCATCTGGAACAAAAGCGTATCTCAGAGATCTAGAGTTCAGATTGAGAGGTTATCCTAATGCTACGGTGGAGGATAAAATCAGTCTGATACGGCTCACGTCGGACAGAGAGGTGTTCACCTTTATCGAGCGTCTACCTGATGCAACGAGGGGGGATTACAACCTTCTGTGTGAAGCTTTGATCAGAGAGTACGACTCCTGCACGGGACCTGCTGGTTTCCCAGCTGCAGACAAGGTCACGCAGGGCAAAACTGAACATCCAAAAGTTTATTACAAAAGAATCTTCCAAGCTTATTTTGGTAACAGAAATGAAACCGGAATGGAAGAAGATGAAGGTTTTAAGTTTGTTTTCAGCAAAAATCTCCACACTGATTTTAGACAATCAGTACAAATGATGGCAAATTTCAGAGAAAAATCCATCAGTGAGATTAGACAGTGTGCTGTGAATGTGTTTGAAGCATGTTCTCGTGCTAAGACGCCCATAGAAGTGTTTCCTAGTGTAAAGGTTAAACCCCTCCCTCTTGAACTAGAAGGACGGCGTGCTTCGCCACCTCCTCCTAAGAAAGTTGAGAGAAAACAGTCTGTTCAAACTAACAAACCGCGTCCTGAAGGTGCACGCTGGGACAAAAAAGCTCCTCCTTCGGAGGACGAACGTGATTATCGAAAAAGGGGTGAGCGTAGGACGCAACGATATGGGAAACCATATCATCAGGGGCAGTACGTAAAAGAACCCCCGAAAGACGTACCTGACCGTCCCCCACCTCGGACGAAACGAACCGAGGCGAAAAAATCACAAAAGTTCCAGAAACAAGGCCCTACACCTCTGAGCTCGGAAGAGACAGAGAAAATACGCAGGTTGTTAGAAACCTTGAAACACACTGACACAGGAACCCAACCAGGAGCACTGTGCAGTAATGTAATCCCTATTACATCCCTGGGCGCGAATGACAACATTACAGATGTCGGTGGGACACACCAAGACATTGCTGTTGTTGCCTCAAACAACCCCTCATCAGAAGAAGGGGGGTAAACACACACACAAACGATGACGAGTCATCGCAAGCTGAACACTCAGAAACAGCTTCTGCTGTGCTGACGGTTCAGACAAACCAAGATTACACAGATAAGGCTGAACGCGTGAAAAAGCGTCAGAAAAAACCCAAGAGGTTTCTGTGTAACTTTATCAGAAAGGGGGTCGCCAAAAAGGCGTACCTGTCAGTAACACTCGAAGGTGTCCTCACACACGAAGCACTCTTGGACGGTGGGGCAGACATAACAATTATGTCAGCTAAACTGTTCGAGGAGCTGAGGACAGCCGCTGCCAGTGTTAACAGGATAATACCTCTCTCTGAATGTGCTATAGAAATGCAGGGTCTCTCAGAGGTGAAAACAACCCTGACAGCTATAGCAATGGTTCACATGCAGATTGGCAAAATGACACTGTACCACCCGGTACACGTGTCTCGTGTTGACTCATTCCCATTTTTGGTTGGCCAGGATTTTATAAATCGCTTCGACCCGATTATAGATTATGGTGATCAAACAATGTGGACAACAGTGAGCAAACCACTGCCAATAGATACGCCTCCGGAGTGTGACACAGACTGCCCAACAGCAGGTACCGCGGAAGGCGCAAAGGACTCCTCAGCCGAGGACACGAGCCCGGTGAGTACTCCTCTGACATCATGTGAAACCAAAGAGACCCACCCAGTGGTCCAAACTCTGACCCAACAAGACAGCCTCCTCTGTGAGCTGGAGCAGTCAGAGTCCACCAAACACTACCTACCACTGGTAGTTAAGGGTGTAGAGATCCAAGGGTCCCACACCAACGATGCTGTTCTGTCTCTGTGGACAGATAAATCAGCAATTACCCGAGCTTTCTATGAAACCCTGGTTCACAAACACGTTGGTCTAGAACTAATTAAAAAAGCTTTCCGC
>NC_056505.1:43484002-43486189 GCF_014905685.2 Nematolebias whitei | reverse complement strand
AAACAGCCACTGGCCAAAAGGATGGCCCAGCACAGAAGATCAACATCATCAGGCCAGGATTCTGCAGTCTACACTCATCTCCAGGCCAGCGGTCACCCTTTCTGGGATGAAGATGTTCACATCCTGGACAGAGAGAAACGATGGTTTGAGAGAGGAGTAAAGGAGGCCATTTTTGTGAAATCGTCCATCATTAAACAGGGGTGGAGGCCTCCGGGTTCAACTGTCCCCCTCTTACAATGCTGTTATTGCTAGTATCACTCAACCCCCTGTGAATAGTAAACAGCCATCAGTGTGCTAATGATCCATTGTTAGGCTGATGGTCCTTCTTGACCATGTGAGCAGCTGGTTTGGGTTGTCAGCAGCAAACTGGTTGATCCACTCTGAGAAGGTGCTATTTAAGAGACTGAGCTGAATACAGCACCTCAGACTGAGGAAGTCTCTCGGATGAGAGACGAAACGTTTCTACATTTTTTTGCTTTGTTTTGTTTTTGTTTTTTTTTGAATGTCCAGAACGTTTTTGGATTAAGCTCAATATCTTTTAAAATAGTTGTGTTATCTTTTTTTTCTTTTAAGCTAAGGTGGCCATATTTGATTTTTTTTTTTTTTTGATTTAGGAATGTATAACAACTCGCTTTCAGCTATGACCATACCAAATTTCAGCTCAATATCTCAAAGCACGGTGCCGAGCCGGTCATTTTGATTGAACATTTGTGGCATTAAACATTCCGGTTCAGGTCGCATTAAAGTTGGTTGAATAGTAAGACCCTTTCCAGGTGGATAATAATAGGACCCTTTCCAGGTGGATAATAATAGAGGGCTGCATTCAGGCAGTCCCTAATAATTCTAACTCTAATACTCACCTAAACACATTTGGATAAAGCTTGGTAAATCAGTAAAGCAACTCCACAGTGTCACCCTGAAACTTTGAGAAAGGCAACAAGCATTCCTTCAAACAATGCTAGGCCTTTGGTCTACACACAAGGAAGTTTCAACAGATCATCTGATTTAATCTGTTTTTGTTAAACATTTTGGTATTCAGGCAGATTAGATCTGTCATGATTGTTTGTTTTTGTGTAGTACCGGCCCCCTAAATGTTAAGAATGTTCTTCTGTGCTCAGGTCTTCTCCCTGGATAAGGTCGAGGCCTTCCAGGACTTCTACAGCCCCTTCAAGGCTGATGTGAAGAGCAACATGTTGGAGCGATGTGCGGAACAGATAGCCACGCTGTGTGCAACGCTCAAAGAGTACCCCGGGGTTCGATACCGAGGGTGAGACCAGAGTACTTAAACTGTCTGTCTGTCTGTCTCTAACTCCCCCATGAGGAGGTGGTCAAATCAAACTCTGCTGGGACAACATGAAGCTTCACAAACTGAGCACTCTAGATTCATGTTCATACAGCTGCTTCAGTTTAGAGAAAACCAACAGAGGTTTTGTAAAACATACTTCAGCAATGTTGCAAAGATAGTTTTTTACAAACCGGATTCAAAGAAAGTTGGGACACTAAACAAATTGTGAATCAAAACTGAATGCAATGATGTGGAGATGGAAAATGTCAATATTTTATTCGTAATATAACATAGATGACAGCTCAAAAGTTTAATCTGAGTAAATGTAACATTTTAAAGGAAAAATATGTTGATTCAAAATTTCACAGTGTCAACAAATCCCAAAAAAGTTGGGTCAAGAAGCAATAAGTGGCTGGAAAAAGGAAACTGAGCATATAACAAACAACTGGAAGACCAATTAACACTAATTAGGTCAAGTGACCACATGATTGAGAATCTCTTTTTATACCCAGAGTGTCAGTGTCTCTCAGAAGCTAAGATGGTAAGAAGATCACCAATTCCACCATTGCTGTGCAGAAAGATAGTGCAGCAATACCTGAATGGTGTTACCCAGCATAAAATAGCAAATACTTTTAAGTTATCATCATCAACCGTGCATAATATCAGCAAAAGATTCAGAGAATCTGGAACAATCGCTGTGCGTAAGGGTCAAAGCCGTGAAAGTCTACTGGATGCTCATGATCTCCGGGCCCTTAAACATCACTGCACCTCAAACAGGAATGCCACTGTCAAGGAAATAACAGAACGGGCTCAGGAATACTTCCAGAAAGCATTGTCAGTGAACACAATCCACCGTGCCATCCGCCGTTGCCAGCTGAAACTCTACAGTGCAAAGAGGAAGC
>NC_056505.1:43479552-43483902 GCF_014905685.2 Nematolebias whitei | reverse complement strand
GTTTCCCCGATGTAAGACTGATCACAGCCCTCCTGACACTGAACAGCATACACAACATTACTCTGTTTGTGCCGGGGGACTGGATCTTTGGGATGAACCAGTCTTTGCCGCAATGTATTTTGGGGTTTAAAAGCCACTGGGACGTTATGTTTAGAAAATAAACGTCTCAGTTTCTCTGATACCCCCTCAACATACGGAATGACCACTGGTCTGGGTCTGGGTTCCTCCTTTTCACCTGATGGCTGACTGGAGTCCTGTTTGGGTTTCTTCTCTGCTTTCAGGAAGGCCCAGTTAGGATATCCACATTGCTCTAGAGCCCGTCTTGTGTAGGATTTCTCCTTCTGCCTGGCTCCCGAGTTAGTGGGGATGCTGTCTGCTCTGTGATACAGAGTCCTGATGACTCCTAACTTGTGCTCCAAAGGGTGATGGGAGTCAAACTGCAAATACTGGTCTGTGTGGGTGGGTTTGCGGTACACCTCGGTTTGCAAATGTCCTATCAGAGACTGAGACCTTACAGTCCAAGAAAGCCAAACTGCCATTTTTTTACATCTTCTCGTGTGAACTTAATGTATTTATCCACAGAGTTGATGTGGTCAGTAAAATGTTGGATTTCCTGAGATTTAATTTCAATCCAGGTGTCGTCAACATACCTGAGCCAATGACTTGGTGGTGTCCCTGAAAAGGATGTCAATGCTCTCTTTTCTACCTCCTCCATGTACAGGTTGGCAACAATAGGAGAAACTGGAGACCCCATAGCACACCCATGTTTCTGCCGATAATATTGCTCCCATATGTGAAGTAGGTTGACTGCAGGCACAGTTTCAAGAGTTGACACAGTTGTTCTGTGGAAAGCGTGGTCCTGCTGCTCAGAGTAGAATCTGATTTTAGGATCAGCAGGACCCCGTTTTCCACAGAACAACTGTCCAACAGCTGCTTAAATTGATACCGGCAAGGCCTGAGATGCTTCGTGACTGAGAGGCTGATTTTTCCTCAAAGTTCACCTATCATCGGTTGGAGGGACAAAGGTCCGGCCACTGGCTCTGAAGTCAGCTGGGATTTACCACTCTGCGGTGTGATGGTTCTGGTTCGGTCAGGTTCTGTGTCTTTCTCTCGTCCTGAAACATCTGCAGAAAGGATTCTTCTCTCCTCTCTGAGTTCAGTGCAGAAACTGGGTTTCTTCCCTCCAGTTCTCTTGTGCAGAAGCATGTTTCTCTCTGGAGCTTTCTTGAAGTCCAGTGAAGTGTGTAGAAGAAGTTGTAGAAATAGATGTGAAGAAGAAGTTTAACTTAACTGTCTGTGTGTTACAGATTGACTTTGGTCCACCTCAGTAGGGGGTGGTCCTAACTCTTTGTCATTTTTTATAAAGACCTATTAAATAAATATAGTCCTTTTCTCTCTGCCTTACAAGTTACTTAAAAAAAAAAAAGACCAAATATATTCTTAAGGAGAGATTACTTAAAACACACATTTTCATGAATAAACATTCAGGTATGACATATTTTGAATCAAACTTAAAACATGCAATGTTTCACCAAAAGGTATCGCTGTCCATCTCCTGAAAAGGGAATGTCATTAAACAAAAAGGTTCTTATGGGGTTATCTTCATGGGAACCATTCTGGGAGAAGTACTCCTTTTTGATAAAGGAAGATATCAAAGTAGCGAGTTCAGATTTTTCAAAAACTCCCAAGGTCAGTTGAAAAAAAAAAACTGTCATTAAAACGATCTGTCTGTTTCATGGGAAATGAGTTCATATTGGCAGTGAAGTTAACACAGTGACAGTTTATTTAATTTTACATTAGTGTCAACTAAGAAGTTTGTGAACTGAGTTGAATATTTATAAAACAAAGTCTGTTTGTTTCCAAGGGAATAGATGCATCGTATTTTAACAGTTTCAAACACAAAACACATGAATGATGTTTGTTTGAGATGAGGTGGACTGTTTTTTTAGATGAGGTGTTCCCCTACATACCATACCATACCACTTTATTTATAAAGCACTTAAAACAGCTACAAAGCCAACCAAAGTGCTATACAGACAAAACAACAGGTAACACACAAAGCAAAATACAAAATGAGGTAAATCAGAATATAGACAAAAAACGATGCAGATTCCCCCTCTTTTTGATGTTCAATCCCGATGGTTGTGAATCAAAAAATATTGTCGTCCACACCTCAGGAATGTTTCAAGAACATTGTAGTACATTCCTAAAAGTCAAAGTCTATAATTCCAGGGAAGGAAAACGAAGTTAAAGTTACCCCATATGAAGTCTGAAGGAATAATTCCAGGTAGGGAAAAGGTCAATGTTCTAGGTTATTCCCAGTGTGTTCAAAAGGGTTAATTCCAAATGTTCAAAGGGTTAATTCCACAACGTGAAACAGGAAAGGCAAAGGTATTCCATTTGAGTTTAAAGCGATAATTCCACAGAAAAGAAAAGGAAACTCAAGGGTATTCCATGTGAAGGCCAAGGGGTCCTCTGGAAGGCATGGTGATGTCACTCTCTGGAACGATGGGTTGAATTGTCAGGAGATGCAGTGATATCATCTGGATGATGGATTGGATCAGTTGGATGATGCAGTGATGTCATCTGGATGAAGGATTGGACCATTTGGATGATGCAGTGGTGTCATTTGTAGGAAGGATGGGACCCTCTGGATGATGCATCAGGATGTGGCGTTCATCTGGACCACAGGATATTGGCGTAGGATGGTACCCATCTTGTGATTTCTGGTGACCATCTAAGTGTCTAAGTGCTTTGTTCATGTAATGGAATCCTAAAGCTAAATCTGTTTGCATGCAAATCTAATGTCAACTTAAAAAGGTGTGGCTAATGATTAAATGTTGAAGAAAAATAAAGCATGCACTAAGAAATTTGGTGTAAAAATAAGTAAACAAAATTTAGGGAGCTTAGTTCATTTTGTATAACAATTTTGTTTACTAAAATGGATCACTCGCGTGGTGAGTGTTGAATGAATTTTAAAACAAACTTTAACACGTTGATCAGCTGAGTGTGAGCATAAACAAGAACAATCCCGACGACGACACCCGGAAGTAGATTTCCCCCACTTGTGGGTTGTTATTTTTTCAACCGTTAGTTCTTTTGCTTCTTAGCTTGATCCAGTGGTCAAAGAACGTTGAATTTTGTTTTAAAGTGTATTGTTAATAGGTCTAAGGTGTTTTACCTTACCTATTTCTTTTGAAAGTAAGAACTTAATTTAAAGATTTGTATTCTTAAGTTTTTAATATTTCTATTTTGAGAAGAGTAAGGTTTATTTGAAATTTTGTAGTTTAATTAGCCTAATTTAGATTTTGGTTAAGATTTTTAGTTTAAAAACTCTTTTTAATTAGTTGTTTAGTTTGAGCCTTGTGTGGCTTGATCTAGTTTGAGTACGCAACTGGAGACAGTTGGTTTGTTATTAGATGTATTCTTGTCCACCCTGGAAGGATGTTGTGGGTGAGCGTTCCAAAATTGGAAGCTTTCTGTCTAGTGGGTGGTGTGAACGTGTACTGGACCTTTTTCCTCCCCCACTTGAAGCTTTTCATGGGAGGCTTTTTGGTCATGGTATGTTTTGAGTTGTTTAGTCGTCTTGTTAAGACACTTTTGGTTAAAGGTGAAGGTATTTTTCTGTTGTTTATTCCAATCTTTCATATACTTGTGGTTGGTGTTTTCACCAGGTTTGTAGTATGTGTATAAAGGAAGTGTCGTTTGTCGACCGTTCATCATCTTAGATGAAGAGATTCTAGTAGTGGATGTGGAGCTCTTGCAGGTTGGAGCTGGCAAAAGATCACGCAGTCTCTGATGTAGCTGTTTACATCTTTGCACATTCCTGGCCAGTAAGAAACCTGGCTTAATGCTCTGAGTGTTGCTCTGGCGCTATTGTGTTTTGAAGATGGGGTTTCATGGGCATGTACCAGCATCACCCACCCTATGGTCATCAGGCACCACAAACGAAGGTGAAGTTGTTGGATCAGGAGCAAATACTAACATGCCCTTGAACATTTTCAGGAAAGGTCGTACCTTAAGGAATGTACGAAGGTCAGGATTGAGTCGAGTTCCTCTGAGGAGGAAGTAACATGGTCCTGATTATCCAAAAAAGTTCAATCTGGTCCTCTGGACATTCAAAAAAAACAAAAGCAAAACAAAGCAAAAAAAATTCTAGAAACGTTTCGTCTCTCATCCAAGAGACTTCCTCAGTCTGAGGTGCTGTTTTCAGCTCAGTCTCTTAAATAGCACCTTCTTAGAGTGGATCAACCAGTTTGCTGCTGACAACCAAAACCAGCTGATCACATGCTCAAGAAGGACCATCAGCCTAACAATGGGTCATTAGCACACTGATGGCTGTTTACTACT
>NC_056505.1:43478430-43479452 GCF_014905685.2 Nematolebias whitei | reverse complement strand
CTTCTATTATATTGCCATTATAATCTGTTGTGCTACTACCCCACAGGATATTTTATGCGTTAAAGTCTCCACACCATATTTCTTTCCTGAGTATATTTCCAGTTAATTCTTTAAACATATCCTTTTCTATTGTTTTACATGGGTTGTAAAAATTTATTACTCTAAGATGACCAATACTTTTTAGATTGTATATTTCTATAATCACACTTTCATATTCTGAGTTGTTGGCAATTTCCTTATATGCTATTCCTTTTTTAATAAAAGTAGCACACCCTCCTCCTTTATTCCCGACAGTTCTGTCTTTCCTTACTGAATCGTAGCCCTGAATTTTAAATTCTCAAATGGGTTTTAACCATGTTTCCTGTATACATATTATGTCTGGAGCTACTTTTAATTCATATATAATTTTTTTAAGTTCTTGGCCATTAGCAATAATACTCTTAGCATTCCATTGTAGAATATGAAAGACCATCCTATTCCTTTCCTTGGCTGTTTCCTGATGATTCAACTGAATTTAACAGAGAATGAATCTGATCTGCTTGTAATTCTTTCATGTCCAAAAATTTTCCTGCTGCTGCTACTACTGTCTTTATTTTATCACTTTTCTTTTTCATCTGGATAGTTACGTTGATAATATGGCATATGAATGCCACAAACTTTTCTTTTTCTACAATCATTGATTTGTCATCTACTGTACATTTGTGAGAGCAAACATTGTATTGTTCTATTGGTGGTAATGGTGATGTGCTCTATTGGTTATTAGCACTTTGTTCCGAGTATCTCTGATCTATTTCAACATTTCTCATTTCTTTCGTTTCTAATTTTCTTACCCTCTTCAATGCTTCTGCGTATATTTTTTTTCCGGTTGTTTTAATTTGTTGTGCTTCTCTTGCTTCTCTCTGAACTATACATCCCCCATATGCAGCACTGTGCTCTCCTCCACAATTACAGCATTTAACCTTCAAATCTTTTTCACATTTACCATACTCATGTGGACCTCCACATCTTGCACACCTTATTTT
>NC_056505.1:43464682-43478330 GCF_014905685.2 Nematolebias whitei | reverse complement strand
CATTTACCATACTCATGTGGACCTCCACATCTTGCACACCTTATTTTTCCTTTACATTCTTTTGCAACATGCCCCATTCTTTGGCATATATAGCACCTTATTGGATTGGAAATGTATTCTCTTACCCTGAAATTTATATAACCCAGCTGCACACATTCCGATACCGAGTTTTCAAACTGTAGTTTAATCGACATAGTTTCTTTGATGATTCCATCTTTCTTGGTTTTAATCCTTGTTGCGCCTGTTACTTTTCCTCCTTTGATTTCTTGTTTAATGTCCTCTACAGTCATTTCTACTGGAACTCTTGAAATCACCCCTTTTAGTTTAATATTAGAACCTGGTATGTATCTTTTAATTTCTTCTCCCATCAGTGTTGTCATTTTCAATATTTTCTCCTGCTGTTTTTTATTTATTGCATGAATGAGAACTTTTCTATTGTTTATTAATCTGGCTAACTTGATTTCTCCTATTTTTTCCTCTATGCCTTTAGTTAGTTTAATCGGATGAAAACATTTTCCTTCTTGTTTAAATTCAATGATTACTTTCAGTTCCTCTTCCCTGATTGATTTCACCTGTTTTTGATTGCTTGGACTGGGATTAGATTTAGACTTTTTGCTGATTTCTATTCTTGAGTCGCTTTCTTGTGACCAGCTCCTATCTCTTTCTTGTCGTTTCCTTTGAATTCTTTTCATTTTTGCTGTATTTGCCATTGTTCACTCCATTTCATCTCCACTATTTCCTCCTGATGAGGAAGCCATAATCTTGCATTCAGAGCTCAGTTTATGCAAATCCGCCAACTGTGTCCAGCTCCTACCTTCTCCTCCAGATGGACTTTTTCCTCGTATTTTTAACTTTAGACCAACTTCCTGAGTCTACTCCTGAGACCTGAATCCTCTCTCCAGTGAAGTCTTGATCCACAGTGAATCCTTATAAAGCCAGTGAGCAGATGAGTCATCTGTAGCAGGTGAGTATGATTAGTGCTGCCAACCAATCAGGGAGAAAAAGAAAACACAGCAGCAGCAGCAGCAGCAGCTGAAATGCCTCAGGCACTAAGAAGATGTACAGGTGCTTTTAAAATGTCTTCAACAGCAGCATTACAGGTTGAAATGGGAGAAATGCCTACTAGATATATGTCAGAAAGTTCCATTACCCACAGTACCACCTTGGGTACTTCCCGATGCAATAGTAGATTTTACATTATTAGAAAAAAAAAACAAGAATACATCTTTTACTATGGATAAATATACAGTACAAGAATACATTAACCAGTATTATAATTATGTACATATATACACAGACGCATCTAAAAATACAACTAATAAAATTGGGATAGCGTTCATTGTACCACAATTTCATATTAAAGTAGGAAAAAGGGTTAGTGATGGAGTATCGGTTTATATAGGAGAAATGCTTGCTTTACTTTTAGCAGTTCAGTGGGTAAAAGAGGTAAGACCATTAAAATCAATCATTTGCTCAGATTCTAGTTCATCATTGTCCAGTTCGCAACACAACCAGTCAGATAGTAGACCAGATATATTACTTTGTAATTGAAATACAACAAACACTCTATAGGATCAACATGATGGGGATTACAGTAAACTTTATATGGGTTCCAGCAAATCACGGCTTTATGGGGAATGAAAAGGCAGACAGGATGGCTAAGGAGAGCACTAGTCGGGACGTGATTGATATTAATGTTAGGTTTAGTATAACAGAAATAAAGGGTATAATAAAACAAAAAAAATGAAAGAAAAGTGGCAAAAATTATGGGAGGAAGAAAGGAAAGGCCAGTGGTTTTATAAAATCCAAAGGAAAATTGGAGAAAGGAGAAGAACAGAAAGAAACAGGAGAGAAGAAACAATTATTTCACGACACATTTCCCAGTCGGAAACATCAGACAGGGAAATGTGAGAGTGGAGAAGAGGAAACCATAGAACACATTATTTTGCATTGCAGGAGATATCATGTTCAAAGAAAAAAATTGCTTAGGCATCTTAGTAAAATGAAAATGAAACTAGACATTGTTGATTTATTGCAGAAAGATTCAGGAAACAGAGGCTATCAAGCTATATTTTATTTTCTAAAACAGTGTAGGTTGTATAATAGGATATAAAAGGAAAGAGAGGTTGGTTTTTTTTGGTCATGTAGTCCACACTCTTTACCAGGTGGTGGTGGAAATGCTTCCTTCAGTTGTTTGCCAACCGCCAATAAAACAACAACAAGAAGAAGAAGCTCTAAAAGCAGAATGAAATTAAAATTATCAAAATGAAGTGGAGAGAGCACATTTTTGCTGAATTAGGCAGAAAAAAGTTGAAATGAGTGCAAAAAATGTGAAATTAGTTGAAAAAGCTAAAATTAACATAAAAAGCTACTGGTAAATAGTATCTTAAATAGAAGAAAAAGCTAAAAATTGGAGAAATAAACTGAAATTAGTAGAAAGAGGTTAGAAGAAGCACAAAAAATGTAGTTCGCAGAAAGAATCTGAAAGTAGCTGAAAGTAGCTGAAAAAAATTTGAATTTGTACAAGGAAGCTGAAAGAAGCTGAAGCAGAACAAAATGTGAAAGGAGAAGTAAAAGGTTGTAAACAGATCTAAAGATTTGAAGGATGGAAAATAAGCTCAATTTGTTTTTAAAGAGAAAAAATTAACAGGAAAGGCTAAATGTTTCAAACAGCTAAAGTTGCACCAATACCAGAAGTCATAGCTCCTGAAGGAGCTAAACGTTTGGCGTTAAACTCAAAGCAGTCTGCTCCTCAGATAATGTTAAATTATTATTTTTTTATATGAATGTTTCTGTTCAGTGCACTGAGATGACTTCAGTTGTGACTTGGTTCTATATAAATAAACTGAATTAAATTGAATTTTTCATCCTGCTCAAATTTCAGACCAGTCTCAAAACTTCCCGTTTTTTCTAAAATCTTGGAGAAGATGGTAGATGGTCATAATAAAAGTCAGATTTCAAAGACTTTTTGTAGTGCTGACCAGTCTGGACCACATTAGATGTTCAGAACAAATCTCACCTCTCCAATCACATTTTGAGGCTAAAATTAAACTGATGGGTTTTGAAGTTTTCTTGTTTTGTTTCAAACTAATAGGTGAATTGTCCTCTGCATCATTGTGTGTGTTGGCTCAGAGACTACAAGGACTGTGCTGTTTTGGCCCAGATGCTTCAGGAAAAGCTGGATGGCTATAAGGCTGATGACCCCACCATGGGGGAGGTAGGTGCAGAACCCAGTGATGAAATCTTTAGACCTTTTACACCATAGAACATGAAAGTTTAACGAAGTTTAACGATAGCGGAACAGCGCATGAGAACAGCTCAAAATTATGCTTAGATATAAATAAATAAATAAATATACACACACAGATACAGGTCCTTCTCAAAAAATTAGCATATTGTGATAAAGGTCATTATTTTCCATAATGTAATGATAAAAATGAAACTTTCATATATTTCAGATTCATTGCACACCAACTGAAATATTTCAGGTCTTTAATCGTTTTAATACTGATGATTATGGCATACAGCTCATGAAAACCCAAAATGCCTGTCCCAAAAAATTAGCATATTTCATCCCACCAATGAAAGACAAGTGTTTTTGATACAAAAAACGCCAACCTTCAAATAATCATGTTCAGTTATGCACTCAATACTTGGTCAGGAATCCTTTTGCATGAATGACTGCTTCCATGCGGCGTGGCATGGAGGCAATCAGCCTGTGGCACTGCTGAGGTGTTATGGAGGCCCAGGATGCTTCAATAGCGGCCGTAAGCTCATCCAGAGTGTTGGGTCTTGCGTCTCTCAACTTTCTCTTCACAATATCCCACAGATTCTCTATAGCCTGGTATCCACAGGTCTGGTTCTTGTTGTAGCCTGTTGTGTCCGGTTCTAGTGGGACCTCTATTTTTGTGTCTCCACTTTGCCTATAGTTCCCGTTTAGTGGGCGGATTGTTCACCTCTAGTGGGCGGATTATTAATATCAACGCACCTTACCAGCTGGTGGCGGTAGTGCTACATTAAGCTCTTTTCTAAGCACCACTAACATGTATTAGAAGAAGAGCTGGAAAACAACACACAACCAAAATGGATGACCTCCGTGAACTTGAAGCAGAACCAGCCGCACAGCCCATCCTGGTCTCTGTCCCACAAGATGGAGAGCAGGGCCGAGGTGTCAGAGATGCTCTGATGGAGTCCCTCATGAGCTGTAACTTATCCTAATTCCACCCCTTAATCTTTTTTTACCTCCCCAGCCTTCCTTACATACAAGTGAACGTTAAAGTGTTGATTTGAAAATAAACATGGATTAATAATTAGGCCCGAGCAGCAAAGCGCTGCGAAGGCCTATTGTAATTGTGTCGTTTCTTATTATTCTTCTTCTTCTTTTTCTTCTTCTTATTCTTTTCCAAGTTTAAGCGCTTATTTGGAGGGGTTAGCATATTTGAAACCTAGCCAAACTTTACCCAAAATTGTCCCCCGCGAGAAATAGTAGTATGATAATGGAACCAAAAGTGGGCGTGGCCAAACTGCTCTACAGCGCCCCCTAACGTGAGATATGACAACTGGTAAGTCCTAGAGAGCTGAAATTTGGTACATATGTAGAACCCACCGAATCATGAAAAAAAGTCTCTTGGAGGTATGCCTTAAACCCAACAGGAAGTCGGCCATTTTGGGTCAAAGGGTCAATTTTGGCCGTTTTTCACTTTTCGTACACGGTGAATTTGAACGAACTCCTCTTAGGGATTTCGCTCAATCGGTTTCAAACCTTCGCCATTTTGCTCAGTAGGCATGGGGGACCAAAAGTTATCAAAACGGTGCAAATTGACGCATGTTGAGGGGGCGGGGCCGGACCTCAAAATTATGCTTCACGCCAAAAATTTCCAAACGCTACAACTTTCACGTTGAAAAACAGAATTGTACCAAATTTGGCACGAGTCATCCCTGTCCCATGACCGACGATACCCTGAGGTCAAATTTTGACGTCATCAAAGCCCCGCCCCCTCAGAACAGGAAGTGACTTTTTTTGCTTGGAATGCTCCCTCCCTGACACTCTTGACCCAATCAGGATGATCCTGTGTTAGAAGGCAGATAACAAGTTGGTCTGACTTGCTTTGAAGCGCAAAGCGTTTCCCCTGGAGGATGTGGGCGTGGCGGCGTGGAGAAGTCAGAAGTGACGCCGTTACAATACGTTTGGCTCTAAATTCCACAGATTTGATCCGAGGTTCATGAAAATCACTATGATCGATCATTGCCTGCCCCTTGAACAGGAAACCATGATGATTGCACAATAGCCTCTCTAGCGCCCCCTAGAATATTTTAAAACCTCTGCCCCGAGCCATTTTTCGACCGATAAATCTGAAACTCGGTGAACATGTGTATCTTCTCAGGACCTATGAAAAAGTCTCTTGGAGCTCCGGTCCAAAACCAACAGGAAGTCGGCCATTTTGGGTCAAAGGTTAATTTTTGGGCGTTTTTAACGGCGAATTTTAACGAACTCCTCCTAGGGATTTTGAAGGATTGACTTAAAACTTGGTTATTAGGCCCTTAAGACATTGGAGAGTAAAAGTTATCAAAAGCTTTCGGTTTCGTTTTGTTAAAGGGGCGTGGCCAGGCCTCAAAGTTGAGCTTCACGCCATAAATTTCCAAACGTTATAACTTTCAACTTGAATGACAGATTTGCACCAAATTTGGCATGAGTCATCCCTCTCCCATGCCCGACGATACCCTGAGGTCATATTGTGACGTCATCAAAGCCCCGCCCCCTCAGAACAGGAAGTGACTTTTTTTGCTTGGAATGGTCCTTCTTTGACACCCTTCACATTATCAGGATGATCCTCTGTTAGAAGACAGATAAGATGGTCTGACTTGATTTAAACAACAAAAGAGTTATAGCTGGAGAATGTGGGCGTGGCGCCATGGCGAATTAAAAAGTGACGCCGTTGCAATACGTTTGGCTCTAAATTGCACAGATTTGAACCCAGATGAACCAAAATCACTATGATTGATCATTATCCACCTCTGAACAGGTTTCCATGATAAGTGGCCAAGAGCCTCCACAGCGCCACCTACATTCTTCTTACAGTTATATCTCAGTGATACAACATCCGATCTGAACCAGATTTTGGGTGCGTCATTACTGAGAACTGATGGACATTTTAGTTTTGTTGTTTAATATTTGACTCAAGGGCGCCCCCTACATTATTCAAACTGTTTTGTCTCAGTGATATATCAGCCGATCTGCACCAAATTTATGGTGTATTATTATTTAGCCCTGGTGGACACAGTAGTATAGTTTTTTAAATTTTGACTCTATAGCGCCCCCTACAATCTTGTAACAGTTATATCTCAATGATATATCATCCGATCTACACCAAATTTTTATGGCATAATGTGTGACCATGTCTAAACACATTGTTAGTGTTGTTTAAAATTTGACTCAAGTGCGCCCCCTAGATTATTCAAACTGTTATATCTCAGTGATATGTCATCCGATCTGGACCAGATTTTGGGTGCATCATTACTGAGAGCTGATGGACATTTTAGTTTTGCTGTTTAATATTTGACTCAAGGGCGCCCCCTAGATTATTCAAACTGTTATATCTCAGTCATGTGTCATCCGATCTGGACCAGATTTTTGGTGTGTGATTAGTGAGCACTTAAACACACAATGGTATTGTTGTTTTACTTTTGACTCAAGTGCGCCCCCTAGGTAAATCAAACTGTTATAGCTCAGTGATATATTGTCCGATCTGCATCAGATTTTTGGTGCTTGACTAGTGAGGACTTATGGACGCAGTGGTGTTGTTGTTTAATATTTGACTCACGTGCGCCCCCTAGATAATTCAAACTGTTATATCTCAGTGATATATCGTCCGATCTGCACCAGATTTTTGGTGCTTGACTAGTGAGGACTTATGGACACAGTGGTGTTGTTGTTTAATATTTGACTCAAGTGCGCCCCCTACATTATTACAATAGGTACATATGCGGTCGCAGCTTATGTCAAAGGTTTGGCGAATGCGCACTCCGGAGAACGGGCGCGTGACGGTAGCGTGAGCATTCTCGATGGCGACCGGGAAGGGTCGCTGCAGTTCCCGCGGTCGCCATAAGGCCGCAGCGGCGCTTCGCTGCGAGGGCCTTCAACGCTGCTTGCAGCTTTAATTATTCTTGTTTTTTTAATGTACAGACATGCCTTATTACCAGGTTCGTGTAAAAATGGCAAAACAAACACTGCTGCTGTGCTTCTATCACATATGCTGCGTTTTTTAGTGGCTGTAGTTTTAGAAAAACTGTATACTCCTTAATTTTTGTTTTTAACAAAGAACCAAAACTTACAACAAGAACTTTATATTTGTTTATGCATATATACATTAATCTATTTTAATATTTATATATATATATATATATATGTCTTCAGCCAGAGACTTCTTCAGATCCCTTGTAAGACAGACACTACAAGAGATCCTTCCTGCCCACAGCCATCAGCATCTAGAACAACTCTTTAATGAAACCAGGATGATGAATTACATTTAATTTCCCTCTGGGATTAATAGTCTTTTTGTAATTTGATTTGTATATATGTATGTATATATATATATATATATATATATATGTATGTATATATGTATATATATATATATATATTACGTACATTACATAATAACCTACATTTGATTTGATATTTAACAACTCTTTCAGAGTTTATGCTTACGACGCAGCTCTTTAAATTAAGCTGTCGCAAATTATCTTCATCATTGAAGTGCTGTTAAGTAATATTAAGTTAGTGCTCTTTTGTACCACAGTGAAAGTCGTGGAGAGAATTTTTGACCTTGGGTGAAAAAGACACAGAAGCTGCTGGATCCACAAGATGGACATCATGGCCGAGGTGTTTGACATGCAATGACTGAAAACCTCCTGAATGAGGATGATTGTAAACGTAGATTACACAAGTCCTACACCTTTTTAACTCCACTGCAATGTTCATTTACAACACATGGACATTCTGTATTATGGTTACGTTTTTCAGTACTCATTACAGATAAAACCAAAAAAAATACATAAATAAAAAACTGGACTTTATTTGTAACTGAAGATGTATCACTTTTCATCCGAAGCTCTTTCTCAATTTAATGAAACGAGGAGTGTGATTCAAGTTATAAAGCTGTGGTGTGCCGTAAACTTGTATTATGGAGACTGACACATGCAGATCAATCTCCAGCAAGCTTACAGAACACCACAGCTTTATAACTTTAATCCCAGATTCCTTTTTTCATTGAATTTTGAGTGCTCCTCGGATGATTAGCGAAACGTCTTCAGTTTTAAAAAAAAGTCCTGTGGTTTTGTTTTTATCTGTTTTGGGGGGGATTTGCAGTGTCAAGGATAACTCAGAATCTTCACCAGCATTGTTACAGGTAAAAAACAATTACTTCACTTATCCTACACTATTGACGTAAAAAAACACTGTAAGCACTTCACTTTTGATGATCAGATGGAAGCTCAAGACTTGAAAATGTTTCTTTTATTAGAAATAAAGACCTGTACAAAAAAAACCAATTATACACTAATTATATATGCACACTTAACAAGCTACGTTTGGCTATTTGTGGGCTTACCTTGCAGGATCTACATTTCTATAGATCAACTATGATCTACTCTAAATATTTTTAAACATGTCTGTTTGCCATGGAACGGGCAATGGATTCCAGCACCCCAAGGAGTGCCTGATTGAAAGCAGCACTCTGTTCAGCCTCCTGCCTTCGCTGTGCTGCTTCCTCTCTGCGAACATCTGCTTCCTCTCTCCTCAAGGCCATCTCCTCCCTCCTAATTGCCTTCTCCTGCTTCCTCGCTGCTGCAGCTTCTTCTTGCCTTGCTTTTTTGGCATCCTCACAAATAAAATGGAAGTGTTCCTCTCTCTGCTTCCGGTTCATCTCCTCTTGTTCTGTATGCGCAGAAACAAAGCTCTCTGCTGCACTTGTTGATCTGCGCTTTCTATTGCCTAGGAATAACACACAAGAAAATGGCTGTTAGATGATGAAGTACAGGTAGAGTTTTTGAATAAATTATTTACATTAAAGTTCCTGCTAATTTCAAAAGGTGTTTGTTTACAAGATCAGAAATGATTCTGTTCATAAAGCAGTCTAGTACTTTAATGATAGTAAGCAGGTGGGCATAAATAAACTATATGTAGTCATTTACAACGGTTTGTGCTAATTTAGAAAAAGAACAGAGCATCGTTAATCTGAACAAAAATCACTACACCCTGTATAATTTCAATAATAAACTTCATAAATGAAAGTTTAAGTAATAAATGAATAACTAAATTTAACATTTATCCATTACAACTGAATAAACAAGTAGTTTGAATACATGCAAGGTGTTTTACAACAAAAACAAAACAACATTCATATCAACATGATCAATGTGATGTTAAACACGATTGTTGCTTCTTACCTAGTAACGGGTGCTGTTCGGTGCCGCTCTGCTGCGTGTTGCCCGGTGGCGTGCATGTGCCCGGTGGCGTGCATGTGCCCGGTGGCGTAGATGTACTCGGAGGTGTTGTGGTCGGGAAGGGTCAGAAGCGGGGAGGATTGGACAGTCAAAAGCAGAATCTGGCGAACCTTCATGTTCAGTGGGACTTTCTGCATCAAAATAAGAGTGGAAAAACAGCAACAGAGTACAGTTAGCAATGATGCTAACTAATGACGACGTAACCGCGTCAGCCTCTTTTGTTCAGAGTACTTTCAGAAAACGCAAAGAAACGGTTGCATGAGGAAAAGGAAATATGCTTAAAGTAAATAAAATACACTCACCATCAACTATTAGTTTTTTAAGCTTTCCTCTTTGCTTTGGTGTGCGATGGAGCCCTGCACCGCCATCTGCGCAGACACCTCTTGAAAAATCTTTTCATTTCGTTTCGTTCCATCTAGCTCGCGCTGCACTTGTTCATCGACCAGCAAACAGAGAAATGCCTGAACTTCAGCATTCGACCACGGTTGTGCCATGATTATTTGTTTTACCTTATAAAATATTCCAAAATAAGCTCCTCCGATTTCTTGTTGTCTGTTATGCGGGTGAAAAAGAAAATGGTGGATTGTGATTTCCGGTGGAAGACTGAATCTCCGCCCTCCACCAATGAATACGCCCCCTGACCAATCAGTGACCTACAGTGCGCTGATGTCATAACTAGACCCTAAAAGAACCAGACCTGGGACCTCAGTGATTTAGGTCCCAAAAATGGGGTGGGTTCCACCACTAGAGGCATTGTTGATAAATCCCGCAATCGGCCACAACTAGTTACATAGGAGTACCAAAAAGACCCGTGGATAAGGGGCTTATGGGGTTCAGGTCAGGAGAGTTGGCAGGTCAATTGAGCACAGTAATACCATGGTCAGTAAACCATTTACCAATGGTTTTGGCACTGTGAGCAGGTGCCAGGTCGTGCTGAAAAATGAAATCTTCATCTCCATAAAGCTTTTCAGCAGATGGAAGCATGAAGTGCTCCAAAATCTCCTGATAACTCTTGAAGAAGAGACTGCGTCAGAAGTATCTCGCCTGGGACTGCTGCTGAGTGGTCCAAAGTTATGTTCTCTGAGTACAGTAAATTTTGCATTTCCTTTGGAAATCAAGGTCCCAGAGTCTGGCGGAAGAGAGGAGACACAGAATTCACATTGCTTGAGGTCCAGTGTCAAGTTTCCACAGTCACTGGGGTGTCATGTCATCTGCTGGTGTTGGTCCACTGTGTTTTATCAAGCGCAGGGTCAATGCAGCTAGCTATCAGGAGATTTTGGAGCATTTCATGCTTCCATCTGCTGAAAAACTTTATGGAGATGAAGATTTCATTTTTCAGCACGACCTGCAACCTGCTCACAGTGCCAAAACCACTGGTAAATGGTTTACTGACCATGGTATTACTGTGCTCAATTGGCCTGCCAACTCTCCTGACCTGAACCCCATAGAGAACCTGTGGGATATTGTGAAGAGAAAGTTGAGAGATGCAAGACCCAACACTCTGGATGAGCTTAAGACCGCTATCGAAGCATCCTGGGCCTCCATAACACCTCATCAGTGCCACAGGCTGATTGCCTCCATACCACGCTGCATTGAAGCAGTCATTCATGCAAAAGGATTCTTGACCTAGTATTGAGTACATAACTGAACATGATTATTTGAAGGTTGGCGTTTTTTGTATTAAAAACACTTGTCTTCCATTGGTGAGATGCAATATGCTATTTTTTTGGGACAGGCATTTTGGGTTTTCATGAGCTGTATGCCATAATCATCAGTATTAAAACAATTAAATACCCGAAATATTTCAGTTGGTGTGCAATGAATCTGAAATATATGAAAGTTTCATTTTTATCATTACATTATGGAAAATAATGACCTTTATCACAATATGCTAAGTTTTTGAGAAGGACCTGTAATAAGATCTGCCTCACATTCAGGAAATCCAGTTCATAGGTTGCAGCCAGCTACAACGTGAGGGCTGGTTTAGCAGCACTGTGGCTAACTGCTAACCAACTTTTCATCGAAACATGTCCGCTGTGTGGAAGTATTTTACACTAGAAACACCACAAAACAAGACAGCAACGTGCAATGTCTACAGAGCCATAGCGCCACATTAAACCACGTTAAAGTTAGTTTTACGATGGACATTTGAGCTCCGTGGCTTCAGTGGGGCACTACTCTTTGGTCAAACCAAAAGAGGCGACTCGACACCGGCCAGCCGCATCCAATCTGCCCCGCTCAGTCTGCCCGTCTCTGAGGAGGGACAGATAGAGCGCGGCTGCTCCAAATCAGGCTGCCTTCTTCGGATTGAACAAGGAGTAGACGTCGCTGAAGCCACGGAGCTCAAATGTTTACGGAGAAGTTGCTAAACTTCATCCTAATTAATGACCAACCACTATCAGTTGTAGAAAACGAAGGATTTTGCAGCTTGATACTTGCAGCCAAGATATAGTTTACCCTCCAGGAGATATTTATAAGAACAACAGTAGACAATCATAAAAAACATATGATTTGAAAATTATGTATATTAAAAACATAAACAACTACATTATAAAGTGATGTAAAATACTAAAACCAGGAACATGTCTGTTGGTTTATGCCATGAACTTAGCAGATGTTTGAAGCCATTTAACATTTAATTTAATTTAATTCATTTATTCATTCATTTAAATGAAACAACATTAAAAAAAAATCATCAAAAATAAAACATCGGATGAAAAGAGTGCAGAAAGAAGAAAAAATTCTTATACCTGCCCTTATAAAATATAAAATAACTTTAAACAATCACTTAAATTAATCGCTTTAATACCCACTTTAAAGCTAGGAATAAAAAGAAACACGGTTTGTGTTAGCAGAATTTAATTCTAACTTTGAAACTTATCCAACATTAATAAAACTTACCTCAAGTTGACTTTTTGGACATGCATGCATATATTTGTACACATTGTACTTGAGAGGAGATTATTACAGCCTCATATAAAATCAATGATGATCATGATATCGGAACTGGATCGGTATCGGCCGATACTCAGATCTAGGTATCGGGATTGGATCGGAAGTAAAAAAAAAAGTGGATCGGTGCATCCCTATACTGTATCCCTACTTTGTGGTTTTTCACTTATCGTGGGTGGGCGTGGTCCCTAACACCCGCAATAAACAAGGAACCACTGTATAAATAAAGTAAATAAATAAATTCCTACAGGAAGGGCCATAAAAGTTGGGTGCAGGATTCTATGGGCAGTGGCCGACGGTGGGGACCTTGGCACTCTGACCCTGGCTTACCAAAACTAGCTCTTGGGACAAGGAATGTAACCTCTCTGGCAGGGAAGGAGCCTGAGCTTGTGCGTGAGGTTGAGAGGTACTGACTAGATATAGTTGGGCTCACCTTGACACACAGCATGGGCTCTGGAACTGATCTCCTTGAGAGGGGTTGGACCTTATTCCACTCTTGAGTTCCCATTGGTGAGAGGCGTCGAGCTGGTGTGTGTCTACTTGTAGTCCCCTGACTTGGTGCCTGTGTGTTGGAGTTTTCCCCGGTAGATGAGAGGGTGGCTTCCCTTCGCATTCACGTGGGGGGACAGGCTCTGACTATTGTTTGTGCCTACACACCAAACTGCAGTTCGGAGTATACGGCCTTCTTGGAGTCCTTGGCATGGGTGCTGGAAGGAGTGCCAGCTGGGGATTCCTTTATTCTGCTGGGGGACTTCATTGCCCACGTAATGACAGTGTGACATGGATGAGTGTGATTAGGAGGAACGGTCTCTCTGATATGAACCCGAGTGGTGTTCTGTTGTTGGACTTCTGGGCTAGTCATAGTTTGTCCATCACGAACACCATGTTCAAACATAAGGTTGTCCATGACTGCACTTGGCACCAGGACGCCTTTGGTTGTAGATCAATGATAGACTTCATAGTCGTGTCATCTGATTTGCGACCGTTTGTTTTGGACACTCGGGTAAAGAGAGCTGAGCTGTCAACTGATCACCACCTAGTGGTAGTGAGTTGGATCAGTAAGATGCCGGACAGACCCGGTAAACCCAAACGTTTAGTGAGGGTTTGCTGGAAAAGCCTGGCAGAAGAACCTGTCAGAGAACAAGAAAGTCCATGCTCAGTAATCCAGGTATACAATCCAACATTTTTCAGT